>NC_134710.1:62820872-63420872 GCF_043290135.1 Rhipicephalus microplus | reverse complement strand
TCAGCATTCGATTGATTTCTCTTTTGGCTTTCTTGAAGGTCCTTGCATTGTCACTATATATTGTGTGACATAAGCCTCTTCTCGCTGTAAATCTTCTGAATACATGTAAGATTGCTTCTGTTTTACAGTTGTCGACAACTTCAAAATGTACAGCTCTTGTTGTTGCACACACGAATACGGCAATGTACAGTTTTGTCATGCTTTTCACGGCATCTTTTATAAGCATCAGGCCTGTAAAATCTACACCAGTCTTTTCAAATGGTTGTCGGTGGTTTACTGTCAGCAGGCAGGGGTACTGTGTCTTGCTTAATTTTTTTAGCGTCAAATCGTTGACACTTTAAACATCCATGAATAACCTTCTTCACCAGCTGCCTTCCTTGAATTATCCAACATTTCGTTCTAAGGTGCGACAGTGTCGCACTGACTCCTCCGTGCAATGCGAGTTTGCACGTGTTGTACTAGCAGCTTTGTAGCAGCCGTCCACTTTAGTAGCACAATTGGATATTTTTCGTTGTATGTCAGTCCACTTTGAGACAGATGACCATTGTGCCTTATTAGTCCTTGTTCATGTTCAAAGACTTCCCTACCACAAAGAAACATCCTTGTTGTCTTAGTCGTATTGCTCTTGTTGAGTATAATATGTTCTCGTATCTTTCGTTGCTCCAAATTTATTATTGCCATATCTGCATTCTTTAGTTCCTCAAAACTCAGATCGCCAATTATCCCCTTCTTTTTTGTAATCTGTATGCATCTTAAAACCCAAGCTGTTACTCTGAGCAATCTTATGTAGGTTCCATACTTCTCTGCATCGATCACGACCGGAACTGACGTGTATGTGTTAGTTGCATAACACTCACTTCTCTCACTGTCTTCTTCCGTTTCCATCTGCGCTGTGGTCTTGTTTTCCGTAACAAGCCACTTTGGACCATGCCATCATATGTCCGACTGTACTAAAGCCTTTGCACTTACGCCTCTGGTCATGAGATCAGCTGGGTTCTCTTCACTTTTAATGTATTTCCACTCTGATAGCTTTGTTTTCTCTTTTATCTCCTTCACCCTAGTCTCTATAAATGTGTCTCGTTTTTTCTTTCCGTGTAGCCAACTAATAACAATAGTCAAGTCCGTCCAGTACTTGTAGCATTTATATTCCTTACAGATCCGCTTTTGATGTATTCAGGAATGCGTGCAGACAGCAACGCAGCCATCAACTCAAGTCGTGGTAACAAGATTTGCTTCATTGGCGCTATTCTTCCTTTCGCAATTAGTATTTCATCCTTCTTTTCCTTGTCGTAGTGATTTATCAAATAGGCTGCTGTTCCGTATGAATATGGACTTGCATCTGAAAGCAAGTGAAGTTCCGCGTGAATAGGCTTCCTCCTGTGTCTTACATCAAACGGTCGTGGTACACTGAACTCTCGAATCGATTCCAGCTCTTTAATCCATCTCCTCCGAGTCTCCATTTCATCATCTGGCAGTGAGTCATCCCAAGACGTCCCTTTCCTCCACATGTTCTGTATTTCTCGCTTGGCTGTTACCGTGAATGGAGTAAAGAGTCCTATCTCGTTATAGCTCTTTCATAGACCTCTTCTTGTAACTCCTTCAGCATACGATTGATTTCTCTTTTAGCTTTCTTAAAGGTCCTTGCTTTGTCACTATATATTGTGTGACATAAGCCTCTTCTCGCTATAAATCTTCTGAATACATGTAAGAATGCTTCTGTTTTACAGTTGTCGACAACTTCGAGATGTACAGCTCTTGTTGTTGCACACACGAATACTGCGATGTACAGTTTTGTCATGCTTTTCACGGCATCTTTTATAAGCATCAGGCCTGTAAAATCTACACCAGTCTTTTCAAATGGTTGTCGGTGGTTTACTATCAGCAGGCAGGGGTACTGTGTTTTGCTTAATTTTTTTAGCGTCAAATCGTTGACACTTTAAACATCCATGAATAACCTTCCTCACAAGCTGCCTTCCTTGAATTATCCAACATTTCGTTCTAAGCTGCGACAGTGTCTCACTGACTCCTCCGTGCAATGTGAGTTTGCACGTGTCGTACTAGCAGTTTTGTAGCAGCCATCCACTTTGGTAGCACAATTGAATATTTGTCGTTGTATGTCAGTCCAGTTTGAGACAGACGACCATTGTGCCTTATTAGTCCTTGTTCATCTTTAAAGACTTCCCTACCACAAAGAAACATCCTTGTTGTCTTAGTCGTATTGCTCTTGTTGGGTATAATATGTTCTCGTATCTTTCGTTGCTCCAAATTTATTATTGCCATATCTGCATCCTTTAGTTCCTCAAAACTCGGATCGCCAATTATCCCCTTCTTTTTTGTAATCTCTATGCATCTTAAAACCCAAGCTGTTACTTTGAGTAATCTTTGTGGGTTCCATACTTCTCTGCGTCGATCACGACCGGAACTGACGTGTATGTGTTAGTTGCATAACACTCACTCCTCTCACTGTCTTCTTCCGTTTCCATCTGCGCTGTGGTCTTGTTTTCCGTAACAAGCCACTTTGGACCATGCCACCATAGGTCCGACTGTATTAAAGCTTTTGCGCTTACACCGCTGGTCACGAGATCAGCTGGGTTCTCTTCACTTGCAATATATTTCCACTCTGATAGCTTTGTTTTCTCTTTTATCTCCTTCACCCTAGTCTCTACAAATGTGTCTCATTTTTTCTTTCAGTGTTGCCAACTAATAACAATGGTCGAGTCCATCCAGTACCTTGTAGCATTTATATTTCTAACAGATCCGCTTCTGATGTATTTAGGAATGCGGGCAGACAGCAACGCAGCCATCAACTCAAGGTGTGGCAATGAGATTTGCTTCATTGGCGCTATTCTTCCTTTTGCAATTAGTATTTCAGCCTTCTTTTCCTTCTCGTAGGGATTTATCAAATAGGCCGCTGTTCCGTGTGCATATGGACTTGCATCTGAAAGCAAGTGAAGTTCCGTGTGAATAGGCTTCCTCCTTTGTCTTACATCAAACGGTTGTGGTACACTGGACGTCCCTTTCCACCGCATGTTTTGTATTTCTCGCTTGGCTGTTACCGTGAATGCAGTGAAGAGTCCCAGAATATCGTATACTCTTGCAGTGAGCTGTAACATTTGGTGCTTCATTAGCGCACCGCTGGTATCGATGTCTTTTGTGTCAAACAATGGTAGGTACAACCTATCTTCCTTGAATTTCCATCAGATGCCAAGAAACTATTTCAGTAGAAGCCCCGAAGCGTGCATTTTCCTCTTTCTTTATGTTTTGTTGTAATCCTGGCTCATTTGTGTTGAACTTTCTGAGAGTCATTGATGCCTCTTGAAAAATCTCCTTTGATTATCAGTAAAGTTTTTCAGCTTCCTTGGGCGATTCGGCTCCCATTATTACGTCGTCGACATAGATCTTTCTCCTCCAACTTGCTGAGGTGGTGCTGTACTGTTGCTGCGAGCAAGAAAGTACTGGGGGCAGTGCCAAACGTCACTCTTAACATTCTCTATGTTATGATCTTCGCATCGCTTCCACTCGGAATTCTGTCCCACAAAAAGAAACACAGCACGTCTCTGTCTTCCTCATGTATTGAAATCTGTAAGAATGCCTTCTCAATATCAGCTGTCATTGCAATGCGATGGTGTCGGAAGTTCATCAGCATGTGCACGAGATCACGATTGAGATTTGGTCCAGTTTCGAGGTTGTCATTTAGAGATGACCCTTTTGTGGATGATGATGACGCATCAAATACTATTTGTTGTTGTTTCACGATCCTCCTTAATGATGGCTTGATGCGGCATGTAGTAGCAGTGTGTCATTGGTGCCCTTTCTTCCTTGGCGACTTCTGCCACTGCACTAGTCATGTACTCGCTGATGGCATTGTCGTAACGTTGCAGTACACTTTCGTCTTTCTGTAACCTTCGAGTGAGTTGCTTCAATCTGGTCATTGCGACACCCTTGTTTTCATCAAGCTCCACGGTATCTTTCCATGGAAGTCGTATTGAGTTTTTTCTCTTCACACTTTAAGTTCTTGCTAAAATACTCCATCACACTCTTTTCTTTCTTTGCGTCTTGCTCGGTGCCCTTTATCCTGATGGTTTCTATGTCCCAGAAATGCTTTAGCTCTGTGTCTATGTCGGACTTGTCCACTTCAACGTGAAGTACCTTAACGGTTGACTGTTTCATTAATGTTGTGGCTAACTTAGTTTGCCCTGCACCGTCCAACCGAATATGGTCTCTATTGCTGTCAGCTTCTCTTCCAGTTTTCAAATGCCTCCGGTCATTGTTTGCCAGTAGTGGTCTGATCCAACAACAATTCTGGTTTCTCTGCAGTCTGTGCTTGTGCATGAACCGTCAACCAACAACCTTAATTCGTCGTCTTCATACTTCTTCTTCAATGAAACTGGCTGGAGCGGTATTTTTTCTATTGAAATAACGTCAATCTCGAGTGCTTCCAACGAAACCTCTTCGCCACTATATGCGCTTCCAAGTTTGACTTCAACTGAATGCATAGTCTTTTCCTCTTTTCCTCCTCCGAAATAGCCTATGGTCAGTCTTTCTTTTCCTTTGATCGTGCAACCAAGCTTTTTTGACAAGCTCTGAAGGATGAATGTTTTTTGGCTACCAGTGTCCAACAGAACCCCACAATAGCACGACTTGTTTCTACCTTCTGCTATTGCCATTGCAGTCTGCAGAAAAATGCTTGATGATATATTTGTATATTGGCAGGCTGACCTTTCCTCTTCCTGATTTTCATTTTTACCTTCAGTGGCTGCTGTGCCCTGCGCTGTGAGTTCTTTTCTCCGGCACATAGACGTTGCGTGCCTTTTCCAGCATATCTTGCATCTTATGCTTGCTTTGCATATTTTGGCGGTATGGCGAGGCCTCGTGTAACGGAAGCATCCATGAGACGCTTTTAGCTTCGTTTTCTTCTCTTCATATGACATATTCTTTCTGCAGTCATCAGAATAGTGGGTATTACTCTCACAGAATATGCAAAACTTTGCTGCAGTGCTTTGAAAATTGACCGTTCTTTTCTGTTGCCTACCGTCAAATTTGTTGTCGTGGCCTTCCTTGCGCTCTACAAATTCCTCTCTGCACTCAACTTGGTCTTTTATATACCTCATCAAGCGCTTCAGAGTTTCCTCATGGTGTTTAGTTGCATTCTGATCTTGATCTGAAGACCTACCGGCCTATTCTCTTTTTTTCAGTTGGAACCCCATCTGTATTTCCGCAGGTAAAGATCTTTTTAATACTGGTAGTAGCATCGATGCATAGGGCTCGATTTTCACGCCTAAAGATTCCACCCCATTTGTATGCACTTGTACTTTGTCTGACAGTCTTCTCAATCCTTAATAGTCACTGCTGCTTGCTACTGTACTCAAGTTAATTAGCTCTTTTATGTGTATTTCTATGAGCGCTTCGTCTTTCCTGTATCACTGCTTGAGCATGTCGATAGCTTTCACATAATTGCTGTCTGAGTGTTGAAGTCCCTCCACGGCAGCTGCTGCTCTCCCGGTTAGTGATGACAGAAGGTACGTGAACTTTTGATTCTCTTATGATTCTGTTCTCACAGGAACAGCCGATTCAAACTGATGCCAGAATCTCTGCCACATCCTCCTGTCACCATCAAACTTCATTAATTCTACCTTTGGTAGCTTTACTGCATTTGCTGGTGGCGCTTGCCTGGCCTTGTCATTTGAAGTGACCTGTTCCCTCACTGGCTCGCGTCGTTCTTGTCGCTAAAGGTAGGCATTGATGTTATGCAGAATGCTAATTGTCTTTAGCTCATACTCTGTGGTCCTCGCGAACTCGGCTTCGGCTGTTTCCGGCGTTATGAACTGTTCCATCTGTTGGTCAACTTTCTTTGACATGTCGGCGATGCCTCTAATCTGGCTGGCTATCAGTGATATTGCCTAAGGGTCTTCATTTTCATGAAGCTTATTTTCTGCTTCGCTCACTAGGTAGGTTATTTGCGTCCTCAGCGTTTTTCTTGTCTCCGAAATTACTTCCCTGTTCATTTTGAATAATTGAGGAAACGGCTAGTCGCTTACAGATTTCAGCGGCGAATCTTCATCCATGGCTGTGTCGTCCTCTGTGTATGTGCCGCTCTCTCAGATGGCGATGTCCCGTCTTGCTGCCGTCGATTCACTCTGGGCCTCCTCATCGTGCGTCCTCTGTGGCCTGTTCTTCATCCTGGTATTTCGTAGGCAGTGTTAAGAGGAGAAGCTGCTATCCTAGTCACGGCACCATGTCGCAGAAACGAGACGAGACAAGCGTGGACTGCGTTCGATAAGAACAAACAGCAAGAATCTTCTTTTTTAATTTTACTTATTCACGCGTGTGCTCTTCCGTGGCCCTTGTCTTCTTCTTCTCTTGGTCTTCGGCGAGTTTCAATAGCCACTATGAGCTGAAGTATTATTTCGAAGATTCGCAGCATAGCACAAGTTTGCTAATTTAAAGTGATGTTAAATCATGTCATTATTTATACATGTGCGAATGCAGCTTGTGCATTCTGGTGCGAGTGATACTAGATGTGTCGTTTTTTTATTCAAAACTGTAACAATATGCCTGTCGTGGCATTGGAGAATAAAGTCTGTTGTAAAAGGGTTGGCTTTCATTACTAAACTTTTGCTTGTATATTAATGAAGGTAACTGAATTTTACTAAGAAAATAGCTCATTTGATGCACTTTCTTGATGTCATAAGTTATTTACAGTTCTGTAAATTTCATTCAGTCATGCATGGGCCCTCTGTGTGGTGGTAAATCAGTTTTATTATTTACAGGGTTATGGCACTATGATGTTTCAAGACAATACTGTCTTCAAAGGAGAACTTGGTGCTGGCGGCTCGTTGAATGGGAAAGTAGGTTTTTTAAATAAGATTTTGGCACTTTAAAATGGTGCAGTAATTTTTAAAGTGATAGTGTGACGTAGTTTTCTCTTTCTTTTTTTTTTTCAGGGTGTCCTGAGTTTGTCAAATGGAGACAGTATCCAGGGCAGCTTTTGTGGCGTATGGAGTGAAGGCATCAAGGTATCGGGTGTATATCAAAAAGCAGTTGCTGACGAGCAGTGCACTTCTGATGTTGATTCACTTATTAGTCGGGACAAGTGAGTATGTTTGCCATGCTTTGGATTGCGTAAATGCTGTAACTTTTGAAATATTCACGAGTACTACCACTTTTTTAATGTAATTTTTGATGCAACACAAGATTAAGTTAAGATTGACTGTTCAGGGGATTGTAACTTTTAAAGATGTAAATAGATGGATGCTTGTATGCATTGAGCAACAACTTTATGGCATTATTGAAGGGAAGTTAATACCATGTCCAAAACAAACAGTGTTTGTTTCAGCCTGTATCAGCCCATAATAATGAAACCTTGCTTGAAAACTATTAAAATTACCTATTATCTAAAGAGTGCTACTTGATCTATGAATAAACTTCGCTGAAACTGTTGCTTGGGCAAATTGGTTCATGATTATTTAAACTGATTTGTTAGTGCAAAAAAGACAAGACATTTAGAAAGACACACACACAGCGCTGTGTGTGTGTGTGTCTTTCTGTGTGTGTGTGTGTCTTTCTAAATGTCCCGTCTTTTTTTGCGCTGATAAATCAGTCTAAATTGATCTATGAACCAGGGTGTTGGAGTGAAATCTTTTTCCTTTCGCTTCTAGGTTTTTTCCATTGCAAACAGTTCCATTCCATTTCTGCTCTGGAACAAAAAAAAATGTTCCGTAATGGCTCGTGACGTTTTTCAACTATATGCAAAAGTTTGAAGTTAGAGTAGCAATAAAGTATTGAAATTGTCATATATTCACTCATACTCCTCTTAAAGGGGCCCTGCAACACTTTTTGAGCATTGTCAGAAAATGCTGCCGATCGGTAGTACGCGAGCCAAATATTACAACACAGTATGCGGCCTGGAATACACAATAAATGATCAAATTCAGCTAAAAATTGCTTGGTCTTCTTCGACAAATCTCATCATATGCCCAAAAATCACATGTCAATGACCCATCTATCAGCCATTGGCTGATTTAAACATGGCGCGCTCGCGCGTTACAGCGATCGTCGCAAAAGGCCGCTACTTGTCCACGCATGCGCGTGCGACGCGATCACACTGAAAAACATACGCAAGGTTGCCAGGCGCGCGTGATGTTTTTCTGTGGCCCTGCCATTCCTCCCTGCTTAGCTTCCAGCGCTTTCGTCAGGATGAGAAAAGAGAGAATGCCATTGCAGCATGCGACAAACCCTTGTAACTCCACTCGCCTTGGACGGATTCTTAAAATTTTTGCGGCGTTGAATTCATGATGCAATAAGTTCTTCTAGCGAATTCATTCCAGGGTTACTTGAAAAAGTGTTTCAGGGCCCCCTTGAAAGTGAGACAGAGGTAGAACACGTTCTTCCCACGTTTCACAAATTCCTACAAAATTAACACAAACCAGTGCCCTTCTAAGTTCCAGTAGACTTTGTCAAAATTGAATAAATAATTTTTTTAGCAGGCTCAATGCTTTCACATACAAGAAGTGAGCATGATCTCAGAAGCAGCCCGTCATATAGCATACCTTTTTTATGCGAGGCCTTTGTTCATATAAAACAAACTTCCTCGCCGAGAACGCCCTCTCCATGCTGGCATGCATCATAGGCACACGAAAGTCCACTTGAGTAATACAAAAATCTCTGGTTGCCACTTTTTTTTATTTTCTGCACAACTTCAACACATTTTACTTTGGAATTCCTTCACGAGATACCCGCTAGTACTGTACCTTTAAGTATGCGTTATTGCTTACGTTGTATGACCTCAGTTTTTTCGGATTGCCAAGTTTCCACGTGAACTGAAAAATGATTAAAAAATTTCAGCTTCTCTCCGGAACAAAATAATAAATAACGGTTGGGTTACGATTTCACTGAAGTCAAACATATATTTTTTGTGTTATTTTCTGGTTTTCATTTCGTTTTGATATGTTGCTATGAACAGGTTAGTTATAGTGTTGTAGTTGGCTAATAAAGCTCATATATTATGGTTTTAGGACATTACAGCCCATCAATTAATTAAGCCCATGTATTTTTTTTCTTCTTTAGTATCCCTTTAGCTACTTATTGATTCTACTGTAGTTTATTTACTGTTTTTTGTGTGAGGTAATGCTTATATCAAATTGTGACTCATAACTAAGGAGAGACTGTTTTTTGTTGTTTGTAGTAACAACATAAGTTGTGTGGACAAAAGTAAAAGAGCCCTTTTTTTTTTTTAATCAGAAAAGCATCCTTTTCGATGAGTGTGCCAGCGTCTGACAAGTGGAGGGACATCTTTGACCATTGCCGAGACATGCTTGGAATTTTGGGAGTCTCTGACGCTCAAGACAACAAGCACGCATGGGATGCCATTGCTATTGCCATCAGCAACAGAAAAAGGCAGAGCCATGTGGAAAAGCAGTATGGCAGCATTTATTGAACTTCTTTATTTCTTTTGCTACTTTTTCTTAATTATGTCATGTTTCTTGAGAGCTTTTCGCTGGCCTGTGTTTGTGCTTCAAAGGGGCCCATCAACACTTTTTCAGCATAGTCAGAAAACTGTGCCAATTGGTAGATGAGGCTCCTGAGAACATGCTAGCCAAACATTGTAGCACAGCATGTGGCCTGTAATTTAAAGGGAATTTTTAAAGTTTGCTAAAAATCCTGCTCTTCTCTTTGACAAGTGATGCCATAAACCCAAATGACTGCACCGTAAACCCAAAGGCAAAAGCTGATTTGAGCATTGTGATCTACAATGTTACTGCAGCCATTGCGGTGCCCGTACGCTCTTTTGTGATCACACTAAAGGTAAGCTGTGCATAAAAAAAAAAAAGAGGGAGACAACAAAATTTTTAGTTATGACACGCACTGATGAATGGATCTAGCTTCACGTAGCTTTCAATGTACTCACTGGTACTAAAGGAGGGAAAGTGCTTGGAGTATGTAACAAATCCCTGCAACTCTGCTTCTACTTAATGGATTCTAAAAATCAATTCATGAAGCAGGGAATGTTTTTAATGAATTCATTCAATGATTACTTGTAAAAGTGTCTAAGGACCCCTTTCAGGTCATGGTTAGAATATTCTGCTTATTTGTGAATAACGCAGGTATGTGAACAGGCCTGAACTCTGATGAGGTTTGAAAACAGAAGTGAGAAATGTATGTGCTTTGTTTCTGTCGCATGGAAGCATCTAAATTAGATTACATATTTGAAATTTGAAATTTATTTGACGAAATTTGACGAGATTACAAGGTGGACAAGAAGTGCAACTTCAGAGGTCCCGGAGTGAAAACTGTCGGGGGGACCTCCCAACAAAACATAAATGGGTGTTTACAGGAAACTAGGCAAACAGGGAATCTTTATTTTATATAATTTCTTTAGCTTTGGTAATAAAGGATAAAGTATTCATAAGTAATACAAAAAATAAAAAACTAATTTGACAATCACAAACGTCAATGATAAAATAATTTTAACAAAGTCAGATAGAAGAAATCACAAAAATTAATTCAAACAAAGAATGGTGGCATGAACAGCTACACATGCAAACAAGTATCAAAATGGGCAAAAGTGAAACACTTGGAAGTGGCAAAAGCACGTTGCGAAGTAGTAGGGTAGGCAAAACCTAGTGAATATTATGTGTCTAACAAAGTGTTAATGAAATGTTCCTTAGTTTTAGGTTTGAATGAGAATAATGAAGATGACTTTATATTCGATGGCAATGAATTCCAAATTGAAATGCCTAGAAAAGCAACAGTAAATTGCCCCTAATTTGTTCTAATTTTAGGAAGGAGTAGATTAAGTCGCTTTGAAAATCTTGTATTATTGTTATTGATGAAGCTGGAGCGAGTGAAACCTGGAATATTGAGATTGGTATTCATAAGACGAAACATTAGTAGTGACACCTTATGATGGAATAACATGTGCAAAGGTAGAATATTTACACAACGGAATATGGGAGCAGAGGGAGATGTATGTTTTTGAAATGTAACCAATCGTAATGCCTGCTTTTGCAAGATTTCTAGATGATGAAGATGTGCATAATATATATTACCCCAGGATGAAAGGCAGTATGAGAGGTGACTGTGTATGTACGCATAGTGTAAAGACATGAGAATGTCCAGATGAAAAAAAATTGTTAGTATTTATAATGATGTGAATGCCTAATGAGATTTTTTGAACAAGTGATTGTGTATGATAGTGGAATTTCAGATTTTCATCTAGAACAACACCGACAAATTTTGTTGTTGTGGATCTTGAAATTCCATCATTATTTAAAGAAACTGCAATGGGATGAATGAACAGATTTTTCGACTAGTTGAATAGCATAAATGTTGTCTTATATGGGTTAATTATCAGCTTGTTTTTCACACACCATGAATGAACACTAGCTAGGTCAGCGTTCAGTTTATTCTGCAGTGAGCCAGGATTGTTATCAGATACGAAGATGGTGGTGTCATCGGCATAAAGTAGACAATGTGCATGTGTTAATACTTGTGGCAAATCATTGATGAATATTAGGAATAAAAGTGGTCCAAGTATTGATCCTTGTGGAACACCTATGTTTATAGTTTTCGATGAGGAGAGGACACCATCAATTTGGACTCTGTAAGATCTGTCTTTTAAATAACTACGAATCAATTCTAAAGGTGGTCCAGAAATGCCATAACCTTCAAGTTTGTTTAAAAGAATATGATGATCGATGGAATCAAATGCTTTGGTGAAGTCAATGAAGAGAGATCCGACTAAAAAACCTTGGTCGATGGCTAGTTTAACACTTTCAACAAAACTAATAAGAGCTAAATCAGTAGACATATTCTCGCGAAAACCGAATCGGTCATGAGTTAAAAGATTAAACTTGGACAAGTATTTACTTAGGCGGTTGTGTATTAATTTTTCTATCACCTTGCTGAGGAAAGGCAAAATGCAGATAGGACGATAATTACTCATGCACTTGAGGTCACCTTTTTTAAATACTGGGATTATTTTACCAGTTTTGAGTCTATTAGGAAAGATCCCATCTTTGAATAGTTTGTTTATTACATGTGCTAACGCAGGCGAGATCTCTTTAGACACAAGTTTAATGCTTGAGGGGTTTATAAGATCAAGACCTAGACCAGTTGATTTAAGAGAGTTGATGATAATGTATACTTCTTCCGGCATCGTTGGAAATAAGTAGAAAGAATGAGGACAGCGCTGAAAAGTGAGTTGTATCGAATTAGCCTGATCACTGTCTGTGAAGCTGAAATGATCACTGTAAGCATTAACAATATCACTGAAAGCATTAACAATATCTTCAGGCTCAGTAATGATAGCAGAATTGTGGTTTACACATGATATGCAGTTTCTGGTGGTGCTGATGTTCAAGAATTCTTTAATTACCTGCCAGTACTGCCTAGTGTCGCATCTGTTTCTTTTTATTTTATTTTCGTAGTACATACACTTGGCATCTTTTAAAGTGGCCGTTAGAATATTTGAGTACGTGTTAAAGCGCGACTGCAAAGCATTATTAAAAAGCTGGGCTTTAAGCTTCTTACAAAGATTATCTCTCCTTTTAATAGATCACAATATAAATTACTGATCCAAGGCTTTCTTGGCGATCTAAACAATTGAGTGATGGTTGTGTTACTTATGCGTAAATGAGAGCATTCTGATATTTTTTCAAAAAAACATTCAAAAGCTTTAACACTGCATTGTTCTTTAAGCACGTTAGTCCAGTGAATTGCATGAATTGTACGTATGAATTTCTTGGAGTCAAATATAGTTCTTACATATTTTTTTGATTGAACATGTGATGAATGACCTATGCAAAAAAGAGTAGGGTAATGGTCTCTTGCGGCATATTCCACTATTTCAGCTGTACTAAGGTAAAGCTAGAAAGCTAGATCTGCTGGTAAGCTAGAAAGCACGTGGTCAATTAAAGTATTGGGGCCACCTATGTGACATCTACTTGGGCCAGAAATTAGTGATGAGAGACTGCATCTTAGGTAAGTTCGTAAGTACTCGGAAAATGATTGGTTGTTAGGGTCGATACTGTTGATATTAATATCATGACATATAATCATATCTTTGTTTTCATCAACTAGTATGTTCAATACCTGCTCAAATTTCTTACAGAACTCATTGTATGAGGATGAGGATAAATGATAGATGCACGCAATTATGATGTTACATTTAAAAGGGAGCTGCAGGCTATTACTGTCACCTTCTAACCATACTTATTCGCACAGACAGTGATGAAAAACAAGGTCATGACAGCGTTTATATAATGATGATTTTACTCAAATGCCTGACCACCACTATGATAACCTTCGCGGTGACAATATTCAGGCGTGTAACTAGAAAGACTGTATAAATTTCCATCATGGGATGTTAGCCACGTTTCAGATAGGCATACAAAAGAAAAGGCATGATCCAAAACACAAAGAAGAGCGATGAGATCATCATGATGCTTACGAACACTGCGTATGTTTAAATGCAAAAAGGATAATGCGGGTTATTTTTTCTTAAGCAGAGTTTTGGCTTCATCAAGAGTAAAGACGGGTTCATCCATGATGATTCAGAAGTTATTAATTCAAGCACGGAACGTATATATTTCCCCACTTGAATACTGACAGATCATTCACACTAGATGTGCGATGAACACGGGTGTCTTCTGACTTTCTGGCCTTGATAGTACAGTTATTGGTCCACAAAAACTTCCAATCTTTAGACTTCTTCAGTTCTAGCTAGCACCTGCGCAAAGAGCTGCTTGTTGTTGGGTGTGAGGTGATCATTCACGAATATGGAAGTCGCTGGCTTTTGTTTTAGCCCTATTGCAGTTGTTGTGAGCCTTGATCAGTTATTATATTGTTGTTGCTGAAGGTCATACTAGTGCTGTCAGCAGTAGTCACCACCAACACAGCAGTATTTAAGGGGGACACGTGTCTTAGAAGGCCGAAAATCGCCAAAAAATAGACTTTTTGAAACTGACATTTTCGGACCCTGTACCTATTTTTGCACTTATTTGAGAAGTTTCTAGCTTCTTGCGTCATTATTTCTGACGCAAAATTAATTTATAACATCCCTGTGAGGTGAATGTGAGTGCAAATAGACGCTAAAATCACGCTTTTTCTGCGCCGAACCATTGCCTTTACACACTAGCTATCGTGGTCATCTTGGTCTCGTTTGGAAGGGTTGTTCTTTATTTTCAATTTCCCGCCATCGCTGGCTCGCCTTGCTCATTGGTTTTTCAGCGAAAACACGTCATCAAGAAGCACCAGCGTGCGATTCTATTGGCTGCTTGGGGCACGTGACTAAATCTGGGCATCCGATTGGCCAAGTGGCGTTTCTGGCATCTGCTTTACCGCCGTGATGCGCTCAGGCATGTGCCATTTTGTCATGGTGCTATCGACTGCCTGCTGCAGTAAAGAAGTTCTGCGCCACACTAATTTGTGAAATGGGTGTGGGGATCGATAATAATACAAACTCTCCTTGCTTCATTTTCTATAATTAAGAAAATCAGAGTTTTTAAAATTTTTGGTTTGTTATTAATATTAATAATAAAGATATTGTCACAAGGTCGTGAAGTGGACAAAGGCAGTAGTTGGCATGCTCAAGGGGAAACGCTTTATTTGGGTGAACCTGTGCTTAGGAAACGAAAAGGCAAACTACAGCAATACACACTGTACACTGATAGCAGCGAACAGAGCGTGAGCCGTCGATAAACTGATCAGTGGTAAGGCACGTCGGTATTTATACACGCGGTGTCAAAGGTTCTAGCATTATGACTGGTGTGAAAGCTTTCAAAAGAACCTGACTCTTTGCATGCTGTATGCAATCTTAAAGGGACTGTCTACCGCTTGGAGAAAATTTTTCACATTGTGGTGCAAATGAGAAGATTGCTCATCACACCTGCGGCAACGAGCATGCTTTTATCCCATAAAAAAGGAATTATAATTTTAACGTGATGTTGAAAGTCGACAAAAAATGACCGCTAGCGTCACCCAATAGCGATATGGTCAATCTACTGGTAGGACAGTAAATCCTCGCAGGTGTACTTATTTTGCTTAAAAGCAAACAATGTGTAACTTGAAATTGTACTTCATGCGCTTGAGGCAGCTACAGATTGTGCCAGACTAATTTTTGCTTTTTTTTTTCTCACGCGTTCAAAGAGGTGCCCGGTGGCGCTGCTGGCAGTGTGTTCGCTTATCTGCATGCCTGCTTGCAAATGGGGGAAAAACGTGAGCGCGGCGTCCACCGCCGCTCATAAGAACAACAAAATAGTGTGCATACCTTAAATGACCACCAAGGTATTTGTTTTATTAATAATAAGCAAAGTGTGATGAAGCCTGCCAAAACCACACGTGGTTTCAATTTTAGACTTTCACCAGCTGTACAATTGTCATCCCCTCCACCGATCAGTGTTGTGGGCATTCATCCCGCCGATGAAAGGAGACCAAACGGAGATAGAAGGAATTCTGCTTTGAAAATTTTTTTCTCACTTTCCAGAGAAACTGCTACAAGGTTAGACACTTCAGACGGTATGCTTTTTATTGTGACATAAAATAGAAAATCATTGAAGCACGGTAGATAGTTTCTTTAACAAAATATCAGAAAATTGTGTAGCTTCGCAAACATTGTGGCCGTGCTGAGTGTTGACGACCGCTCTTGTGGGCGAAACTTGAGTACATTAAATTAAACAAGAAATGTGCATGGCATTATAATGTACATTCAATTTTTACTTGGTTTAGAAGCTCTTCTTTGTCTCCTACATTAGTGTCACTAGAAGCTCTATTGCCTTTTTCTATTTTGGTTTTCTAGTTCGAACACATATACACTAGGTGCACATTAGATTCAGAAGCATGTAAAAATTAAGTAAGAATTGCGTAAGCAGAGGTGGGTTTGGGTGTTTTATATTTTTTTGACAAGGTATGGCATTTTTTTTTTAAAGTTTTGCCATGTCTTCAAGCTTGAGTTAATAGAGATCAGTTGTGTGTGTCTGTGTGCATGTACCCATGCTCACTTGTGTCTAAACTCCCAATTGTATGGCTAGACTGACTTTGTTTGCTTAGAGGCTTTAGGTTTGCAGGGTCCCTTTGAGCGATGATTGATGTATGTCTTTAAGGTATATTTTTCTGTGTATTGGCTTCAAGCGTGGTATTCTGTGTATGGATTTTTTTCTGATTTTCTTCGTGATTAAACTTTTGTTGAAAGTATAGGTCAGAAAACTCACTAATGAGTTGACTCAGTCATATTCACTCAGACTCAGACAGACCCGTGAGTCTGCATCTGAATGAGTAATATTTTGGGGAGTTTGAGTCCAAGTGAGTTCAGTTTGAGACATATTTAGTGAGTTTGAGTTTGAATGAGTCCAGTTCAGCAAAATAATGGTGATTCTGAGCCTGAGTGAGCCTTAAGCACCAAATATGTTTCATAAGTGAGTTCCATTTTTTATTGCTGACCTATGGTCCTGTCTACTCATATTCAGTATTACTGTCAGCCTTTTATCGGCTTGTGGTTGTACTCAAATGTTTTCACATATACTACCTCAATGTATACATGTTCATGCACCACACCACTATTTATTGGTTATAGACGTGAACTGTGATGGGTGACATGAACACTCTCTGCACTCTTTCTTGAAAAGTTCTAAAGATATCTCGTGTGAGTCAGGTATTTCATAAAAATGTCCTCTGTCACGATTTAATGCTGGGAGCGCTTGCTAAGGATGGATAGAGAGAGACTGAGATGGGTGAGGCAAGACAAACACTTGATACTCTGTATGGGCAAAAGAAATACACAAAACTCGTGTTTAAGCACTCAAAATTAACTCAATAACACTATATACACACAAGTGTACTATAGACTGAAACCAGAACTAACTACAATAAGCGTGAGAGCCAACTATAACCCTAGCCAGCATCTGTTTGAAATGGCGTTTCGGTAACGAAACGTTCTTACAGTTGTGGGGTCTTGATGTGGTGAGCGCCACGTTCTTGGACTAAACGGACACAGCAGACGCGATCGGATTGAACCAAACAAGAACGCATTTATTCAACTACTTTTTAAAACGATAATGTCATCAGCCGAATAATTAGTAGTGCACACGTATCCCGAAGGAGTATGGCCACTAGCGTGGGTCCGGTCTTAGTGAGCCGCTGGGCATGCATTAACCGTCGCCATGGCGAGAACACAGTACTGCTCAAGGTTGCAACACTTTATTGTCTGTGGCAACACCAAAACGCAGTACAGATCCCGTTGCAAAGGCGCGGGGGGAAAGCAAATGGGCTTATCCACACCACGGCTGAGAAGTAATCCACAGGGGTGCCGCGAGCACGTCTCCATGGGCAAAGGTGATTCCCGAGGGCACGGGGGCAAAGGGTCCGGTTGCTCGAGCGAGAGCAAAGGCGCTCGCGTTGGCTTCGGAGAGATGTGGGTTGACATAGCCTGGCCACGCACTAAGACACCACACCGCTCTTCGGCCCAGCGTTCAGAAAGGGCACAAAAGGTAAGCATTCCGCCGCTGGTTCAAGGCACCGTTAGTGAAGTCTGACGAGTCCCAAGCAATAGGAGTCGACGGACGAAAAAGAGATGTGCGCTCACCCTCAGTCGTTTCGGAGATATTTCTCGCAGTTCGGAGATATTTTTCGCAGCTCAAAACGTCTCGAGAGACTTTGCACGCGGCGCCACAGTCGACATCCGCTACTGGGTGATAAGGGTTAAACGTCACTTCCCGCTCTCCCAGTGTGGCAGACCACGGAGGAGAGGAGTCATGTCGGGACATGAGAACGCAGAAAGAGCTGGCAAAGCCCGCGCAAAGGCAGCGGGCTAGCCTCAGTTCTCACAAATTATAACATCAATTGTGATCAACATGCTAAAATAACCTTGCACAATATTACCATACACTCAACAACATAACATACACAAGGCGGCTGACGCTTGACTCCACATGAGGACCCCCGGCAGACGGCCTGCGGTGCCATGCACCGGGGACACACTGCGAGAGATAATCGTTCGCGCCAATTGCCACCAGCCGAAGGGACTCACTCAATTCTCTCTTGCCGCCGCCAAAGCTTGCCACCAGGGGTCACCACCGGCACTACCAATCTAACCATGATGATGATAGCGGTGATCAATGCTCGCGAACACAACACCACCTACCGTTAAATCCTTTTGGAAGTTCCTAAAGTTGTCGTCTGTTTCCGCCGAACGAGCCGCTTGTCCTCATTGCCGCTGTCCCAGTCTTCGTCGTTTTTGGCTCAGCTTGGTTAAACCCAACTCGTCAATGGCCTCATGACAGTGGTGTGGGCCGCAACTGTTCTGGCATGAAGTGGAAGACATGTATGCCCAACAGGAACTGCTGTGAAAGGGTGCGGCAAGTTCAGGCAACCTCACTCAGGTCTTCCGATCTCGATGGGCACTTTCTGGGTTTCTTCCTCGGGACAGCCTTCAGAACCAGGCGGCTACTGCTTCCATCGCTGTAGCGATGCTAATTTTTCTGAGCAGCGCAGTTCGAAGCCCCACAGCACATTGGCAGCTCATCCTCTGGGATTGTCCATCACGGCTCGGGTCGCGTGCCACGAGCCTTCGTGTTCAATCTCGTACGTGAACGTGGCGCGAATGCGCGCCATCGGGATCTCGCGCACCGACGCCGCATTCCAGCGCTCGGCATGTGCCTCATGTGCTCTTACTCATCATATCCTTACTGGACGACCATATTACATATAACTCGTACTTGAGGTATAAGATCAAAATGCATATCGAAGAGCACCGATTATATGAGACATTGGCATTAAAGAGCAGTGACACCAAAACAGAAAAAAAGGTAGAAAAAGGTAAAAAAGGAAAAGGTAGAAAAAGCCATGACTCTGAGTGAGTATGACTAAGTAATATGGTTGATATGTGGGGTTTAACGTCCCAAAACCACTATATGATTATGAGAGACGCCGTAGTGGAGGGCTCCGGAAATTTAGACCACCTGGGGTTCTTTAACGTGCACCCAAATCTGAGCACACGGGCCTACGACATTTCCGCCTCCATCGGAAATGCAGCCGCCACAGCCGGGATTCGAACCCGCGCCCTGCGGGTCAGCAGCCGAGTACCTTAGCCACTAGACCACCGTGGCGGGGCTGACTAAGTAATATGTTGGTGAGATTGAGTTTGAGCGAGTCCGTTTGAGCAAAAGTTTAGTGAGTCTGAGTTTGAGCAAGTCCGGTTGAGGAAAATTTTTATGAGTCTGAGTTTGAGTGAGCCCTCAGAGCAGTATATATATTTTTAGTGAGTTTGAGTGAGCCCCAACTTTTTTGCCAACCTACAGTTGAAAGTGAATGCTTGTGTTGTGCTCTGGCTTGCGTCTTTGTCTTGAATGCACACTCTCAGGTACCGATGGGGTTGTAAGTTTAATTACAGCCTGTAGCAGTGTCAATCTACTTCAGTGAAATCCAAAAATGGTCTTTTGTAATATTTTAAGCCTATGTTAAGGAGTGCAATGTGATCAGCAATAGCTACTTGAAATGTAATTTTTTAAGGTTCCATTCATTACACACAAACTATCATATCAAACATTTGTTCGCTCACAACTAGAATATGCATCATCCATTTGGTCACCTCATCAAGTCTGTCTCATCGACTTGCTAGAAACTGTACAGAACCGTGCTGCACGTTTAATTGCGCGTAACTACAATTGCTATTCTAGTGTAACTGACATGAAGGCTTCATTATCTTTATCATCTTTGGCATTGCGCACGAAGATAACCACTCTGTGCATATTCCATAAAGTAATTTACAGCACACACGTGAATACATTGCCACTATCAAGGCCCCGTTGTATATCTCACAAGCTTCATAATCAGCATAGTTTTGTTGGTCTTTTCGGCTGCGCTCAAGCCTTCAAAGCATCCGTGCTGGTGCTCAATGGAATGACCTCCCTGATGAGGTAGGGTGCATTTGTGATCACGTGGCATTTAGAAATAAAATGCTAAATATTTACAACTGCATTCTTTAAACATATCTTTTTGATTGGTGTTTATTTATTGTAAGCTTACATGTCACCCATTCAATTATGTATAACACATAAGTTTCCTATTATTAGTGCATGTTATCTCCCTTATTTAGCAATTGTATACTTGGCTGCTTTTGAGTTACTTTTGTTTGTTTCGTGTTTTTTCATAAAAAATATATATATATATATATATATATATATATATATATATATATATATATATATATATATATAGTTGTATAGTATATAAACACTACCTCACTTCCTGTGAGATAGTATTTGTAAATAAATAAAATTAAATAATAACCCTCCTCTCTGGTACCTGTGCTGCTTCAGGAATTTCAGACATTGAATTTCATTCAAAGTGGTCCGTTATTTCCTGAAATAAGAAAAATTTGTGTTTACTCATATAGTTGCCGAGAGATGACATTATTGTAGTAATGAATTTTACCAGAAAAATATTGTTCCAAAAAACAGTTGAAATATTCAACTAACATTGTTATAGTATCTAAAGAGCGGCAATCAATATTGAAATTACAGAGGGAAATCCTGCTGCAAAGAAAACCTAGACTACCTTGAGCGTATCCCTCAAACCAGTAAGAAGCATGGGTCATTGACACTAGATCGTTATGTTGAGATCAAGGACTATCTGACCAGTGCATTTGACTGTGTTCATCATCCTTTGGGCTATCTTTTAGATGGCTTGGTAGGTGTGTTCAGGTAAGCAGCATTCTGATATCTTGTTTGTCTTTTTTGTTGTTGTTAGCCACTGGGCTTTTATCTCTTTCTTGTATAATTTAGTGATTATTACACTTTTTATTTTCATGCTTATACTTGTTTCCTGGTAATGCAAGTTTCTGTTGTGATTCTTCTTGGTAGGCTGACGTACTGTGGCATTGGCGTCCATCCCCGACTTCTAGTGCATGCTGTGGAAGAAGTCAGATCATTCTGCCAGAGGCTGTATGAGTTGGTCAGGTAACTAAAGTCAATCTAAAGCAGCCGTATTACTTAAAATAGATCATTTTTCTCCGGTGCAGGTTATAAACTCACTTAATTTTATGGTGGTTTCTGTTTAAATTGCAGAATTCTTTTTCCTGACTTGCCTCAAGCAGATAAGCCTCTGGTTCTGACCACTTTAGGGAATTTGGACTGTCCAGATGACTTCCTTGATGGTGCTGGGTATGTTTATTGTTACATCACATGTAACCTACAGAGCTTACCTACGGAGCAAAAGCTTGGAGTCTTAAAAAGAGTCTTAAAGGAGTCTTAAAAAGCTTAAACCGAGGACAGTGCAGCGAGTAATAGAAAATAACATGGTAGTTGTAACCTTAAGGGACAGGAAAAGAGCAGGGTGGATCAGGCGACAAACTGGTCATAAGGACAACATAGTCAAAATCAAGAAGAATAAACTGACATGTGCAGGGCATGTAGCATGTAGGCAAGATAACCGCGCTAGTAATGAAGAGTAAGTGGCTGGACTCCAAGAGAAGGAAACATGCGAAGGGTAGAGGGGATGTTAGGTGGACAGATGAGATTATGAAGTTTTGGGTACAACATTGCAGCAGCAAGTGCAAGACCGGGTTGATTGGTGGAACACAGGCGAGGCCTTTGCTCTGCAGTGGGTATAGTCAGGTTGTTTATGATGATGATGACATCACACATGCATAATATTCTCTGATGTTTTATCTACAGTATTGTGCCTTGCACGAAAGAAGTGGCGTTGATTGAGGGGCCTGTTTTTGTTACATACAACCCTCTAAGGTGTTAGTTACAACTCTAGATACAACCCTATAAAGTGTTAGTCAGTGGTAGAGCATTTGACTGCAATATATATGAAGTGTTGATACAACCCTATGAACTCAAGGAAAACATAGGGTAGTTTTTAATATATGTTTAGTAATTATGAGACCCCTGTCATGTATAAAATGATCAAGAACCTACACCCTGAAACTGTGAATGCATTTCTATCTCTTTACAACACCATAGCACTGACAAGCTGCTCGTGTAAACCCTATGAAAAAAAGTCACCACCTAAGCACTCCGTGTTAACCAGTGAGGCTGAAATGTGGGGCCACAGGCGGTTGCAGAAGCCGCAGCCTAAGCCAAAGTGTTTCTCGAGAAGCTCTGCCGAAACTGGGCGTCAGCTTTGGCGAATGCGTTCTCGCCATTGTCACGTTGACGCTGTTCAGCTAGCAACGCTGCTTCCATGGCTCGTCGTTGTCACTTGCATTTGGCTCGGAAGGCTGCCAGACACTGAGTGTGCAGTCGCTGCTTGCGCTTTGCCACTCGAACCTGTTCTTGTGCCCGGACTATTGCAGTGGCCTGGTGAACATGAATTGTCTCGCAGATCAGCTGTTGGTGCTGTTCTTGTAAAGTTGTCTGCTGTTCAGGCGTATGTTCGATTCGTGCCCTCCCTATGTGAAAGTGGCAAGTTGAAACTATTGCAACCAGGCTCGGCGGCACTGCTGCAAAGAGGTGAAGGACGTCATTGACAATATTGAAGGACGTTATTGACGATACAAAGAATGGCGTCACTAATGCGCCCTCCCAATGACGCGTGCGCTTGGTTGCGACAACTATAATGATGTAACTGACGACACAGCCAATGGAAGTCGTTAATGTTTCTCGTGGCAAATTCTTTTTTGTTTGGCGTAGCCATATACAGCTCTTACTATAGAAATGATAAACCGACTACTGATTCATTTTAATGAAAGCAACAATATACTATAACTGCTTCAATGTGGCTTCAGGGAAGGTTGGTCAACCCTAGACCACCTTGTTCACATTGAGTGAATAATTAGAGATGCCTTTATCTATAAACAGTTTTTTGCTTTCGATTTTTCTCGACGTGAGTAAGCTCATGACACGATATGGTGATTTAGAATTCGTATGACCTATTTGTGCTGGGTGTACATGGCAGCATGTTCAGTACAATAGTAAGTTACACGTCTAATAGCACTTTTCATGTTAGTGGGTAATGTCCTGTCGAATTCATTCATTCAAGAAACTGGTGTTTCGTGAGTAGGCGTGCTTAGTTGCATGCTCTTGATGGGGAAAATGAACTCGCTTTATACGACAATTCCCCCTCACAATGTTTTACTGTATATTGATGATGTCCAAATAGACTTTGAATCATGTAATCTCTCAACCTGCGAGCGACAAATTCAGCTGCAGCTGAACAATGTATAAAAAGGGGTTAATGTAAACAGTTTTCTGAAAAAACACTAAAGTGAAACAATGACTTGGTTTAGATTGATAAACACGACCCTGAAAACTCTAATATCACAAGTTTCACTATCATAAGTTCACTATTAGCGGGGAAAATCATGGTTCAAGTTTAATTTTTTAAATTTGTGCTGAAATCTTTGCATGTGACGTCATTAATTTCTATTTTTCTTATTTTTGCGACATGGGCTTAGTGAAATTTTTTTAAACTTCTTCTGCTAGCTTTATGACACCCACAGATGACAAACGCACTTCATTTTTACCGATTAGAAACTACATTGGGCCCAGTAGATGCCGTCGAAATTTGTGACATCACAATGTTTGGTACGAGAATCTGAAGGTAGCATCTCCACCTGCATTTTCTTTTCGCACTTTTTCTCGCTTACCAAGCATCGTCTTGCGATAAGAGTGGTGTTTTTGGGACTATGAAGTTGCACTTTACTAACACATGTAAAGTCATTTTCCTCTTTAGTGTACCTTCAAGAGAAAGCCTCTTAAAAGCTCATGTGTTGTTCTTAAAGGGACACTAAAGGCAACTATTAAGTCGACGTTGATTGTTGAAATGGCAGTCCAGAAAGCTTGTAGTGTTGCTTTTGTGCCAATGAAGCACTTATTTTGAAATGAAATCATGTTTTAGTCATCCGAATCTGGTTAGTACACTTCAAATTACCCGCCCAAATGGAATGTCTCGCCTCACTGTTTCCGTGCACAACGTTGCCTGGCTTAACTTTGCGGCCGCTGACACTAGTAGCAGCAGAACGAAAGCAGCGGGAGCCACAGCAGCAACAACGGCAATTCAACAATTTCCTGCCATTCGCTCAGAGATGGCAGACGTTATTGGTTCAATTGGGCCCCGCTAGATGGCACAACCTGTCCAGTTTAATTATGCAGAAATTTAAGTTTTGAACCACTCACGTCATTCCTCATAGTAATATCCGGTGGTTCTTTTTTCGTATTATCAAACAGAAATGAACAAGCACCATTTTATTACGTCTCTTGGTGCACAGAAGATTCTTTATTTAGTGTAGCTCATATGTTTTACTCACATCTAATGTACAGAATTTTAAGGCCTTTATACAGTGAATTACCATAAACGTTGCTCACATCTGTTGTCTCATGAACTGGCACTCTTTAGCCATCAAATGGCCCTTGCACTATTAAATACCATACATCATTAGTAATTATGAGAGAAATGAAAATGCCTTCATTGGCTTTATTATTTGTAAACTTCATTGATTGATTTGTGGAGTTTAACGTCCCAAAACCACCATATGATTATAAGAGACACCGTAGTGGAGGGCTCCGGAAATTTCGACCATCTGGGCTTCTTTAACGTGCACCCAAATCTGAGCACACGGGCCTACAACATTTTCGCCTCCATCGGAAATGCAGCCGCCGCGGCCAGGATTCGAACCCGCGACCTGCGGGTCAGCAGCCAAGTACCTTAGCCACTAGACCACCACGACGGGGCATTTGTTAACTTCATGTGGTTTGGTTTTGCAAAAACAGGTCCCTCTATCGACCCCCCTTCTTTCACTCATTTGATACCTTTCTGTTGCATGCAAGGGTTTGTTAGCCAGCAATCTACTCAAATTTCAGGTACACTATGTGATGCCATTGTGCAAAGTCACTGTATTGGGCATGAGTTGTGCTAGCTAACTCTCTCAGGGTTGCACATACAATAAACAGCCAAGAAAGGACTCTCTCAGGGTTGCACATACAATAAACAGCCAAGAAAGGAGACTGGGGGACAACTGCTACCAAAGCACAAATGGTTATAGTGTGCACGCATTCCTACTTGTGGTGGGTTTAGTCCCCACCGGCAGCACGTTCTTTTTACTTCAGCTTTTATTTCCCTTCATTTCACAATTACTACTTTTCAGTCCTGATAGTGTGTTAAGTTCTTTAAGAGGTGATATTCCTCCAGTGCCTTTTTCTTATCTGTTTTCACTGCTGCTACAAAGTGAACACACCCGAAGGGATCCTTGGGTTAGTGGTGGAATTCATTGTGCAAGAACAACAGCACTAAAAAAAGACTAGCACTGTGATGGTATGTCACGTTCACTCAGCAAGGAACTGAATTGACTGTCAAGCATAGTCGTCAACAGGATTTTGTCTTGGGGGCTGCAAGCGTGGGTTTCCACAGCCACTGGATGAAAGAGCACATGGTATGTCCTGCTGCGTCAGCCGGCTTTCTATGGGAGAGCACGTGTAAGCTGTAGGATCAGTTGCGGCCGCTGCAGCGCAACGGGGCGGGGACAGGAGGGACGGGAAAACGACTCGTACCGGCTCCCTCAGGGCAGCAGCCGCAGCAAATCAGCTGGTGTTTGTCACAACTGTGACCATCTCAGTTGTTCTAATCAGTGTTTTTTTAATCTCATTTATCACAGCGATGACATATCGCGTATTTAGTAGACTACAAGGCACCATCTAGTTAAAAAGTCAATTGATTTTTCCTGTACAAGCCGAACACCTGACGTTTTTTTTTTTCAGAACCAGCTTCTTGTTTTGAGGCTGAAAGAGAAATCGACAATTCATGTAACTGAATGATATGGCACTGAATGCATGCAAAGTCGTTGTTCTATTTATGAAGATGTCTTAAACTAGTGTATTTTGATTTTTGTGATGTTTATTCAGCCTTTTCGCATTTTCTTAGCTAGAATGCTTGAGAATTAATTTTTTAGACACTTGACAATAGACGTTCATAGTTTTTATATGCTGAAAGCGTATGAAAGAAACATAATCTGAATATTTTTCATGGTATCTGGTACATGGTAGTGTGCCGAAAAGTAATTAAGCTTCAAACACTGGATAAAAGTGGATTCTAGAAACATGGTGATGCATGCCTCATAACTTTATTTGAAGAGGCTGCGAAAGTATCAGAAGTGGCAATTAAATTCTTTTTACACACACACACACGCACACACACACACACACACACTCTCTCTCTCTCTCTCTCTCTCTGGTATGGAGTGCCTTATATCTAGAGCAATGACGCTGACAGTAATAGCCCAACTCCTGAAACAAAATCATGAGACTGCAGGGATAAACTCGCTATATTTATTTATGCGTGACATACACTTCCCAAGACATATATATATATATATATATATATATATATATATATATATAATGAGATCTAATAGACAATAATGTCGAGGAATGTATAGGGGAAGTTATTAGAACCAATGTAATGCAAATAAGAAGAAAGAAAAGTGGGTGAAAAAATAACTTGCCGTGAGCAGGAATCGAACCTGCTCCTGCTCACGGCAAGTTATTTTTTCACCCACTTTTCTTTATTCTTATTTGCATTACATTGGTTCTAATAGCTTTTCCTATACATTCCTTGGCATTATTGTCTGTTAGATCTCATTAATATTGTATCAAAACACAGAAAAACAAGCCCTTAGGTATACACTTATTTCCCATATATATATATATATATATATATATATATATTGCCACATGGTTTGCTTGGGTGAGATCGAAGGGTGAAAGAAGACGTAGACGATCTCTCTCTGAGCCGCTGCTTGAGTAGTCGACTAAACGAGCCCATTTTTTTATCAAGTTTGTCGAGAGTAACGTGACAAGACTGGTGGAGTTGCTGGGTACAACGTCTTGCAATTCACCCGATGCCCAAGACCCCGTCCAGCAGCCGGAACACAAGCCCTGCACCCGTGGACACTCCTGTTCATAGAGTAAGCCGCCGCCAACGAGGCCTACCGCCTGAGACACCAACCACTGACGCAGCGACTATGACTTCGACGCAAGATCCCATGCAAGCTCCGACACCTTCCACGCCGATCTACTGCACCGTCCAGAACCCGCTCATGCCTAGCCCCTTTCACGGAGCGCAGCATGAAGATGTTGACGACTGGCTGAGTGAGTTCGAACGTGTCGCAGCGATCAATTACTGGGATGATGCCGCGAAGCTCCGGAACGTGTACACGTGCCTAAAAGACGGTGCCAAGACGTGGTTTTTGAACAGGGATGATGTTCTGACATCTTGGCGCGAGTTCCAGCGTCGCCTCCTGGAGACCTACAGGAGTCCCGACCGCCGCGAACGGGCGGAGCGTGCACTACAATCACGCATCCAGATGCCCAACGAGACCGTCTCGATGTACGTCGAGGACATGACACGGCTTTTCAAGCGAGCGGATCCTGCTATGGCAGAAGAAAAAAAGTTGCGCCACCTCATGCGTGGTGTGAAGGAACAACTTTTTGCTGGTTTGGTGCGTAGTCCCCCCAAAAGTGTTGCTGAGTTTCTTACTGAAGCGGCAACAATGGAGCGAGTACTGCACCAACGGTCTGCCCAGTTTGACCGTCAAGTGAATGCTGCCTCAACTCCCGAGATTTTCGCCACCCCTGGGAGCAAGAGCCCCGAATGGATTCGCGAGATCATTCGATCTGTCGTCCGGGAAGAAATGGAAAAGATGTACGGGACAAGGCAAATCGATGTTGGTTCTATCACCAGTGTCATTCGCGACGAGGTCCAGCAGGTGCTGCACGCCCATCGTTTTCCGCCCACGTCGGTTGATCTGGAAACGGCTCCTGTGTCTACTGACAGTCGCCGTCGTACGTACGCGGAAGCCTTGCGATCTGCCACTCCTCTTTCGGGTCAAGGAGTCCCGATCCAGCCAGTGCCGCACGTCCCGATCCAGGCAGTGCCGCACGTCCCGATCCAGACAATGCCATACGTCCCGATCCAGACAATGATGCCGTCAGTCGCGATTCAGTCAGCGCACGCTGATTTGAACATCGATAGTCGCCGTACACCGACGCGCAAGTCTGATCTCTGGCGTACGCCAGACAGACGACCACTCTGCTATCATTGCGGTGAGGCTGGTCACATTTACCGCGAATGCCCATACCGGCAACTTGGACTGCGCGGATTTTCCGTCAATTCACCTCGTCCCCGAATCGGTCAAAGGCCAAGGGATATCGAAGAATATCTCGCGCAACAGCGTGCACCCTTTACACGACGGCAATCGCGGTCACCATCTCCGAGGAGACCCGCAGCCACTGGGCCACGTTTTGGGGTGACGGCACGGGAACGCTCCCCGAGCCCTCGTCGGGAAAACTGAAGGCAGCGGCCTTCGGGGGCAAGGTCGCTGGGACTCAAAGTGCGGAAGACCTCCCATCGATGCTTGCACGCAACGCCGAAGGCATTTCGTCCGAGAATAATCGCAGTGCCGAAGAAACGCCGACATCCGCATCTGAACTTAGTGACCGCGTGTCGCTCGACATACCTGTGCTGGTTGACGGTCTTCAGGTCAGTGCATTGGTAGACACTGGTGCAGACTATTCGATCATCAGCGGGAGGCTAGCGAAAGATCTCAGAAAAGTGATCACGCCGTGGAATGGAACGCGAATTCGAACAGCTGGAGGACACGTTGTAACACCGCTGGGTCGCTGTACCGCAAGAGTGAAAATTCGTGCGTCAACGTTTGTGCTCAGCTGCCTCGTTCTCCCCGACTGTTCGCGTCAGCTGATTATCGGCATGGACTTCCTTCGGGAATACGGTGCCATCATAAATCTCCGTGAGCGCATCGTGACCTTCTCGACTCAAGGCGCAACAGATCAAGACGTCGATAACTGCCGTAGACTTGCGCTGCGTGTTGCTGACGACAGTGTGACGCTGCCACCTCGAGCAACTGTTCCCATCGAAGTCACTTGTGAAGACTTCCAAGACGGCGACGTGGTGGCTGAAAGCAACTTATCACTTCTGCTGCTCCAAGGTGTATGCGCCGCCCGAAGTGTTGTGCGCGTCCGTGACGGACAGTCAACGATACTAGCCACGAACTTCAATTACGAGCACCGGCATCTTTTCCGTGGAACCACCCTAGCTTATGGAGAACCTGTTGCCGACGTCACGGAGTGCTTCGCGTCCGAGGAAACGCATGAGGATAAGGAATTTCTAGACCACATCGACATTAATTCGACGCTGTCAGACGAGAGAAAGGCTGCACTTCACGACCTTTTAAGGGAGTTTAGATCTTGCTTCGCCTCTTCTTCTAAAGTCCGTCAAACACACCTCACGAAGCATCGAATTATTACCGACGATGACGTCCGCCCCATCCGGCAGCAGCCTTATCGCGTTTCTGCCAAAGAACGCGAGGCTATTCAGACACAAGTAAAAGAGATGCTCGATGACGGGATTATTCAACCATCCAGCAGCGCTTGGTCCTCGCCAGTCGTTCTAGTAAAGAAAAAAGACGGAACGCTGCGATTCTGTATTGACTACAGGAAGCTTAATAGCGTCACAAAAAAGGACGTCTACCCGCTTCCACGAGTAGACGACTCCCTCGACAGGTTACGACGTGCGAAGTATTTTTCGTCCATCGATCTAAAGAGTGGCTATTGGCAAATTGAAGTGGATGAACGAGACCGAGAAAAAACCGCGTTTGTGACTCCAGACGGACTTTACGAATTCCGAGTTCTTCCCTTCGGCCTCTGTTCTGCACCAGCCACTTTTCAGAGGATGATGGACACAGTTCTCGCTGGCTTGAAGTGGCAAAGCTGCCTTGTCTACCTCGATGATGTGGTCATCTTTTCCGAGAGCTTTGAAGAACATCTGAAGCGTCTGAGAAAGGTTCTAGAAGCCATTCGCACAGCTGAACTTACGCTGAAACCCCAAAAATGCCATTTCGGCTATGAAGAGCTGAAATTTCTGGGACATGTCATTAGTGCAGATGGAGTGCGACCTGATCCAGACAAAACTGCTGCTGTCGCCGCCTTCCCTGTCCCATCAGATAAAAGAGCAGTACGCCGTTTCCTCGGCTTGTGCGCGTATTATCGCCGATTTATCGCCAACTTCTCTAAGATAGCTGAACCTCTTACGCGACTCACCCGAGATGACGTACCCTTTACTTGGGGCGCAGAACAAGATACAGCGTTCACAGAGTTACGACAGAGAATGCAAACAGCCCCTGTTCTTGCCCATTTTGATGAGGACGCTGCTACAGAAATTCATACGGATGCCAGCAACGTCGGACTTGGCGCTGTCCTTGTACAACGACACGGCGGCGTTGAGCATGTGATAGCTTACGCCAGTCGTACTCTTTCTCGAGCTGAGACCAACTATTCTACGTCAGAAAAAGAATGCCTCGCAGTCGTGTGGGCGACGACCAAATTTCGGCCTTACCTCTACGGTCGTCCCTTCAAAGTGGTGACTGACCACCACTCGCTCTGCTGGCTGGCAAATCTCAGAGATCCCTCCGGCCGTCTCGCACGGTGGAGTTTGCGTTTGCAGGAGTTTGACATTACGATTGTGTACAGGTCAGGGCGCAAACACGAAGACGCCGACGCGCTTTCTCGAGCACCTGTGGGGAACGCTGTCAGGGGCTCCGAAGATGAAGATGCCTTTCTCGGAGCAGTTAGTGACTCCGAATTTATGTCAAAGCAGCGGGCAGACGATGAATTACGCCCAGTCATTGATTCCCTGGAAGGCCGCAACTCTCAGGTCCCTCAACACATTGCTCGCGAACTGTCCTCTTTTTGTCTAAGAAGAGGCATTCTTTACAAGAAAAACGCCCGTGGTAGCGACAAGGCCTTCCTACTCGTTGTTCCTACCGACATGCGTGATGAAATCCTCCTGGCGTGCCACGACGAGCCCACGTCAGGACACTTGGGCTATTCGCGAACTCTCGCCCGAGTACGCCAACAGTATTACTGGCCGCGACTATCAACTAGTGTACATCGATATGTGAAAGGCTGCCGTGAGTGCCAGCGCCGCAAGACTCCGCCGGTGAGACCCGCGGGCCTGCTCCAGCCGATCGCACCACCACGGACACCGTTTGACCTCGTGGGAATGGACCTTCTCGGGCCCTTCCCTTTGTCGTCCTCTGGAAACAAATGGATTATAGTTGCGACAGATTATCTTACGCGTTATGCTGAAACAAAAGCGTTACCCCGTGGCACGGCCTCTGAAGTCGCGCAGTTCTTCGTGCACCAAATCGTCCTACGGCATGGTGCCCCGTCATGCGTGATTACGGACAGAGGGACGTCGTTTACAGCACGAATGATGGAGGACATTTTTAAACTGAGCTGCACAAGTCATCGAAAAACAACGGCTTATCATCCGCAATCCAACGGACTGACAGAGAGGCTTAACAAGACCATAGCGGACATGCTGTCAATGTACGTGGACGTACAACATAAAACCTGGGACGAGATTCTTCCATACATCACGTTTGCTTATAATACGGCAACGCAAGAAACAACGCGATTTCCGCCTTTCCGACTTGTTTACGGACGCAACGTGCGAACCATGCTCGATGCTATGCTTCCGTGCGACGAAAGCAATGAACTTGCTCAAGATGCTGAGCAATACACTCAGTACGCCGAAGAAGCTCGTCAGCTAGCTCGCATAAACACCAGTCACCAACAAGATGCAGACGCACGACGTTACAACCTCCGCCATCGAAATGTCACCTACCACCCTGGGGACCGAGTGTGGGTGTGGATCCCTGTCCGGCGACCAGGCTTATCCGAAAAACTCCTAAGCCGTTATTTTGGACCGTACAAGGTTCTCAGACGAATCACAGATCTTACCTACAAGGTATTTCCGGACGGCGCAGCGTCTTCTCGTCGACAGCTTCGGCCCGAAACCGTGCATGTCCTTCGGCTGAAGCCCTACTTCACACAGTAGCCCTTGTGGTTTCACGTGCTACGACATGCCGTGACATTGCGTTGCTGCTGCTGTTTGTGTTCTCGTGTGTTTTTATGCCCTTTCTTTTTGCGCTTGGCGGAAGCGTTGGCGAAACTTCCTCATTTGCTCTGCGAGTAGTGGCACTCTCCTTCTTTTAGTTCTCTATATCTGCGTGTGTATACCTTCATTTTTTTTTATTTACCAGCATCGAGTCGATGCTTTCAAAGGGGGGGACTATTGCCACATGGTTTGCTTGGGTGAGATCGAAGGGTGAAAGAAGACGTAGACGATCTCTCTCTGAGCCGCTGCTTGAGTAGTCGACTAAACGAGCCCATTTTTTTATCAAGTTTGTCGAGAGTAACGTGACAATATATATATATATATATATATATATATATATATATATATATATATATATATATATATATAACAAATAAATAATAATGAATGACAGAACCGCATAACGGAGACTGCTAGAAGACAAGCGCGTTGGAATGCTATCGGGATTCGCCAGTGCCCGTGGAGAGGCTAACATGACAAGACCGAACAGATGGTCTTATTGTCGATAGACACAGAAGCCGAAAGTTGGGCGCACAAGCTGGAGCAATCGTCAAGTCTTTTTAATGCAAAGTTGTAAAGAAGTAAGAAGAAATTTTAAAAATGCCAGCATCAGCCCTAAATTGAGAATAAATAAAATATTTTCACGCGTGCGGCTATGTGTTCACTGTTGAATTAGTTCCATTATCATAAGAACGTCGGGATGGAAAAAGACGAAAACATTCAAAAGTGCACGAACGCAAGCAGTTCTGTTCGCATTTTGCAGCATTTCATCGCTGCAAAATGTGGATGGAGAGACTGCAAAAAGTATGGTTTATATTAATGAGGCTTAGAAGGTGCCCTGTGCTTTCCTTGGCTTCATTATCTGTTTACGTATGTGTATTGTGCTTTGTTTGTGTCAGTGGATACACTTGCATTTAGGAAGCCAGCATCTATGCTTAAAGAAGTCGGCAGCCATGTTCACATCACTGTACACGGCGAACACACACAGCAAACACACACAAAAAACATGCCCTACGCTTTCCTTAGCTTCATTATCTATTTACTTACATGTAATGTGCTTTGTTTGTGTCATTGGATACACTAACATTTAGGAAGCCAGCACCTATGCTTAAAGAAGTCGGCAGTCATGTTCACATCACTTTACACGGCAAACACACGCAGTGTAAGAACTGCATGAAGCTATATGTGCATTGTCGGTCACATTTCGGCGCGCACACTGTGGACGCGAGAACAGAAGGCTAGGAGACAAACAAGCGCTTGTTTGTCTTCTAGCCGTCCATTCTCCATCCACTGTTCGCGCTGAAATGTTACCAAGAATGTCGTCAAACCAACTCTCCCAACTTTCTATTTTATTACATTATGTGCATTATTGTCTGTACACTGAAAAATTAACTGTATATGGCACATTAAAAAAAAGAAAAACTGCCAGTGAAGTGCAACTTTTTACTGCCTCTAGCCTTACTTCGACCTGTAACATATAGTACTGCCATTGTACCTTGAAATGTTTTTTGATGGAGGCAAAAATGCTGTAGGCCTGTGGACTCAGATTTGGGTGCACGTTAAAGAACCCCAGGTGGTCAAAATTTCCGGAGCCCTCCACTACGGCGTCTCTCATAATCAAATGGTGGTTTTGGGACGTTAAACCCCACAAATCAATCAATCAATCAATATGATAGTTTTGCGACATTAAGCCCCGCATATCAATCAACATTGTAATGTTGATGCACATGCTGTGACAGTGCAATTGTTACACATATATCATTCCAGCTCTGTGGCCAACAAACTATAATTTTAAACCTTTGATTGAAGATTGCATGAAAACCGTCAGGCTTGTGCAAAGCGTGCAGCAGTCACTTGAAAGCTGAAACAGTGGCCTTTCTTGAGCATTTTTTAAACTCTTTGGGTAACTGCTACAAGCACACTTGCAGGGTACCTACAACGCCAAATCATAATTTTTTTGTAGTAGGGAGGCATTTATGCCTTTATTCATCATTCTTGAGAGAAGTGTGGTACCAACTAGGCGCTTGCAAGAAATTTTGTGCAAATTTTTTTATGCTATGGCTCTCAACGAAGAATTGTGCCTGAGGCTTTTTTAATGGATTGGTGCATTCGACGGCCTGCTAGTTATGCAATTCACATTGTATGATGTCTGGTTGTTCCTTTGCTTATTTAAAATGCTTTATTATTCATAATAAACGATTCCTTTCTCGACATGAAGCCTGCCTCGGGTCAGTTTGCTGAGGAGTTCCTAGCGCCGCCGGGGCTCAGTGGGAGAATACTCGACTAGCACAGAGGGGACCGAGGTTCATATCTCATTGTGTCCTTGGTGTTCTTAATTATTCTTTTTTCTTTCGTGCGATTGTGCTTATGGACAGCGGACAACTACAGCACCGAAAACAACTTTTGTGATGTCATAACATCTTTCAATGTAAAAGTATTATTAGTCATGTTTCATTGCTATGCTGCACTACTAATCATAGTATCTGGGGTTTAACATACCAAGATCACGATATGATTGCGAGGGAGACCGTAGTGGAGGGCTGCGCAAGTCCGACCTCCTGAGGTTCTTTAATGTGCACCCTAATCTAAGTACACTGGACTGAAACATTTTTTACTTCACGAAAATACAGCCGCTGCAGTATGCTGCACTAATATATCTTGCTCAAGTATTTATAAACTTATTAAGGATCAACTTTCATTGACGATTGATATATTTAGCCTCAGCTGGATTTGTAAGAGGGTAAATTACTGTAGTCTTGATAGGTGTGTGTTCACACATTAGAATAAGAGAGTCTAACTTATGCAACCTAACAACAGCTAATCGTACTGTAGGGAAGTTAGCCTTTGGGATAAATGGGAACCATTTGAAAAGTATTATATAAAGGTAAATTTTCATTTTCTTGGCATTGTATACAGCACCTAATATTCTTTGTGGTGTGTATGTGGTACATATTTCACTTAAATTCGTCCTCACAAACTTTTTTTTGTTTCTACAGAGAGTGCATCACGCCGAACACCCTCATTCAGCCAGTACTTCTGCCTCGACTTTATCCGTCACTTTCAACACTCTATGCTCTGAACAATGAACAAGAAGATCGGCACTACTGGGAACGCCTCCTCAAATGGAACAAACAGTCTGACTTGGCCTTAATGACCTTCCTTGGGGTGGATGAGTAAGTGTCTTCGTTATATCTTCTGTGGATGACAGCGTTCAAGGTATTTCTAAGGGCCCTGCTGCTGAAGTTACTAATAGCACTGTTTAATGGGAGCACGCTGCAAAGGTGACTGCTTGCTTGGTGGGCCATGAAGTTGAAGGGGCCCTGAAACACTTTTTCAAGTAACCATGGAATGAATTCACTGGAAAAGCTTATTGCCTCACGAATTCAACACCGCAAAAATGATAAGAATCCGTCCAGTGCGAGTGGAGTTACAAAGGCTTGTCGCACGCTGACAACACATTCTCTCTTCTCTCGTCCCAACAAAAACGCTGGAAGCTAAGCAGGGAGGGATGGCAGGGCCACTGAAATACATCACGCATGCCTCACGACCTTGAGCACTTTTTTTTTTCTTTGAATGCGTGACTTTTTCAGTGTGATCGCACGCGCACACACGGGCAAGTCGCAGCCTCCTGCAGCGATCTCTGTAACGACCGAGCACGCCATGTTCAAAGCAGCCATTGGCTGATAGATGGGTTTGCTACGTGTAATTTTTGAGCATCTTTTGTCATTTGTCGAGAGAAGAGAAGGCAATTTTTAGCTGACTTCGATAATTTATTCTGAATTCCAGGCCGCATGGTGGACTATAATACTTGGCTCGCATGTTGTCGGGAGCCTCTACTACCGGTCGGCAGCATTTTCTGACCATGCTCAAAAAGTGTTGCAGGGCCCCTTTAAAGGGTACCTGTAGCAACTTTTGTTATTGGCTTTGATACCTGAAAAAGTTGTTCAGATTTTGGCTCTGAGAGACATTCTCACAAAAGTCATGTTGTTGTACACTATGTATAAATGAGTTGAAATAGAATGCAATAAATTTTTATTTCCAGAATTACAAGGGTTCTGGCGTAATACCATTGGCTAAAAGCCGTTGTCGAACGCCTTGACTGGGTCGGTGGTTTGTTACAAGACGTATGTGGCAGTTGTATGAAAAAAGAAATAGCAACATTGGCAGAAACTCAAAAATGAATTGTGTTCACTCAAATGTACTAAACAACATGTAAATATTATAAGAATAATGAAAACTAAATTCAGTGCACAAGAAGACAGGAAATCATACACAGTTGGCTCTGACAAGGGAAACATTGAAAACAAGAATTGCATAAAATAGGAATTTCATTCAGTCATCACATGTTTACAAAGTGCGTCCAGGGTTTCTTCGCTGAAAAGCACTTGACATATTTATACTGATTTAAAATATGTGGCAAATTGTGCTGTAATAATTGTAGGCTATATTTATATTATGAAATACAGGAACATATCACATGTAACTATTTCTGGTATTGGCGGAAGTGATTCTAGATGTCAGTGATGCAGTAGACACGAGAGAACTTTTGAAGGCTTTTTTAGAGAAATAAAATAAATAAAGCAGGCAAAAAGGGTAGAGATGTTCTATTCTAATAATTTTATGATTTAGGAAAGCTGGCCGTGTTGTCTCCAAGAAACCCATATTGTCAATGTGCCAAATCATCTTCCTTTGCAATGAAAATATTTTCATAATGTTTGTTTTTCCAGTAGTCTCCTAGAGTAAGCTACAATAAATGGGAAGAAAATAAAGCATAATAAATGTTAAGTTTTGCTTTCAGTGAAAGAAGATACCTACATTTAGATAAAACACCTGTGATAGCTGAGAGTTTTTTGGAGCTATTTTCTACGTGTTTATCCTAAGTAAAGTGCAAAGAAAAAGTAACGCCTAATAATTTATGCTCAACAATTTGCAGTTCTTTACCAGCAAACGTTAACGTTTGTTTGCAAGTCAAAGATTTGTTTTTAGTGCGAAATAACATTACTGCAGTTTTCGTAGGATTTATCTTTAGGCAGTTAGCAATCGACCATTCATATAACTTAACCAGTAGATCGTCGCATTGTTCCATGAATTTCTGTGAACCGGACCAGAAACAAGAAATGTAGCGTCATTGGCCTATATTTGAACAGAGTTATTGATACTAGTAATGCCATTAACGTAGAGGTTAAAAAGCAGCGGACACGCTACCTTGTGGCACGCCGTTTAGTGTGGGAAGAAAACATGATTTTTTTTTTTTCATCTTTTATGCAAACTGATTATTTGCGATCAGTTGGATAAGACTCTAATAATGTTGATGGAATACCTCTAAGGCCATTCTAATGAAATATCTTTAAGGAACACACCCAATTGCACTGGGTGTGCACCTTAACTCACATCCCTGGGGTCTGTGTCAGTGCCCTGCTTCCATCAGTGTTGTGTACTTATGGGTGATTTGAACCTGTTATCTTCCCTTATTCTTTTTGATAGCCATTTTCATTAGTGTGGCAATGCTGGCCTCACTAAGAAGTTCATAGCTCACAATTCTCACAGTGTGCACTTGCTGGGCCCACATGAAGCTATAGACAAAGCTATATACAAAGCAAATGCACATTGTATTATGAAGGGCTGGATCATCAGTGTCTTTTGGCAAAAATATAAGTGCAAGCACGGCAGCCCAGAGCAGAGGCATCCAAGCAGAGACGTCCAAGACCCACACCGGGAACTACCTTAGAATGTTGCCTTCAGTGCAGTCTATATTTCCTGGCATTCAAGCATTCAAGCTTAATGTACATTAATGGTGAGAACATGTGTTGGCACTGCAGCGCTGTGTATTACACATTTGGCAAAGCAGCAGTCTGTAATTTGTTACTAGGTACTAAAACATTTTACATATACAGTTGAACCCCTTTATAAGAGGCATGCTGTGGGCAGCAATTTTTGTCTTTTATATGAGATGTCTCTTATAAGCAGGGTACTTTGTATGCATTTTCTTATCTACCCATATTTTGCTGCAGGCACACTGGTGTCTCTTATACCCATTTGTCTCTTATATTAGTGTCTCTTATAAAGGGGTTCGACTATACTGCAGATTCTTCATTGTGCCATGAACTATATTAAGCGTTTTCATTAAATATTTATTACTTCTGTGGGGTCCTTTACATTGATTGATTGATATGTGGGGTTTAACATCCCAAAACCACTATATGATTATGAGAGACGCCGTAGTGGAGGGCTCCGGAAATTTAGACCACCTGGGGTTCTTTAACATGCACCCAAATCTGAGCACACGGGCCTACAACATTTCCGCCTCCATCGGAAATGCAGCCGCAGCCGGGATTTGAACCTGCGCCCTGCGGGTCAGCAGCCGAGTACCTTAGCCACTAGACCACCGCGGCGGGGCGTCCTTTACATTTAGCCTATTAGACGAAATGTCTTTAGATTCTTATAGACTGCTAGTTTATTCTGGTGAGCATCTGTTTGTTTAGTAAATGGTGTGTCATTGCTTTTTTTTGTGGTATGTATTTCACATTTAACACTATGGTCACATACAAGTTCGTTTTGTCAATACTGTGCTCTGCCTAGTAGTTTCACTTGATATTCTAAGCATCCCTGTTTGCACAGATAAAGCATGAGGCATATTTCTCTGTGCACTTCTGTTTTGTTTTCTTCTGAATAGCTGTACATTGTGGAGGGGAAGCTACTAGTTAAAGAATTAACTTCACTGCTTTTTTTCTCCACCCAAGTATGTCTGCATTTGCTTGTCTGTCAGTACATCGCATTCTTCGACAGGTCTGAAAAATACCTCTATTCCATAGGCATGCGCAGGATTCCCCGTCAAAGGGTGCAAAGCTTGGTCTCAGTGCCCCCTCCACCCCAATAAATCAGTGTGTGGAGCAGATTTCACACCTTCCCCTCCCTCCTCCTGTGCACAATCCTATGCTCTACCTCCATATCATGGACGTAGCCAAGGGGGTGAGGAGGCTCCCCCCGCATTCCTGAAATTTCTCAGTTTTGTTTGCTTACATGTACACATACACATACAAACATGCACAAATACACATGAAGTATGGTTGAACCCTTCCCCCCTCCCCCCCCCAAAAAAAAAAAACTGGCTATGCCACTGACCTATATACAATAACATTTTACTTAACAATCATGCACTGATATTTTTTTATATCTCTCTCCTTTTAGAAAATTTATGAGCTCGAAGTTTCATGATAACATTTTCACAATGGAAAGGAATGTGAGTATTTTATTTATTTGAAAAAGTGCATTAATATCTATGTGACACAGTGGGACATAGAAATTAATGTTTGTTTTTTTAGCTTCAGCGTATGTCAAGCATCAAAGATGAATGCTTCACAAATGCTATTGAAGCACTGCAGCACATCAGGCAAGTGAATTTTTCTTGCATGGCTCTCGTTTATTTAAGTTACAACACTGTGTATTGTTGGAAGGTGTAGGTAGAATGGGACCAGAATAAAAACCCACACTTCAGATTGGTCCATGAAGCCTTAGAAAAACCAAAAATAAAACAAAGTTCAATCAAGAGATTTGTGAGAATCTGTCAGGCAGTTGCTTTATTTTTAATGTATTGTTATATACGCAATTATTATTGTGGTACTGCATACCACAATAACAGGTGATACTGCCTTCAGCTGAACTCGATTTTTCCGACAGATTTCAGAACTAGCACATGCATTGAGAGTTTGTCCAATTGTGCAATGTGACATACGGTGCATTTTTCGCGCATGTGTGGCATGTGGATATATTGCAGTGGTTTCGTAAGAATAAAGTTACGAGATGATGCTCTTCCCTTTTCACCTATTCTTCCCCAGTGGTTTGCATCATCTCATCTTCATGTAGTTTTCTTGTTATTCTTCAGTTGAATAGCCCTGAATATGTATTTGGAGTTTCAATACTGTCCTCTGGCAAAAAATCCCATGGGGTACAAGTATTGGCATTTGTTGCTACAACATAAAATTGTACCCTTGGGCAGTTATGAAGGGGGACAAAGTTGGTGGATGACACATGTTATTTTTCTCTTTCCACTTGCACACACTGAGAGCTGGTGTTTTTTCGAATGTCTGAGCTTGGCTATTACATAAGGATCTATTTTTCTGAAATGTGCATTTTTATACCAACTATACTAGCTTATTTCTGCTCTGTTGTACCAGTGGCTTGATCAGGAATGATAAGCACAATAAAAGCTAGAACATTATCTTATTACAGCATACGAGTATGTTTTGTTTGAAACCCTAAAGAAGGGCTTAAAATGGTTTGAGTCAGTTTCCTTCATTCCTGTGCTTTCCTAATCTTTGAAGAAGATAGGGGGGACTTTTAACCCAGATTTGTTGTCTTGTTCTTTGATTTTTATTATTTTTTATTGCATACAGTTAAACCTGGATATATAAAGATATCGACGAATTCCCAGAAAATTCGTTATAAAGCAGGTTTTCATTATGTGCAGTTTCAGCATGAAAATTTGAAAAAGAGATGCACGGATTCAACAAAAGGGGAACTGAAGGCAGAGCTCTATCAAAATATTTATTCAGAGGTAAAAACTGCATTATTATTGTGATGGCAACTATATGGACACTCTCAACGAGTTTTTTCCATAATGTTCCCTATAAAGTGCAAATAGATAACATCCCCGCCGTGCATCAGCAGGGATCAAATAAGCAGGCCCATGTCCACAGCGGGAAGCATGCATGTGATATTATCCCCCCCACGCATTAGACCTGCCAGCAAATGCTCAAACACCCCACCCATTTTGTACGAGCATGAAACGACATTGAGAGAGGGGGGGTTGCTCGAGCAGCAACAGTGAGCTTTGATTCGAAGGGCGCAGTCACAATCGCTGACGCGTGCGTTATTTACGTGCTGCGCTCTCAACGTAAAGGGACTTTGCGGAAGGAGCATTTCTCTCTGTAGCAGCCCTATCCTCTCCCACCAGTGTTTCGTAGGGTTATGCGATATTGGATTCAAAGGAGTTAGCTGCCAGCCTCACTTCGTATAAGTGCTTCATAGACTGTGAGGCTTAGTTAGCTGCCAGCTATCACATTGATTGTCTCGCCTTTGGGGTGAAACTTTTTTTTTTGCTCTATTGAACGTTCGTAGGGCATCAATACCATGCGCTGCTCTGTTATCTTCTAGCTATGGTCTTCAAGATTGGCTTCAGCTATGTGGGTGGCGATGTGGGCTTGTTGATTGGTCATACTTGTACAAGTTGTGGGGTCTCAAAATGGAGAGGGACCACGCTATTGGAGTGAACAGACACAGCAGACACGGTCGGGACAAACCAAACAATACACACATTTATTTAACTACTATTGATCAACGTTATCGTCAGGCAAATAATTATACATCATCAATTGTGATTCATATGCTAAACAACCTTACAAAATATTGCCATACACTCAACAACATAACATACACAAGATGGCGAACGCTTGACTCACCACGAGGGCCCCGGCAGACGGCCCGCGGTGCCGTGCACCGGGGACACACCGCGAGAGACAACCGTTTGCATCAACTGCCAACAGCGAAAGAGTGTCGCTTGTTCTGTCTCTGCCGCCACCAAGGCTTGCCTATCGCCAGGGGTCACCACCGGCGCTACCGCTCTAACAACCATGATGATGATAGCGGTGATCTACGCTCGCGAACACAACACCACCGACCACACGATAGTTGTGACCCCTGAATGCGGCTTCTGCGCGAGACACGTGTGCCACGAGGCGCCAACAACTTCATAGGGGCTATCAGCACCCCCACATCCCTCTAACCTTAATTCAAACCATATCCCGAAAAAAGAAACATGAAAGAAATCAGCTACACAAGCTCTAACAAAAAAAGTGACAACATATGTCCCTACATAATGTCCGTGAACCAGACATCGCCGCCAGTCGACATTGCTGCGCTGTCCGGCTCGACGACTTCACCTCAGTACCGGTCCCGCAACAGCAACGTTGCCATCGGCACGACGAACCGTCACTCACCCCAACACATCTACTGGTTGCGACCAGCACTCACAAGGGCGCCGGACTGCAGGCAGTTGCGCAGATTCCAGGCATGTCCATCGCCCGACCTTACGATCGCATTCCTGGCCAGCGGCGCTGACGTTGTGCAGAAGACAGCCAGCCGCAGGTTACATCACTCTCACCGCGTGCATTCAAAACACTCGAAAGAACAATGCAGTAGAGCAAAAGGAAAGGGAGCTTCGGGCTGCTCGCCCACGTGGTACGATGGTCAGTACTACTAGCTAATACTACTAGCATCGGTGGCAGCCGAGACGCCTAGCTCAAAAATAAAACGAAGGTCGCTTTTCTTAACTCGTACATCGCAAGATAAAAAAAAAGCGAGGGAAGCAGAGTGCAACACTTCAATGCCACGATCCACCTAGTTGTACCATGCGCGACAGGTAGCTGCGCAGATCCTTACACCTAATGAGTCGCTTGACAACAACCGGCATCCACCCAGCACCCAGCCTAAGCGTAGAAGAGGCAGCCGCAAGGAGACATTCACTCTGTAAGGTGGCCCTATCACTCGCCGCACACAGCAGCTTACTGAGCGATCGGCGTCCACCGTCCCGAACGGTGTCGCGACGTCCCGACATCGAGCCGCAATACAATACAGCAACAAGGCCCGGCTCCCTGAGCCCAAAAGAGATAGAAGAAGCTATTTACAAAAAATCGGACCATCCACAAGGCTTCTATACTCACTCGCTTCAGGCTTGGCCTTCAATTCACGTGCTCTAAGCTTTGCTCACCCCAGGATGCAGACCGCATGGCTCTCATACCAACTGAACAACATTCTTTAAAACCAACGACAACAACAAAAAAAACACTTGCGAGCAGAAAAAAAAAACAACTCAACGTGCCGACAAGTTCAAACACGCCACAAAAAAAAAAAATGATGTCCTCCTTCTCACTGCCTACGCTAGCAAAGATGTCCCCCTAGGCCTACTCTACCCCGGCTCCAAGAAAAGCTTCTACCGAACCCCGAAAACTGTTGTCTGATGCTCCAAGAGCCCTACGTTGGGCGCCAGTGTGGGGTCTGATAGTGGACTGCGCCTTCACGCTTTTGGAGTGAACGGACACAACAGACGCGATCGAATCAAACCAAAGCAAACACGCATTTATTTAACTACTTTTGATCGTTGATATCGTCAGGTAAATAATTATACATCATCAACTGTGATCCATACGCTAAACAACTTTACACAATATTACGATACACTCAACAACATAACATACAATAGGCGGCGAACACTTGACTCACCACGAGGACGCCCGGCCCCCCGGGTGCCATGCACCGGGGACACACCGTGAGAGACAACCGTTTGCACCAAACGGCACCAGTCGAAGAGACTCGCTCAATTCTCTCTTTCTACCACCAAGGCTTTCCGCTAGTGGTTACCGCCGGTGCTACCAATCTAAGCATGATGATCATAGCAGTGATCTACGCTCGCGAACACAACGCCACCTACCGCACGATAATTGCTACCCTTAATTGCGGCTTCTGCGTGAGACACTTGCGCAACGAGGCGCAAACAACTTTACAGGGGGTGTCAGCACCCCCACAAAGTTGAGCACACAAAAAGATAAGAGGGAGAGTTGGACGAGAGGAATTGTGCACACATGAGTTCCTGTGTGTGCACAACTCTTCCTCTTGTCTGTGTCCGTTTTTGTGTCTGTGTACACCCGGGTAACTCTGCCCAAATTATTGGCTCTGGCCTGTGTCAGATCTGGCCTGATCTGCTGTCAGGCCAGGTTGGGCTGGGTAGGCGAATCTTTTTCTCGGGTATCAATTGGGGCCCGGGTCTCGCTTTGAGTCACCGGGCCGGGCTCGAATGAGTAATCTTAAACATGTTCTGGGCCCGAGCCGGGCCCGGAAATACAGGCCCATGCAGGGCTCTAGTATGGACAACATACAGGCAACATATGGGCAACATATGCATGAAAAGGTGATGTTACCGGTCATGCCAGATCTAAGTCCCAAAGGATAACTATGCACATTCTCCTGGGTGCAGATGTTCATGATACATCTAAATGTTCCTCGAATTCTGATATATTGAGCTGAAGTTGTGGGCTGACATCTTCATTTTTGTTATTTCAGCACTGCATTTACAGCATTTGATAAGCTTCAGGCAATTCGACAGACATTTGAAGAGATCAACAAGGCAAGTGACCACACGTATTCCCTTGATTAGATTGTGCTGTCATAAGAGAGATGCCTGATTCGTTTGTGCTGTGGACCGTTTATTCAGCACCACACACACTGCAGTCATGGCTTTTTGTAAGCGCACAAGGGACTCGCAAGTCTCATTACAGAGACTAGATTTTAGGCAAATACTTATTTTCTGTCTTGTGTTTCTGTAACCTAAATATATGAGCATGAATTAGAGTTTGGCAAGGACAAGTGTTGTACAGTGCCTATATATATGCCTTCTTTTCGCGTTTGTGCCCAAATGAGCTTAAGTGCCTATAAATGCCTAATTGCCAAATTGGCACTTATGTTTAACCTCAAATTTAGCGTTAGGGTGTAAGTTGAGATCATTATTAATGTAATAGCGTTAAAGAGCTCATTTCACAGAAATTTGTCTGGCAGTGTTAGCATTGTTAGTTGTGAGGAAGAAATTAGCACTGCCCTTAATCGAAAATTCGAGATAGATGCAAATGAATAATTAACGAAAATGAAAATATTTGTGTCAAGTGGAAACCGAACGCAGGAATTTAGTGTCGCAAGAAATTTGTATACCACATAGCCACGCATATGCTCAAAATCTTTTCTTAACACTACATGAATGTCATGTAATGCGAGGCACAGTATTAATGAGAACTAACAGATAATAATGCCAGGGATAGTGTAGGGGTTGTTAATAAATCTGATTGTAACATAAATGTGAAAAAATAAAAGTGGACGAAAAGATGACTTGCCACCAGCAGGATCCGAACCTGCGACCTTCGAATAATGTGTCTGATGCTCTACCATTGAGCTACGGTGGCGGTCATCCCTCCGTCCACTTCATAGTGTATATATGTGCATTTAAATGTGGGAGCTTCAGTCAGCACCTGAAGCTCCCATGTTTAAATGCACATACTGTATACCCTATATATCTGCAGTAAGAAAGAGTAGCTTCAGTCAACGCCTGGAGCTACACTTTCCTTCATGTAGTGCAAGGAGTGTTATTAATATGTAATATTGTGTAACAGAAGCATAGAATAACACCAGGTGTTTTAACATGTGGATTGTGCAACTTGTGTTTGACACAGGCCTCATTAATTATCATTATCAACAACAGTAACAACATGTGCACCTGCACAGGTGCACGTGTTTCCTTATCGACACTTTGTGGCTACCTCGCTAACCTGCAAACAGAGAAATTATGTCGTAGTGGGAACATCGCAATTTTACTTGCAGGAGGCATTCCAGGATAGTTTGAAAGAGCTAATATGGGAGCACAGAGACTTTCCTTTCCTTGTGTCATGGTTTAAAAGTTCACTGAGTAGCCTAGCTGTGCTGGTGATTGAGAAGGTGATATGAACGGGGCCCGGATTGTACTCTTGAAGGTAATAGAAGCTCAAGCATTCTCCAAGTTTGTCATGTTGCTGGGCAGCATTGATCTTTCAAAACACTATGGGGCTCATTCAACGTAGTCCTCTTGTTCAACCAACTTCCTGAAAACAACTGCTAGCCGCTGTGAAGTTAGACGTGCCGGCCACCGCGCAATGGTTCCTAGGTATACTGCCAGTATATATTCCAGGGGCCATAACCGTATGCTGCTGCGCTGACATGGCACAAGGGTTTGGCGAATGCGAAACCGTGGAGAGCTGTCAGGAGAAAGGGGAGTGAAGATAAAAGAAATAAAAATGCAATGGTCACGTGGCTTGACTCTCTATGCTATAGGAGAGACTGTGTTTTGCTAGCTATGAAAGAAAAAAGATACTTGCATAGCTACGCTCAATTTTGTGTGCCCTTGTGCTTTATAAATCTTTTTTTTTCCTGTCATAAATGCAGGTCAAGCATGTGTTCGTTTTGAAATTATTTTCTTGTATGTAACAATTCATTGTGCTTACACTTTTGATGTTGGGCATAAAATTTTTTTTGCATGTCTCTTTCTGGTGCCTAGAATGTTGTTTTGCCTGCCTATTTCTAGTGCCTAAAACGCGTTTTTTACTGACATGCTTTAGCCTTGAAATTACACAAACATGGTGTAAAAAAACACACAGCGACAAGGACAATCAGCACTTCCAACTGAATAGACGCGAGCGCTAACCCAGAAATAAATATACAACATACAGACATGCAAAGTCTTCACACAGTCTTAGCCTATCCAGCTATCAAACAATCTCTTTTTCGATGCGTACAACGTCACTGACATGTCGCTGATACACCGTTCTCCTTTCTTTTTCATGTAATGGCTTCGATAAACTCACACGCAGTTTGATACCTACGTAGCACTCAATCTAATTTACTAGTTGGAAGTGTCGCTTGCTTGTCCTTGTCATGTGTTTCTTTACTTTGTGTTTGTGTTATTTCGCGGCTTAAGTATGTGATTAAGCAAGTACGAACTAGGTCAACAGTCTTGATGCGCTTTTTTAGTGCCTGAAAATCTAGCCTCTATCGTTATTATGGCTTGCAAATTATTGCTAAACTAAAAGAGATTCATATAAGTGTTCTTTGCCTTTGTTTTACTAGTATCTCTAATAGGGTAAATATTTCTAGAAGTGCATAGGAATAAAGTGAAAGTGCACAAAATTTATTTTGGATGAAGGCTATCCTGCAGTCATTGAAAAAATATTTAAAAAAAAGAAAAGCATGCCCTTTGTGTGAGTGAAAGCTACTGTATTTGCTGGCTTTGCAAAAAACCTTCTGTTTTGTCTCTTTGTTCTCATTATTGTCAGTAATCATGATTAATTAACAAGTCAATAAATGGTCTTCATTTTTAAATTAAAAAAAATCTGTGCATTAAGAAAGTAATTGTTGGGGTTTTATGTCCCAAAGCCACGGTATGATTATGAAGGAAGTCATAGTGGAAGGCTCTGGAAATTTTTCAAATTTGAATTCTTTAATGTGTGTCTGAATCTAAATACACGGACGTCGAGCATTACAACAAAGTAACATTGCATTTCACTGCCATTGAAATGCAACTGAGATTCGACCCCACGACCTTTAGTTCTGAAGTCGAGCACCGTAATTATAGACCACCATGATGGGTAATGAAAAGATAAATGATCATTGCAAATTCCAAAAGCATGGTAAACTTGGCTTGTGGAGCATAACTGCCAAACTAATGCCAAGGAACTACGGGAAAACGCAAGAACAGATCATACATCGCCGGAATAGGGCTAAAAAAACCACGGGAAAACCCAGGGCTGGAATGTAAATGCACACTGAACCCGCTTTTATTTGAAAACAAGCACACACATACAAACAAAATATGGTGATGGATAAATGGATTATTTGAAAACAGGCACACACATACAAACAAAATATGGTGATAGATAAATGGTAACTTTTGGATATTGAGACACAAAAGGACGATTTACTATAAAAATCAGAATAGTATAGAACGATTTTTTTTTATAAACCACAACGACAATTCTCTCCCCCCCCCCCCCCCATCCTCGTCTTTAATACCTGTCGGTGGTGCTGAATCGGGCAAGTTGTTATTCATGATTGTAGAATACTAACAGCTCAAAAAAGTGATGAAAGAAAACAGGGACAAATGAGCACTGAAATTCCAACTGGTTTATGTTTGTAGAAAGACAGAATTGAGAGCACTGACACATTGGAATTAACAGATAATCACATCTGTTTTTTGTGATGTGTCAGTGCTATAAGTACTGTTTCTTTTCAGAAATGAACAATTACCAGTCGGAAGTCAGTGCCCATATCTCTCAGTGTTTTACCATCATTTTGTGTGCTGTTATTCTACATTTATACCTGTCATCGGAAGAAAAAAAGTACAGAAGTCTGATCACTATGGTTGACAGTAAACTACTATGTGTCTATCTTAACTTGTCATCGTCAGCATCGTTTTCTTTTTTTAATTAGCCATTCTAGAATGTCATAGAAAATCGTACTGCTACAGGGCGGGCCTTATTTCGCACTTTTTTTTTTTAATTTAATGTGAATCTATTTAGGACCCAAGCAGCCTTTTTTGCTACTTCTCTGCAAAGGTGACTGAGAACTGACAACAGTTCACCGTAGCATCCTAGAAAAACATTCTAATTTGAAGAGGCATGTCGAAAATTGACAGCACAGTGCGAGTCGGGAGTGAGTGCGAGAAGCTTTCGCTTCTGGCAGACTGTGAAGACCTCATCACAATATGCATTCTGATGCAGAGTTTAGATGAAAACTTCATTTTGAGGCCCATGTCACGGATCCCGTTAATTAGGGAGGCGATCGCCGGGCTAATTCCTAGGGCCGAAGTATCGGCCCCCCGAACCGCACCATGAAAGCGTGGACAATTTAGAAGTGGTCCTTTTTGGCGTGCCAGCGGACGCCGGCTGTGGCTCAAAGAACAAGTCAGAGCTGAGAGTTGATAAACAAAACAAAATTATATTCTCAATAATGGCAGATCAAAACAATACACAAGTATGCACACTCCAAAATAGTTGAATACAATATGTCGCCAATCAAACAACGTACTACACAGTACAATCAGCCACACTCGAAACAACGGACACAGACAACAATACGCACTACAATGCAGTCGCATGCATCGAACAACCAAGACACTTAAAGACTAAAGAGTTAGGAACCTTATTCAGTCCAAAGTCCTTGGAACAAAAGTCTGGACGATACTCTTACGAGAATCACTCACTCAAAGTCTAGCGTTGTTGTCGTTCCGCTACCCCCGAAGTTTCTCTTCCAGGAAACCTCACGTCTTCACTTGGCCGCTTCCAAGCTTCAAACTTCTTCGCCGGAAACACGTCGACTTCACACACGCAGCTGTTGCCACGCATCTTCGCTCGATAGCGGTAGACACACGCTCTTGCCTGTAGCTCGAGCCTTCACCCCTCAGGTGGAAATCCTCTTCTTCTCCTGCTTTGTCACTACGGACAAAAACTTCGCCGACTACACGGCGGGATACCCTACGTGCTCTGGCGCTAAATTTCGTCTTCTCCTGATCTCTCATCTCGGCTGCTCGATTAAATACCTTCCGCGCGAGATTCCAGAAAGTTCTCATCATTTCGTCGGCGCGATACACAGCGAAGGCTGGGGAGAGGGCGAGACGGTTCGAAGGCCGCCGCGACGAATGACGCAACCCGGCATCACCATGCCCCTTTCCATCTAGAATTTTCCAGGGCTTGCTCGGCCGCTGATGTGGGTTGAGGAGGTTCGTCGGCGAACCTACGCTTCCGAGAGGGGAGAAGGACGCGCGCTCGAGGAGTCTGTGGATGCTTGTTTTCTTTTTTTATCGTTGACCTCTCGGCGCTTCGTCGCGAGAATTTGGCGGCGCGCCCGTTTTTGAGCGCTCGTTTTGTGACAGCCCAACCACATCATGCCATAGTTGGAGAGGAGGGTTGCGATGTTGGTTGTGGAGCTCATGCGAGAGTTGCGTTCAAGATGGCGGATTGTAACCTCTATTTTCGTTCGAACTGGATAGCACGTGCGTTTGGACCTATAGATACACTACTAGTATGGTGCATGACGAATGCATAATGATATGCAGCAATTGGAGGATAGGTTTTTTTGGGGGGCCCGCATTGCACTGTATCCGGAGTTTCAGACGATGGTTGCGGTGTGTATCCAAAGCTGTGTTCAAAGATGGCTATCGATGACCTCCCAGTGCATCCAAATTAAAGACGACACTTCTGGACTTAGTATCGGAGGGCACTATTACGAGACTGCATGTTGGGCTTTGAAGGAACGCATCACGATAGGCAGCGATGGGAGGAAAACATCAGTTGGGGACCGCACCATAGCTCGCACGGAGTTAGAGACGATGGTTGTAGTCATCATCCTGCAACTGTGTTCAAGATTACTACCAATGACTGGATGCATCCGAAAGGTGACAAGATAGTGCAAGTCTTTAGGCTGTGACGTTGTGCGACATTGGAGCCCCGTTTTTTTCTTTCTGGCATGTGCAACCAGCACAGTGATGAAAGTGCTGTTCCAATCGCTCGGAAGTGCTCCAACAAAAAAAAAAAAATTGGTCCATGTTGCTCCAAAGTGTACTGCTCCAAACCTGCTCCAGGATTTGTGAACTTGAACAATATGACCATTCAGCAAGTCATAATAAAAACAAGCTGATTACTGTCATCTAGTATAGAGCATGTATACTAGCTATATTTTAGCATATTGGCAATACTATACGTGTACTGGAATTGTTGATATACAGCTAATTTAGCTGTGTATGTATAGAACTGGTATTTAAAATATATGTCGCTCATCTTACTTTGTGTTTATTCACCATGCATCGGCTTAATTATTTGTTTCTTGCAATTTGAAGTGATTATATGCCATATAATTACCGTATAATATAATGTTCATGAGATGCCTAAATTATGCTTTAAACTCCAGGAGTCATTTGGAATATTTTGCCGTCTGCTGAGATAGTGGCAATACCTACTCCAAACTAGCATTTTTTTCTGCTCTAAAAACAGTTATGGCCACCCCAAAGCACCATTTTTTCTGCTCTAGAATGTGCTCCGAAAATAAAAGTGTCACTTTCGTCACTGCTAGCATGTAATAGCATATGTAAATGTATGGTATAATAACTGTAATGTACTTAAAATTGCACTTTCAAAGTGAGGGTGCATATTGATACTTCAGGTTGTTTAAATAGCATACCTAAATTATGTTACGCTGTCCATCTATGTCTAGATGGATAATTCATGGCCACTGTATCTTTTGTATTGGGTTGACTCGCTCTCAGGGACCTAGTCAAATTATGACTGTCTTGTGTCTTGCTATAGACGGTTTTAAGATTGCAAGCGTTGTGCCCCAAAAGGGCTTCCGGTCACCTCATTTACCAGCTCGTAACTTTAAACTGAAAGGACGTTTTCAGGTTTTTTCAAGGGTAAGGAAAGTCTTTTATTAGTTTTTCAGATAATAGGAATCTGCGCAATATTCATGTTCTTATGTAGCTCAAAACAACATTTATTTTAATATATTTTGCCAAATTAGGGAAGGGAAGTGTAGAAAATAAGTGGGCTATTTTCTAATGCTCTTCTTGCCCACTGATGCTATTCAGGCACATCGGTGGCGAAACCGGATGTCCTCAAGGGTCTGTTTTTGTAAACAGTGAAAGGGTCTATACCATATTTTGTTTTACCACCACATTTCAAGCGAGCATCTGTTGTGTCTAGGTAAAACTCTTGTTTGGGCTAGTTAGGGCATTCTTGAACATGCAATGCAGGGCACATAATGTAATCCTGCATTATGTGCCCATACAAGTAAGTGCGCCGTGGTTTTCTGCTCACACAGTGGCCCACATCTCAAAGGTGCATGTGAACCGGCCATGATAGTCAAGGGTGCAGAGCATGCCTGCATGAGCCTCAAAGAGAAGGCACTGTATCGCAAATGTCATACAGCAGTTCCGTTGTAATGTCCATCTTGTCTTGATGCACGTGGAGCATCATCTGAGACAGCGTGGTTTGTTGCCAGATTTTTCACTCCGCTTCATATACAATGTCCTAAATGCCTCTAGTGGTTTCTTGTCCTTGTCCCATTTCTACATAGTCCAGAAGGCCGAATTTTCGCCTCAGATACATCACTTTAAACTTCCATTGTGTCATGATGTCAGTTAGGTTCGGGCATGTTCTGGATTCAAAAAAAATCCTAAAGAACTAGAAATACCCTTTGCTAGGGAAACACTTGCGTTAGGCACCATGGCCTTGGTCTCAAATTTTGCTTTACTGGATTTAGGGGTTACGATTGTTCTGTTTTGTCTGTCGTTGAAGCTGTAGTATTAGAGACAATACATACAGCTTGATGCTAAGTTCTTGTATTCAGAAAGTTATGTTTGGAAAACTGGGATATGACACATTGCTCATTAGTGTTATCACTTTAGCATTGTCAGCCCAGCCAGATTCTACTTGCACTTTTGCGGTGTGGATTAGCAGTGGCATAAACAAAAAAAAATTGCAAAGGGGGGACACACACGTCAGACAATGGTGGCCCCCTTTTTTATATACGTATGAGTTCTATTTTTATTTACATGAGAATTAAATCACAATTCAAAATAAACTTTCAAAAATGAACTTTGGGTCCCACATTGAGCGATTGCATTGTTTATTTCAATCGGTCGAGCGGCTTTTGATTTTTTGTCTTACACTTCTGAGGCGTATCGAACACAGGTACTTCCTAAAAAATAAACAGGCTTTAAAAAAGTTTAATGTGCTGCAATTACCTGTCAAATAATTCAAATATATGGTGTTATGAAGCTAAATCTTAAGGGAGGACGCTTGCAAGTGGGTCAGAATCTCCTTGGCGCCCCCTATGATTACGCCAATGTAGATTAGGCACATGGCTCCATCATTGTTAGCACTGTACTATCACTACACCAGCCAGAGGCCACCTGGATTTGTGTGGTGTGAATTAGTTACTGGATGTGCGTCTGGCACCTGTCAGATTAATTTTTAAACACCCTAAGTACTGCAAAATTGTCCAAGTGTATACAATGTCAGAAAAGTGAACAAATGCCATTTTGAAAGTGAACAAATGTTCTTTTATTGCCCTCAAAGCCTTAAAAAGATGTGAAATAGGTCTGAAGGCTTGCCAGTATGCTTATTAGGCATCTTGCTGAATGCATTGTGAGAATATATGTCGGGGGCGCATGTAACAACCCTGCATTGTGGTGAAGGTGATTGTTGAAGAACCACTGCGGCTGCCTGGTGATCAGTGTGCGAGAATGCTTAATCAAGGTTCTGTTATGATCAGTTTTATGGTAGTGATGGCTTTGAACAATGGCTGTTTGTAACCTGCAATCACTGTTTAATTACTGAAAAATTGGACGGTGAAAGGTTTCATCGTATGACATTTCAGACTTTTTAATTTATTGGCTTCGTGAGATACGTAGCGGCACTGTGAAGTAGCCCAAATTATCAAGCATCTTCAAAAAACCAGTTTTAATGAATGCCTATTACCCTAGTCAGAAGAAGTCTCATAAAGGGGGATAATAACAGAGACAAGCCAAATTTTCAAGGGTTCTTTAGAACCTTACAGTGTGTTCAAATAAGGAAACCTTTAAATTTTTTTCTTGCTCGTCACATATACATTAAATAGAAAAATACAGACAAGCGCAATGTTCACATGTATTTTAAAACCTTATAGTGTATTCAAAGACTAAACTTCTTGAAATTTTGTTTTGATCATCACATAAATACTAAAGAGAAAAATTATTTGGCTTACTATTAGCAAATTATTTTTCTATAATACCAAAGCGCCGTTCATATTATGAGAATATGCTGGTAAACCAGAAAGTGAAAGCACCATTTCCAAGCATGATATAAAATATGAGTACATACGTCATTTATTTTGATGGTGTCTCTCTGGACCTGATTAATTAATTTTCAGCAAAAATGAAGGACATTCTGTTTAATGTAAACTAGAGAACTTTTCTCAATTAAAGCTGAAATTTGGGCTAGTTAATTTTGATTTTAGTACATATTACAAGCGGAACTGAAACAAGGACAATAGACGATTCACTGTTTTAGTTCCGTTAGTATGAAAATGTTTCCCAGAATCCCTGTGTGTTTCAAGTAATCCCAGAATGCCCTGTGGGCTCCAGCAGCTCTACGGGAAAGGTATGTTACATCAAGCAAGCCAGCTGTTCTATGGCCCGCTGCTTGTCTGCGCTGCAGGAACACGAAGTGAAAAAACATGTCGCCACTTGTTGAATACTCTTAAATCGTAAATATTACACATATTCAAATGCAACAGCGTGTATCTACACATGAACCGTGAAAAAAATAACGTAGTCCGTGTAGGCATTTCGAGCGGATTTATTTTGGATGTAGGAGTTAAGCAGCGTGCACAGTATTGTGCGCTGATAGCTTCAAGACATGCTATCATACGCTGTATGAGCTGGAACACAAAGTTCATGCTTATTTATTCATTACTTGTAAAATACTGATTTGAATGTGATGTACCAAATTGCAAGAGATGTCTTTAGAACATTTAGTGCCTTGAACACTTTTTCGCTTGCCACCTAAGTATTCTATCCCGTGATGCTCCCATATCCATGGTACACGTAGCCACCTGTGAGCCAACCTGTGAAAACTGAACTGGCGTTTTTAAAATACAACACCTACCCTTAATGTCAATGAAGAGTAGTACACATAGCCACCTGTGAGCCAACCTGTGAAAACTGAACTGGCATTTTTAAAATACAACACCTACCCTTAATGTCAATGAAGAGTAGTAAACTTTTGTCATTTCTCACCTGCCACCATGGTGAGAGTGACATGCGTGCTCTCTAGTAAATTTATGCTATTTTACTAATTGCTAACTGTATTAAAAAACACCTTGTCAATAGGTGACGACGGCCTATCAGTTCAAATACTGAAACACTTAGCTACACTTCTAGCTGAGCCATTAACATATGTCATAAATGCTATTTTCGAAAATGATTGGGTTCCTTCAAAATTAAAGATAGCTAAAATAATACTCGTGCTTAAAAAAGGCAACAGGACAAAAGTTGCAAATTATCGTCCAATCGCCATATTGCCAGGATTAACCAAACTTGTTAAAAGGCCGATGTAAAGTATACTGAACAAGTTTTTTGAAAAACCCAATTTGTACGCACCTGAGCAATACGGCTTCAGGAATGGAAAATCAACATAACATGCTCTACTTAATATTGTTAAAAAAACAAAAATAAACATAGAAAATAAACTACTTACAATGGGTATTTTTATTGACCTAACAAAAGCATTTGACGTGCTTGACCCTGACAAATTATTCTAACCAAACTAGAACACTATGGGATACGTGGGATAGTGCTGATGCTGTTGTGTAACTATATAAGAAATAGAGAGCAATATGTATACATCAGCAGTGTATCATCATGTCAGTGTATAACAAATAGAGGTGTTCTGTAAAGTTCAATTCTAGGGCCATTCTTGTTCTCAGCTTATATTAATGATCTGCCGTCCGTAACATTGGAAGATGGTATCTTTACGCAGGTGACACTAGCATATTTATAACAGCAAAAACAAAACTATCCTATATCATAAAGGAATAGCAGCCTTAGAAAAGTTATCATCTTAGCTTCAATCAAACAAAATACTTCCCAACAGCTCTAAAATTAACTATGTTATCTTTGCCCCCAAAATTGCTCACTTAACTTCAAGTAATCACCTTAAAATGAATATAACACTGTAATATAGTAATACAAAATTTCTTGGTGTATACTTGGATGAACAACTTTCATGGCACACTCACATACACGAGACAACATTTAAAATATACAGAAAAATACCTATCATTTACAGGCTATGCTGCCGTTTTCCAATAAGGACAATGTTGACATTATACCATTCTTTCATATCCTCACACATCACACATGCTGTAGTAATTTCTGGATTAACCTACCCGACAACACTGAAACCCTTCATAGTAGCACAGAACACAGCAGTATGTGCCCTTCTTTTCATACCAAAAACAGACTCAACTCTATATGCTTATAGACTACTAAAGATACGACCCATGGCAGTTTGTGTGAACTATTGTGTATTATTACTTGCCTACCAACTTCTACATAACGTTGTTCAGTGCCCGTCAGTAGCACTGACATGTCAAACGCCCACATATTCATTACGTTCTATGGCATTCCTTATAATCATATCATAGTTTTGGGATGTAAAAGCCCACATATTACTTATTATTTGATAAATGAAAATAAAGTTTTAAAGAACATTTTTTTGCTATTTAAGGGAAGATGCAATTCAAAAAAATTTTGCGTTAATTTGTAGCCAAGAACAATAAAATTATTTATGTATATGTATGCTTTATGCTGATTTAAGATATGTTATCAGTTTTATAGTCAGTCGCACAGTTTTTGTTTCATGCCATGGCAATGTATAAAGTACAGTTTGTTTTGGACAAACTTTTATGCCACTAAACATTTATGGTTCTGAGCCATCAATGGCTCACATTGCTCTACATTGACTGTAGAAAGCCCATATCTATCAAGAAATTGTGTATGAGACATTTTAATGACAAGAAAAGTTGCAATCTTAGAATTCTTAAAATTTTCAACTTGTACTAATTGCTTTCTTCTTAGGTTCGTAATAATTATACAGGCAATATCAAATTTTAAAGGAGATACTTGCACCCTTCACATGTTAAGGAATATGTGGGCAAACTGTCATCCCAATGGAGCTATCAGAGGTCCAAACTAAAGAAGTTGCCCAAAAATGGATCTTGAGAAAAACGCATCTTAAATGTATAAGTGAAATGTCATCTATGCAGAAAATATATGTTTTTCAATAAGTTTTATTCCATCATGAGAGCTTGGCAATTATGGCGGTATTGAGCATGTGACTTTAGGGAATGCTTCATGATAAATACAATGGCAAGCAGCCAGGTATCAATTTCCAGGAGACCCTACAAAATGAGCTAGTTTTAGTTTTTAGTAGCCACCTTGTACTCCTTAAAAGTGATTTTAACCTATTTCAAGTTTAGTTTTAATAACCACCTTCAGTTGTTTTGGCGTGAAAGTAGAGAAACGAAACTTGTGAAAGCAAATAAAAATGAAAAATATATGCGCTTTTGGAAAAAACTTGCATTTTTTTACTCGTACCTCTCCTTCTTAAACTGATTTAGTAGTGCTTACCTTCAGTGTTTCAAAAATTTGCTGCAGAGAGTTTAATGCGACCTTGTTTTTAAAAAGAAAAACTTTTTTTCAAACAGGAAGTTCAGAAAGGCCTGGGTGACTTTCTTTGGAACATGGATGACCTATTTCCAGTCTTTCAGTATGTGGTTGTGCGTGCACGAATTCGCAATCTTGGCTCAGAAATTAATTTTGTGGATGATCTCATGGAGCGCCACTTTCTGAATGGCGAGCTTGGCATAATGTTCACCACTGTCAAGGTAAGTAGCATGCATTACTCATGACACACTCATTCACATTCAAGTAACCATTTTTTTTTGCTGTGGATAATAAATATCGTATTTATTTGCATATGAATGCACTTTTTTCTAAAAAAAATCGGAGCATAGTGGGGGGTGCATTTATTATGCGGGGAAAATTTTATGAAAACTTTTTCGGTATGAGCAAAAAAATGCAGTAATGCAAAAAAAAAGTTAGGTCGCTCAGCTTCTTTTTTGCACTTCACTCATCCTCGGTTGTTCAGGGTGCTATCTCCTGCAAGCTGTTCACGCACACGCTATAAAAGCGTTTCGCGGCCATCTTTTATCGTAATCGTTTAACAGCAGCAGTAGTATCTGCTGTGATTTCGAGGGGCGCCCAGAAGCGTGTGCTACGATGGCACGACGCACTTAGCGAACTTCATGGTAACCTCGCACTTCTACTACGACGATGCCATTAACATTGTAGCGAGTAACCAACATTCCAGCAAGCTACCACCGAAGCATCAAAACAAACAGTCGATAACAAGATTAACGTCAAAATACAGCGGTTGCCTCGCTTGAAACCGAAGCTAGAATTGGGGACCATGTTGCGGAAATAGTCTCGATCTTTTCTGAGCAACAAGCGGTTTATTTCTGTTTTTCCAGAAACCTACGATGTGATTGTGATGAATGGCTTTTTGCCACAGCCGAAGCGACTGCAAATCGGGTCGTCGCTCGAAAATTGTGCGCATGTGGTTGGGCCTTCAAGTTTCGTATTTGCAGGAAGCGACCGACGCATGGCGCGGAAAGTTTAATGACCTTCGCTCACGGTGTGTTTGTCAGCTGCGATGTCTCTACACTTGCACCGTTCGTGAACCCCGTTGTGGTGCATAGATATTCAAAAATGTGCTGCACACTGATTGAAAGAAAAATTATACGACGTGTGGGTAGCGAGCGAAGGGGGAGAAGGAGCAAGTCGAAGTGGCCGAGGGGGGCTGGCATAATAATAAAAATTAAGAGATCTAACGGGCAAGGAGGCGCCAGGTGTCTGTTAGCGGGACTGCGGCGGACAAATGTAGAGGGTGCGTTTATTACACAGTGAAAAGAAAAATCTGAAATTTGACAACTGAAGTTGGGGGTGCGTTTATTATGGGATTGTGTTCATTACACGAGTAAATACTAGAACAAGCAAGTTTGAGGAGTATTTAAGCATAGTCTAATTATAAAGAAGTTGAAACTAAGAATGCATAATGAAATTAATTCTACTGCTTTTTTTAGAGATCAAATCAAGAAATTAGTTTAAGGGCTAGTAAACAGGCTCAGACGCTTTTTCTTACGCCCTGCAAACAAGCTCGCTAACTCATACTGTAGACCGCAGCCATCACATTTTTCAAATATTACAGCACTGCAAGTCGTGCAGACTCTTCATTTCGAAAAACAGTCGCACGCCTGTTTCCTTCACCTGAACAATCCTCCTCGTACGCGCGCAGAAACAGAAGCTTGCCTATGGGCAACATTACGTACCAGCCCATCGATTGGTCCTTTGCCCTACGAAATGGTGCCTTAGCTTTGTCTTGTTGCAGTTTTGGCCACACAGTCCGCATTTTCATTTTTCTGTGCTGCGCTCTGCAGCTTTGTAGAGCCCGAGACTACCGGAAAAAGTGGTACGGCCAGAACGAAAGCCTTCGAGATAAAGGGGCGTTTCGTTACCTTGTCGGTGGGGGAGGGGTGCTCCTCAAATGAAGCTTTCTCCCCGCGCCACTACGACACGTACTCATGTCGGGGATGCTCTGCTCGGTCGTTGACTTGCACTCTGATGTATCGCTGATGTCGTGTCACATTACTGAAGTGGGTGGAGTCATGTCGACTGGATACCCCTTTCCCCTCCCTAAGGCATTAAAGGGTGGTGAGGCCAAGCAAAAATTTTAAACCCACTGATACTGATGTTATAACCCCTGTAACTTCCTTATTATAGTACACATTCTCAAAATTTTTTGTGGCAGCATGTTCATGTAGCAAAAATGCACATCTCTTCATAATAATTTTTTGACCTTGAGGTTGTTTACTGGCCCTTTAAAAATGAAATTTCAGCTGCATATCTCATTAACCCCATAACTGCTTTGGATGAGCCGAGCTCGTCCTGCTCTAATCATTGCCAAACTGCTCTGTACAAGTAGAACTCATCCTAGTGAAATAGGTACTCCTCTCTAGTGTTCAGGCGGCATTTATGGGTAACATTGCGTGTCATCTACTAGGTGGTAGCATTTGCTCGAGGATTTAGTTTTCTCCGGCAGCAAGAGCATGGTATTTGTATGGAAAGATGGCGTGCGGTGGTGACGACCCATGCATATACATATAGCTGTCCTGTGAACACGAAAAAGAAGCTATTTGTTTTCATCATCTTCTTCAAGTGATGATGATTTGAGTACAGATATTTGTCCATCTTATGTCCAGAAGTGAGGACAGCGATGACGGTGAATGAGGAGCTCCTCTAGTGATGATGGAGGCAGCTCGGAAGTGAGCATTGCAAGTGCCAGCCAGTGAAGTCGCCTTTCATTATTCCGCATTTTGAAATTTTACAAATAGCCCTCAAACTTCCCGAGTGAAATACCTCAAGGGTACTTAGCCTACACAAGTGAAGGAAGATGCAGTGTCTGTAACGGTTTTGTTTGTAAGGTTTTAATTTTATTAGCACCAGGTAGCTGGTTTCCTACGTATTGTTCAAAAATAAACTTTATTCCATTAATTTCACTAAGTATGTGGTGAAAATAATTTTTCAACATCGACTAGCTACTTTTTAGTACAATAAGAATCCAAATCAGCAATAAAGAAAATAGGCACTTTTTGATCAAAAATTTTTTTTAAAAGGAGCAGTTAAGGGACTAAAATGTTTTCTTCATGTTTACTAAGCTGGAGGGGCTATACATAAATATAATAAGCATAGTTAACATATTTAAGTGCATCAAATTATTTAACATTCATGGAATGCTCAATTTGGTAATATGGGGGGGGAGCAAATGAGAGACTTTTTAAGTTAGGAGAGCGAAAAAAGACATCGTCTCTTGAATGTAGGCTGCAACAGTTATTGATTTCTTGGTGCATCTTTTTTTCCACACAATCATTCACCAAAAGGCAACATGTTTCTTTTCAGGCATGCTATTTTCAGATACGTACGGAGAAAGTGATTCAAGCCTAGAATCGCCGTGCCGTGCCTCAATCTTCTGCCGAACTGCAGTGCTTCTCTTTCTTTTTTTTTTTGGCTGCTACTTTTTATAAAGATGTATTCATGGTATATGTTAGACAGTGGCAATGTTTACTTGTGTAAACTGCCTTTTCTTGCAGTTATGCTCTTTTTATGTATAAATATGAAAATTCGTGTTGCTCTAGGTTGCATATTTGCCACCACACTGGTGTTGCAGATATGTAATTCTGCATTGGCTGCTATACTATAAATAGGTACAGTGTGTTTTTTACTGGTATTTTTGTCTGTTGTATTAATGGCTGTAATTTGTTGATGTTTACTATGTTTTGTTACATATCCTGGCCAGCAGTTCCAGTTACATTGCCGTAGTATATTTTCCTAAATAGGGCAGGTTATTGCATTTGAGATTATTTAGTTGTCCAAAGGAGCTGTTAATATTGCTGCATTTAATACATCTCTGTACCTGGAAATGATCACACTTTTTTTTTTAGTATATCCTTACGATAATATCAAGAAGGTTGAAGAGCTTTGTGAGATAAAGTTGTTCTGAATGCTTCCCACAGGGAAAGCATGCCGGCACTTTTGAACATTGCTGATGTTGTTACTTATATTTGGTGTGTGTGTGTTTATAAGCTAGTCATTGATATGCTATTTCTCGACGTGGAGTTCAGTGGTAATGGCACTTGGGAGCCGCAGTTGTCAAAATTATAATGGCAAATTTCAAGTTTCAATTATGAGCTGTAGTCTCGTGCATTTTGAAGTAACTTAAGAGTGCCTTAAAGTATATGATTTCATGATAGTTGCTTACATGTGACTTTTCATTTATGGGACAGTAAGGAGTTGTAAAAAATATGCTTTGGACAAGGTTGTAGTTGTCTAAAACAGCTTCACACCATTCAAAGCTCTTTTGAAGAGGCTTCCATGTTGTTCTTGGTGTTACTTAGTATATTGCATTTACAAAGCCTGTGTTGGCAGTTTGGTTCCAGAAATTATTGGTATTAAATGTAATTTTACAAATGCCTAAATTATAGTTGTGAAAAAAATACAGCCTTTGTATGAAAATTTCAAGCATTATATCCACCTTATTTTTTGTACTGAGTTTACACTTTGTCATCTTACTGTGGGGGATAGTATATCAATATGATTCATTCATTTGAGTCAATAAAGAGCTCTATTACCGAATACATTCCAATTTTAATGCATTAAACCCTGAAAATCTTCTGTGCCAACAGGGTTTCGGAATGGTTATAATAGGATTAATTCATTTCTTCAGTATTATGCTTTAAGCAGATTTGACTGGAGCGGGTGTTACTTCGAACATTGGTGAAACTTTGGTCGTGGTCACTTTGTTGCACTCTTTTCACCTTTAGTACCTACTTATTTTTCCGGGCATGAAAAATGCTGCAGCTGTATGTAGGATTGCTGGTCATACACTGTCGTATATTTTTTTGATGACGGCATATAAAGTTTTGTTTTTTTTATGTTGTGAGCAGCTGTAAAGTAAATCCGACCAATGAATTCAGACTATTGGTTGTTCTTTCTGAAGAATGAGCAGCATATGTCTGGTACTGTGTTTTGCCCAGCTCTCTATTTTGAAGCTCTTTTCTAGTTGATGTGCTTTACAGTTACCAGTGCTCTTCAATTTTTATATAGCTTTCAATAATAGTTGGGTTTTGACGTGAAGAAGGAAATAAAAGTAATCTGGCTCTTGCAAACATTGGGAACAAATGGCTACCTTATTGTTTGTTTCAGTAAAACAAATGTATAATACATAATGCTGCAGTGCTCATTTTATATGTGTAGCATGTTCCTTTGAGAAGTCTATGGTTACCAATAAGTACTTTTATAGGTATACTTAATAAGATGACATCCTAGGAAATTTTAAAGCATCTTGCCTGTGTGCCTGATAAATATGCTTGAGTGTTACCTCGACTGCAATTTACTACAGCAGTTAGAATCTTTTCTCCTATATATTGTTAAGGTTCAAGTGTTCAGTTTTACTGCAAATTTTTGCTCAAATTTTAATAAAATCCAGTGTGCAAATTGTGCGACATACAGCATCGTTCATCAAGTGCTGGTCACCTAGAAAATTACGGTGGCACGTCAGTATACTCTAAAGCAGCCTGTCGGTTACCTCGTCAGGCTGAGTGACATAAAAGAAGTTCCCTGTATATTCGGCGTGGCTACGTTGCAGTGCGTCTTTATGCCATCAAAATTTTGATAAACCGTAGAAATCAACATTTCTGACGTGTATGCTGGAGAAACCAATGCAGCTGGCTGCATTTGAAATTTTTCGTGTCATTTTGCGTCTCGCTGAATAAAAGTAATAACTCACCAAACACTTTGTCATAATAAATATAGCCGATTCTTATCGATATGTGGGGTTTAACGTCCCAAAAAAACCATATGATTATGAGAGTCACCGTAGTGGAGGGCTCCGGAAATTTCGACCACCTGAGGTTCTATAACGTGCACCCAAATCTAAGCACACGAGCCTACTACATTTCCGCCTCGCCCCGCCGCGGTGGTCTAGTGGCTAAAGTACTTGGCTGCTGACCCGCAGGTCGTGGGTTCGAATCCCGGCTGCGGTGGCTGCATTTCCGATGGAGGCGGAAATGCAGCCACCGCAGCGGGGCTATATATATATAGCGGAGGGAAACCACCGCGGCGGGGCTATAGCGAATTCTGCAAGGGTCCATTCTGGAAGGGCATGTGGACAGGACTATCGGCTGCAAGTCAGGCTTACGGGAGGCTGATGAGGAGGCGCAAATGTTAAAACAATACTTGCGCGAAAAAAAGAAACGGAAGCTCGAACCCCCGACAACCTGTCCTTTACGTGCCGCGCTAACCGACTACGCCACAGCTGCCGGATAATTCCGAGTGTTTAACAAGCCGCTTTTGTAGTGGTGTCAAGCTGGACGTAAACTTAACGTTTTTTGTTTTTTTTTTTTGCGTCGTAACTTTAACGGCCACTATTACGTCTAGACGTAACGTTCATGACGTCACTTCCATGCGGTGCAACAGCCGTTTCTGTGTGGAGATGGCTCGTGCGCCGCGCTGTGGAGCAGTCTCTGCCATCAGAGTAGGGCAATCATGCTGCTGATGTCAACAGATTTCTGTACCACCCTTTTATTGCGCACATTTTATGGAGACAGCATACCTCGTATTTTTAATAGGTGACCAGTAAAAAAAGTGAGAGATTGTGGGATGCACCGTCTGCTACCGGCTTCCGGTTCGAGAAGAGTAGAAGACGCCAAACCGCTTCGCCGCAAGCCTCAGATGTTCGTCCTGATAAACCATGGTCTGTTTTTCAGCCGTTGGCTGCTCCTACTCGAGTGTGAATGGCAAACTCAGGTATAATTCCCATGGAACGAAGAAAAAAAAAAAAATGAGGTGGGCTGCGACTGTGATGACAGCCACAGCGACAGGTATAGCCTTTGAGTACGGAACGTTGAAGCCAGAGTGTGCGAAAACCATTTTATCACAGGTACGTGTGTATTCCACGCTAAAAAAAAAAAAAGCTTACGCATGAATTTGCTACGTATATTATATTGAGAAATAAATTGTCGCTCAGGCACGCCTAGCAAAGATATTATGGGAATGCGCGGGCGAAATCTACCTGCCATACGAGATGAGCGCCAGCCATTGCACCCATATACATGACAAAAAACGCTAAAGCTTCACTCAAGAATAAGTTTACACGAAGCGCTGGACGAGTCCGTTTGCGTTTATCTTGGTCAAACTGCGCGCCAGGACGGCACCCAAAGGAGGAAGTGCGTTACAAAGCGCAGGGTTTCGATTATTCGGCGCCGTATATGTCTGACTGTATTGTTTATGTGCCACCGTGCCGTGCAGCTTGACCAAGATCAGCGTTCAAATAAGCATCTGCCTTCGACTAAAAAATGCATCTTATAACGCAGTGAAGGCTAGAAAAAAAATATCTCAACGCGATCAATAAATGTTGCGCTTCATGCCGATCGACTCACGAGTTCGGCCGTAGCAGTGATCCCGAAATGAACTCTTAACACACTGCTACAGTCCTCCCCATCCCCTGAGATCTTTAAATTGGTGACTTTTTACGTACAGTACCGTATGATACAAGGAAAACTGTTTTACGTATCGACTGATCTGCTAGGTTTGGCAGCACCCCCGAGCATCATTTTAGTGCGACAAAAAGTTTCCGGACCGTTCATGGCTTTCGTAGCTTGTCATCGTCATAGTCACGGTTGGCAAAAAAAAAAAAAAACCTTCTAAAGCACTGACATTGCACGGCGAGGTGCTTTTTTCAATGGAGCAGTACAAAAATGCGCGCGTGCCGCTGCCGACCCGTAAGGTGCGTCGAACCAGAAGCCGTAGTATCCCACAGTTCCCTGCGATTGCCCATTTTACCGCTCTTTGACGCCTGCTGAGGAGACTCCTTTAGGCCAACACGCACGTGACTTCATTTCCAGCTGGCAAAATAAGCAACCACCAAGGGCCTTCCTCCGTGGCAACCGCCGTGTTTGTCAACATTGAAATAGGATAGTCAGGGAGAGTCTATTTGCACCTAGAGGGGTGCGCCGAGACGTCGGCGCGCCGATTAAATTTTTCTTTTTTTTTTAGTAAACCTGGCTTTCTTCGGCAGTTTATTCTGTCACCAGTAAATTATCGCTCCTTTCTTAATTCTGCCCTCTAGTAAACGCATCGCAATCAATTTGCCAGCCGGTTACAGTTAAATAACTGAATCAGAAAAAACGCCAGGCCTGCGCGGAAGACGCAGCACAGTCACAGCGAAAGCTAGAAGAGCGGCCTTTCAGAGCCTTTTCTAAACGCGCATTGCGTAACTACTGCAAGCACACTAGCTTGATACCTACTACGGCATTAATAGTAAGAATTTGAGGGTAGTAGGCCTGCATTCGCTCCGCTATTTTTCATCATTTTTCTGATAAGCGTGGTATCTTAAGCACTTGCAAGGAATTTTGTACCAATTGTTCATGCAGTGGCTGACGACGATGAGGAATAATGCCTGAAGTGGGTATGCGCCACAGTTAATGGCTGAACAAGAACAATCTTTTGTAATGGGTTGGAGCATTGGACGACCCACACGCTACGCTACTCGCACTGTGCGACGACTGTTAAATTTTCCGCTGTTTTAAAACGCTTTATAAGTCGTATTAACGCGATTGCTTTCCCGACATCAACCCGGGTTCACGCCTCATTGTGGACCCGAGTTCAAGCCCCATTGCGCCATTAATGCTGTTTTTTTTTCTATTTTCATGCAGTTTGGTTTCGGACAGCAGTGGCGGCGGACAACTGAGCGTGACCCGAGTTGTGATCTAATAACAGCTTTCGCTATGAAACTTGTTCAGTACTCCTAATAACGTAGGAAGGTAGCGTTGGACTCAAAACAAACGTTAATTTTAAGCTACTTTCAAGCTCCCTTTTATTAAGCGAATACAGGTCGGTGACAGCGCCAACGGTGGTGTTTGGCGAGGCCTATATACCAACATATTGTGGCTGATGATCGAGTCTACATACTCCCTTTCACACAATATGTATGAATAAAAGGGTTGGAAAGTTGGTATTGGAATAACAATCAATTCGACTGTTAAAACGAGTGAAGGAACACTTACTGTTCAAAGGGGAAGATTGGCGCTAGTTAATGTAGAAACCCCCTTATGTAATGCCCTTACAAGAAAGAGGGACCATCAAGGTAATAAACTGAGCTGAATGCGTATGAAAGCAGTTGCTTATAGTTGCTTATAAACGAGCAGGAGCCAGCTGTTTGCGGCATGCGTATTTAAAAAAAGTTCATTAAGGAATTGGAACACAGCCTTTCATGAAGAGAGAAAGAGACGATCAACACAACAGATGATGTATGCTCTATCAAACCATCCGATCCAGTTGGCAGGTTCAGCAATGTCTACCATTGGGCAAGATTAGGATCACCATCAACTTCGTGTGAAGTACTGCACAGAACATGAATGCATGCGGATAAAACACTGAGTACGTGATGTCTTGTGTTTCCTCCACTTTGTCATGCAAATGTCAGACAATCAAACCGAGTAATCTGCGCCTTCCTTCACCCGTGTTCTATTTTCGACTGAATTCGACTAACTAAATCTAGATGCCAATTTTTCTCAACGGTGTTTGAAACAGTACATCACTAACGCAGCTTGCTGTGCTAGTTGCTTCATAATATTCGAAAGAGGAATCCAACGAAAGACACGAAAACAGCAAAGGAGAACAAGAGAACAACCACAGAGAGCAAGCATCGGACTTCAAACACAATGGTTATTGCAGAAAGCCCATTCACACACAACCCAGCAACGCGTGCATAAATTATGCTATCTGTGTCATTTCAAAGTTGAACACCTTACAGTGCACAGGTGTTAAGGTGTTACAAACAGCACATTTTCATGAAACACTACAGAGTAGACGCTACCGTGCACGCAATCGCTATGAAGCAACGCGAATTCTTTATCTGTAAGGAAAACTGATGGATGATTTACACATGATGGTTTGCCATGTTTTGTTTTATTCTGAAGGCTTTAAATACTTTACGTTCAAGTTTATTTTTTATTCCTTTGCCAATGACACTTACTGATTTGGAATCAGGGACGTAGAGTCCTTGCAGTGCAGAGGTGAGTTTCCACCAGTACCTGTGGGGAGTAAAATGGGGTGTTCACGCAGTCTGTCATTGAAGCTGATCGGTTCTTTTGACCTTTGTAGACACGGCCGCATGACAAAGAAATTTCGAAACTCACGTACGTCTGCGCTGCAAAGGCTGTAGCTGCGCGCCCCTGATTTCAAATTAGGGTACCATAAAAAAGGAACTGAGAAATAACATTTTAATATAAAAGTTTTCAGGCTTATCAGTATAATAAAAAAAGACAACGTGACATATGTGATGCGAGCCCTCAATTTTTAGTCAACGGGCGCACGTGACGTTGATATTTTGACTTTGTGGAAATGCGCTGTTTGCGACACCTTGCCATGCTTAATTCTTGGCTTTGCATTGTTATATGTGCAACATACTAGGATCAGATAGCCCACTTACGCATGTGCTGATGGCTCATGCGTGTGGAGGCTTTCTTTAATAAATATCTAGTTATTAGTCCAGCACTTGTACTGTCTGGTTCCTTCACTGTTTTCGTGCTTTTGGATGGTTTCTTATAAAGTATAGTTCGCTAAAGATCGTCACTTTTCCGCAGGCCGCGGGATCGAATCCCGTCTGCGGCGGCTGCATTTCCGATGGAGGTGGAAATGGTGTAGGCCCGTGTGCTCAGATTTGGGTGCACGTTAAAGAACCCCAGGGGGTCGAAATTTCCGGAGCCCTCCACTACGGCGTCTCTCATAATCATATCGTGGCTTTGGGATGTTAAACCCCACATATCAATAAAAGATAATCACATTTATCGTCATGCGAGTGGCGTAACAACTATACTCACACACTTCCTCTTCTCCTGATAACTTCCCATCATGCGCATATACGAATTAACTTCATCAACACACGGCGTGATCTGTTTCAGCATTCATCCACAAACTAAACAGACCGATCGACCTCCTTTCAGCATGTTGTACGAAATATTCAGAAATATAATCTGAATTGTGCCTAGTGTTTTACCGTAGACCATCGTTATGCGAGTAATCAAAGAATTGATAAAACTGCCAAGTAAAAAGAAGCCGCTATATAAGAGATTACAAAACGGCATTAAACTCTCAAGATATATATCAGCGGCTCAAGAGGTCCTTGAAGTGTTGTGACCGATCTTCTGGCACAGGAGATTCGCAAAGACGGTGTTGAAACGGCTTGACGATACTAAGTTTCCTTCAGCAGAAGGAAACTTGACGTTTATTCAGAATAATTACAGGACAAGCATACTGCTACGTGACGTGCATATCGTGAAACCAGACGAAGATGTCTCCACTGAGCCCACGCCCGGTGGGCAGGTCGTCGTTTTTGACTAGGCATCGCCACCATATTTTGCTTTCTTGTCCCTTTCTTGATGTGAGAAGGGCTGGGGCCTCACGCTAGTGCAATGGAGCAAAAAAAAAAAAAAAGGACCGCCGCTCGCCACGCTCAATTATCGAGGCTGGTTGCCATCCGCCATGACACCGCTCTCCTCAAGCAGGACGGTGAAGCCGGGAAGCCGGGAGAGTCGCTCGCTGGATTCCGTGCCGACCGGTTGTGCGCCCGCGCGCTTGCGACCTTCGGCGTCACCGTAGCTCTGGCCGACTGGGCTCGCCCTACGTCACCTCCTGTCGCCGACGACCTTCGATGACAGTGTAGCTCTGACTTACTGGACCTGCTCTACGCCATCTACAGACGCCGACAACATCTCTCGCAAGTGTACCCCGTTCTCGGACCCCAGTGACCGTGCTTCCATCTTTCCTGTCTCTCCTATCCCCTCAGTTTGTTGTTGCTTCTTCTTCCTCTTGTTTACACCTCTACTTCTACCCTTTTTATCCCTCCTCATTCCCATCCCTTGTGAGCTCTGTGGCGGTGTCGCTCACTGAAGCAGACAATAACGGGGCTCACTTTTCTCTTCCTTTTAGGGGCGAAGCTCCTTAGGGCGTGGGCTGTGCGTCCCCTGTAGCCTGTATGTAGCCACCTCTAGTTTAGTTCTTGCAGTGTTCACTAGATGGCGCTACCGTCCCCTGTATGTAGCCACCTCTAGTTTAGTTCTTGCAGTGTTCACTAGATGGCGCTACCGTCCCCTGTATGTAGCCACCTCTAGTTTAGTTCTTGCAGTGTTCACTAGATGGCGGGACCGTCTCCTGTATGTAGCCACCTCTCGTTTAGTTCTTGTAGCGTTTACTAGATGGTGGTACTTGTAGCTGATGATGAAAAGATGCAAGATGTTATAAACTAGAAAGCGGTACTTGTAGTTGATGAAAGACGCGAGATCTTATACAGGAACCGCTCTCCCTTCATTTCACAGACCATAAAGCCGTCATAATGAAGGGACATCGCAAGCCATCCATCGTCTAAGAACAAATAAAAGTTGATTTGTGTATATACACACACAGCGTTTCTCACGTCTTTACATGATGATCGACTGGGCGAATTACACGGAAGATTCACAGTTTACCGATGAATCCCTCCGGAGCTTCGCCCATTCATCATCATTCACCCCGTGAATATGCCGTAATTTTTTTTCTTTCTTAAGAACCACTCACGGGAAGCCGGGAACCGTCGCAGTAGTTTTCGTCGAACTCCTTGCCTCGTCGGACTGCACAGCGCCCCACTTCCCGTGTCGGGAGCACATAATTGGACGGCCATCAGCAGACCCACAGCCCTCCGGTGACCTGTTTCTTGTATTAGAAGGAAGAGGAGGAAGAGGAAAGGGGTCACCGCTTTCTCCGACACTCGGTGCCGGACCGACCCAACAACGTGTTCCGTGGAGAAGTACATGTGTGCGATTCCATAGCTACTCCACTTTAAGAAAGAAAAGAAAAAAAAGCTGGAAAATTCTTTCTGGCAATGACAATGTAAATTCCTGTTTTGTAACCCCTGCCCCCCCCCCTCCCGCAACCCCCACTTTTTTGTTTGTTTGGTAGTAGAAATAACGTGCATTTTAGGGGGTCACGCACGCATACCTACTATCGCGGAGGGAATTAGGCAGCACTTGGACAGCCTTCGTTGAAAAGCTGCATCGTTTGAGTCGCCCGTTGTAAAAGGCCGCAAGGTTGAGTAGAAACGAAAAGGAAGTTAAAAAAGAAACAGATGGAACCTTAGGTATGCGTGAAAGGGGGTACAGTAGGCGAGCGGTAGTACACGATTTCTATTAGCGTGAAAAAAAAAAAACGTTGCCGAATTCTCGGTGCCATGCAATACTTTCGCGATTTTGTGAGATCATCGAATCCGCTCATGTAATAGATTAACCGAATTACTCGCAAACGTGAGGAAAGACGTGTACATTTAACGGTTCATTATTTTGTTAGATGTCATACGTATCGTATACCGTTTCCTTGTTGTATGAGACATGTATTTTAGCCATTCCTTGTTTCGTGGTAGAGTTTTGCCAGGCGGGACGCTCAAAGAACCTGAAATCCGTCACATCATCGGGAGGATACTCCCCTGCTCGACTGCAGAGAGTGCAGTTGCCCGCCAGTTTTTAACGATACCTAGTAATGAAATAAATGCGAGAGGGAACTGATGAAAGCATATATCAAATGTCACGATATGCGATAGGAAACTGACTGAAGTATATAAAATTAAAAAAAAAACAGTCCTGATCGTGTACCTCCCATAGCGTTATCACGAAAACACACTGATCATCTTATTAGAGAAATGTAATTTAGAATCTATCGTGCCCTGGGTTAAATCTTTATGGTTTTTATGGCGCATGACCACGTGTTGGTTATGTATTATGTGATTGTCTCATGCGCAGTGTTTTCATTTGTACTAGCTACATCACGTGTAGCGCATGTGCGTCTTGGTTTTCCTTCCTAACCGTGTTGCTTCATTGAAAATACTGACGTCCAAGCTTGCGTGTTGAATCCTGCTGTGTGCGCACGTCTTCAAGGCTGGGTTCGTCGTTCTTTCCAATTATATGCCAGCAGGTTACCGCCATGAATCCTGTGAGACATATGCAAAGACAGTACTAAAAAACAACTATATCTACGGAGTGAATGATGATTGGTGGGCGAAGCGTCCGCCCATTCGTTCTTGCTTCCATCCGTCCATGCGTCCGTCCGTGTGTCCGCCCATTCTTCCATCTGTCCGTCCGTGCATCTGTTCATGCGGCCGTCCGTGATTCCGCCTCTTTGTCTGCCTGTGCGTCCATCGGTCCGTCCGTCTATCTAGTGAACACTCCAAGTACAGCCATCTCACATCTTTTCATCATATATTCACTATATAGAAGTGCCGCCATCCAGCGGACATGTTAAGGACCGCTCTTTCGGGTATGTGCCACCGGTGGCTCCATCATACAACATCAGAGGACTGGTCCCAGTGTTGCCAAATGTCGGCCAGCAAAAATAGCTAGATGGCAACGTGAAAGTAGCTAGAAGTAGCCAAAAAATCCAACAAGGAGCTAAAAGTAGCTAAATATTTTTTAAAGCGCTTTTTTAACACATTCTGAGTTACACACATTCTTTAGGGAGTCGCGGACACGCCTCCCTAAAGAGAAGGCGCGTGGACGGCAGACTAGCAAATATTTCTAGGGACCATAGGGCGACGCAAAGGGCAGCGGGGCCAGCAGCAGAGCGGCGGGAAGAAGCGAGAGGGGAAATTGACCATTTGGGGAAAAGTGAGCGCCCCCTGTCGTGCAAACAGGAAAGCTTTACTCGTGCTTTTGGTTGGAAAGCATCTTAGTCAACTGACATGCTCAATGCAGTGTTTAGCAGTTTAAATGTGCTTGTTTTGTTGCTTTAGGACCAAAAACGCAGGCATATTATTGAAACAAGATGGTAAAGGAGAAAAAACATTCTGTTGACGTTTGTATGCACGGTGTAAAACAAGAATTTGTCGCGTTTCAGCCTGAGCAATAACCAAGTGACGTGATACCTGCACTCCACTACCTCGACGGTTTGCCAGGCTCATCAAGCCTGCTCCTTCAAGAAGAACATTATGTTATACACTTGAAGTTGAACCTTGATTCATTATCGATATGTGGGGTTTAGCATCCCAAAACCACCATATGATTATGAGAGACGCCGTAGTGGAGGGCTCCGGAAATTTCAACCACCTGGGGTTCTTTAACGTGCACCCAAATCTGAGCACACGGGCCAACAACATTTCCGCCTCCATCGGAAATGCAGCCGCCGCAGCCGGGATTGAAGTTGAACCTTGAAATGTCTGTCGATTAACTATAGGTTCAGTGAGGACGGCTTGTGCACCGTCTGTGAGGTGTGGTGTTTGCGTAAAAACTGCAGTGTTTGCCGTTACTATACGGATCACATCGTTGGAACGCACTGTGATTGTGTTACTGGGAGAGATTTTTTTTTATATATATAGAAGTAGAGCATACCAAAGGCGTTTCTAGTACACTTTAATACAAGTGTCTCTAGTTAAAATCGCCGAAGTGTGAAACGACGATGTAATAATGTATATGAACTTTACTAATACGCTACATTCGATTTTATAACGTAACATGAATTTCTCCTACTGTGCATATAAGGGCTACAGATGCAGCTGCCACTATTGTGATTATTAAATTACCCGTGCTTCTATGAAAAATGGTTCGCGCAGATACGTGAGAGCGCATCTTCGCTTATTAAGAGAAGTATTGAGCGGTAACGCGGACATAAGCGCGACTCGTGTGCTGCCCTGGTACACTAAAGAAATCAAAGAGTGTTAGTTCGGCCAGAGGAGGCGCTGGTTCGGCGAGCGCTGGCATGGCCCACGGCGAGTCGCGTGCGCCACGCTCCTCTCTTTCAATAAATGCTCCTCCTCCGACAACATTTCACATGCCATTATCCATGCATCTCATTTCAGCACGTAGCCTCACGGAAGAGAACCTGTCAAAGTTAGCGCTAATTTCTCGGTTTTGCTTCGACAAAAACCAGCGAAAACTCAAAAGGAGGACGATCAAGGCACAACCGAATACACAGTCACCGGTAGTTTTCGTAGGTTTTTTTTTTCGCACCTTAACATGAACTAACAAGCCCAGCTCTTCACGCTTCTATCTCGGTAAAATAGTTTACTCAGTGTGTTGGCATATTTGCCCTAACTACGAAAGCAAGGCCGCTCAACCACGGTTAACGAATGTATGACTGGCGGCTGGCCAGGCTGATGTTTTCCAACCAAAACCAAAATGCCTGTAGAGGGCGCTGTCTGTGCCGTTACTGCTCATGCGCAGTAGTTTTCCCGCAAATGGTCAATTATAAGCCCCCTCCCCCATTTTGCACCTTCTCCGGATGTTACCATGACAATTAGTATGCCTTCAAGCTGAAGATGGCGGCGACGTTGCTTTAGCTGAAGCCAAAATAGCTATAGATTAAGAGCTAAATTTTGAAGGGAGTAGCTAAAACAGCTAGTCGTAGCTAGATTACATTTTCGGTAGCTAGATGAGCCCTAAAGTAGCTTGATCTAGCTACAAAATAGCTAAATTGGCAACACTGACTGGTCCACACCCTAAGGAGTTTCACCCCAAATTTGTGGAAGCAATACACATACATTCAACATACGTACCACGCTGAAACGGTGTTCTGATGCGTGTTCGATCCCAGCCACGATAATCGCTATTTAAAGAACGCCAACAGGGTGGTCAAAACGTCCCCGAAAATTAATAATGTACTGTACACCACTTGAGATAAGTACCCCCTCCCTCGCCCCATTTCCCCCCCATTTTCAGTATTCATTCTCAAAAACAAAGCATTTATGAAACGTTTGCCAATTCTCTTCAAGTAATTTCATTTGTCGTATTTTGCAGTTACTGCTCAAAGCTCTGAATTTCAGCCAATTAATAAAAAAGACGCAAATAAAGAGCTTTTTCAACTTGTGGTACCGATTTCCACGCTGCCAGCGCCGCCACCAATGATTTTACCTGGCGTGCGCCGACGACGCCACCGCCGCCGACTCTAAACGAGCCCCACGCCGCCAGCGGTCGAAACCGCCTTGGCGCACACCTTTATTTGCACCTCAACAGCTCGGGGTCACGTGAACCAAGGTAAATGTCAAATGTGACGACATTGGTAAAGCGATCGGCTTCAAGTGGCGCCTCAACTGGCTACGCCTTGTCAAACGAGTTTGAGGTCACGTGACAAAAAAAAAAAAAAAAAGACGCGTTTAGAGTGCTGCGGTAGGGTGGCTAGCCACCCTAGCTGCGGCACTCACCCTACGATTCCGCACATGCTGTGGGAGTGCCCGGCACAGCACAGACACGCTGACGCCACGACCCTTTCGTGGGAGCTCCATGAGGCTCTGCGGAGCCCCGCTCTTGAGGACCAAGCCTGGGCGACCCAGCACGCCCGTGAGGCGGCGTCGAGGCAAGCCCTTGACATCCCCTCATGGGAGGCCTAGGCCCGCCCACCCAAACCTGCTGGTTTCTTATAATAAAGTTTATTCCTCCTCCTAGTTTATATTCTGGTTCGCTAGCACTATTTCGAGTTATCTTACATTCTCGTGGTCGTCATGCCCGCTGCGTGGTTCGTTAACTTGGCAGCTCCATTGCACCGCGGTACCCCGTTTTCTTCTGCATTGCACCAATTCACACCGCGTCGCAACTCGGCCGGACAGTAATAATATTTTGTCAGATTTTAAAATCCCAAAAGCAGATCTGATTATTAGGGATGCCGTAGTGGCGGGCTGCGGTGATTTCGACCACCTCGGGTTATTTACTGTGCCTGAATCTCAGCACATGGATCTCAAACATATTTGCCTCTATCGAAAATGCTACCGCCATGGATTCTGTCGCTCGACCTTCGGATCACCCAGGCAAGGGACCAGAGCGAGTGCTCGTCTCACTTGCGAGCCGTGTACCGTGCGTAACGTAGTACAGTACATGTCACTGGTCACTGAAAAGGCGCGCTCCAAAGTGCACTAACGACGGGTGTTTCAATACGTACATGGCTGTTACTGTACACATATCGAACGCAAAACTACGTATCTGCACATGACGTTCTCATGTCACGGTCTTGCGGGGCACAAATGTTTAGTCCGTCTTCACAAGCAAGAACACTGCACAACCGTCACTGACCTGCAAGGCGTTTGTTCCGTTTTGTCAAGGTACCCAAACGCAATTTAGCTCAACGTGCTTCAAATGCACCAGCCGCGTCATCCACCGCACGACATATGAATATGCGCTCGTTCTACGCACTGTTGGGACCTCGTAGCAAACAAAAGGCTTCGTAAACATTGCTAGGAGTACAATAACTGCCGGGAGAACACCGGGGCACAGAGCGTGAATATTTAAAGTTACTGTATATGCTACCTTTAGGTAGCATATACCTAAAGGTAGCATATACAGTAACTCTACGAATATTGTTTACACCCGCGATTGGGTCCAGGTAATATGGCTGCCATTACGTCCTTTCCTCCACAATGTTCACGTGCGCATAGCGTGCTGGCTGGGCATGTCTTCTCATTTCTTCCTCTGTGTGGGGCTTACTTTTCTATTCATTTCTACTACTCCCCACCTCCCTGAGCACAGCGGCTTTTGATTTCGAGAAGCGGCTGTGCTCAGGGAGGTGATGAAGCGGCCGTGGCTGACAGCCGCTCATCAAGGCTAAGAAAAATATGGTCTTTACAGGCAACTACGCAAAATGGCAATTGTCCCGATAAAAGATTGGGTTAACATATCAAAACCGGCTGATAGTTAACAAATTTTTAATCGATTGATTGATTGATATGTGGGGTTTAACGTCCCAAAACCACTATATGATTATGAGAGACGCCGTAGTGGAGGGCTCCAGAAATTTAGACCACCTGGGGTTCTTTAACGTGCACCCAAATCTGAGCACACGGGCCTACAACATTTCCGCCTCCATCGGAAATGCAGCCGCCGCAGCCGGGATTCGAACCCGCGCCCTGCGGGTCAGTAGCCGAGTACCTTAGCCACTAGACCACCGCGGCGGGGCCAAATTTTTAATCGAGAAACGTTACTTTTTATAGAAAATTGCGTACAAATTACGCAGGGCACACGTTTGATGGCCGCATTTTTCTACACATTTGCAGGCGCCGGGTGCTTTCGTAACACGCTAACCGTGCGATTGCTCTTGGAGCTGGCCCACAGGACTGCTTTAAGCTCTCCCATAGTTGAGTACAAAGTACTCAGAATCGTTAAACAGTTTCTCTAAACACTTCATGAAACTCGGGCATTGCTGAAGTTTGAGGCCGGCATCCGGCTCTCCCATAGTAGAGCACCTAGTACTCTAAATCGTTCCCTACTTTTTGAAAACACAATCTTGAAGCTTTCGTTGTTAAATGTTTGGACCCTCTCGGGACGGCTTTCTGCTCTCCCATCGTAGTGTACTCTAAATTGTTAAGCATTTTTACTTTGCAGTGAAATCTGTTATGAGATCAGAACACGGATGACGTGCGGCACCATAGTGGTCCACCGCCGGTGTCCGTAACCAGTATCGCAAGAATTAAGAAAAAAAAAAGCTAAATGAAAGAAAACACCCAGGACAATCAAATGAGCCCAATATTCTACCAGTGAGCAACGCCAGTCTTTCGTTTGTTCTTTCCAATAATGATTACTTTTGTATGACTTGAGTGGAACTCCGAGATAATTAACTGACGTTTTTGTCCCTTTTATTGGCTGTGAAAAATTCTGGGATTCAAGGCCAAGATCCATGCCAAAAGCCAAGGCGTTTATCGCAGTTTTTGTGGCTTCCTGTAACTTCGGCGAAAGATAGAAACTATCTGTGATTCTTCAATACCACCATAAGGTATATACTACATATCGCCACATCATCAGTGTGTGCGAGTAGTTAGACCTCTGAGGATTGCAATCCAAGGGAGGGGGGTGGGCATATGTCTTGTTCATTATTAGTCTCGTATACTACCATTTCAATATACCATGGCAACACCGTCCAGAATTATCTTACCAACTATAATGTGCTCCAATACTGCAAACAAAAAAACGTAAGCTACGCAATGAAACTCTTTCTCTAGATCCAGCTGGAGTATGGCCACACGAGCTTGATTGCTGTCAACACATACTAGAACAGCCCGCATTTTATGAACATTCGTTACTATGGAACAACCTTTGATTCCACACGTTTGGTGTGGACCGACAATATCTTTTATTGTTGGCTGAAGTCTACCAGTCAAAATGTTCATTAATATTTTGTAGTCTACGTTTGTCAGAGCGATTGGTCTGTGCTGTGACGTGCCGAAGCCTTTCAACCTCATCTGTTTTCGGAATAACAATGGCACGTGATTCACCAAAGGACGGTGGTAATTGTTTTCTCTATATGCCTCGTTAAAAACGCCTGCAAGTATAGGAGACAATTCCCTTTTAAAACTCTTGCACCACTCGGCACAAATACCATCTGGTCCCGGAGACTTGCCGGGATTTAATTTATCAAGCGCCCGTTCAACTTCAAATGCAGGTATAGATGATTCCAAAGTGCTTTTCACTTCCTAACTGACTTGTGGCATGCGTCCTAAATATTCTTCTTTAAATCTTTCTAGGCTTACCTCCCAATACACGCAAAAAGGTTTTCAAATTTGTGCTTTGAAAAGACGCATGAAATGCGGTTGGTATCGGTTATACTTCGTGACCGTGCTTCTCTATTTTTTCAATGCGATTCCGTCAAGCATTAATTTTTTTTCACCCTTAACGCTCTTTTGGTAGGCGTCTCTCCAGCAGCTAAAGCCTCAGCCCTAGCACGGACGAGTGCACCGTGGTAGCGTCCCTGGTCATGCAGTGCAAGTTTCAGCTTACTATTGCGGCAATTTTATATTCTCCCGGTTATTTGCACTCCAAGTCAATTAGTGTTTTCCAAGGTCATTCGGAGTTCTTTTTCTTTCTTTTTTCCTTTTGTAACTTCATGCGCAAGAACGATGAATAACTTTTATTTTTATTCGCTGCTTGAACTCTTCCCATTGTTCTGAAAGTTTAACTTCATCATCCATTTCATTTCACTGATGCAGTTCATTACCTGATGTAAAAAATATTCGTCATCGATCAAAGTGGAATTCATCTTCCACAGCTCCCATGAAAAAGTTCCACCTTTTGTTTTCTTTGCCATATAACATTTAACTAAACAATGATCGCTGAAGTGTATTGGGTAGACATCATAGATCTTACAGTGTGCAATTATTTCAAGCGACACTTAAATGCGATCTAGGCGTGCATGGCTATTCCCCTGAAAATGTGTGAAACGCGCTTTCGGCGTTTCCGCCATACAACCACATATGTCTTCTAACTCGAGCTTCAGTAATTGTGTAGCACCCTGCTACTTTTATCGCACATGCCGATCTCACCCGTTGAGAACGCAGTTAGAATCACCAAGTAATACAGACTTCCTTTCCAAACTGAAGTGCTCCTTTAGCTTGGTAAAAAAAGAAAGTGTGTTCTTTGCAAAGGGTTGTTGCATAAATACACACAGTACGTCACTCGAATTCTTTAAATACCAAATCACAGGAAACAAATCTACCAGATTGGCAATTTACACTATACAAGGCACAGCCAGCAGACGTGCCATATTGCATGACTTTGCAACGCGCACCGTAAACCTCAGCACCATGCCCCGGGTCTCTTCGTCACCGTCTATTCGTTTCTTGTAAAGCTAGTACATCCAGATCATGATACTTAAGGGAACCAGCGCTGAAGTTCCTACGACCACCCGGGCGGCGAGAGTGCGCACTTCTCAGCTGCTCCCGCAGACGAGCGTGCGTGCGCGCAGTGCCGTAACAAAGCTAGTGGTACTGCCGGTATTCAAGTGCAACAATATTTGGAAATAAAGGAGAACGTATCTCTGTACGTTTTCCTTCTTTATTATATCAATAAAAACGAAGGCAACGTTGCATTCAAGCGGTCAGACGAATAAAGTAAGTTCTGCTCTCGATCTCCTGTCTGTATTTGCGTCGGGCTGATTTCTAAACCAATTCGCGCCTGTCTGCTAAATTTAATCGATAATGAAGGAGGCCATCAGTGGAAACTGCAGGATCAAACAGCTGAATTTACGATGGTCTTCTGCCGGAAATAAAACTAGCATATTATGCAGCATACGTACGGCGTATGTAAAAAAAAAGAGTTTCATCGGACCCACACCATCAAACTCCATCTGATGTCCCCACGTGAAGTGAATGATACATAATTTGCGAACAGTGGCATAGAAGAAAAGCTGCCTTGTCCGCAAGATTTATGGGGGGGGGGGGGGGGGGGTTTACGTTCGCCTAAGCCTATAAAAAATACGCTCGCGAGGGGTACTCGATGCTAAGATGGCTCTGTTCAACCAATTTTGTGCTAAAGACATGTAGGGTTTTTATGGTGTAGGCCCGTGTGCTCTGATTTGGGTGCACGTTAAGGAACCCCAGGTGGTCAAAATTTTCGGAGCCCTCCACTATACGGTGTCTCTCATAATCGTACGGTGGTTTTGGGACGTCAAACTCACATATAAATGAATCAAAGACAGGGTTCTTGTTACGACTGGAGCAGTACACTACTTCAAGCTTAGCTTTCTGGAGTCAGCCAATGCGGTAAGCTTCTTTCTCCACTGGCTGCCATGGCTAAGTAACATCGTAATTTTTGTCTTGCTAGAAAAGGATTAAATGTTTTCATTTTTTACTCATAGTTTGCCTAACGCGCGATTTTAGTTTTTTTTTCGCTTGCCTCTGTCTGCTTAATTTTAAATAAAGGTGTCTGTTCAACATCGATTGTTAGGCTTTCATGCGCCAAAAAAAGATATAATTTTGAGGCACGCTGTAGCGTGGGTATAACTATACTTGGAGTTGTTCAGTGCACTCATATATCTAGGGCCACGGTTGTTTGTATTTCGCCCCCACCTAAATGCGATCGCCGTGGTCAGAGTTCTATCACGCGCCATCAAGCATATGAGCGCGACACCACCCGTGCTATGCTGTCACGCGCTGCTTTGCTTGACCAACGTCCACAGGCATACATACCGTGGACAGGATGTACAGTCTAAGCCGAAATTCAGCAAAGATCGACTAGTTATGAATGGCGCATGAAAAACACACGGAACACACAGCAGATGAAGAAAACCACACAGACACGGGCGCCCATGTCTGTGTGGGGTTTTTTTTTTATCTGTGCTCCGTGTGTTTTTTATGCGCCATTCATAACTATGAACCAACACCAACTCGGCCAACTGTCGGTGCAATCGAAAGTTGGACTAACTGCAGCCGTTAAACACACGAACGAACGGTTCGTCCAACAGGGACTAAAAGCGTGACAGTGCGTGTCATGCGCAAACGCCCGGCAATCAAGAACCAACGGGGAGAGTGCGCCGCGATGGCCTTCCCTCGATGCTGAACTGCAATGCTCGGCCCGGTCGGCTATCACAAAAACGAGTTATGTCGGCTGTACGCCACTGTGAAAGCGAAGCACTGTGAAACGAATAGAAGCTGTTATGACAGGCAAGTTGAACACGCAGTCAGTGCACACAACAAGCGCCCATCGCGTTTCCATCACGGACGGGGCGAAAACAAGTGAAAGTCTCCGAGCGCGGGCAATTCAGATAACTCGCTTCAATGTGGTGAATTAGAACTACAAAGAACACTGAAAGCGCTAATAAAAGTATACGCTGTTCGTCAGCGGTCATGTACCAGCACAGTCACTGGCCACAACTTCGAAGCGACATATGAAAAATAGGCTTCGTATACGTCATCGGTATCAAGCTGGCTGCCGGTGTGACGGTGCATTGCCGGCACACGCGAAGGAAACGTCGCATACAATTTCTTTCACAGAAAATAATGTCTCCTGCACTAAAGCTCAGCTAAAGGTATGTGTTTTTCTCCGTGCGACAATTGTTGTCAAACATCAAGCGTGAAGTCGATCGCGGATACGATAATTGCGCGGCCGGCGGTGCACAGCGAGTGGTGTGGTGTTCAGAAAAAGTGAGTGACGAATCTAACGATGTTTAGCAGAAAACAAGAGTACTTAGTACTTTACTATGGGAAAGCTGAAAGCCGTCCCTTGGCCACTTCCGCCACCTACAGATTTAAAGACAAGCGAGAATGCACGGCTGTTATGAACATGCGGCGCCCACAAATCTATAAAAATGCGGCCATAATACGTGCGCCTACCACCAGCGTAGTTTGTATGCGCGCCTAAATAAACAGGCTGGTGCCAGGACCAGAGCGCCAGTTCAAACTGACCGCAAGTTCGAATTAACCGGGTTGGAATTGATGAGTTTTTACTGTACCGGTTATAAAGGTTAAAATTGTTGTTTTGCTAAATGAGCACAGAAGCCTTCTTACAACGGAATGAATAACATGTCATATCACAGTGAATAGAGAGAGAGAAACTCAAAGAAATGCGAATGATGAATATAATATTTTAAATTGTGTTGGGAAGCAAAGAAAGTACACTGCATTTCATAATATTCCTTTCGATTGTTTTCAGGCTGACCGCTGAGGCCTGGCAAATTTGATTGCCACATTTGATGGACTTGTCTACTCTGACAGAGCGAAAAATTGTATTTTAAGCAGTATTTATTCCCAGCATCTCGCTTGGCTCACTCCGGGGTTTAGTGGGAAGTTACCGTCTCCTTCTTGATTTTTTCATTGTCTCTGCGTTTAATTTCTTAAGGGCTGTGTTTTTACTTTAATGAAATTGTAGCATGATTTCTTTTTACAGAGAAAGCTGTTATGAGATCACAACAAGGGTAGCGTGTCCGTAACCGCTATCGCACGAAATAAGCCCAGCATTCTACTGCAGAGCCACGCTGATGCCCGTAACTCCGCTGCAAACTTGCCTTAGCGGCAGGCTTGATGTCGGGAAAGGAATCGCGTTAATATGAGTATAATAAAGCGTTTTAGAACAGCAAAGGAACAACCAGGCGTCAAAGAGTGTGAATTGCGTAACGAGTGGGTCGTCCAATGTTCCAACCCATTGCAAAAGCTAGTTCTTGACCAGCTATTAACTGTGGCGCATACCCACTTCAGGCATACTTCTTCGTCGTCGTCAGTCACTGCATAAAAAATTTGCACAAAATTTCTTGCAAGTGTGTAGCGGATACCACGCTTCTCCGAAGAATGACGAAGGATAGCGTAGTGAATGTCAGCCTCTAAAGTGCACAAAAATTTTGATTATTTATGTCATAGTGGGTACCCAGCAAGTGTATTTGTAGCAGTTACCCAAAGGGTGTATAGAAATGACTCTGAAAGGCCGCTCTTCCAGCTTTCACCCTGACTGTGCTGCGCGTTGCACGCAGGCCTGGCGGCAGTGTTGGAAGTGCTGCTCCAATTGCTCCGAACTGCTACAAAAAACAAATGTTGCTCCTTGCTGCACCAAACAGTAATTTTCTTAGTAATTGCTCGAAGCCTGCTCCGAAATGACACTAAGAGGATGAGAATGACGAATTTTTCTCTTTGACTGACGCGAAACTCCTAAACAAACTGAAAAGAATATGTGTACTATCATCCCAGTGCGCTACTAGTGTGCTGCATTATGGGCTCTGGTCTCATTTGTACGACAAAAATTGGCATACTAAACATATAGCTCATTTGGCTGTTCTTTTTTTTTTCTCTGCTAGACATGCAGGCGAGTGTGGTGAAATGGGACAATGAACAGTATTGCATTTACCTCACACCAATCTACTGCTCATTGGCAACAGTTACATTAGATTGTGCCTACTTTTAAAATATGGCACTCAGCTTTTCTGGTTTGATTTGATCTCTACCACAAATACCAGTGTTTAAAATTTTAACTTATTTCAATGCACATTTTTGACAACCTGCGATTCTTTGCTTCATGAAATTTACATTGATTGTTGTCTCTCAAAATATTAGTATTTACAAGATGCTTTTACAATGCTCTGAACTTTAATTATTGTGTGGGTAATTTAATATCTGCTCCTAAAATACCTAGTAGCTGCTCTCAACTAGCATTTTTTTCTGCCCCAAAAGCACTCATGGCTAAGTAACAAGTCATTTCCATCACTGTCAATTCCATGCTTAGTGGAATAATCAGGGTAATCAGGGTGAAATTCCATGCTCGAGAAAACACATCGCTTACTCATTTAGCAGCGTTTGCCCGAGTTGTAACGTGTCCCCCCATATTATGTGTTTAAAGGATGAAAATTGCATTTGACTTCCTAACATTAGCAATCAAACATGCACTGACTTTTCGAGCAGGAAATACGCTATCCTATCTTTCCTTCTTGTAATAGAAAAAAAAAAACATCAACCCAGAAAACAATAAAATTTCAATTCGATGTTACGCAACCCTCTTATGCAGCACTTTAGCACTATAAATAAGAAAATATACCCTACACGCAACTATATACCCTACACGCAACTGCTAGCACACCTATTGTCCTCCATTGATCGAAGGACTTCTCAGTAAGCTCGATTGGGATGTTCACACATACCATATGGACCACCTTTGCTACTCTGTCCTGCAATGCGTGCGATTCTCTGTAATGCCGAGAATATGTCAAGCAGCTTCTTGCCACTCGTTGAATAAGTAATATAAATTGTCGCTTGATTATTGTCGGGCCTATGGGCCCTTATCTGTGTGATGGACGTGCGATTTTCCGTGCGATGCGGCGTGTGGTGCTACAGCTGGAGTGGTGGTGGTGGTGGTAGTGATTAGAATGAAGAGGAAAAAGGCACCTAATTTCTGTCTGCCTTCAGGCGACACGGCGCAGTGCCTTATAGGGGAGGGGGGAAGGAGGGATAAAAGAATAGAAGGAAAATAGACGGAGAAGAAGACAGCCAACGAGAGGAAAAAAGAAGGAGATAGGAAAGTGGGGATCCGGTCGAAGCAGTCCAAGGGCGGGGTGCCACAATGCGAGAGCTGCACGGCATCAGGAGACCGCGGAGGGCGAACCAGTCGGCGGGAGCTACGCTGAAGTCGGAGATCGCGAGGGCACAACCGTCCAGCTTGAAATCCTGCGAGCGAATCAACTGGTGACGTTTCGTAACGTATTATCGCATCGCACCGCCGCATTGCAGCAGCCAATCAAAACGCGAGCAGACGAGTGACGCCACGCCACTAGTGGCGCCATCTCCCTGTAGCCGCTCCCATCACCCGTGATCTAGGCCAGTTCAAGCGCGTCGACAGAGCGGTGCGATTGTGGATTTGCTGACATTGCCGACTGCAGCGGTGTGACAAACTTCGAGTACAATTCCCTCGTGACGTGATAGTATTCCGGATTGAATAAATTGATGTTTGAGGTGTGCCATTTCTGCACGACAACGCCCGTTTCGAAACCGTTAGCGAGACCGGAGATTGTGAGTAGCGATGCAAGGTCATTTCGCAGGTAAACATGGCTATACCAGTGCGCTGGCTCGCTTCGCTTCCACCTTTGCTCTTCACATCGATGGCATCGAGAAAGTAATAGCGTATGCAAACAAATTACATACGAGTGCAAAGCTTAATACTGTTGTCAAAAACAAGCGCTCGCTGACGAGCTCGCGTGTGAACGGCGTAGGCGACGGCTGGCGCCCGCCATGCTAGGCCTACCTGTTGGAGTCAGCAATAATCAGCTGTTACCGCTGTTGCCATATTCTTCTCGTTCACGAAAACGTTTTATTCATAATCTCTTAATGGAACGAAGCGCGGCTTAGAAATGTTTGTTTTGAGCTTCATTACGAGGATAAAAAGTCGTCCCACCGCGCATGCCGAGGCGCCGCATGGGGGTGGAGCCATCCGCTGATAGCTCCTTCGCCCCCGTGTCTCCCAAAACGTCGCATGCGCCATGCCGCACCATGCGTCTGCTCGCGCTGTGATAGGCTGCTGCCATATCTGGCTGGTTTGATGCTCACCGCACCGGCAACCAGAACGGCGGAGAAGAAAGAGCTAGCAAGTTTGAAAAAAAAAAACATGTTCAGCCGGTTCAATTGTCGCAAGGCCCAACTTCAGCGAAGATGTGGTGGGGCTGGGAGGGGACAAAGCAGCCGGCGTCACAGGTGCAAGTAACCCCCAGGTGCAGGACGCTCCAGCTGAAAAGTCACAGCATGTGATAATCGCTGGGGACTCGCATTTAAATTGATGCGCAGATGCAATCAAAGAGAGGGTAAGAGGTGACAAGAGGGTTGCAGTAGGGACGTGCCCAGGACGCAAGCTGGAAGCAGTCATGAGGCAAGCGAGCGCAAAACTCAAAACTACAGCTGATAGACGAAACCTCGTGATAATTTCAGGCGGTTTAAACGATGTCTTAAATGAAGATACGACAGGACTAGCGACCTCACTGGCGAAAGGGGTCGATGGCATGCGCGCCACTTCTCCTCAGGTACAGGCAACCTGCAAAAAATGGTTGTCAACGCAAACCAAGAGATATGGCGGACGAGTCGAGAGAAAGGATTTCAGGTGGTGGAAATAAACAGAGAGGTGCATAGATGGGATGATTTTCAACGAGACAGAATTCACTTCGATGGGCGGCTATGTCATGTGGTGGGCTGGCGACTTGCTGGACACGCATGGGTTTTTTTATGGGGGGGGGGGGGGGGGAGGGAAGACACGCGAGCCCTTCGGGGTGCAGGATAGCTAGTAACGAGGAAAACAATCAGGGAGACTCTTTGACAGGCGGTATGGACAGATACGATTCCAAAGTGGCACCAGTATGAAAGATAGGTAGAGTCCGTGGCAGAAATAGACGTAGCCATGAGCGCCCAGCCAATTCAGACATAGCGTACATTACCACACAGGGTGGCAGGAACAGGCTGAAGTGAGAAGACATAGAAGAACAGCTAAGAGTGGAGAAGCCGATGGTATACGGTTTTGTAGAAACACATCTTAGGTACATGGAACAACCTCCTAACAATCCCGACTACGCGTGGCAATATTGTAATAAAACAGAAGCCAGCAGAAAGGACGGTGATATTGGGGCATTCATTCATAAAAGTACAGACGGGCAAAGGGTCAAGCAGTAGTGCAAGGAACATTTATTGCTAAAAGGGAAAGTGGCAGGGCAAATGACACTCCTTGGTTTGGTGTACTTGTGGACGGGACCAAAGGCCAGAGAGGAAAACCAGGCAATGGTAGAGTGTATATCAAAGGACAGTGAGGAGTTAGGAGGAGAGTGCGAGATAATTATACTAAGAGATATCAATGCGCACATAGAAGGTATAGATGGGTATACCAACCCAACAGGCAAAATGATCATGGATATGCGTGAAAGACATGATTTGATCATTTGCAACAGTACCTAGAAGTGTGAAGGGCAAATAACATGGGAGGTAGGAATGCTGCAGTCGACGATAGATTACGCACTGATGTCACATAGTATGTATGATCAGCTCAGGGGAATGCACATAGATGAAGGTGGCTCCAGAAGTCTGGGTAATGATCACAAACGTATCAAGCTAAGTTTTGGAAGAGCAGTGAAAGTCGGAAGGAGACAAGATGAGCAACTACAGGAAAATTTTTATTCAGAAAAGCAAATAGAAATAGCTACTAAACAAATTGAGAAAGCAATCACTGAGGATAATAAAACAGTGTGGACATACACGAATCTAATTAAGTGAAAGTGGGAAGGAGACAAGATGAGTAAATACAGGAAAAATTTTATTCAGAAAGGCAAATTGAAATAGCCACTAAACAAATTGAGAAAGTAATCACTGAGGATAATAAAATAGTGTAAAAATAGACGAATCTAATTAGACTGTGTGAGCTAGAGCTTGCTAAGGCACGTGACAAGTCACCCCAGAAAAGAAGACCCAAACCTAAGAGTTGGTGGGATGAGGATGTTAAGAGAGCCATAGCAAAACGTCAGGAACCCTCTAGGGAACACAGACATGCTAAGCAGTGGGGTGAACCGACAGATGATGTTGAAAGAAACTGGGAAATCTTTCTAAGCTGTAGAAGGCAAGCATCCCTTTTGATCAATGAAAAGATTAGAAGAAATTGGGCTCAGTGGCTGGCAGAAGCACATAAAAAGGATAGAAAGGCAGCTGCGAAATTTTGGAACCATCTAAACTCCCTAAGAAATGAGGCGAGCTTAGAGCAGATGTTTATAACTACAGCTCAAGGTGCTAGGCTAGAAGGGAACGAAGCTATTGAATATATAAAAACAATGGTGACAGGAAATTTTCAACAAAGAAGTGGTTTATGCACCACAATAGACAAGGATGAATCAAGTGGAGCAATGGCTCCATTTTCACAACGAGAGTGGGAAAGGGTGGAGAAGAGGGTTCCTAGTAGTACATCAACAGGCCCAGATGACATTCCAATTATGCTGATAAAGACATTAGGTCCGAAGTCTTAGCAGGCTTTGAGAGAGGCAGTGAACAAGATAATAATCGATGGTGAAGTCCCCGATGGATGGAAACTTAGCAGGATGAGCATGATCTCTAAAGGAAAGGGGGACAAAGCTGACATAAACAACTACCGTCCTATAACAGTGACATCAGTGGTCTACAGGCTGGTGATGCAGATTATAAAGGAAAGACTGTAGGCATATATAGAGGATGAGGGGGTGCTGGGGGAACTGCAGAATGGGTTTTGGAAACACGGGAGGTTGGAAGACAATCTGTTCTCACTGACGCAGTGCATCGAAATAGCAGAAAAGGAACACAGGCCCATGTGGCTAGCATTTTGGAGATCAAGGGAGCGTACAATAGCATGGTTCAAGAGGACTTGTGGGGAATACTGGACACACTAGTTGTGGAAGATGGAGTCACTAATCTTTTAAAGGATATCTATAAATGTAACAAGGTAGTTATAAAGTGGAAAAAACAGGTATTGAAGCCTACAGAAGAAAAACGGGGGCTTAGGCAGGGGTGTCATCTGTCACCCTTGTTATTCATGATGTACCTACAAGGATTAGAGGCCAAATTAGAGGGAAGTGGACTGGGCTTCAACCTCTCTTTCGTCAAACAAGGAAAACTCATTGTACATGCACTACCAGCATTGATGTACGCAGATGATATAGTGCTAATGGCCGACAACATAGAAGATTTGCAGAGATTGATGGACATCTGCGGTAATGAGGGAGACAGGTTAGATTTTAAATTCAGCAAGGAAAAATCAGCAGTCATGATTTTCAATGATAACGAAGGTAGTGAGCTTAGAATACAGGAGGTCACGCTAGAGATAACCGATAAATACAAATATCTGGGCGTATGGATAAGCAATGGGACCGAGTACCTAAGGGAACACGAAATTTGCGTGACGACTAAAGGTAACAGGAATGCAGCAGTGATGAAAAATAGGGCACTGTAGAATTACAATAGGTATGATGTTGTGAGAGGAATATGGAAAGGGGCCATGGTTCCTCGGCTGACGGTCGGCATTGCGGTCTTGTGCATGAGATCAGAAGTTCAAGCAGGATTAGAAGTTAAGCAACATGGAATAGGTAGGCTTGCTTTAGGAGCTCACGGGAATACACCAAATCAGGGAGTACAAGGTGATATGGGATGGACATCATTTGAGGGCAGGGAAGCTAGCAGCAAGATAAAATTTGAGAAGCGATTGAGAGAAATGGGGGAGGAGCGTTGGGCTAGGAAGGTTTTCAGCTACTTGTACATGAAGAATGACGATACAAAATGGAGGAAGCGAACCAGGAAATTGATTGGTAAATACGTAGAAAACAGCTGGTGGCCAAACCAAAAAGAACTATCGGTTAAGAAGAAAGTGAAGGAAACGGAGACTGACATGTGGAGAATCGGCATGATTAAGAAGTCCGCACTAGAGATCTATCGAACATTTAAGCAGAAAATTGCCAAAGAAAGGATCTATGATAATACTCGGGGTAGTTCTCTACTGTTTGAGGCCAGGACGGGAGTGTTGCGAACCAAAACATATCGGGCCAAATACGAAGGGGTAGACACAGTATGCAGTGCGTGTGGAGAGGAAGAGGAAACTGCCGAACACTTGATGATGCTCTGTAAAGGGCTTCACCCTATAGCTCAGGATGATGGTGAAGAGTTTTTCAAAGCACTGGGGTTTAGGGACAGGGAGGGTAAAATAGACTTTAAGCGGGTAGAAATAACTAGAAGGAGGTTATCTGATTGGTGGCTAAAGTCAAGGCACGAGTGAAAATTAAACCTTTCACTGTAAAGTATGAGTCCTCAACCTCACTATTTAAAGCAAAAAAAAAATAAATCTAGTTTTTGGTTCACTAAGTATTACGGCCTGCTGGCGTTAGCCACCGCCCGATTTAATGGGTACAGCCATATCAATCCATTCATCGATCCATCGCGTACGACGATTCGTGACACATGGGGCGAACAGCCATCAGCGCGCTGGCTCCGCCCACATACGGCCCCTCAGCTTGCACGCTCGGAAGACACCGTATCCTCGTTATTAAGCGCAAATGACAGAAGCTCACGCAGCCATACCTTGTTGTCTAATAACATCGCCAACAAAGCTACGCATTCGCAAGTGACAAACATCGACACAGCTCATATTCATTATCGACTCCACTGAGCGTAGGCTTAGCAAGGCTGACGTTCTCGGTAGCATCGCTCTCTTTCCAACGTGAGCTCATTGTCGAGCGCTTCTTTTTATTAACACGATAAAAACTCGTACACTTATATGACGCTTTCACACGTGCAGCTGGTTTAATGAACAGACTCGATGTAAAGAGCAAAGGTGGGAACGAAGCGGGCCGGTTCGCCGAGATCGGTGCCACTCTTTGTTTACTTGCGAAATGAGCTTCCATCACGGCTCGACATCTCGTCGTTGGTTCGAAAACAGGCGTTGCCTGGCATAAATAGCACACTTCAAGTATCAATTTATTCATTCATGAGGTATTAAATGCGAACCATTTCTTAGCGAACTTCGGCGGCTTTGAGCGTATCTATCTATCTATCTATCTATCTATCTATCTATCTATCTATCTATCTATCTATCTATCTATCTATCTATCTATCTATCTATCTATCTATCTATCTATCTATCTATCTATCTATCTAGTCACCTACTTTTATCTCTCCTGGCCGGTTTGATAATGGTATCAAAACCAAATAAAATCATAAAATGTTTGTCAATAATGTCATGATTTACATTTCATGGTCCTGCAGGTCTTGCGATGGTTTCGTTTACATGGCATCTTGCAAAACTGGTATGGTATGGCATGATTGCACTGCGAGCTCAAGCGACAGACCCTAACATGAAAATCATGACATGCGTGTCAAGTAACAACATGACTACATGCCACGCTCATGGCACGCTGGCGGCCGTTTCGCTAGCTTCACTTATACCAAATTTAGTATTACGGGACGTGAATGGATGACGGAGGTATGACACTGGTGCAATCATGATAAACATGATATGCGTGTCATGTAACAACATGACCACATGCCACGCTCATGATGCGCTCGCAGCCGTTTCGCTAGCTTTACAAGTACCAAACTCGGTATTACGCGACGCGAACGGACAACAAACGTAAATGACACATCGAAACATGATAATCACGACCTGCGTGTCATGTGAGAACATGACTATATGCCACACTGATGGTGCGCTCGCGGTCGTTTCGCTAGCTTCACATATGCCAAATTTGGTATTACGTAACGCCAATGGATCGCGAAGGCATGTGACTGGTTCAAGCATGGTAATCATGAGATGCCCGTCATGCGAGAACATGTCTACATGCCACAGTCAAAGCGCTAATACATTTCAACATGACGCGGTGCGCGTTCTCGTCGGTGTTCATTTCGTCGCATCACGCTGGTGTTGCCACACCAGGCGCTGGTCGTGCCGTATACTCGCAGGAGCGCGCCGCACTGCGTTGCTATGACGCATGCGGGTTTCAGCGCATCCGGCGTCCCTCCGTCACGAAAAGAGGGAGACGCAGTGTTAATTGTCTAGGTAACGCACTGGCGCAAAACGCAGCATGTCACATTTCGCGCCGGTTGCCGTCGGGTCGCGCCAACAGACGCAGGTCACGCCTGGCTTCAGACTATAGAGTGCTCGCGTTTTGCTAACGTCGCGCTGCCCAGCGAGCGCGCGCATCAACGCTACATTGGAGCATATTGGGTCCTTCATGATGCGCTCGCGGCCGTTTTGCTAGCTCCACATATACTAAACTTGGTGTTACGTGACGTCAATGGATGATGAAATATATGTCTGGTGCAAACATGATAATCCTGACACGCGTGTCTTGTAAGAACATGACAACATACCACGCTCATACTATGCTCGCGGCCGTTTCGCTAGCTCCACATTTAGTAAATTTGGAATCACGTGACGTCAATATATGACGAAGGTAAACGGCACATCCAAACACGATAATCCTGACACGGAAGTCATGTACGGCATCATTTACCTCCACCTCATAACGTTGTGCTGATTTTGAAGTGACATATAAACATTTCTCATTCGTGCTTCGCATAACATCGATTCCCACTGTACGTGGGATTTGCCCATTTTTTTCATGCCAGAAACGGTTTATCCAATGTTTTTGATGCTAAATGCAACGGCGATATCGAAAAATACGAGGACGATCGGTGCTATCGGAGCGGCGAGGCAGAAAGCTTCGACGGCGCCCACCAGTGGCACCCCTTGTCACGCTCCCGCGCTACCATTGGCTGCGGTCGCCGCGCGGCTACATTCAGCAAGTTGGATGCACGCGTGGCGTGCGAATCGTCGCCGCACGCTGTTGGACGCCTGTCGGATGCGGCTGTCGGCACGGACAGCCGTACGGCAAATCGCATGTGTGAGCTGCGTGTGAGTGCTATTTCTTGCTGTTATGTTTCGCGCTGGCTTTCCTGCCGTTGTTTCGCTGCATATGTCCCATTGACCGGCAGTCTGCGGGGATTGTTTGTTCCGGGTTTTCGGTATTCCTTTGTGCGTCAATGTCGTGTTGAGCCGGTTCGGAAGGCTGTTTGTGAATATTTTGAATCATGGATTAAAGATGGTTCTCATTCCCTGCGTCGCTGGCTCGGGCACTGCGAATTTTGGCTAACTGGTCCCCCTGAACGGAGGCGGGCCCTTCAAAGTGCACTCTTAGACTGAAAGTGGTGTGTCATTGTTGCCATTTGCTTGAACTTGCCCTTTTTGGTCGCCATTTTGTGACGCCAATGGTGATAAACATTAGTAAGGTTGGTCCCGACTAGGTTACTGTGAATGCTGCTTTGGTATTGTTCCGTCTCGAACCGCGCAGCCTAAGAAACGTTTGAAGAAATGTTTCCTAAAAAAGAAAAAAAAGAAAGAAAGGGACGCATTATAATGAGACAAATGCCATTATTATTCAATGTGAGCATATCCGTTATCGTGCTAAAGTCTTCCTGGGGCATGTAAAAAGAAAATGATTGGAGTTGATGATGTGTGTTTAATGCATTCGCTGTTCGTCAAGGAGCTGGTTGCAGTGCGAACTTGACACAAAGACAAAAGATGGCTCGAAGAAGACGGACACACCGACATTAAGCACAGGAGAGTTGGATGCTGCTGCTCCCATCAGAACCATCGTTTAAGCCTCAATTGTGGTCGGGTGCATGCTGGATGTCCAACTAAGTTCAAATTATATTGCAGGGTCTATTTTTCGGGGTCAGAATTATAGAGTTTTTGTTTGTTCCATAAGAATGTAATTGTTGAGACTTGCAGCCGAGATTGCAACACATTAAAACAGAGTAAAACAGGAGTCTTCTATATTACGTACTGCCAACTTCAGCACTTTTATCTTTGTGCAGAAAGTAGTTTCAAAAAATAGTAACATTCTTCAACTGATGCCGTGCAAACTACTGCGGACTCAGAGAAGCAGTCAGACAACAGACTGAGACAGAGAAACAGTTGCATTCTCCCACATACCTAGGTACCTCTGACTGTATTAGTGGCAAAGGCGCCCTTTACCTTATTTTAATATGTTACCAAAGTATAAGCGCAATTGCTCATCTGAGTTGGCAGAAGCTTGCGACATCATCATGAATGTGTGGCACGTATAATGTCTGTTTAGATCGTGGGCCAATTCAGGTGGAGTCACATCTGTCCTGGAAACATGTCTATCTGTGATGGCAGCAACTGTGGTGGAATGAGCGAATGCCTCAGGAATCTAAACAGACATACGTGTCACTGCCAGCAGATGGCGGTGAGACATTCCGCCGTAAGCCTCAGATAATTCGGGATTCACGCGCGTGGTCGCCCGTTTATCTTCGTCTTGCTAAACCATAGTCGGTTGTTCAGCTGTTGGGTGCTCCAACTCGAGCGTGAAAGGCAAACGCATTTATCTATTCCCGTGGAACGAAGAAAGAAAAATTAGGTGGGCCACAGCTGTGAAGAGAGCCACAGCGACAGGTAGCCTTTGGGTACCGAACGTTGAAGCCAGAGTGTGCGAAGGTTATTCTATCACAGGTACGTGTGTATTCCACATTAATAAAACGCTTACGCAAGCATTGGATGCGAATAATATATCAAGAAATTAACTGTCGCGCAGGCGCACCTATATAGCAAAGGTGTTATGGGAACGCGCGGGTGAAATCTACATGCCATATGAGATCAGCGGCGGGCATCGCACCCATATATATGACTAAAAAAACGCGAAACCTTCACTCAAGAGTATAAGTTCACACGAAGCACTGGACGAGTCTATTTGCGTTTATCTTGATCAAACTGTTCACGAGAACGGCACACAAAGGAAGAAGTGCGGTAAACAAGCGCATGGTTTCGATTCTTCGGCGCCGTCCCTGTCTGACAGTATACTGTTTATTTGCTGCCGTGCCGCGCAGCTTACATAGCGCGCATCTTATAGCACACTGCATCTTCTAGCGTGCTGAAGGCTATAAAAAAAGATATCTCAACGTGCTCTATAAATGCTGCGCTTCATGCCGATCGACTGACGATGTCGGCCAAAGCAGCGATACCGAAATGAACTCTTAGCCACATTGCTACAGTCATCCCCATCCCCTGAGATCTTTAAAACGGTGATTTTTTACTGCAGTAACGTATGCAATGAAAACTGTCATCTGTATCGACTGTCCTGCTCGCCAAACTGACAGTATACTCCCGAGCAGCATAAAGCATTGCAGATCATTGTGGTGCGATAAAAAGTTTCCTTACCCTTCATGGCTTTCTAGCTTGTCATCGTCGCAGTCACGGTTAACAGAAACAAAAAATTGGCCCCGTATCTGCATGTTAATTTGCACATGTCGTCGAAAGACGATAGTATTGCGTGTGGAGAGAGTGAACAAAACATTTATTTGATGTTCTGCGCAAGAAAATTGGCGAATGGTATTCTGGAGGCACTGCGCTAGGGTGCCTCGAGCGTGCAGCGGAGGCGAACGAGCGCATCAAACACTTCACACGTTAGAGTTCACACGTGAGACATGAGAGCCATCTGGCAGTTTTTTCGGAAAACGAAGCACGTGGCTTTGAGACGGGTGTGCGCGCCCGTCTCAGAGGTGATAAGGGGTAGAACGCAAGACGACGTGTAGTTGCCACCACCGTCTCGTCTTAGCAAAGCGTTGGAAACACTCGCCTTTTCGTGCAAGCGTCGCATGGTCAGCGCAGCGTGATAAGCGCTACGGCTTATGTGTACCTTTTCTAATAAAAGGCGCACATGCAGAATATATAGGTGTTTTTTATGGTGTCCCTGACATGCGCAATAATTGCTTTTTATTTGACAATTGCAAAAGTATGAACGCAAAACCTTGAGCAACATTGGTGGGCGCTGCGGATGGGGTCAGCCGTTTTAAGTACCTGGTGCCGTTAAGAGTGTACGAACAAACAAATGTACACATAGACAGACAGACCAAAATTTTTGCGTCGAAGGTCTCCAAGAAAGACTATCATCTTAAAAAAAAAAACCAACTTCTAAAGCGCTGACATTGCATAGAGAAGTGCTTTTGCCCCGCCGCGGTGGTCTAGTGGCTAAGGTACTCGGCTGCTGACCCGCAGGTCGTGAGTTCAAATCCCGGCTGCGGCAGCTGCATTTCCGATGGCGGCGGAAATGTTGTAGGCCCGTGTGCTCAGACTTGGGTGCACGTTAAAGAACCCCAGGTGGTCAAAATTTCCGGAGCCCTCCACTACGGCGTCTCACATAATCAAATGGTGGTTTTGGGACGTTAAACCCCACAAATCAATCGAGAGGTGCTTTTTTTCAACGAAGCGGTACAAAAATGCGCACGTGCCGCCAACCCGCGTGGTTCGTCGAACCGGAAGCCGCCGTATTCCACAGTTCCCTCCGATTGCCTATTTTACCCGTCACCAATTGATACCATGCCCCCGCGTATCGTAACTTTCACGAGTGTTTAAAAGCCTGCGAGCGCTGCTGAAGCAGAAATCAAATTTGCCAGTCCATCCCGATCACCTGGAAAGTGCAGAAGATAGCATTTCTCGCGTGTTAGAACTGTCATCGAATGTTCAAACAGAAAGTAAACCACCCGTCTTGAATGAGCATGAAACAAAGTGGGGAAGGGGAGCGGGGGGGCAAGCGAGTAGCAATAATGAACTTGGATTTTAAGGGCGGTCGCGATCGCTGGCGTGCTTGCTATCTCGGCGAGTATCAGTGTGGTTTGAACCCGAAGAGACTGTGTGAAAAGCACTTCTCCCTGGATTGGCCGTATTTGCTCTCACCAGCATTTTGTAGGATTTCCGTGATATCGGATCTAAAAGAGTTGGCTGCCAGCCTTACTTCCCCTATGATTAAATTTTTTTCTATCATGTTAATTGCATTCAACGCGCCATCGTGTTGCCAGAACTAATCGGCTAATCGCGAAAGCTACCAGCCTGCGAACTCGCGGCGCAAGACGGAAGCGCGTGCTGAGTCGACCTCCGAAGATCCGTCGTCACCGAGGTCTCTGAGAGTTTCCATTAGTGCCTAATCTGACATGCCCTCGGTGGTGACATGGTTTTCTGAAATTAAGAAAAGTCACAGTTTCGCCGCTAGGGTGAAGAAATGAATGCGATAGCAACTATTTGGAATGTAACGCTCAGAACGGTAGTCAGATCAAAACGTGCAGCGCACTGCTGACGCACAAATTACGCGCGAAAACAACATACACAGGACGGGAGCTAATTTTTAGCAACGTTTACTGCTCGACATCAAGTTAACGGGCTGTTTAAACAAAAACGAGGCACGAAACGTAATCACAGCTACAGGTATCACTGCGAACTAGCAAGTACCCCAGTTGTTACTTCGCTGTGTTTGAAAAGCGCACTCTTTTCGCAAATGGCGCCTGTTCGGCGAGCGCAGTGATCTTTGTGCACCCAGCCACTAAACGCAATCATACCGGTCAAAATCGAAGGCGCGCGATCCTCCCCATCGAATGATATGCGCGCGCGCACAAGCATAACCCCCCCCCCCCCTACCTTCATTCGTGGGGCAAAGTACGCATGGGAGATAAGCGCACGTTGGCACATCGTGGCGAGCAAAGTGCTGCGCACGGCCGACTTTTTTTAAAGATGACAGTCTTTCTTGGGGACCCTCGACGGAAAAATTTTGGTCTGTCTGTCTGTACATTTGTCTGTTTGTCTGCCCCTAACGATACCTCAAACGGACAACCCCATTCGCAGCGCCCACCAATATTGTTCAAGGTTTAGTGGTCATAGTTGCGCGATTGTCAATTAAAACGCAATCATTGCGCATATCTGAGGCGCCACAACAACGCTTCGATGTTTTCTATGTCTGCCATTATACTAGAAGAGGCACACACAAGTAACTCTAAGGAATGTAGCGTTTAATCGCGCTGCGCTGACAGTGCAACGCGATGCTCAAAAAGGTGTTCCCAACGCTTGGCTACGACGTCATGATGGTGGCACCTGCCCGTCGCTTTGCGTTCTACACCTTATCACCTCCGAGACTGGTGCGCATCTTTCTCCGCGGGCTGCACGTCTTCGTTTTCGAAGATAACTGCCAGATGGCACTTGTGTCTAACGTGCCTAGATGCGCTTGTTCACCTCCGCCACACGCTCGAGGCACTCTAATTACCATTCACCAATTTTCTTGCGCAGAACTTCAAACAAACGTTTTGTTCACTCTCTCCAGATGCAAGACCATCCATCGTCTTTCGACGACATTTAGAGTGTAACGTGTATATTCGGGCCTATTTTTTTTTTCTTGAGTTTTCATATAACTTATTTTGGCATAGGAGTGAAGGCTACAGAGCCAAATCGCCGGCATCCTACCGCCACTGAATGTATAGTTCCACAACAGCGCCCGTGTTTTCACTGTGAAATATAGAAGTTCGCCCTTTATTTTCTACGTGGAGCTATTTGAGACAGGACGCAGCTCCCACCATAAGATCGTCGTATTTAATTTAACTTATTCGTTGTGACTTCGCGTTTCCCAACGCACGAGATGGTCCCGCCTTTTTACGTACACCTCAAACGATAAGCGGCGTCTGCGTCTACATGAAATGCTGATGTTGCGCCCCCATCCCTTTCCATTAGCGTTACGAGACGCGTGCCAAAATGGACTACTTCGTGTAGTGCTACATGTGCAGAAGCTCGGCTTCCGTAGCTTTCTCTTCAGTGCCAAGAAAAGTTGTCACCGAGTATAGATACGTATACATATACGGCGAATGAGTGCCGCCACACACACAAAAAAAGCCAACATTGTTCATATAGAAAAAGCAAAGTTGAACGTCATCGGGGGCCACACCACGCACGGCGTCGAAAACGAAGAGCGAACGACCCAGACAAGGATACCGCGGAAAACTATTCGGTAAAGCACCCTGCATATGCATGCAGCGCGGCTCCACATATGTGACGCTAACTAAAAATGTGGCACTGCCAACGCACAAAAGTAGTTTTATTTTTGTATTATTCTGGTTTGCATTGGGGGAGGTGCACGCCGGCAAGGCCGGCTCATGGGGCGCAGGTACCCAGGCCCGCCTCGCGAGCGCTCACTCTCGCCTGGTCTGTGTGGCAGCCGCGGAAGATGCATGCTCGTACCAAAATGCTAAAACGCGAAGCGAAATTTTTATATATGCTAAAACGCGAAGCGAAATTTTTATATTGTCCATGGGGAAAATCTATTGTATCAGGGTTGTCTCCCGCTGTTACTTTGTTACATAGAGGTCGCAAATACATGTGCTTCTATGGAGCAACGGCGGGGAATAAAAGAAAAGTTCGTTATATCAAGGAATTCGTAATATGGAGGTTCGTTATAAGCAGGTTTAACGTAGTTGCGTTAAATAAAAATAGAATGCAATGTCAATAAGCACTTCATCGTTCATGGCATCACAACTTCCTTCATTAAATGAAGACCCTTTGAGGCCTAAAAGGTTGAAGCCTCCCCTTAAGATAAGCTTGGTGGTTTGATTTTTTTGTTTTCATGAAATGCACAGCTGTAATTTCTGTAATACCTCAGGGGTGGAGGCTGGGGGCCAATACACAAGGTTTTATTTTCCATCAAAAAGCTTAAAAAACAAAGCCTCAACACCATCCAGGCATGCGGGCTATCCTGTAATTATTTTTGACCAGCAACGCAACTCGGCCCTCTCTAGAGCCACGATCTTTTCTGCAAACGTTGAAACCGGAAGGCATGATTACGCAGTCAGAAACACCATCCATATGAAGCCATGTTTCTCGCAGTACGACTACCTCGGGGTCATGCAGTGCTGTCAGGTGGTCAAAATCGATTTCATAGTTCAAAATGACACTACAATTCAAGTTTAATAGTTAAAAAAAAACATGGACTTTCCTGTCACCTCTGCACGTGCTTGGGAAGGGTAACCTTATCATTTCTGGCCTCGTCCCATACGAACAAATTTCTATTCGCAGATACTTTATCAAAGATCAGTTTCACACGCTCATTTCGTTACCTTTTTGTAACTGAGATGGCTCATGGATTATTCCCAGCCGGACACACCTTTTATGAAAAGTCTTCAGTAACGTATACAGGATTGGGGGGGGGGGGGGGGGTTAAGTTTCACACTCTTTTTCAAAATTTGCATTTTTTTTCACAATCATCTATGATGTGAAGATCACAGGTCTTGTTTAGTTAGGACTTTTCGAGCGTAGCATCTTTCGATTTCGGTTATTACGTCTAACTTGCCTTTAAAGAAGTTATCATTTATGCGTGACGTAAGCACTGACAGTGTTTCATCTGGAGGTTAAAAAAAAAACGATGAACGATGATGTTGTTCCATGGACTTCGGTTTTACAGATCATCTACTTTTTCTCCGTTGGAGCAATGATACTTTTTATCGTGCTCGCGTGCAACTCAACGGCAGCAGCCTTACTTTGGCATACTGATACATTTTCTAAACTACATTCTAATGATTCCAGTCAAGCTTTAAATTGGGATAGTGTACTTGTTATGTCTTTCTTTGAACTGTCAAGTTTCTTCATACGTTCCAAAAGCTTTTCTTTTTGGCCTCCGAGGACCACAAGAAATGGGCTGCGGTCACTTAGGTTTTCCGATGACGATTCTTTGCCACGCACATTAGACTCACTAGATGTGAGTCTAATGTGAGCCTTTGGGTCCATGATTTGACTCAATGTCACCATAGAGTAATAATAAATTCAATAAGTGCAGAAAAATCATAGCAATTGACTCTAGATGTTTCTGCATCGTATGGGATTTTTGAAAATCATGTTTGGTCCACAGTGTCCAGACATTTTTATATAGGTGACCGTGCTGCTTGTGGAACACAATTGCTATTTAGGGGTGCTTTTCTTCCTACTTTCAAGTGCTGAAGATGACCCTAAGAAAGTGCGAAAAATAGCTTATGCTATAATTCATCAGTGCTGTATGGATCCAGTAGTTAATCCAATCTCATTTCCGGCTGAAGATGAATGCAAACCTGCGCCGCAGGTTCGCATTCATCTTCCAACGTTTGGAAAGAAACCATATCGCCGACGCCTGGCCAACACCATTGAGGAGGTGCCCTTTTTTGTATAGATTTATTTTTGGATCATTCTTTTGATGTAAATAATGTTTTATTCAGGTAGACCATGTGAGGTAGCACAGTTCACTGGTCTCAACCAGGCCGAACTTTCTTGACACATATAAGCAGATCTGTTTTGCATCTGCCTCTGTCCCAACATGTCACCATGAAGACGTATGCTGGCAGGCATTATAGTGAACAATAAATGTGAGTTCTCCTTTGTCCACAGTGTGTGACCAGACAATATTAACAACTTCTACAAGGGCAGCGATAGATGTTTTAAAGAACACTAAATGAGATTCTAGACTTGTAAAGAAAACTGTGTTAAGTAGTTGTTGCATATGTTAGCACAATATCCTGTCCCCATCATCACACATTGTCACTCTTTGCCCTATTTTCTTGTTTCCCCATGTACAGTAGCTGTACACAGGGTGTACTAGCTTAGAACAACCTCGATGCCTTCTTAAATTAAACTCTCTCCCTCCCTTGGTAGTTTGCACTTTTCATATGTGCAGCCTTTTTATTAACCACTAACCCTTGAAACTTCGTTCCCCATCAAAAGAAAGTAGAAGTTGTTCCCATTTATTTCTGGCCACGAAGGGTGAATTTTTGCAGAAGAGCCGTAAAGTGTGCTCTTTGATTCAGAACCTAATTGCAGTAGTACAATAAATAACATTCATAAATTAGTAATCAGGTAGTAATGCTTTTCGCAGCTGAACAAATGAAAACTAACTTATGCAGAGGAATGATAATGGGATGCATTAAGTTTCTCGTGCTTATATAGAAATTTTGATGTAAAGAAATCCAGCACAGCATATCTATATGTTATATTAGACATTGTTACATTGTTGTTTATTTCGATGCCTCCTTAAAGAGGTTCAGACACCAAATTTTGAGGCAATAAAAAGTGTGGCGTCCTCTCTGTACTACAATGGCACTCAACACGGGCGTTTGACCCAGAAAACGTTTAAAAACATCTTAAGTAGATTTCAAAGAGTGCCAAAGCGAAAATACATTGGGCGCATCGGGTGGCACAATGTAACAGTAATCTACGCAACAGCCCCAGCTAATTAAATCGGTTAGGCTATGAGCAGAATGGTACGTGGTCTCCACTTGGGGTCATTCAAGTTCTTTCCTTCCTCCGTAGGGCCGGAGAACACCGGGCCAGCTGGACCGTGGTTGGAGACATCGTGGTTGGACTTGGAGAGGTGCCCATCAGCAAGCGTGACTGCAAGCGACACCACAATCGATATTACCTTTTCTTAGTTGCACGAATAAAATTTTGTTCATTTATTTTAACACACTTTTGTTTCATGACTGAGCGCAAGCTGACTTTCTCATAATAATGCAATGCATTCAGTGAATTGCAGGTTACTAAGCGATACTCTCCATTAACTCTTACCCGAACTCTACCTAATCTACAGATTCTGAAAGACCTCCTGTAAACATGCAGTGAATAGCTTTGGAGAGCTCGTGTCTCTTTCCCTTAGACCCTTCTTTTTACAGATTCTGTCACTTTCTTTGAGGAAGACTATGATGGCTGTGGACCCGTTGTACATTTCTTCCAGTATATTGATTAAAATCAGATTAAAAACCCCCTTAAGTTACCCCAGCACCTCCATCAAACTGTTGTACGTACGGCGAAGTAACTTAAGGGGGACGTCTACGGTCGAATGTAGCTACAGTATATTCACGAGCAGGTAGAGACTAAGAAAATGGTGTGTCGTGCAATATTTTTTCCCGCACATGCCATCACCGAGATTTTGTGTGCTAGTGATACCATCAGCGAAAGTGGGACTCTCATCGTGATAGCCGCCTTGAAGGTGACACCGGTGACCGGCCAGTCTTCAGCAAGACCAGCAGCTTCAAAGCGAAATTGCGATTGAAAACTGTACGTAAAAGGAAATAAATTTTTCCTAAATTGCGTTTCATACGTGGTCTGTATTTCGGCTGCCTGATACGATCACGCTGGAGATCGCGTACTACAGCACTGTACCCGTCAGCGTCTACGGAGGGAGTGGTTCACTGCGGTTTGTATCGACAGCAGTTTATGAGAATAAAACCACTAGTGCAAAGCTTCGCCTGGACAACAGACGCGTTCTTATATATTGTGCTGTTGACTGTGCGAAAACAGCATTCTAGGTCGAGTAAAGGCTGCGTTTCACCTACTTGTATTTATGAACATCAGACGCCCGCTCATGACTGGTCGTGGCCAACATTTATGCTACCTGTCGATGCATTTGCGTTCCATAAAAAAAAAAAAAACAACGTAAGTGCCTCCAAAAAGTTATGTAGTCTCCAAAAGAAGGTAAACAACAATGCCGGTCCATTATGCATTGAAAATTAGGAAATGTTTTCGTGCCTTTGTGTTCTTTTTGCATTCTCCCAGTTCCTGATCGGACGTGCCTTTGTTTTCTGAAATAAATCTGAACTCTTCAATAAAGCTTCGTGTTCTTTTCTTTTTAAAAAAGTGTACATTTTCTTGATTTTATGTAAAAAAATTTAGCATTTATTCATTGCTACGCGGTTTGAAAACGTATACGTTGCAAGCGCGTGCGAAACCGAAACCGAAATCACACACAAACGGACTACTTGGTGTAGCAACACATGTGCAGAAGCTTCGCCCACGTAGTTTTGGCTAAAAGATTCTTTAGTGTCGTAAACGCGCTTTCTCCATCGGCGGTGAAGAAACCGGATTCTATGCGCCATGTGGCGGCGCTGTTTGTTGCTGGCGAGTGGCAAGCGATAGCGGTGGTTGACGTCGGGGTGCAGCTGGCGTAACAGCGCAACAGCGTCATGGCCCCAGAAGTGGCACCCAATACATTTACTTTAGCAGGTGATTTAAATGCTCCCGGTTATATCAGAGACCGATCAATGAGGTAGACAGTGAATATTCTATTTTTGCGGACCATGTGAGAAGTCTTCTACAGAACCGCATATGCAGCTGGGCGCTGGCAAACCGACGTATTTTTCGTTGTGCGCGTAACTTTAGCTGTCTTGACATGACATTTTCCTCACAATGTAGGTTTAAATGTGCAGTATTTCTTTGAAGTGCTCAAATTGCGAACAAATGGGCTTTGAGTGCTTCTATCTATCGACCATCTAACCACTTACGTACGCCTCAGTGCTGTAGCTGTCTTCTGCTTAGCCTGGTATAAACCAAAGTTAGCAACTGAGTTCGTGAGTGTATGACAAACTCGAGTGGCAGGTCACGAAATGTATAACGTGATATTCTCGCCCGCGCGTCGTAAAATCCTTTGCCTAAGTCACGTGCGGCCCATACCTGCATACCGCGTGCATACCAAAGAATGTTGGATATGTGCGCCGCACGCACGTTTGAAGAATGGCATTAGATGCCTGTTTCTCGGAAGATTTCAATAAATTAAAAGAATGAAAATTAGGTACACATCCAGAGTAACCTATCACAAAGCCCCGACGATGGTTGAAGATTAAGCGAAAAATGATTTTAGTAGTGAGGTACGTACGGACAATATAGTTGCGGTGTTGGCTTGCCACTTTTATAACAATGCAATAAGCATTACACATATACTAATATGACTCTATACTTAGGCGTTGCATGCTTTGGAAGTACCGGCCATGCAGTTAATCGAATGAAATTTGCGTATGTGCTTTACCATGGGTAGCATTGGGAGATAAAATCGTGCGCTAGCCTTTATGAGCCAGTGAACTCCACGTCTCTCGAGAGCCCTCGATTAAATAAACTACTCGAATAAATCAAAGGTATATATATGCATCTCGTAACACTATGTATAGCGTCGAATGAACTTAATTCCCGCCATGTGTGAGGTCCACGAAATTTTATCTAACGAAAATTATTGAATATATGGTGTTTTTTAACGTGCACCGACAGTACACATCACACGGGCCTGTGACAGTTCACCTCTATCGAAATGTGGCCGCCGTGGACTGTCTGGATCAAAGTGCGGCGCCAGGGGTGAGAACGGGGAGGGGGGGGGGGGGGGCTGGGGCTTCTCCCTCCAATTTTAGCCTGCCCCGCCCTTCTCCCGTTGCCCCCCCAAAAGAGAACAGAGTCATAACACAGTGACTAAGTTCCCCGCCTTCCTTCCCTCCCCCTGAAGATACTCACTTATCGTGGGTTCCCCCCCCCCCACCCGGTAAAATAATTCTGGCGCCGCCCCTGGATCGAACCCGCGTCCTTCGGGTCAGCAGACGAGCACATAGGCCGCTGCGACAATCTCATTGTATGCCTGCTGCGTACACGGTGACAAGGTTCTTTATGAGCAGCCCGCTGAGTGAGCTCATATGAATAAAAACTAAATGCGTAGGGTTGAAAAAAAAATAGGAAAAGAATCATGGGCTTACATATTCATTGCTAACGAAAATTAAAGGAAGGGAGAGGTCAGGGCCACCGGTTTCCTGTAGAACATGTATCGAGCTGCGTCTTAAGAAGTTAGCATTATGCTCGCGTGCAACTGAAAATATTTGTAACCGCTCCAAGGCACCATGCGTCGTAAAAACAGAGACGTTACGCAAAGCAAGCCATGCGAAGAAAAGGTATATCCCTATTCAGAGCTTTTGCGGTGCCAGCACAATATCAAGAGTAGGCGCAAAACATAAAGAGAGGTTCCTATGTCTACATAAACATCATTTCACTTTTTCTTGACAATCACTTTTAATTAACCATTGTTTTCTTTTGATAGATATGCGCGGTCCTTTTCCTTTCACTGTTTACTCACAGTCTGCGCTAAAATGTCTGTCCTTCCGTCTTTTTCGCTGTTTCTCGATTTTTTAAACTTCATAATGTAAACATTATAATGGTCTGTGAGTATTCTTATTGTTGTAATCAAACATGATTGTGTGAAAAATAATGTTACTGAAGTGCAGCTGGAAACATGAATATTCGAAATCTAAGTTCTGTGCACGCTATTCTATATGCGGCCAGTATGTGGCGTCCTGAAGGCGCTAACCTGCCCGCATAGTCTTCAGACCTCTTTTTTCCTCCTTTAAAATTTATCAGCGCCATGTGGGCGAACACAACGTGATTATACCCCAACCACAATAAGTTTCAATGCGAGCAATCCGTCGAGGTGCTGAATGACGCGCGCGAACAAAGCGCGCCAGCGAGCGGCTGCGCTCTCTAGAGGCTGTATTGTAAAACGTTTCAGTCTCGCTGTCTCGTTCACGACACAAGGAAAGCGTTTCTAGCCACTATAGCTGTGTTGCCACAGAAAGTTGTGAAATCCACAATCACTTTGAAGATTATGTTCAGTTTACAATGAAACCTGTTTTCTGACACAGTTTTTTATTTTGACATGCTACTGATTTAAAATTTTTGCTCACGTGAATTAAGTATTCAACCATTTTATTTACACAGCTAGCGCCAATGCGAACGTTCCCGTGTGTAGTGGCCCAATGCTGTTCCTAGTCGCAAGGGGGCTCCTTCGCCGGTGCACCCTGTGGGTGCACGACATCGTCTGCCGATTTTCTCACAGCGCAGCTCGCAGCATACCCTGCCACCAGTTTGCCGCTTATAAATGCGGCTCATCGCCGCATTGGAACTATTATGACGATACATGCGCTGCAGTGCTTGTCCGAAGCGTTTGAAGTCCACCTCACCGCTTTTGGCTCCTTCGTTTCTTAACCTCTGACATGCCCTTCGGATCCTTCATCGGTCGTCTACTCCTGTCTTTATTTGCTTTCGCAGTTGTCGTTACGGAATTTCTTCAGGCCAATAATGGTAAGTTTGCCTACTTTAACGCATTCTAGGCCACATACGGCTATGAGCGTAGTCGTTATGCGCATCTGGCGTGTGTTTGGTGCGGCGAGTGTCTTCGTTTGCCGGGAAGGACGATGGAGGGTCAAGAGGTTGCACGTACTTGTGCTACCAGCCAACTGTATCTTGTATTGTTTACTTTGGCCATATAAAATACGAAAATGTCTCTCCCATCACTCTTTTTAAAGCTTCTTGAATTTCTTTACGTTCGTCAATTACGTGAGCCGTCAGAAAGCGTGGTAATTACCATAACATTCAAGGCCGTGCACATTAAAATTTACTTCAGCACAAATTGAGCTAAGAATTTGAAAATGAAAGGCACTTAGGAGGCGAATTGAACCAAACGCATACTACTCGCACTAGCCAGTAGGTACTCGGGCTAATTTTTTCTCCCCATACTAAGTAATTTATTAATTACCATTTTTTATTATGGGCTGGAAACCAAAAAAAGTATGAACTTAGATGTAGGGCACTTTCAGAAACCGACTAAATTGTTTCCTGTATGATACGTCTCGCGCCGTTAGTTTTTTCCACGTTGTCAAGAAAGCCCGCGAAAGGTGAAAAGGAGCCGTGTGGCAGACCGCGACAACCCGGAAAAAAAAAAATAACAGTGCTAGACGTATCGTACAGGAAACAATTTAGTTGGTGATTTCTGAAATTTCTCTACATCTAAGTGTTCATATTTTAGGTTCCCAGCTCATAAATAAAAATAGGTAATTATTTATTATTAATAATGAGTATTGGGAGAAATAAAGATAGCCTGAGTAGTTACATGCTAGTGCGAGTGGTACGCGTTTGGTTGAATTCGGCACTGAAGTGTCTTTCACTTTCAAATTCTTGGCTCAAGTTATGCGGGACACCCTTTATAGTTATTTGTGTGTGTGTGCGTGTGTAAGCCAGTGCGCACACGCATACATTTGCGCGTTCGCGCAGTCCAGCTTTGAGCTTCTGCTTGTTTGTTTTGCATTCGGAACTAGTCTTCCCTCAGTATTATGCAAAAAAAAAGTATCGTTGAATATCCTGCACACTAGATGAAAACAACTTTGAGGAAAGTTGCCGTTATCTTGCTTGTCGCCCAACTTTTTATCTCTCTCTCTCTCTCTCTCTCTCTCTCTCTCTCTCTCTCTCTCTGTGTGTGTGTGTGTGTGTGTGTGTGTGTGTGTGTGTGTGTGTGTAAAATGTCAGTGTGATAGAAAATACAGCTAACAGCTAATCTTTAAAACAATCTGTCGATATTGATGAGGCGTAACCTTAATTTTGAGCTGAATTACAATTAAACTGCAGCATACAGGCTCTGCTATTGGTTTCCTTCCGCGCACTCATTACGGTGGCCTTGGAACCATTAAAAAGCAGACATAAAACATCTAATTGTTCCTTGCCTTATAAAGTTATCCCAGGTGGTCTCAAATTGGTCCATTCCTGCTGCTGTTTTACGACAGAATACATGCTGTGTTACTACATTAAATAAAATAAGGATATTATCAGGCTGCTGCAGAATTTTTGAAATGCATACTTTATCCTTAAGCATTAATAATTTGATTACTCACATTGTTTTAATTCTCTGAGTGCAGAAACTGTGGCACTAAGTACACGTGGGCTATTGAAGTACACAAGATGACATTCACAACTTTTATAGCCATCGTCTATGTAGAGCTATATAGCCATCGTCTATGTAGGGGCAATCTCTTTCCCCCCCTAAAGCCTGTCAGTACCTCCTTCCTTTAGTGCTTGCCGTCCAACTTATATCACCAATTAGGACAAATGAGTGGAATGCCTTTGAGCACATATTATTTATGCAATGATAGTTTTTGTGCTAGTAAAAAAAAAGTAATAACCACGCCCCCCGCCCTCCTGTGTTACTTTAAGCGACCCCCCCCCCCCTTAAAATGTGTGGCTTGGTCCGCCCCTGCACGTATACCTGGGTGCATATCGCCGCATTAAATCGGAACAAGTTCCATTGTTTGCTTAGCTCCCCCACAGTATGTAGGTGCATTGTTCTTCCTCTTTATCGGATCCCGCTTTATGACTACGCGTTTTGAGGCAACCCGACCTCGCTTCGATCAGTAAAGCGCACCTCTCATCATCCGTCTCATTGCCCACATCCTTTCCAAAGGAAAAATAGTTTTTACCTGCCTTCCCCTTGAATTATCATAAAACTTCTCCCGCCTTATTTCCTTCTTGCCCTTTTGGTAGTTACTGAGAGCCGGCTTCTTTTTCATCCCTGTCGTCCAATAAATCCTCTGACTTTTCGCTTAATGTTCCTTGCTGTCGTATCGCCCACACTGCCAGCCATATATTTGCTGGTCAGCGTAGAGTAACTGTATATGTGGTCACTACAGACACCGTATACAATTACTCTAGGTGATGATGATGATTTGCTGCTGTTCCGTTTTTAACGGGCGGGTGTACTTGTAGTTGTAAAGACACCCTACCACACAGATATGGAAAATAAAAAGAAGAAATTGTAAGAAATAAAAAAAAACGAAAGAAAAACATCCCAACGGACGCGTCCAGCAAGGGAAAAAAAACAAACGGGAAATAGTGGGGAACATTAGAAGAAAGCACAAGGGCGCGCTCAGTTTGTTTGATAACACAACAGCGCTTTGACACTGCATGCACTGTCTCCGTGGTCAGCTTGCAGAAGTGGTGCACACTGGCAGTTGCGACGTTTATAAATACTTTGGGTTGTGGGTGGGACCTTCGTTGCGTCGTCTGCTAAAGCGCGCCCGCCGAGTCGCGCTTACTTCGCCGTGAAAGTAACTTTGCTCTTGCTATGCGCACGCAAACCGCAAAATGCGGCATGCTTCTCGGGAAGCGCAGTGACTGCTCCTTGTTTTACCCAGCTGTTGCTCCTCGCGTTTTCGGTCTTTTCTAAAAGCATGCGATTCCACAGGTAATAGAACTTGGCCTGTCCGGGAATAAAATCTCCAAACTGCGCTGGAGCTCGCACAACTGATTCAGTTGCTGGGGCATATGCAGAAATCATTTTTCTGGGAGGTGGAATGGGGAGGGGGGGGGGGGAGGACAGACCACTCTGATCTGAAATGGTGGTCAGCCACGCAAATCGTCATTATGCGCTTTGTATGTCAAGCCAAAGAAAAAAAAATCGGATGGGTGGAAACGGGTCCGCTGCGCTACCCTCTGGCTGCGTCACTGCTCAGTTGCTTTGTACGCAGTCGCTAGAAAGTTGCCGCTGCTCACACGGTTCTTTCTGATCAGCCTCAAGGTTAGGCGTGCCGCAAAAGTGGCGATGAATTCATGGTAAAGTCTTGCGTAACAGCTTTAAATGTGAGAAAGTTTCCGTCGGTCAGTTACTTAAAACCAAAAGAATGTGGGCCGTTTGCCAGTATCAGAAGAGTGGCGTATCGTTTGAGTGTTACCAGCACCGTTGTCTTTATGTGCTAGCCTATAGAACTCTACAGAACGCCGTCCTAAGTTTACTCGGACGCAAGCGAGCGTTTTCGTATTCTTGGAAACCAATTAAGCGGCATTCAAATCGAGTTTTGAAGATAACTCGTGCAAAGAAATCAGTAGACCAAAGAACCACCGCTGTCAAATCGTGCGTCAGCAGGCGCCGAGTGAATTCCCTTCGTGGCTATGCGGCGCAAGGCCCCCGCATCGCTTTTATCTTTCTTGACTCAACATTTAGCGGGACTAGGAAAGCTTCCTTTGTGGCTTCATAGCGCAGCATATTCAGACTTATCTTTACTGCGCAAGCTATAAGTTGACAAAAAAAAAAAAATCCAAGCATAGCTACGAAATAGATGCTGATAACGGAACGAAGCTTAGTCTAATGTTTATAACGTATACGTTGAAGTAGCCGGCTGTTTACCATGAAGGACGGACAGAAGTACAGGCAGATGGAAGGACTAATTTTAAACCACGTGTGCGCTCTGTTGACGGTTTTGCGCACAGTTGTTTTGCACCTGTGCTTCGAATGTGCACCGCACCCGGACGAATGGAAGCCGCTTGGACATCTTGTGGCCCTAAGGAGCTTCGCTCCTAACTATTGTGTCAGTCGCCTTCTGTTTAGCACGAAACGGCTAAGTAGATTAGGATGCGAACGCCAGCGGATCTTCGAGATTGCTTACCCACGCAAGTGCCAAGTTTTATTACGTGTGTGATCCCGTGCAGAAAGAAAAAGAAAGAAAACATGTGGAGCAGAAGCTGGATAGCACAAGGCGTCCTGGATGTGCTTATCGAAAATCGTGCTTGATTTTTAATTTGCGTGCGCACATGGAAAATGAAGTTAGCTTACTCGCAAAGCAAGCCCGGTTCGGCGGAGACGTCGCGCTTTGGCAGACGGCGCGGCAAAGCCCCGCCTACAGCTGTCACTGCGCTTGCGCGCTAGTTCAACACCTCCTGAAATTCTTCAGGCCTGCGCCTCACGTGACATGTCGTCAGCTACGTCATCACTCGCCGTCCGACCGGTCCTGCGGGAGCGCGCCGCTTCTGGCACTCCTCCCGCAGTGAACCAGTTAATTGTATCTCAGCAATATTGTTTTCTCTCGCGTCTGAATGTCTTCAAAGGGTCTTGTTAATTATAAGGAACTTCTCAAACCTGGGAACTTCCTGTAGTAAGAGTTAGTTTATTCAACATGTACACACGAAACAGGGGCACGAAGCAATGATCAAAAACAAATAAATGAACATACTAATGAAAATTACAAGTGATACATGAGCACTTTATTTTGGAGCAACGGTTTTCAATTTCCGTGCTTTTGCAACAGCTTTGGCATCGGCTTTAACAACAGCTGCTGCGTCATTCCTTTCTGTGCAATAATTATTTAGCAGAACATTTGTTGCACATTTTATCAACATATTTATCACCAAATCTGGTTCGTGCTCATTCGCACAAGTCACCAGTTCCTCAAATGCTGGCAAGCTCTCCTTCACAAGCTGTTGAACAATACATCTGTGATTTGTTGCCTGCAGAAAGCACGCGGCATTTTTTTCATTCTGCAGCAACTTTTCAACAACTTCAGTGTGCATCACTACTGTCACAACACACGCGTTCGGAAATTTCAAGCCACCTCGATTGAGACTTGCTATTAAAGAATTAGCATCACCATCGCACTCAGCATCGCAACTGTCAGCAAGAAGGTTCTCTTGACAGTAGTTGCACTTCAACGTTTTTACCACAGAGTTAGCGCAAAAGCCTCCAACATGAGCAAAAACAGCGACGCGTGTGCTTAAGCTGTCAAGGTCTTCAGGTTTGACAGTAACTCTGAAGTCCTGTTGATTTGTGGCTGTTGCCGATGGAAGAGCCTCATCAATGAAATCGTCACTGCTCATTATAGGAAGAGTATTTTGTAGGCGAATCCTGCCTTCACTCTCGTACAGCTGCCTAATGCTGATGTGGTAATGACCACCAGCCATTTGCCTGTACTGGCCAAATCGGTTTTCGAGGCCGTCTGTCTGCAGCTTGCCGAGCAGGACATATTTATAACGAAGCTCGACAAGGCAGTACTTGGTGAATTCAAGTATTGCATAGGCGGAATGCTTCAGAGCAGATTGAGTTTCTCGCCTGAGAATGCCGTTGTCGTGTTTGTAGGATTCCCACACATCCAACCAAGCCACAAATGCATCGAGAAATTCCAGCTTAGGGTTACCATTCAGGCACGAAACTGGCTCTTCATAAACATATCTGTGGTGATGGCCTTTGTGAGGTGTTTTAACGTTTACAATCTTCCACCAGCGGAGAACTATCCTGATAAAATTGGCAGTTTCTTTGGCATGCCATAAAGCATGAAAGTTACAGTGGTGATCCAGTGCCTCAGCTACAAAAGCATTGAATATTTGTAGTACTAGCTTAACATTCTGTTTTTCGAAGTTGCTAGGATTTAGCGCCTTTGACGAAAGGCGATAGCTGTATTTCAAAAGCTGAGAAGCCTCTAGCTTGTGCAGCTCCCGAATATCTTTCAATGATGCCCGCTGTATGCAGTCGGGATGGACACTGTTGTTTGAGAGATCAAACATTGGAAAATATAGGTTTGTCCCAAGATTCTTTTGATTTATCCAGTTGTTTCGGATGCATTTCAACAAGTGCACAGAATCCACAACATAAAACATAGGTCTTGTTGCGTCTTTTGGATTTGGGTAAACGATGCTCAGCTTTGGCGGATCTGAAAACATACTGAGTGCCTTGCGATTGATTGCGTTGTTGTCTGAAACTACTGCAAGAACTTTAAAACCTATTTCCTCAAGGCCCATGATTTCATTTTTCAAGACAGCATGAAGAGAGTGAGCATTCATTGTTCGTGCAGGCAGAATGTGCACCACCTCGCGAAAAGAACTCGGCATGCTTTGCACCATAAACACATGAGCAGAAGTAGCGACCTCTTCACTGTTTCCTGCTGCCCCTGAAATTTTTCCACCTTTAAAATCGAAGAAAGACTGGATGTGAATTTCGTCGAGCATGAGAACCACGGCACTTCCATGCGGCTGCAATTGCTTAAATCTGTGCTTTATGTACCCGAGAAAATTTTCACTGGCTGACTCAGTGTCAGGTGACAAGTGAAACGAGGAGCAGACATTTCGACAAGTACTGGGATGTGGCTTGGCAGAAAAACCTGAACCCCTCAGAAATTTGTAGGCGTGTGGAGATATATGGTATGCAATATGCAAGCAACCACCATACTTTCGGAGGAATACTGGAATCGTTGTTTTCCAAGCAACGCCACTTGTTCTCGCAAGAACCGACTGATACGTTTCTTGCTGTCAATGGCATCTCGTTCAAGTTGCTCAAGAAGGCTAACGATTACGTCACAAAGACCTTCTGAGGAGCATTTTTCATCGAGGACAGTGCTTTGAAGGCTACTCAGAATGGCAGACAGGACATTCACATTCTCAATGCTTCCTGGCACGACATAATCACCTATGCGGCTTAATTTGGTACCATGAAAACATACACTGATACTCAGGTCGCTGAAAACAGTAACAGACGACCGCAACATCGGCATGCTCTCATCAACAATATTTAAAAACAGGGCCCAGTTTGTGCGGTGAATTACAATCCACTCATTTGGCACAGGTGCACTTTTCACATTCCATAAGCTCAAGAAGCGAGGAAAAACAGCATTTCGTTTCTTCATCACGATAAGAAGCCTCCGATTCTGCGATGGCACGAGCGAGGTCAGCCGCTTCTCGGCGCATTTTTTTTCGTTTCCGGGCAATCTCTCGGAGAAGGGTCATCCTTCAACAAGTACGAAGGACATCCTGGGAACAGTGTGGGCACTGATCCTGAACGCAGGCGTGGTACTTTCAGTAAGACCTCTAGCACTCTTCCTGTCGTAGGATCCGTGTAGGACGACTTGTTCTGAAGGCATGACTCGGTGAAATGCGATGCGCATACCTGCATACCAACAGCAGTCGCAGAGTGTCAGTGAACCTCGGAATGCGTCTAAAAATTGCACGAGCGCTTCGCGAACTGTTACAATGAGTATAATTCCACCATCAGTGTGATGCAATGGTGACATCCAGTTTGCTCTTACCTTGTTGTTTTCCGTAGGAAAGAAATCCTTTCTTGGAATAGCACCGAGCCACTTCTTCCTTAGCACTTCATCCTTGGGGAATGAAAATACTTGAACTTTCTTCCCGGTCTTGTAATTACTTGAACATGCCGGCACACAGCACTTATTGGGCATGTCAGAAGCTTCGCGCAATAAAATTCCGGCAGTAAAATTCACTGCACACAACGCAAAGAAAATGGCTCGGCAGACTCGCGAAAAAACACGTGCAGCACGGCTGTCACCACTGCAGCGAGTGGAAATTCGGGAATGCGTGACGGAACCGCTCAGGAAGTATTGGACTGGTAGGACGGCTGGTGGTGACATCACGGCGGAGGGCGCAGGCCTGAAGAATTTTCAGGAGGTGTTGGCTAGTTCCACAAACGCACACGGGAGGGTGTCACTACAGTGCAAGTACACCCACCTGTTAAAAAGGGAACATGAGCAAATAATCATCGGCCGCACGGGCGGTGTTGCCTCAGTATACATGCATAGATGTTCCATTTAAATTCATCTTGGCAATGTTCTGTGCATGCAGCTTTATACACTGATGATTCGATAAAACCGTTACTTCCATCAAGGCTTCGATGTTTATATCCTTATTTCGCCTCTTTTTTGCAGGTGAATCTCCGTGTCATGAATGGGGACGCTGCGCTCAAACATGCATCCAGAATTGGAAAGATCGGTCTCTTGTTGAATGTGGTTGTGTTGAAGGCTTTCGCCTCGACTCCAATAACTTCTCCTGTCTTCCAGTTGGTAAGGCACTCGTAACATAAGTATTGTTAGTTGGATGTGTAGCACTTGAACTATTTCTGTGAGCTATTGGTTTTATTCATCATTGTTGGCTTTTGCCATTGAGTGGGAAGTTATGGAAGAACACTTTGTTTTCGACATCTCACGATTCTCTCGGGTTGTAACCATAACCTTCATAGATTACGAAAAGTCGAAATATCAGCAGTAATCAAGGCCCTGCGCAATCGTGTCATAGACAATCTGTAGCAAAACTGCGATTCGGCCTAGTTGGAACATGGGTGGAACAAAAAACAAGTCTGTATACACATACTGAAAGAAATATGCAGTGGATCTACAGCCACCATAGTCATCAATAAAGTAACCGAATCCCAATAGAGAAGGGCCCCGCCGCGGTGGTCTAGTGGCTAAGGTACTCGGCTGCTGACCCGCGACCTGCTGCGCTGGCTGCATTTCCGATGGAGGCGGAAATGTTGTAGGCCCGTGTGCTCAGATTTGGGTGCACGTTAAAGAACCCCAGGTGGTCAAAATTTCCGGAGCCCTCCACTACGGCGTCTCTCATAATCATATAGTGGTTTTGGGACGCTAAACCCCACAAATCAACCCAATAGAGAAGGGTGTAAGGCAGGGAGATGCTCTCCAATGCTTACTCACCGTGTGTTTGCAAGAGGTCTTTAGCGCTCAACATTGGAAAGAGCTAGGGATAGTAGTTAACGGATAATGATCTCAGCAACCTGTGATTTGCTGATATTAGGTTGAGGAAAAACTAGAGGGGGCGAATTACAGCTTATGATTACTGAACTGTGCACTGAAAGTGAAAAAGTTCGTCTGAACATTGATGTGAATAAAACAATGTGCTACAGTCTTGAGAGACAGAGAACCGCGCTTTGTGATAGCTGGCGAGACAATGCAAGCTGGGAAATTGACTTAGGACAGGTAGTATGATAGAATAAGAATGAGGTAGAGCATGTTTGGCAAGCATTCTCAAATTATGAATGGTAGTCGATCACTAACCCTCCAGAGTAAGGTGTAAAGCAGCCTCATCTTACTATACTTGCCTACGGAGCAGAAACCTGGAGGCTTCCAAAGAGGGTTATGCTTAAATTGAAGACGATGCAGCAAGAAATAAAAAGGAAATTGATAGGTGTAACCTTAACAGACGGGAAGGAAGCAGAGTGGGTCATGGGAACAAACGGGGGTTAAGGATATCATAGTTGAAATCAAGAAAAAAAAATCGGCCCCGTATCTGCATGTAATCTGCAAATGTCGTCGAAAGACGATAGTCTTGCGTGTGGAGAGAGTGAGCAAGACATTTATTTGATGTTCTGCGCAAGAAAATAGGTGAATGATATTCTGGTGGCGCTGCGTTAGAGTGCCTCGAGCGTGCAGCGGAGGTGAACGCGCGCATCAAGTCACGTCAGACGTGAGACAGAAGCGCCATCTGGCAGTTGTCTTAGAAAACAAAACGTGTGGCCCTGAGACGGGTGTGCGCGCCCATCCCAGAGGTGATAATCTGTAGAACGCAAGGCGAAAGGTAGATGCCACCACCGTTTCGTTTTAGCAAAGCGTTGGAAACACTCGCCTTTCCGTGCAAGCGTTGCATGGTCAGCGCAGCGTGATAAGCGCTACGGTCCTTAAAATTACTTATGTATGTCTGTTCTAGTAAGAGACGCACATGCAGAATATATACGTGTTGTTAGGGCGAACAGACATGCGCGATAATTGCTTTTTAATTGACAATTGCACAAGCATGAAAGCTCAACTTTGAGCAACATAGGTGGGCGCTGCGGAAGGGGTCGGCCGTTTCAAGTACCCGATGCTGTTAAGAGTGGACAGACAGAGAGAGATAGAAACAGACACAGACCAAAATTTTTGCGCCGAAGGTCCCCAAGAAAGACTATCGTCTTTAAAAATAGACATGGGTCGGGCACGTAGCTCGCACACAGGTTAACCGCTGTTCATTAAGGGGAAATGACTGGATTCCCAGAGAAAGCAAACGCGTGAAGGGTAGACAGAAAGTTAGGTGGGCCGATGAGATTAAAACGTTCGCCGATACAACGTGGCAACAGAGAGCACAGGACGGGGTTGATTGGCGGAACATGGGAGAGGCCTTGGCCGTGCAGTGGGTATAGCTCCGCCGCGGCGGTCTAGTGGCTATGAGGTACTCAGCTGCTGACCCGCAGGTCGCGGGATCGAACCCCGGCCGCGGCAGCTGCATTTTCGATAGAGGCGAAAATGCTGTAGGCCTGTGTGCTCAGAATTGGGTGCACATTAAAGAACCCCAGGTGGTCGAAATCTCCGGAGCCCTCCACTACGGTGTCTCTCATAATCATATAGTGATTTTGGGACGTTAAACCCTACATATCGGTTATCAATCAATATCGTGCAGTGGGTGTAGTCGGGCGATTATGATATGATTCTCTCTCGTACCATGCTCTTCGAAACTAATAGTAGTCAGGGAATGGAGAATTATTTTATTAAAGGGGCCCTGTAACACTTTTTGAGCATGGTCAGAAAACGCTACCGATCGATAGTCTATGCTCCAGAGAAAAATGCCAGCCAAATAATATAGGGCAGCATGTGGCCTGTAATCCACAATTAATTCTCAAAGTAAGCTAAAAATGGCTTCTTTCATCTCTCGACAAATGACAATAAAAGCTAGAAAAAACACACTCGTCACATTCATCGCATCAGCCATTGGCTGCTTTGAGCATTACTCGGGCAGCCGCGGGAGGCAGCGACTTGTCCACGCACTCGCAAGCTCGCACTGAAAAGCATTTGAAAAAAAAAAGTGAAATGTTCAAGGTCAACACCTCCTAAAAGATGTTGTCAAGGTCACGAGACATGCGTGGTGTATTTTCTTTCCCCCAAGGCATCCCTCCCTGCTTAGCTTCCTGCGATTTCGTAGGAACGAGAGAAAAGAGAACACGATTGTAGCGTCCTACAAATATAACTCCGTTAATATTGTACGAACTGTAAAATTTTTTGCGGTGTGAGTGGATTCGTGGGGCAATAAGCTCGATCCTATAGTGAATCCATCCATGGCTACTTGGAAAAAAGTTGCAGGGTCCTTTTAAAGGCAACCTGCCACACTTTTTAGAGTAGCCATCGAATGGCTTGATGAATGTAGTTTGTTGTCTCACTAATCAACCGCTGCGCAAAACACACGCACGCACACGCACGCACGCGCGCGCGCGCGCGCGCGCGCGCAGACAGAGAGAGAGAGAGAGAGAGAGATAAGTCGCAGTGATTTGTAGCGCTCTTTAATTACTTTGTAAAAACGATAGTCTTTCTTGTGATACTTTGACGCAAACATTTTGGCCTGTCTCTCGGTCGGTCTCCTTGTTTGTCATCCGAAACTGCTAAAATCTAACCATGTCCGCAGCGCCAACCAATATTGCTCTGCTTTCTGCATTCATGCTTGTGCGTAATATCGATGAAATAGCAAATGTTGCGCATATCTGAGGCAGAACATTTTATACTATAAAAAGCATGCATAAATAATTCCAAGGACCGTAGCGTTTAATACGCTGCACTGACAATGCAACGCTATGCACGAAAAGCCGGTTGTTTCCCACGCTTTGCTAACGATACGGTGGTGGCACGTTCCCGTCGCCTTACATTCTACACATTATGGCCTCCAAAATTGCTCGCGCACGTCGCGCGCTTGCTATATAAGAGGCCATCCTTTGGTTTTTCAATACAACTACCAGATAGCGCTCATGTCTCACGTAGCAGAGTAACTGTATGTGCTCCCTACGGGAAGTTAGCATATATACAGTTACTCTGACGCAGCGCCTCCAGAATCCTATTCACCGATTTTCTTGCGCGGAACATCAATTAAACGTTGTATTCACTCTCTCCAGACAGAAGACTATCGTCTTTCGATATTTGCAGTGAAACATGATTCGGGGCCATTTTTTTCCCATTTAATGTGATGAACACACTGGAATCTAAAAGTAGGGAGGGATGGCAGAGGGCGAAGAAGTCTTCTCACATGTGCGTCATAACCGTGAGCATAGGGGTGCGACAGCTGCGCCAATCGCTCCAAATTGATACAATTCACCATTTTTTGAATCTAGCTGTGCCAAAGTCACGAAATTTGCTGAAATTACGTCATCATGCGCCAAAAGGCCCCACCATCGTCACAATTCTCAATTACGCTATTTTTTCACCGAGGCCACCTGTAGTTCGCGTTATAAATCCATCCATAGATCCAGGTGCTCATACCCTAAACCACAGTTAGTACACACGCGATCGTTCAGATGCAGTACCAGCGCTGCGTGCCCATCGGTCCACTGACTGCAGCGGCTATCGGTCGGCGGGACACCGCAACTTCTAGACAAAAATGCGTTTCCTAGCCAGCAGCACTTTGCGGGAAATGACTTCCCAAGCCAGCAGACACGGCCATGACATGTTCGGAACTAAAGCTGAAAGCGTACTTCGCGCCAACAACAAACTCGATGTGCTGCGAATGCCGGCGTTGCCGGCGACCACGTAGTTGCCATAGCAACGGCACATGCGAGGTGTTCGGTGTCGTCGCCGGGTGCGGGGCCAACGGGCGCGTGCTCTCGTTACGTTATCTGGTCAAATGCGCCTTGCAAGCGAGCCGAGAAGTCGTGCCCTAAACCTAACCCCATCGCGAAAGAAGAGGGGGGGGGGGGGGGTGTTGTCTAGCGGTTCGTTAATTTTTGGCCTTGTTGCAGAACGCCACTTGCCCCGCCGCGGTGGTCTAGTGGCTGAGGTACTCGGCTGCTGAACCGCAGGCTGCCGGATCGAATCCCGGCTGCGGCGGCTGCATTTTCGATAGAGGCGGAAATGCTGTAGGCCCGTGTGCTCAGATTTGGGTACACGTTAAAGAACCCCACGTGGTCGAAATTTCTGCAGCCCTCCACTACGGCGTCTCTCTTAATCATATGGTGGTTTTGGGACGTTAAACCACACATATCAATCAGAACGCCACCTAAGCCACCTTTTCCGCCGTACCCCAATGGCTTGCGAAAAAGCGTTTTGAGATTTCGAAGGGGCTGTTAGCCCTAGTCACGGGACACAGCACAGTTTGTTCAGTTACTCATGCGTGTATATGCCACATAATTGTGAGTACTAATATGATCGCTGACTTCGAAAAAAGGTTACTGGCAATCATTTGAAGCACTGTATATCTGCAGCCTTATGAAATCAAACAACTGTGCGACACTTTATTTTTTTCGACGCCTCTACTCCTCAGTTTAGGAATCTCCCAAATCTCAGTCCCCAACTTGGCAAATCCACATTCTAATCCTCAGTCTGTCAAAGGATTAGACAGGTGTGGCCAATGCCAATGTGCACTTTATCATTGTTTGCCGAGTGGGGTAGTGGGAAGTGCTACTTTTCTTGAAGTAGCAGTGACCATATTCACTCTGCATAATTGAATCGACGTTAAACCCCACATATCAATCAATAGCTGTCATTTTGTCCCATCTTGGAATGTACTGTAGTGATCTCTGTTGGAAGTGAATCGGTACAAGGGACGAAATTATGCTGTAATGTTGCTAATATTGGATGTCCCACTTGAATTAAAGATATCACGTTTTACATTTTCATTAATTTCTGCTACCAGAGCACTGTTTTTGATGACATTTTAGACATTCTCAAGCTTGTCTGTTACTGTAACCTAAATTATTTGCCTTTAGTGTCCCTTTCAAATCTAATGCCCAATTTTTCAAGCGGGTTTCATTCGTATAACTGTGTTCAGTGTGATATTTCTTCCATGTGGATGTCATTTGCTTGATTCTTGCTTGATCTCTTGTAAGTCTGAGCTCATGAGCACCTAGATTCAGCTGGGTTAGCATACAAAGGTTATAGTGTTACCCTGTTCTGAGGTAAATGTAAAATGTTTTAAGGGCTCAGTGGATGGGAGCTGAACTTGCTAAGCTTGCTGCCCAACAACCTGTCAGTGTACTGTGTTCCACGACTGGGTAATTGCAGCCAGCCTTGTGATCATTAGCACTTGGCATAAATTGTGCACTCATGCTTTTCTTTCCAAGCTCGCGGCTTTTTTTTTTTTTCACAATCGGTCTTCATTTTGTCTTCCTAACGAAAATTTATTCAAAATAAAATGCAGTATTATGTAAAACGGTGCATTTATTTAGCACGTCTTGCAGTAAACTAATACAGGTTACAAAAAGCAAAAGAATTAGCAGATTCTCTAAAGCCAGCAATGAATAAAACAAGGACAGACCTCTGAGAAACTCGTGACGCTGCTGAGTTGTGTATTTTAAATGCTAATGTCATGGCACTTTGTATGAATTGAGTCACCACAGAATAAGCTTATGTTTAGAGCGAGTTACTTTTGTTAATAGCTCAAAAAGCATGTGGTCAGAGGCTTTTGCTGAGTATATAAACAAATATTAACTTTCCTACCATTGTCAAGAATGTTAAGCAGACCTTGCTGGCTGTGAAGGGTAATGAATAGTTGTACTATGCTGGTTGGTAGCGATTTTTATATATTTTACAAACTTTATGTCTTCAAGTCGGCAAGAACGTCGCCTTCTTGCATACTATTGGTGAAAATAATCGCAGCATTTAGCAAGCCACTTCTCTTGACTAAAGGTTGTTAAAAATTTTGTCTAGTGCTGAAAATTCCTTGGTAGTAAGTGTAGCAGGCTGAAAAATCATATCCGTTGCTCATATAGGCATGAATTTTGTCTAGTGCTGAGAATTCCTTGGTAGTAAGTGTAGTAGGCTGAAAAATTATATCTGTTGCTCATATAGGCATTTTTGAAATCTGTTAATGATAGGGCACACACCCACACCAAAAACTGGAAAAGTTGTATGCATATTATGCATTTTCTGTGCATGTTAAACTTCTGACATCGCAATTTTTCAGTTTTGTTTCATTATTTAGTTAATGTCATGTTGATTGAAGCCAGAGCATACTTTGATTGCTTTAAAGATTACCGTATTCAGATGTAACAAGAAACCTAGAGTATATTACTTTTGACTGCAAATCTGATGCTATTCTGTCTTCTCCTTTGGATGACGGGCATATTGTGTTTCACTGGAGAAGTATTCTGCACGTAATCAAAGGGGATATTATTTTTTTCATGGTATATTTATTTATATAGACATGCTGAAGTCATTGTAAGTGGAGCCACTGAGCATTAACACTTGTAATGTCACCATGTCAATAATATAAGTGGTCATATTAATGTTTGAAAGTAAATTGTTTTCTGATATTTTTCCTATTTCTAACACCAAAGAAATTCTTGGCAATTTTACTAAGACATTTGTGTGTGTGTGTGTGTGTGTATATGTGTGTGTGTTGTATTGGGTGTGTGTGTGTGTGTGTGTGTGTGTGTGTTTGTGTGTGTGTGTGTGTGTGTGTACAATTTTTTTTTTTGTAAACCAGGTCAAAAGCATTGCAATATCGAGCAACAGGTTTACATTCGAGCAGCTTGAAGTGGCAAACAGTCTGGACATTCATTGGAATTAAGTAAAGCTTATTTGATGAGGTTGAGATCTAAATGAGATATTAGTTAAAAAATGAACTTGCATGGTTATGTGTGAGCTTCTGTTAATATTCAGTAATATAAGTTACTGATCTTTTTCAAGATCCAGTCAAGAGGTGTTCAAAACCCTCTTCAGTTGTCATTCGACCTCACACTTGTTGACATTAAATAAAATAGCTTTCATTCAATGTTAGTAGTTGAGTATTGAAGCTTTAAATTGAAAGCATTCACTGCTGAAATTAATCTTTTCCTAATGTCTCAAGGTTGAGAAATTTTGTTTGTCAGACTTAAACGCTGCTATGCTACAGAGATGTGGCATCTTGTTGTTGTAGTTTTCAATGTTTCTACTCTGAAGGTATTTAATGTGTCAACTTTTTGTCATTATGGTCTACAAAATGACTTTTTAAAAATTTTATTTTGCCTAAATTAGTTGCTTGATTTTTCATCACAAGTTTCTAACTCCCCTTCCTATCATATTTTAGAGGTAAGAAAGACATTCGTATAACTACAATGCAGATAGACTCAAAAGTGCTGCCCTTGACTCTCTTTTTTGCTTTTGTAATTTGTTTTAATGCAATTATGATTTTCTATATTCAAACATTGACACTAGTGCCCATTTGTTGACTTTTTCTTTCTTCTATTTTTTCTCTAGATCCATTAGTGTCATATCTTTTGATAACCACCAGTGCTGGTATTCAGCAATCATTTGTGGAATCGAAGGGCGAGAGCCACTTCTTGTACAGTAGCAACACTCTTGCTGTGGCTGTGGATTTCCTTTTGAATGGCCCTAACACAACAGTATTCTGGAGTGACATAAACACGGATACGATCAACGCAGGGGAAATCGTGGAAGGAAGTGAGTGCTTTTAATGTTTCTATCATTTTCTGCTTCAAGGGGGACAAAAAGTAGCAGCAAGTCAGTATAGTGTATTCCAGGAAAGGGAAAAAAAGCAGATGTGTTTTTCAAGGACAAGATTAAAAAAAATAAAAGCCAAAGTTTTTGTTTTTTAGTTTAATGCAAAAGCCTTGTGAATTGGCCTGTTTTTTTACTTTCGGTGATTGTCTTAATGCTGTACAATTATGAATAGATTTGAAACCGTTTTTGGTAAATTATAATAGAAATTGGCCATGGTGTTTGACTGGGCACCCTTAAGAGGTCCTGTTAAACAACACTAACATTCTATACATAGTGCACCGACCTAATAAGGCATAGTATCAACAGACAGGCTTTATAGCTATTGGAGCCAGATGGTAGACAGGGCAAACTGTCAGGTGTGTAACCAAGCGCTGAGTTTCAGTTCATGTCATGTTGGCAGCGTTACAACCCCTGCCCCCTCTTCCCAAAAATATTTCGGGCTACATCCCTGCAAACTTTGCTTGCCTTAAACAAGCTTTGCAGGATTGGCAAAGTAAAGATAAAACTGATTGTAATTATCTTTTTTTACTTACTGTATAACTATTTATTTTAAGAGGACTACATGCAAACATCCTTGCATTGTGAGTCGGGGGGGGGGGGGGGGGCTATGAGTAACAAAAGTAAACTTCAAATTGAGAAGAAACACAGTCATGCAGAGTTGCTCAGTGATCAGCTCTTGGTAAACACACATCAGCATTTGCAGAATTATAAGTGCAAAGCATTCCTTGCCCTTTGTGTCTGATGGGCAGGTTCTTATATTGGGTATCTATATTAAAAGAATTGCATAGCATTCCAGCAAAGTGGCTAACCGTAAAGTCACAATTGGATAAATACTCCTTGTGTACCAGTTCCAACTAGCTCCAAGAGTAGAAATGCCTAGTCCTAGGACAGGATGTACAAGTGACAGATAAACTAGACATGAGTACTCTATCAATAATGACCATTGTCTTCATTGTGGTTGCTGCTGTGGGCAGTTATGCTTGTATTACACACAAATTTTCTGCCTTGCATGAGCATGTTGGTCCTCTAACCTCAAGCAAAACTGGATTTTCAGCTCCCTGAAGAATGCTTGGCATAGCTTAGATTCCGAGTGTATTGTATCTCCACAATTTTTTGTTTATGGGGAAATTTTACTCTCGTGGATCTTGTATATTGAACCTTCATGTACGTTCATGCATGAGCGTATAGATGGTGAATAGTTCACCTTAAAGAGGCAGAAAATCCACAATAGCAGTGAATTGGACAGGACAGACACACAGATTGGCAGTTCCTATATACTTGGTATTTGGTAGTTCTTATATCCTTATATACGGCAGGAAATATTTGCTTACTAATGAAACCGACAAGTATATTGTGTCATGCAAACAACTATCCGTGTCATGCAGCAATAAAATGTGGGCACCTTGCACTAAGTGTCGCAAGGCTGAATCAAGTCGAGCTGGTGGTATCCTAGCTAGGATTAGAATTGATTCTCTCATGCGATCACGAACCAATGTTAGGCTCAATGGATTTAGCATAATTGGAAATTGGGTCATGTGTCTCTCAAGGTTTCTGCTTGGCTCAGTCATACACAAGCCAGTCAGCTGTAGTTTTAAATTGTGAGCTTGGCCTCACTAACTTAATTGAGATTTTCTTAGATTAAGCAAGCTTAATTAGTTTTGGCTTGAGTATTATACTCGGATGTATTAGGGATTATCATGCTTAACTATGCCTCGTAGATTTAGTTATACTTACACTGGCCCAATGGGCTATAAGCTTAACTTGGTCTAGCATATCAAATGCAAGGATAATCTTAAACGTAAAGGGACAGGAAACGCAAATGACAATTTATGTCAGAGTGAAAGCTCAATGTATGACGTCTAAAACAGCAATATTATCAACAGCAGTGTCGTACTTACAGAGAAATTAAGCCAAATGTATCACACGGGGTGTCACTAGTGGGACATTTTTTATATGATCCTGATTGCTAAGAGCTTTAGACTACAAGTAATTGTTAGTTATCAAACTATCTGCAATGAAATGACCCTTCCATGCATTAAGTGACGTAATAAAACGCTGCTTGTCCGTTTCTGTTTGATTTATATATAAAAAAAAAAACCAGACCTGTGCGAAAGGAGCAGCACAGTCGCAGCGAAAGCTAGAAGAGCGGCCTTTCAGAGCCTTTTCTAAACACTTTGGGTAACTGCTGCAAGCACACTTTCTTTATTGGGTAGTAGGCCAGCATTCGCCGGGCTGTTTTTTGTCATTCTTCTGAGAAGCATGGTATCCGCTAAACAGTTGCAAGGAATTTTGTGCAGATGGTTCATGCAGTGGCTGTCGACGATGGGGAATTATGGCTGAAGTGGGTATCCGCCACAGTTAGTAGGTGAACAAGAACAAGCTTTTGTAATAGGTTGGGGCATTGGATGACCCGCTCGTTACGCTATTTGCATTGTGCGATGACTGGTTGTTGTTTTGCTGTAGTAAAATGTTTTAAAAGTTGTATTAACGTGATTGCTTTGCAGACATCAACTGCCTAAGGCAAGTTTGCCAACAGGTCCCAAGCACCGGCGTGGCTCAGTGGTAGAATACCGGGCTGGCACCCAGTGGACCCGGGCTTGAGCCCCACTGTGTCATTAGTATTAGGTTTTTTTTTAATCTAATTTCGTGAGATGTGGCTACGGACACTGCCGGCGGCGGACAACGGCGTGACCCGAGTTGCAATCTCGTAACAGCTTTCGCCGTAAAGACTTGTCTGCTGTTACTATGGGGAATGGCGGGAGTGGTTCAAGGGTTCCATTTTCGCCTGGTTAGGTGGACAGGTGGTGCGATCTAGCGGGACCCGGTTGAACCAAGTAAGGAAAAGCACGGCTGGGCTAGAGTGCGCGCGTGCAGTCTAGCCCGGCCGTGGGCTAGACTGGAGGGCTAGATGGCCGGCCTGGAGGGGTGCACTCACGAGCGGTCGCTTTTAGATCAGATGTTTCAGTAACGTCCCATTGCTTTCGCAACGGTGGATAAGGCCACAAGGAAAGAAGCGCACGCAGGTGCAGTCAAGCTCGGCTGTGGGGAAAAAAAAAGTTTAGTGGCCGTTGCTGCTGCTGTGGCTCCCGCTACTTTCGTTCTGTTGCTACTATAGGGTCGGCGGCCACGCATTAAAGGCGGGCGACGTTAGGTGCGGCAACAGTAACATCAGAAATACCGAATTCAGCGGGTGATTTGAAGTGCTCTAACGCGATGCGTACCATTAAAACGCGATTTTATTTCAAAATAAGCACGCACTTGGCACAGAAGTAGCACTATGACGTTTCTTTACCGCTATTTCAGCAATCAACGTCGACTTAACGCCTTTTTGTGAACTTCGCTCCAGTTATGCTCATTGCCCTGCCGCGGTGGTCTAGTGGCTAAGGTCTCGGTTGCTGACCCGCAGGTCGCGGGATCGAATCCCGGCTGCGGCTGCTGCATTTTCGATGGAGGGGAAAATGCTGTAGGCCCGTGTGCTCAGATTTGGGTGCACGTTTAAGAACCCCAGGTGGTCAAAATTTCTGGAGTCTTTCACTATGACGTCTCTCTTAATAATATGGTGGTTTTGGGACGTTAAACTTCACATATCAATCAACAAAATCAAGATGCCTTAAAGGGTAACTCCGGAATTTTTTTATATTCACTGATTTAAATAAAACTTTAACACATATGTGTTCTTATCGCTACCGTGGTGATATGTGCCAAATTCTACAACCATAAGTCAGGTAGTTTCTTAGAAAACAAATTTTAAAATTGGTAGCCGATTTTGGAATCGCAGTAGTAAACGCGGGCCTCTCTGTGTATGTGACGTAAGTATACCTAAACTTTTTCAAAAACCCCGCCTTTTCCAGCTGACGGATGCAGCGCGCGCTTTCTTCTACGAGGCGACGACAACGCGAGCACAGTTATGTCAGTTGCATACAGCTTGTTAGTCGTCGTTGACGTCGGGTCTTACAAAATTGAGCAGCGAGATCTCTTCGGGGCTCATAAGATGCTTCAAGTGCCTAAAAAAAATTTCAGCATATCCACGGAGTGAATGATGAGAGGGGAGGAGCGGGGGGGGGGGGGCGAAGCGTCCGTCAGTCCGCCCGCGCTTCCGTTCGTCTGCTTGTCTGTCTGTACATCCGTGCGTCCGTACGTCTGTCCATCTAGTGAACACTCGCAGTACCGCCACCTCGCATCGTTTCATCGCGTCTCTCTCCTTCTCCTGTGGCACACGCCCGTCTATTCCCTGCGGCACATACCCGCTCTCCTGGGTATGTGCCACCGGCAGTTACGCACAACGGGGGACGCACAAGCCACGTCATAAGGAGCTTCGCCCCTAAAAGCGATGCGATGTTTCCTTGATCAGATACTAGCCGCGATTATCGCTGAACTTGTCACTCGGTAAGTTCGGACGAGCTGATACAGCTTGATTCCGCGTCGGAATACATCGCCAATTTGCTTTTCGCGTGTCAGAAGAGACACACGAGCTACGTTTAAACCGTGGCTCAGCCGTGGTGGGGTGTAGCGGATCTCGTGGCGTCATCGGAGACCGATTTTCGTAACCTCATCCGATGCCCACCATGGAGGACGGAGCAGCTCCTGTTTTGGTTTATTTTGACTGGTCGTTCATTCCTTAATTAACATTATTCACGCGTGCTGGGCATAATGTACCAGCCCAGCTATTGTAGGACTCTCAATAGTACTTGAAAACAGCATCATCTTAGTATGGTCGAAAATGCACCGGAGTTCCCCTTTTATTGGGAATATTACGCTCATCTAGGCTTGGCTATATCTAAGTAGGCTCATCTGTTTGAACGAGGCTCAACGTGGCAAAAGAAGACCGAGTCGAGTTTCTCTGCACACCACGCAGCGTAAGAAGCAGCTTTAACAACTCCGCTGTTAAAACGAATCTTCTGAACTACATTCGCCGCAGTTTAACGCAAGGGGCGCTGCATCGCTAAGCGCGGACGCGGGCTCGTTTCCCGCCATGGTGGCTTCATTCGATGGGGCCAAAATGTGAAAATGCCCATGTATTTGAATCCGGTATAGTGAACTGCAATGTTGCGGTAAGCAGCTCCAGCAGGTCAAAATTGTACCTTCACGCCGCGTGCCCATGATGAGATCGTGTTTTCGACACGTAAACTTTTAATGAGGCTCTAAAACAGCTTGGCACGAGGCAATTTTCAGAATTTTAAGTTTAAATCCGACTCAAGAATTGATCGCGTTCAGTCTTACTTCAGTGCTGCTCTGAAACTTGATGGTACTTTTAACGCTATGGGCGAGCACACACGGAAGGGGAAAGTAATCTCGGCTCGCTCTGTTTTTGCATCCGCCGTAGATTACCTGCAAGCTGGAGCGCGCCTCGAAAGCGTACACAGCTAGACTTCCTGTGCGGAACACAGGGTTTAGTGTAAAGACGCGCGGCTCAACAATTCTCTCGAGTTCACTCTGTACACGGTCCTTCTTTCTTTTTTGTTGTTGTTTTTGGCATTATGCATGCCTGGGGTGGCATGTCGCATTCGCCGTGTGTTGAAATCGGGAGCTCTCGACAAAACGCGCCAAGGGCCCTTTAGTCCTACCCCGCTGCTTTCCAGAAACAGTACGTCGTTAACTTTTCGTCCTTTATTATTCGCTCTCAGCCCTTTGTTTCCTCTAGGGCGTCGGTGTTTTCCTCGCCCGCATTTTCCTTTTACCTGGTGGTCCGTGAATGCAGTAAACGGCCTTCGAAACTGTAAAGCTAGGTTTCCTGCGTTTTGCCACATAACTGCGGCAGTGGTGCATGCTTTTGTCGAGAGCACGTGCCCGTTCGTGGTAGACGTTTGTGCTCGTGCATAATCAAGGGTGAGCATTTCTTGCACATTTTGCTGGAAAATGGCCGCCTTTGGAAATCGAGGAAGCCGATTCATGCGGCATCAGATTATAAACCGCTTCTTTGAAACCTTGTCCGACTGGCCCATAACTAAACATTCCCGTGTATATATTCTTCAATCGTTGGACACGTTGCGAAAATGAGTTATCGCACTGGTTTAAAGCTTGGTATTATTTAAATAATGATGCATGCAGAAGATGGGCGCTGCCCGCATATTTCGATTCATTCTACAAGCTGAGCATACTAATAAAGAAAAAAGTGCTGAAAAAAAAAAGATTGCTGATTCAAAATAAGAGTTGAGACTTCACAATCGCTCTTTAGATGATAAATAAAATTTCTTATCGTCATTTACTTTTGCTTTATCTTTGCCTCTCTAGTTAGGAAAAAGAAAGATAAATAAAAAAACTACAGGTGTTTGAACAGCGGATGTCCAAATTGATTATATATATTCCAGATAAGTTATCGAGTATTGAATCAAATACAAAATGCTTTCTCGTTTCTGAACAAGTTTATGCGCAGCAGTTGCATTGCCATTTTTTTTTTCAAAATAATAAACTTATTACATGGTCTGGCGTAAGACAATTAACGGTCGCATTTTGTGCGCGCCGGGAGTGATCAGTTTCGATATTGTTCTTAAAATTCAATGACGAAAATCTCGAACTACGTGCAACTTTCGGGAACCCCCTCCCCCTTAAAAAAAGCATGCCGTAAATTGGCGAGCACTACAACTCTGTAATCTTAAGTATCCGTCTTGAAGTTAATAATTTAAAATTAATTAACGAGCTTTTTATCGTTAGTCTCAAATTTGTTAACGTCGGCAAGGTATTTCCGCCTCTAGACGGGTGTAAACGGCAAAAGCGTAATACTGTCAAAGAATTATTTTAAAAAATCTGCATAGTAAAAAAAAAAAAAACTACGTACGGTGTTTTGCGTTTCCCACTACCGAACCTTGCGCCGTACTCTGGCTTATCGTATCGTTGTATGTATTGTCGCTTCCGAAGTTGGTACTCTGTAACGTTCTAGTGGCAATCATAATGTAGGGGAGCGCAAAAAAAGACGACAAACGAGCAAGAGAACGATGCGCTGTGTCCTTCGTTTCTCGCTCGTTTGTTCTTCGTGTTTTTTTTTTGCGCTTCACTACATTATCGTTGACTTCAGTTCAATTCAGTATTATTTACCCGAGAAACAATCAGTAGGGACACCCGAGCAAAAAGCTGTCGCAGCAGCTTGACGAAGGCCCAACTTGCCCACCATCGGCCAACTCGCCCAACATGCAACGTTGCTTATAGTATTACAGTTTGAAACATCTGTCGTAAGTTGTGGTGTTGAGTATCTGCATACTGTGTTCTCGAATGCAACGTTTGTTTTGTCTACTCCCTATGCATCGTTTTTTGTTTTTGTTTTTTCGATGGTGTTATGTCGCGTCGTTCGCCAGGGGTCTGGTAGCGTTGCCGCGCGTGCGCTTACGCACGCACTTTCACTCACTCACGTACCCACACCAGATATATGCTTTGTGAACTGTCCCTATCAATCGTGTTTCGAAGTTGTTAGCTGCGGTTCTTGGATTACTTTGCCCGAAGTTACTTTGAAAAGAGGAAAGGAAGAAATAGCGCAGTTCCATCTCTCGATGGAGGGCACCTCCGCAGTTCTGCGCAGGGAAGTGGGGAATGGCAAATAGACAGAAAGAAAGGGTACGAGGGGGATAGTGAAAGGCATTCGATTGATCGCATCACGCACGCGCGCAAGAAACCTAACGCGGCACAGGTGTTCTGTGGCGGCACACGCAATCCACCGAAAGACCGCCGAGAAGCCGGGGGTGAAGCGATGCGCTGGTGACGGGGAAAAAAAAAAAAAAAACACTGGACAAGTGGAGAGAAGATAGGGTGCTCCCCGTGTAAGAGAGAAGGAGAGTGTCTCATGAGTGTCTGCTCCGACGGCGCAACGCGCCCGCGGAGAAGAGGGGATAAAAAAAGCCGTCGGGCAGCTCGGAGGGGCGAACGTAAACAAAGTCACGTGGGACTCCGAGGAGAAATGCGGCGCGGCGCGATGTAAACAAACTCCGACACGTGTGTAACGGGCCTCTTTAGAGGCGCGTGAAGAGATCGGCATCGTAGAAAAAGTTGGGCAGGGCCTCGAAGGACCTAAGGAGCGCTATACGATGCGCGCGGGGAAACCGCGGGGGGAAACTGTAGGTGGTCGAGATTCAAGTGTGGCAGTCCCAATCAATCGGCCGTATGCACCGAAGAGCCGTCGGCGTCGGTCTGCCTAGCCGGGGCACTGCAGCAGAACATGCTCGATGGTCTCATCCGCCGGGCATTCTGCACACGCCGGGCTCCCGCTGTTGGTGCGGCGAAATTGCATCTCAGCGGTGCGGCTGCAGTCAGTGCGATGACGGAGAAGGAAGGCACGAGCACACCTGCCGATGCCGGTCCTCGGCAGCGGTCGAGGGGGGTTTCCCGTGGCCCCACGTGAGTCGGGATGTAAAGCGCGCACATGGCGCGCAATACGAAAGAGCGCTACATCACCCGCGCAGTCGAACGTATTGGTGGTGGTCGACGTGTGCTGGGCCTCCTTGGCCGGGGCGTCCGCGGCCTCGTTGCCACGTAGTCCAATATGCGAAGGCACCCACTGAAAAAATCACATCACAGCCACTCCGCACAATCACCACGAACTTCCGCGCGAGCCTCTGCGCAATGGGGACGCCACGTTCAGCTCGCACGAGCGCCAGTAATGCGGACCGCGAGTCGCACAACACCGCCGCTGTTGGAGGAAGCAGTTCGACGAGTTGATCTGCCGCTAGGTCCATGGCAGGGAGTTCAGCTGTTGTTGATGATGCAGTGAAAGGTAGCCGGCACTGTCCGTGAAGGCCGAGCGCGGGGACCACGCATGCGGCAGCCGCTGCACCGTCTGCCGCCACCGAGCCGTCGGTGAAGATGAGGAGGCGGCCATAGAGTCGCTGCTCGATGACTGCTGCAATCTCTTGCTGGAGGACGCACTGAGGGGTGTTCCGCTTGGCCCGGATGCCGGGGATCACGGTTGAAATCGTGAGGCCCGGATCGTTGTGCGGAAGGATTGGGAGCGTGCCACAGTTGGGTGGCTGCGGGACCAGTGCGCGGTACTCGAGCGCTCGCTCGCCCATACGAGTGCGGCCGGTCAAGCAGTCGGGCTTCCAATCTTCGTCTCTCAGGCGTCCGGTGCATTCGATGTACGTGTCGCAGGGCAGTGCCTTTTGCTCGGAGCGAAAGAAGCGTCTGAGCGGCTTCCGCGAGGGTGGGGCCGATTGGCGAGGATCGCGGCAAGCCGAAGAGGCGGCGCACGACGCCACGATGATCAACATCGAGCGTGGCCTATTGCGTTGGTTTGAGCCGATTCTCGGCTGATTCTCCGGCACGTGACAGTAGCGGCGGCGCTGTTGTCCCATGGTACTGAAGATCTCCGGAGCGTCTGCATTGGGAGCATGGGCGCCGTAGCCTGCGAAAGCGTCTAACTGCTCGTTTTTCCCGCGTTACTGCTATTAAATGCTATTAAATGATGCGCTAGTTTTGTCGGCACTCGCTACGATATGCAGAACAGGGTGTTCCTTATATGAGCCTACATGAGCTCGATCGTTTCACGAGAAACCCGAGTATAAGTAACGCTGTTACGACATATGATATCGGTGACGACACAATTTTATCATGCCAGTTTTGCGGAAGATAGTTATTGCTTTCTGAAAGGTTTATTACATATTGAACATATTAAAACACACAAGCATATGTAAAAGTGCCAATTGTATATATAGCCTGTCTGCTAATCTGCATAAATTCATTGTAACATTTCTCATTTTGTATCGACAGCTTAGTGTGCTGCTTTCCAAATAATCTATTGGTGTAACGCCATTGCAAGCCAGCAAATTTATGACGAGGTTTTGCATTATAAGCATAGTTCTATTGTCAATTGTCAGTGTAGGCAGGCAGTGGTGCATGTTGTTTTCATAAATTTAATTTCTATATGTACCCACTAAACACACACAATATATATATATATATATATATATATATATATATATATATATATTATGAAATAGATTATCAGTTTTTTCCGGCTTCCGTAATAAACGTTATAAACTTCGAGAATAGTGTGTGTGTGTCCACAAGTACACGCATTTAAGTCGCACGTCACCGCCCCATTAACAATATCCATGCAATGCTCCTTAGCACAGCTGCTATTTTTAGGCAGTGCATTTCTCGTCCGGCTACGTTAGACTTGAACTAGTTTAGGACGTCATACTGTCGAAAAGGTAAAATTGACAGTGCGCATTCGTACAGAGACGCTATATTCAGCTTCACCAACTGTAAACCTTCGGCGCAAAGCTAGCATCCAGAACTTTTTTTTGAGGGGGGGGGGGAATGGGCAGCAGAACCACTAACTTTTGCAATTGGTGGTCGCTTTGAATGCGTGTAAATATTTTAGTATAACCTAAAAAGTTAAACTATGAGAAAATTTCATCGTGTAGGGGGTTTAGGTTCCCTCCCTCTCCCCTGTCTACTAACTGCCTCCTAGTTCTGCGTGCGTTTGAAACGGTTTTTTTTTAAATTCTCACAGCTTTCTGAGCGCAGCTAACTTCCAATATATCGGCTTAGTTATTCTGTATATTGTAGACACCTAACCAATGAAGAAAGAGTTAAGACAGAAGAAATGATTATAAGACGCCCTATGTCTGAATTATTTTCGTTCTCTACAAGGGCTCTTATGGAGCTCAAGTTCAGTAGATTGGCCTGTCATACTTCAAAGACTACGGCATATGTACTAGACATGAATGATGGGCAGGTACGAAGAAATCTGAATTAAAACACGACGGAGTGGCCGAAACGCATAGCAGTTCCTGCACGCGGCGCGTGGCTCTTCAGTACTACTCGACTGCAGCGCCGTCGCTACGGGCAACGCGGAAGGGATCAGGCGGCGATGCGCGGTCTCGACACTCAACACTTCTAGTACACTCTAGCTTTACCCCTAAAATGCGATGGACTTGTTTCCCACACCAATATCATACGTCCGTCAGATTCGCTACTTCATGCTGCTTCTTTCTGGTTCGAGACAAAGCCGCCGCCGCGTCACAAAGCAGCGCATGCTAAGGTCCCTAGATGAAACAAGGTAGCGTCACTCATTGTTCTCGAGCCGTCCTCCTCACTCTCTCGATTACTCTTCTTTTTCTCTGCCATCCGCGTCTGTAATTGGTGCATTACTTGCACGTGATCTTGCAAATGGCTGGTGGTGTTATTTATTATTAGGCAAAAGGTTCAAAACGAGTACGCATGCGCATATGGCTCCAGCCGGATTCTCGCCGTGACCAAAGACAAAATCGTAGCCAGAACATAAACTGAAGAGAAGGAGCGTTTCGGTGTGCGCTAAGTCGACCAAGATTGTTTCGCCATGCTCGTTCAATGCAACATCTGCGTTTTTCAGCAATGCTGCGTTGCTGTAAACAACAGAAAATGGTTTCGCTCTCTTCAACTTACTTCGTGCTTTCCGAGATGAAGCGCACCATGAAGTGCAACTATGAAGCATTTCACGCGAATGCTTTCGTGCAACTCCGTCAACGTATGTCGACGCGGATCTGCGAAGCGAGTTCACTTGTCGGTTTTTATTGAAACGCCAGGCGTGCGTCTAATGCGTGTCTAGTGCATGCCAGTTGGTACAAATACATGTGGGTATGCGCGTATACAGAGCAGCTGTAGGTTGTAATCAACGCACCTTCAGAAACATTTCACTCTTGACCAGTTCCCGCTTGAGCCGAAACGCGCTGCTTCGAGACACCTCACCAGTAGAACTCTCACTTTTCAGGAAGTTCTCAGCACCGCATCAGAATCACTTGGCATCACGATTGTCCAAATGGGCACATTTAAAGAAAACGTCATCGCAGTGCTGCTGGACGAGTGTTCGTACCAGTCTGGTCGTAGTTTTTTTTTTTCTTGCGTGTGCACAAGCCGGTTGTAATCAATCGCCACAACGTCACGCCCTGTGGCCACTTACAGGATCCAGCAAGAAGCACGTTCACTGTGTCACAGCACGAACAAAACACAATCGGAGAAGTGGACTAGTTGGAACTGGACTAAATACCGCGGCCGTGGAACTAAAATGTACTACGCGAGACGCCATGGCTAGTGGTGTGAAGTATAGATCTGCACAACGTTGCCGGTTGAGTAACGCACATCCCGCTTGCTCTTGTGTTGTGCCGTTTATGTTCATAAAGGTAACTGTTTATTCTACGTCTTATTTCGTTCCATTTTGTTTCATTTACATCTATTCAACGTAGCAACAGAACCCAAACATTCGCTTTTGGATGAGTTTTATACCTTCTAGGGGGCGCTTCAGGCAAATAAGCGAGGAGGAAAAGGGAGGGTGTCGCTACCTTGGAAACTTGTTTCATCTAGGGACCTTAGCGCATGCAGTAGCGTTGCAGTGCCGATTCCCCATTGGTTGCCCGCATAGTGCTACCAACAGCGACACGCTATCTCAAAACACCGTATATTTCTCAGAGCCAGCGTGACTGCCAATATTGAGGAGGAGCGCTCCATTGAGAAAGAGGCAGTAACGGAACTGCGCTTATTTCTTCCTTTTCCCCTTTCAAAAGTCACTGTCAATATTGTGAACGCGAGGAATGCAAGACGCCGCTTCACGGATCTGTACACAACTGAACAAAAAAATTATACTTCATATCATTTGCGTCATCAGGCACTGCATGAGGGGCTACTCTCCGCCATGACCGCGAAGCCCAACCGAAGACTAGGTGATGGGGGAGAGTGGGAAGCAGCTGGATCGGGCGCATCTGGCTGGTATTGACAAAATAGAGGCGTTGCTAGAATAAAGTCGGTTTGAGAGCTCCGCCATAGAGGCGGGCTGGGTGGTGGTCGCGAGAACTAGTGGCGTTGCAGTCCGGTTTCGCTAATTTTACTCAGTGCCTCGATGCGCTCGTTCGCCTACGCGGAGACAAGTGCGTCGTCTGCTGCAGCGGCCGCCACTATTTGGCCCACTCCTCAATAGGCGCACTACAAGTGCGTGGCTTCGTGGCCTTTTGCTCTTTCAGTAAAGGCACCTTGTGCTGGAATCGCCTTCGCAAGCGCAAAATCGTTAACGGATGTTGCTAGTTATGAGTTTGCAGGCACGCATCTCAACAAGTAAACGAATGTTTTGTGCCTGAAAGTGTTGCAGAACGTGCCGATCCTGACTGGCGGCGCGGCCACTCGGCTGCTGGCTGAGTGGTGCACAGCTGCAGGCGTCCCTCTAGTAACTTTTATACTTTTCGGGTGGATATGTTCGTGTTTTTTTTTAAGGTATGTCAGGTTAGTTTTATTAAGGCAAGTTATAGATGCGGAACACTGTGTATTAGCAAACAGTAATCGACATTTTTGATTCCCTGGACTGTCGAAACGAAAAGCGGTGCAATGATGCACCTTCCATTAAGGCAGACAATGTGTGTTTTATGTTTCTGACGTTATTACAGCTCGAAGTTCGACACAGAGTATTTACACGCACACTATGAATGTCCCGTCTTTCTTAATGGAGCCTGCAACTCATCTAGCGAAGCAAATGAATTAGCGAAACATAAAAAAAATCATGGCATATCCACGGAGTGAATGATGAGTGGGGCAAAGCGTCCGTCCGTCCGTGCATGCGTCCTTGCGTCTGTTTGTCTGTCTCCGTTGCAGAAGCTTTGGGGGGGCGATCACCCCTACCGCCCCCCTCCAAAGTTTGTCAGCAACCCCTTCACTGCAGTGCTTGTAGTCCACCTCCTATCACTAATTAGGACAAATGAGTGAAACCACTGTGAGCACACATGAACAGTATGTTATGAAGGGGTTTTTCTGCTAATACAAAAATACTCATGACCCCCCCCCCCCCCATATCTCGTTTTACTTTAGGCGACCGCCCCCTCCCCCCTAAAATGAGTGGCTGTATCCGCTGTCTGTCTGTCTGTCTGTCTGTCTGTCTGTCTGTCTGTCTGTCTGTCTGTCTGTCTGTCTGTCTGTCTGTCTGTCTGTCTGTAATAAAGTAACCGAATCCCAATAATAAAGTAACCGAATCCCAATAATAAAGTAACCGAATCCCAATAGAGAAGGGGCCCCGCCGCAGTGGTCTAGTGGCTAAGATATACTCGGTTGCTGACCCGCAGGTCGCGGGTTAAAATCCCGACTGCGGCGGCTGCATTTTCGATGGAGGCGAAAATACTGTAGGCCCGTGTGCTCAGATTTGGGTGCACGTTAAAGAACCCCAGGTGGTCGAAATTTCCGAACCCCTCCACTACTGCGTCTCTCATGATCATATGGTGGTTTTGGGACGTTAAACTTATCAGCGCCTGCAGATTGGACGGTTAGATTAGATATAGATTGGTAATAAATTAGAATGATATATATCGGAGCACAACATTTCTGTCCCATTCCTAATTGCGGGCTTGCTCAGGCAGGTTTTAATTTTATACTCGTCAGATTCACTATTAGCTAGCAGGTTCACATGAACCGATGACATTCAAACCCGCTTTAGGTCAGCTTAAATATAACTATGTTTATGCGAATTGGGTTTTGTACTGATGTAGGCAGGCGATCGTATGGTCTTATTGCTGCAGGTCATCTTAAAGCAAGCCCAGAACCCTGCGTGGCTGTGGGAGACGCTATGGGAAAAATCTGTAAGTTGAGTGCGCTGTCTGCTCCGTCGCCCTCTCTGCGTTGGTGCCGTGGGATAAAAAAAAACAGTAAAAAATGTCGCCGCTTTTGAATACACTTAGATCCTCAATACTACTCATGTCTAAACGCTCTTGCATGCATCTCTACACATGAAGTGCGAATGGAGTCAGTGTATATTAGTGTATATTATTGAGTCAGCGTATACAGGGTGCCCCAGCTATCTTTAGCTAGAGTTTAAAAATATGCACACAGACGCAATTACGACGCGACCAAATGCATGTTGCACACCATTGCCTGGAATTAGTCAGATAATTTTTTTGTGTTGTAAATAATTGTTTAATTAGATCTGTTTAATTGACTACCTTTTGAAGGAACGAAGATGGGTAAAAATTTCAACGAGAAAGTTGTAGATTGCCTTGCAAAACGTACGATTACAGTTTTGAACATTATATGTGTTACTTATTATTGTCTTTCTGCTAACTATATAGAAATGGCCACGAAATACAAAAAAATACCACGTGGCACTCACTGGCGCGCCTACCCGCGCCGCATTTCTGGTGCTCTCCAACCTTCCGACCTTCCGCGTACGAACCATACGCTTTCATCGCACCGGTTTATGACAGCAATCAGCAGTCACAGCGGTTATCGATTTTGTGGCCGATAGCGAAACGTGTTCGTCGCAAAGCCACCACCATCGTTGCGGCCCTGTCGTGACAGCACAATTGGGCAAAGCTATATGGTCGTCGTTCGTACGCGGAACGTTAGGGAGCACTAGAATCATTGTGCGCACTGGCGTGCGAGCGGGTTTAATTGTCACGTGGTCTTTTTGTATTTTGCGGGCGTTAGTAGTTCGCAGAAAAGCACTAGTTAACATAAAGTTTGAAACCGTCTAATCAGACGTTTTGCAAACCGATCTACAATTTTCTCATTGAAATTTTTCATCATCGTTCCTTCAGAAGCGGGTTATTAAACATATCTAATTAAACTATATTTTAGAACGCAAAAAAGTCTAACTCCAGGCAATGGTGTGCAACATGCATTTGGTCGCGTCGTAATTGCGCCTGCAGTCTGCATATTTTTAAACTCTAGCTAAAGATAGCTGGGGCACCCTGTATATATTACTGAGGCGATGTATACGGCATATAGCAGTTAAGCTGCATGCGAGTTATCGAGGGCCGATACATGCAGTCAAAACGTATTATCGGGAGCACTGTGAGCATGAGCGCCGAATTTTCTATATGTAGTTTTCGCTCCGCAAAAAGAAAACAAAAAAAAAACTGAGTGAATTGTTGGCGTTATAGACGCGACAATTTCCTAATCACACCTTCATGGATAAAACAAGACAAATGTAGGTGTCCGCGACAGTGAAAGTACTATTTACGTGTACACCCAGAAAAGAACGCCACATTTATGAAAACGTCTCGAACGCCATGAAATCACTTAAAGGTAAAAGTTCGCTCAACGTTCGATCCTGTTCGGTTGAAAAATTACGCGCACAAACACGCACACAACTTGTAATAGTCTAATGCGTGACTGTTACTAGTAAAATACGCGCAGTTTCTAAAATCAACCCCCAAGTACCCGCCGTAGCAAAAGAAAAGTGATAGGAAACAGCAACATAGCCTGCAATAGTCGCGCTACATACACGAGACATTCGTCAGCTTCCACTTGTCGCTATTCACATTGTCAATCTAAGTTCTATTTTAGGATCGCTTGGGAAAGAAAACACCTTTCATCCTTTTCTAGAATGGTTCGTGCGTTGTGTGGCACGCAGCATGCAGTCATTTTGCGGGATTTGCGACGAATCAGGCGCAGCAGGCGCCGCGTACGCGTTTAAACAAGTGCAGCGTGGCCCAAAACATGGCGGAGGCGCGCGGTAAGGCGGCGTCGAGCCTTTCAAAGAATGACCGCACTCTGAACGGGAACGCGTGCATCGAAACAGTCAAATTTTGCTCAAAGCCACATTGACAAAGGGACCGGCCTTATACACGGCAACTTCAGCCACCGCACGCAATGTCGCACGGCTGGGAGTCCCCTTACGACTGATGGACGATCATTTGGCGCGAGGCGCTTTGCGGTCATGGCCCGTCTCCTAACCACTAGGGCGCAGCAGGACTCAGTCCGTCCTTTAAGAACTGCGGGTTTATTAGTTTTTAAGACGATAGCCTTTCTTGGCGACGCAGAAATTTTAGTATTAGCATGTTTCTAAGAAAATTGTGCGTTTGCGTGTGGCAAACTGGACATAGAACAACTTGCCGCATGCAATCAGAGTTCACGAGAATATCGTTTTTTCGCAGCAGTGTGGTCACGGCAAGGTTCTGTTTGGCATTGCACCGGCAAGGTTCTTAGAAGTGTGGCAGCTTGGGCTAGTTGGTATGACATGGCGATGGTTATAGCGCGAGAACAGAACGACGACACATAGACAAGGACACAAAGGACACGAGCGTGTCTTTCGTGTCCTTCTTGTCTCTGTGTCGTCGTTATTTTCTCGCGCTATAACTATCATGGTTCTGTTTGGCGTACGTTCATAAGTCGGTTGCCAGACTTGGGGATATTTGCCCCTGCACTTTGGGCTTTCCCTTATGATTTTTGTGTAATCCGTTGCGTCGGTGTGGTGTGTTGACACGGTCGTTTTATTAAGCAGCTCGTGTGTGTTGCAAATGAGTGAGCCCCATTTTTTCACTGTACGTTCCATTCTAATAATAACAGATCGGACTCGATCGTGCCTCGGAAGCTCACGAGTTCGCACTCGAAGTAGGGAACCCACGCGCGTCGACCGGGGGAACTGAACGGCGTGGACACTGTCGCCGAGGTATGAATACCTCTGTTGCTGTGCGGTGACTCGTGCTCATCACGGACGCTGGCAAAATACTGACAACCCCGAAGCGGCACGTATGTTGCTGGCGCCCTTGTGACACAGCCCGGACGCTCGAAAAATACTGAGAACGCCTCGGTTACTGGCACTATAGTGACACAGGCCCACCACGTACAGTCGTAATCTTTTTGAGAGTGAACACAGAGCTGAAATAACATATAAAGTAGTCGTTCAAGGAGTCTAACTAGAACACTTGGGGCTTCAGTGCTGCGGTGATCGTCATTAGTGAACCTCATCACAGATGAGGCTAAAATATAAATGTTCACACTGATGAAAAAAAAAAAAACTCGCAGGTCAACGAAAAACACGTCGAGGTCTTCGTCGCCGCTGTTGTCTGACACCATCTCCACAGGACCGCTGGTACTTGTTGAGGGACCAGACAGGTGACTTGGTTCCATACGTTGCAGATGTCCCGATTGCACTAACAACAGCCACGGGAAGTTCGTTATCAAAACAACTTTTCTGGTGTCGCTTCAGCCCCGCTATTACGATGAGGATGCCCCGCGCGGTGGTCTAGTGGCTAAGGTACACGGCTGCTGACCCGCAGGTCGCGGGATCAAATCCCGGCTGCGGCGGCTGCATTTCCGATGTAGGCGGAAATGTTGTAGGCCCGTGTACTCAGGTTTGGGTGCACGTTAAAGAACCCCACGTGGTCAAAATTTCCGGAGCCCTCCACTACGGCGTCTCTTATAATCAAATGGTGGTTTTGGGACGTTAAACCCCACAAATCAATCAATCAATTATTACGATGAGGATGGCATTTGTTGTTTCAGGTTTCAGCTTGTTCCTCAGCTTGGATTTTACTATGTTAAGCTGACTAAGTGTGCTCTCTACTTCGGCATTTGAATACGGCAGCACGAGCATCGACATGGCAAATCCGGCCAGCTCGGCGGACGGGTTATCGCCGCAGGCGTCCTTATAGGAGTGAACTTCACACCAGAACGACTGCGTGGACGATATTTGCTTCCAGTCCAGGAGGGTGATATTGCCCCACTGGTTTTGAACTTTTTCGATCGTTTCAGGGGCCATTGTCATTGCTTCCAGCAGAGGAATCAATGGGTCCTTCACGACGCACAAAGAGTTTTCGACCGATAAGAGTGATGTTTTCTGGAGAACTGTGATGTTGTCGGGAAGTCGCTGTCTGATTTCATCTACTAGCGTGGTAATAAACCTTATGCAGCTTTCTCGCATCACAGCTTCATCTGCGACAGAGAACTCGTCGGTATTCTGCGCTTTCATGTTGTCAACGTACGTCTCAAACAGGTAGCCCAGATATGGCTTGGAATTCGTGGTCCTCAAGTATACACGTCAGAACGTAAATCTGCTCTGTCGGAAATACTTTTTCAACCAAGCTTGAAAGCAGTCACAAGGTCTTTCAGCAGCTTTGTTTGATCCGCATCTTTCTCCTCGAATGCCTTGTTAACCTTCTTAACATCTGTCAGAATTGGTCTCAAAAAAAGCAAGATTGATCTGGTTTTCGTACAAACCATACAGAACCTCTGCCGCATAGCACTTTTCAGTGCGCCTTGCAATCTCGAAGTGCGCCTTCAATTCGGTTTACTGGTGTACGATCCTCGATACGGCTATTTCGAGGGATAGCCATCACGCCCTGCACGCTTGCACAATCTTCAGTGATTCATCGCCGTCATTCATCAGACCGTAGAGCTTCTTGTACGCCATTTGCCGGGCAGGGGATCTTGCGAACCAGCTGTACGTTTCGCTTATTAGGTATTCTAAGATTCTCGGCAATGCTTCCGCTATAGCAGCCGACGTGGCTAGCTGCAAAAAGTGGCAGACGCAGCGTATCAGTACGATGTGGGGAGCCTCAGCTTTCAACTTCCGATGAAGGCCTTTATTGACCCCCATCATAACGCTAGTGTTGTCTGTCCCTACGCCTCTCATCCTTTCCAGTTTAAGACAGTACTCCATCAGAGTTGATTTCATGGCCGCCACGATTCCATCTGCCGTGCACACTTTTAACGTGCACGAGTTAAGAAATGTGGTCATGATCCTTGACTTGGTGACACTGTGATAGATTATAGAAACAGCAAGGAATTTTGTGACACTGATGTCGGTCGACTCATCTATGATCAAGCTGTAATAGCTGTCCCCAATGACATGTGCCAGATCCGCCTTGAAGTGTGGATTAAGAACGTTCTTAATCACGGAAGCGCACTTGGAACGGCGCATTTGATATGCTCTTGCAGCTTCGCTGTCAGAAAACGACTTTTTATACAGTTGGCATAAGTGATCGGCAGTCATAATTGAAAAATGTTCGGCGATAAATAGAGCAGTTCTGCCCTCAGCGGCATTCCCTGATTGGACTTGCCTTTTTGTAGTGAAGCCCAGTTGCTTCTGGATTGAAGAACTGCCAGCCAGTATCCTATGCTTCTTGGTGTTCGCATGAGCTTTCAGGTCCGAATATCTGCTGCCTAGTTGACAGCCGCAGTGCTTGCACGCCGCAACCTGTTTTCCATCAGCAGATGCTTTGCACTCCAGCCATTTGCTGAGTAAGGGATTCTTTAACCACTCCGTCCTGAACTTCTGCGAATATACCACTTTCGGCATAACTCAAGAGGAAGGGGAGTCGGGTTACACGGAGAATAAACAGAAGTTTTTCGACACAAAGCAGTCGGACGTCTTCCTTTATCTGCAACTTCGAACGCAAAAAAAAAAAAAAACTGGGTGGCTACTTCGCCAATCGCCTCGCTTCCGATGATGATGATGATGATGAATTGAGGCTGATCCCTTTGTATCGGGTGAGCCAGATTAATCTGCCCTAGCCAGAGAAAAAAAACACTTAAAAAGTAAATAAACAAAATGCTCCACATGCGTACACTCCCGCATATGCACGCCTTCAATTGTCCACATAAATCATTACCGCTGCGTCGTGCGCCACCACTGCAACAGCCTTGTTTTGGTGGTGCGTACTTCCGCATAGTTCACTGTACCAGCCGCTCCATCGCCTGCGGGTGGCCCCGGGTCATCTTTGTGAACAAACCCTAGAGCCTCTGGCAGTGTGGTGCCCTTTCGTTGGTGTGGGCCCAAACACGTACGGCGTAGCACTAGATAAGGTATGGTTTCTTTTTCCTGCCCGCACACCCGGCACATCACACTCGTGTCATCGGTATTCTCGTCGAATCGGCGACGGTGCACAAGGGTTCGTAGTGCCCGAGCCCGCGCTTCGAACAGAAGGCCACTACCGCCATTGTTGCCATACATGCGCTTCTTTTTTATTTCATTCTTGCAACTTCGATATACCGTCAAGGTTGCCTTGGAACGCATCGCCCTCCGCCACTGCTCCCCTACCTACCGTACCTGTTCTTTGACGGCACGGGCCCATCCGCACTCCGTGCTTGCCTTCACGGGTTTCGCGGAGAAACCTCTTTCGGCGCAGGGTGTACACCCACGCAGTCCACTGTGCCGTTATTCGTCAGGCTGGTGTATCGGAACAAGCGTCTTACCCACCTGTTGACATTCATGAGACGCAGGCGGCCCTCGTAGGCTATCTTGCTCCTGGCTTCTCGGGCCTCATACGAAGACCATCCAACGTCTCCTCGAATGGCCTCTATATATAGCTACTCGTCCGTGGCATCCCAAGGCCAGTCGACCAACCTCCCGCTGCCCTCGTTCCAGCCACTGTCTGGTTCCTGGCTGGAAGGTTAGTACAGCATTGGCAAACGACAAGCATGGGACGTGCACACACTTCCAAATTTCCCGAACCTGCAGGAAGCGGTTACTGCCCCAAAGACTTCGTTTGCGCATGACGTTCGCCGCTTTGCGTAATGTTTGGCGGATGTTTTCCTTGTGAATGTATAGAACAATTTCACCGCGACAACAGGCGCCCCCTGCCGCTTGTGGTGCAAACAGCGAGCCCGCTCCCTGCACGATAGCGGACTCACTGTTTGCACGGCAAGCGGCAGGGGGCGCGCAGAGTCCAGATTGGTGATTAGTTACATAAACATGCAGGGTGGCAGAAAGAAGGCAAAATGGTTAGAGATTGAGGAGCAGTTAAACAAAGAACAGATAGGCGTGTATGCGGTTACAGAAACACACCTTAGAGACTTGGAAGAGCCACCACATATTAAAAATTATGTTTGGGAAGGGTGTAACAGGACCATATCGGAAAGGAAAGGTGGGGGTGTAGGAATGCTAATTCACCGCGGAGCCAAATGGGTTAGAGTGAAACAGACGTGTTCAGAGCACCTCTGGGTTCGGGGCACAGTAGGTGGAAAGGAAACGTGGCTAGGGGTAGCCTACTTGTGGACGGGGAATAACTGCAGAGAAAAGAATCAGGAGATAGTGGATTGCATGAGTGCGGATATTAAGGAATTTGGTAATGGGGCCGAAATCATCCTTCTAGGGGACATGAATGCCCACATACATGACCTTGACGGATATTCAGACACCAATGGGAAGTTATTACTAGATCTTTGCGAGCAACATAGTCTGGAGATAGTTAACACGGGGCCTAAATGTGACGGCCAGATCACATGGGAAGTCGGAAACAAGCAATCAAGTATTGATTATTGTCTCATGACTGAAGGAATTTACCACAAACTGACAGAAATGAGGATAGACGAGGAAGGCATTAACAGCTTGGGTAGTGATCATAAACGAATAACATTACAAATGGGATACGAAACTGAAAATATGAGCATGGAATCAAAGTCTGGCAGCTCGTATTTAAATGACAAACAAATAATAAATATAGCCGCAAGAGTCGAGGAAGAAGTAGGCGAAATACCAGGCAAGGATTGGGGTATAGTGAGCTGTTACATCTAATGACGAAGGAGATAGGGAAAGAGAAGAAAACTGTTTGCTGGAAAGGAAAAAGGAAGCCAAAAAGTTGGTGGAACAAGGAAATCCGGGAGGCGATCGAGAAGCGACGCGAAGCCTCACGGGAGCATAGAAAGGCAAAAAAGGAGAAGCGGCCGCAGGACGAAGTCAAAAAATTATGGGAAATATATTTAGAGAAAAAATCCCTTGTACAGAAATTGGTAGAGGCAAAAATTAAAGGTGAAAGTGAACGCTGGATGACAGAGATACACGAAAAAAAGGAGGCCGCGCCTAGGATTTTTTGGAGCCACATAAAGGCGCTAGGTAGGAAGTCTGTCACAACGCAACAACATATTCTAGATGAAGGAGGAAATCAATTGGAAGGGTACGAAGCGCTAGGTTACATTCAAAAGGTAACAGCCGATTCGTTTCAAAAGAGCGTCCAGGGGATCTCCCCGGTGAGTAAAAGTGTGGCGGAGAAAGCAACAGAGGAAGAGCTAGTACTTGATAATTTCAACTGGAAAAAGGCCGAAGGAAAAATTCCAAAGCGCACTGCCGCGGGTTTAGATGGGATTCCCGTTAGCCTCATTAACGCACTAGGACATAACACTAAAGAAGCATTGTTAAAAGCAGTAGAAAGAAGCTTAAAGGACGGACAAATACCGGACAGTTGGCGACAAAGTAGAATGAACTTAATCTATAAAGGCAAGGGAGAAAAGGACAAGATTCGCTCGTATAGACCACTAACAATTACATCGGTACTATACAGGATGGCGATGCAAGCAGTAAAAATGAAAATAGAAACATGGGCCGAACATAACGATATTTTGGGAGAACTTCAGAACGGATTTCGAGTCGACAGGCGGTTAGACGATAACCTGTTTGTTCTCACTCAGTGTATAGAAATATCCAAAATAGAGAATAGGCCCTTGTACGTGGCTTTTCTAGACATCACGGGGGCATACGACAACGTTAATCAGGAAATTTTGTGGGATATATTGAAAGGAATGGGCATGGGCGACGACTGTATACAGCTTTTGAGGGAGATATACCGAGAAAATACAGTTTGCATAGAGTGGGAAGGAATGCGTAGCAAAGAGAACGTTGAGGTTAGCAGGGGTCTGAGACAGGGATGTCCTTTGTCCCCGCTGTTATTCATGCTGTACATGGTGAGTATGGAAAAAGCGCTAGAAGGTAGCAACATTGGTTTTAATCTGTCACACAAACAGGGTGGCATGATGATTGAGCAGAAGCTTCCAGGTTTATTTTATGCGGACGATATCGTCTTATTTGCGGACAGTCGAGATGATATACAGCAGCTGGCGAATATATGCGGAAGGGAAGGTGAAGCTCTTGGACTAGAATTCAGTGTAACGAAGTGTGGATTGATGGTATTCAATGATCCCTGTGATCAGACGGTGTCCATACAAGGCCAAGAAATACCGAGGGTGAGTGAATACAAGTACCTTGGAGTATGGGTAAATGAGAGTGATAGATACATGGAGGTACAGGAAAAAGCCTCGGCAGCAAAAGGAAAGAGGAATGCGGCAATAATGAAGCACAGAGCGTTGTGGGGATACAATAGGTATGAGGTGCTTCGAGGTCTGTGGAAGGGTGTAATGGTTCCAGGGCTTACTTTTGGGAACTCAGTGGTGTGCATGAGGGCAGAGGTGCAAGCGGGAATGGATGTAAATCAAAGGACTGTGGGACGCCTCGCGTTGGGTGCTCACGGGAAGACGACAAACGAGGCTGTAAAGGGCGATATGGGGTGGGCAGGTTTTGAGGCGAGGGAAGCGCAGAGCAAAATAAGGTTCGAAGAAAGGCTAAAAAATATGAAGGAGAGTAGATGGGCAGAGAAGGTGTTCCGTTATTTGTATAGGAAGAGCGTGGACACACAGTGGAGAAAAAGAACTAGAAGACCCACTAGTAAGTATACGGCTGGTATTGTAAGCCGTATGTCAACAAAGAGCGTTAAGGGAAAAGTCAGAGAGGCGGAGAGGATTTACTGGATGGCAGCTATGGAGAAAAAACCGGCTTTGAGTAACTACCGAAAGGGCAAAAATGAAATAAGGAGGGAGGCATTTTACGATAATTCAAGGGGAAGCGCTTTACTGTTTGAAGCGAGATCGGGTTGCCTTAGAACGCGTAGTTATAAAGCAAGATTCAGTAAAGAAGAAGAACAATGCACATGCTGCGGGAAAGATAAGGAAACGGCGGAGCATGTTCTGATTGAATGTGGAGATATCCACCCAGGTGTACGTTTGGGCACGAGCCTACAGGAAGCCTTGGGTTTTAGGGACAACAATGGAAAGCTGAACACACCCGCGATTGAAATAAGTAAGAGACGGTTAGAGTATTGGTGGCAGAAAGTTAGAGAGAAAGGACAAAAATAAATATTGGAAAAATAAAATATGGACAGTGTGCCGTAAATGGCAGAGAACTTAAGCTGAAAATTTACCTTTTTTCCATTAAGATAGAATTTATCGAAGTAGAGGCATTTGGCCAACATAAAAAAAAAGAAAAAAGTTTTTTTTTTTTTTTTGTCGAGCCTGGTGGCATACTTGTCACCACCCCGTTATAAAGGGGACGCTCATAGCATCCATCCATCCATCCATCGGTGAAGCTGACATAAAAAACTACCGTCCTATAACAGTGACATCAGTGGTCTACAGGCTGGCGATGCAGATCATAAATGAAAGACTGCAGGCATGGATAGAGAATGAGGGGGTACTGGGGTAACTGCAGAATGGGTTTCGGAAACACAGGAGGTTGGAAGACAATCTGTTCTCACTGACGCAGTGCATCGAAATAGCAGAAAAGGAACGCTGGCCCCTGTGGCTAGCATTTTTGGATAAGGGAGCGTACGATAGCGTGGTTCAAGAGGAATTGTGGGGAATACTAGACACACTAGGCGTGGAACATGTAGTCACTAATCTTTTAAAGGATATCCATAAAGGTAACAAGGTAGTTATAAAGTGGGAAAAACAGGTATCCAAGCCTGCAGAGGTAAAACGGGGGCTTAGGCAGGGGTGTCCCCTGTCACCCTTATTATTCATGATGTACCTACAAGGATTAGAGGCCAAATTAGAGGGAAGTGGACTGGGCTTCAACCTCTCTTTAGTCAAGCAAGGAAAACTCATTGATCAGGCGCCACCAGCACTAATGTACGCAGATGATATAGTGCTAATGGCCGACAACAAGGAAGATTTGCAGAGATTGATGGACATCTGCGGTAATGAGGGAGATAGGTTAGATTTTAGATTCAGTAAGGAAAAATCAGCAGTCATGGTTTTTAATTATATGGAAGGTAGTGAGCTTAGAATACAGGAGGTCACGCTAGAGATAACAGATAAATACAAATATCTGGGCGTATGGATAAGCAATGGGACCGAGTACCTAAGGGAACACGAAATATACGTGACGACTAAAGGTAACAGGAATGCAGCAGTGTTGAAAAATAGGGCACTGTGGAATTACAATAGTTATGATGTTGTGAGAGGAATATGGAAAGGGGTCATGTTTCCTGGGCTGACGTTCGGCAATGCGGTCTTGTGCATGATATCAGAAGTTCAAGCAAGATTAGAAATTAAGCAACGTAGAATAGGCAGGCTTGCTTTAGGAGCTCACGGGAATACACCAAATTGGGGAGTACAAGGGGATATGGGATGGACATCATTTGAGGGCAGGGAAGCTAGAAGCAAGATAAAATTTGAGAAGCGATTGAGAGAAATGGGGGAGGAGCGTTGGGCTAGGAAGGTATTCAGCTACTTGTACATGAATAATGTCGATACAAAATGGCGGAAGCGAACCAGAAAATTGACTGGTATATACTTAGAAAATAGCAGGGGGCCAAACCAAAAAAAAAAAAAATTATCGGTTAAGAAGGTGAAGAAAGCTGAGACCGATATTTGGAGAATTGGCATGATTAAGAAGTCCCCACTAGAGATCTATCGAACGTTTAAGCGGGATATTGCCAAGGAAAGGATCTATGATAATACTCGGGGTAGTTCTCTACTGTTTGAGGCCAGGACGGGAGTATTGTGAACAAAGACATATCGGGCCAAATACGAAGGGATAGACACGGTATGCAGTGCGTGTAGAGAGGAAGAAGAAACTGCTGAACACTTGATAATGTTCTGTAAAGGGCTTCACCCTATAGTTCAGGATGATGGCGCAGAGTTTTTCAAAGCACTGGGGTTTAGGGACAGTGAGGGCTAAATAGTCTTTAAGTGGGTAGAAATCACTAGGAGGTTATCTGATTGGTGGCTAAAGTCAAGGCATGAGTGAAAATGAAACCCTTCACTGCAAAGTACGAATCCTCAACCTCGCTATTTAAAGGAAAAAAAGATCAATCTAATGGTTAGTTCACTAAGTATTACGGCTAGGTGGCGTTAGCCGCCGCCCGATCTAAAGGGTACAGCCACATCCATCCATCCATCCTGGTGCATCGCAGCTCGTCCGTTATTACCTAGAAAAGCGATCGCCGCTTTGAAACGTCACAAATTTGTTTGTATCAGATAGGCGGAGCAAGTGAACAGGAGCCTCTGAAGTTGAACAATTTCCGCATTTTTAGAGAACATGGCAATGATTTTTTGCAGGGCGAATTCGAATTGGTCCACTGCCTGAGGTATCCGCCAGAAACCCGCTATGTACAAAAATGGCCCGTCAGAAAATACGATAGCCGCTAGACTGATTTTTCCCGTCAAAATAATATAAAATCCGCCAGGCTTAGCGGGAAATCCGCTAAATTGGCATCACTGGTCGCCAGAACCGTCCAACCCCAGAAAAATGAACGTCAACTAGAAGTGCGCCGCGGGGGGACGGAGCAGCCCGAAAAAAATGAGCTTCCTTCGCCTTTGAACGCGATAGCGAAATCCGGCTCTTTATGCGCCCTTCAACCGCTAAGTGCATACTTGTTATGTTTTGTTACACACACACACACACACACGCACAGACAGGCACGCGCAGACAGGCACGCACGCACAGGCACGCACGCACACACAATTCAACGCCGCAAAAATTTCAAGAATCCGTCCAGTACGAGTGGGGTTACAAAGGTTTGTCGCATGCTGCGATTGCATTCTCACTTCTCTCGTCCCGATGATGGCGCTGGCAGCTAACAAGAGGAGGGTGGCAGGGGCAAAATAACTACGTCACTTGCGGCCTCGTGACCTTGAGCACTTTTTTCTTTTTTTTTCTTCGAATGCGTGGTTTTTTCCAGTGTGATCGCGCGTGCATGTATGAATGAATGGATTGATATGGCTGTAACCTTTAGATCGGGCGGTGGCTAGCGCCACCTAGCCGTAATACTTAATAAACTAAAAACTATATTTTTTTCCTTTTAATAGTGAGGTTGAGGATTCGTACTTTGCAGTCAAGGGTTTAATTTTCACTCGTGCCTAGACTTAAGCCACCAATCATATAACCTCCTTCTAGTTAATTCTGCCCGCTTAGTCTATTTTGCCCTCCCTGTCCCTAAACCTCAGTGCTTTGAAAAATCTGCACCATCATTCTCAACTATAGGGTGAAGCCCTTTACAGAACATGATCAAGTGTTCGGCACTTTCATCCTCCTCTCCACACGCACTGCATACCGTGTCTACCCCTTCGTACTTGGGCTGATAAGTCTTAGTTCACAATATTCCCGACCTTGTTTTAAACAGTAGAGAACTACCCCGAGTATTATTATTGACCCTTTCCTTGACAATTTCCTGCTTAAAAGTTCGATAGATCTCTAGTGCGGACTTCTTAATCATGCCAGTTCTCCACATGTTGGTACCCGTTTCATTTCTAGAGGCATGCTCGCAGGGGCGGCGCCAGGGGGGGGGGAGCAAGGGTGGGCTGGAGCTCCCCCAAAATTCTCGCCTGCCCCCCCTATGCCCACCCAAGTGGCCGGAAGCATATATTGAAAACCTAGTAGGAGCAGAGCTAGCTTGCCCCCCCCAGAGGAACTCACTTTTCGTGGTTGCCCCCCCCCCCCCCCCCCCCAGTAAAAACATCCTGGCGCCGCCCCTGCATGCTCGCCTCCTTCTCTATTTGTAGCGCCACCTGGCACACGGACCGCGAAGCATAAAGCGGCGTTGCAAGATGTCTCTTCCAGACGAGCGGAGTCGGCGCTCCTCCCTTATCTTACTCCGTGGTCAAGTGTATATAGCAGCAGTAAGGTGGCGAGAATGGTGTCTATTTCCAACGAAGAAACGTTGCTTGTTCCGTTTGTTAAAAGTAGTTAAAAAGTATGCCGTGAAAATGTTGATCTCCAATGCTATAGATGATACCTGTACACTTTTGTCCATCTGTTAGCCATATGGAACGATATCCAGGACGTGCGTATAGTGTGGCCGTAAAGGTAACACGAGCATGCACGTGATGCGTCGACTTATAATATTACCGCCACCCGACACGTGTGTCATGTTGCACGGCAGCAAGTTTTCAATAAAAGCTAGATCACGTACGCCGTGTTCATCTATTGTTGCCACGTTGCAGCTCGCACTTTGAGACTAACATAGTACAGCATCAAGATCCATTGTTGCCACGTTGCAGTTCGCACTTTGAGACTAAGTAACATAGTACCACATTAAGATGTGATTCGGTACTATGTTACTCAGTCTCAAAGTGTGAGCTGCAACGTGGCAACAATGGATGAACACGGCGTGCGTGATCTAGCTTTTATTGAAAACTTGTTGCTGTGCAACATGACACACGTGTCGGGTGGCGGTAATATAAGTCGACGCATCACGTGCATGCTCGTGTTACCTTTACGGCCACACTATAGGCACGTCCTGGATATCGTTCCATATGGCTAACGGATGAACAAAAGTGTACAGGTGTCATCTATAGCATTGGAGATCATTTTCGCGGCATATTTTTCTTTTACTACTTCTCACAGACTCCACAACCCTGCCTGTCTTTCTGTCTAACCTGACTGTGTGAACAACATAAATGGCTGGTCACATGAAAATCGTGACATACTGGAGGCGAAACTCCTTAAGCCGTGGGTCTGTACATGCGTGTCACTCTTGGTACGTGACCGCCCAAGGAGGTTTAAATAAATCTTGTTGGAATGAAGGCTGCCTATGCATACCAACGAGGCGCAGGGAAGCCACAGCGCGCGCGCGGCGGCCATCTGGCCATAGATAGGCAAGATACGTTAGCCAAAGCGCGCCCGCCGCTTCTTTACGCCGTAGTTTTTAGCGGTTATGGAGGACATTGAGTGGTAAGCTGCCAAGAATAACAAGTTAAATCGCAAAAAATAATACAGCAGACCTTATTCTGTTTGTTTAGGCGTTTTCCTTGCAAGCATGTCCACCGACGAAAGGTATCTGAAGCTTGTTTTTAAATACTCGAGAAAGCCGAGATCACTTTCTAGGCATTCATTTTCCTGTTTATTCTTTGTGACAGAATTTTATGCAGATGTAGATATCGACCACTTTGCGTGGAATATAAAAGTTTGCGTATAATATAAATGCCCCCCCCCCTCCCCAATTCTGGATACGCAAGGTTTTTGACCAGGCTAGTTGGTGAAGACCCATAATATTGTCGCGACAATATCTCACAGCGCACTCACTTCGTCCATGTCTCTGAGCGCACTGTAAGCTATTCTGGCTAAGCCCCTGCAAGTAATCGAGAACGAAGTGTCTGAGACACCTATTTAATTTCAAGCAATATTTAACGGTGTTATTTTACTACTCGCTTACCACTCCGGTATCAACAGGTACAACGATGTGTACCACTGGATATTGCCGGCTTTTTAGAAACGCGTCTAGCCCAACCGGACAACTTCCGGGTCGCAGTCCAGTCCGGTTGTAACAATTCGACAAAACTGCCTCTAACATATGTGACCGTTGTCTTTTGTCTTTCACGGAGTTTCCGGAGCCCTCCACTACGGCGTCTCTCATAATCATGTGGTGGTTTTGGGACTTTAAACCCCACATATCAATCTCTTGTCTTCCACTCATGCCGTCATTTTAATGACACAAATTTTCAACAGCACGCCTGGATGTGCTTCGAACATTTGGGTCCTTATGAAACCTGTTAAAAACAAAAATTGACCGTGAGATATGTAAGGATAGGTTGAGAGCTATCGTTTGTTTTCAGCATACAGTTTTCATCAAGCTCGTAATATGATACAACTGACAATCCCAAATCACCTTTTCGCTTTACCAATGTAGCCTTGAGAAAGGCACGATGTATCAAAACGTCCGGACGCCACAAAACCGGCGAACATCTGCAACATCTGTGCGGCCGCAGCCGCTTCAGTTGTGGTAGGGTTACTTTTTGCCTATGGCAAGATGGTGGCGCACGGCTTCACCTGAGGGGTGCCTCTTCCACTCCAGCAAATATTACTTTAACTTCCTTGCGACCGCTTAGTTCTAAGACTCACTCAGCAGGAGCGGACGGATGGACAGACGGGCGGTTTACCGATAAAACCCTCCGAAGCTTCGCCTCACTCGTTCACTCCGTGGATATGTTGTAATTTTTTTGAAAAATGAATGCATTTTTAGTCGTGCTATGCCAGGCATCCGGCGTTGTCCGCGCGCCGGCAGGTGTTACCTCTCCGCTCTCACTCCTTCTCCCATAGCAACAACTGTGGGTGGGCGCGCTTATCTTCGCTCCTAGCAACCGGAGCATGTGGGGCGAGGGTGTAGTAGAGGGTAGGTGCAGTTCTCCGCTCCTTCTCTCGCCGTTCGCTCTCTCTCTCTCTCTGTCTCCTCCATTCGCTCCCACTTACTCGTCCCCTGGCGCCTCACTCTCGACCGCTCGCTGGCTGGGTGCTTCTCAAGAACACCCGGAATGTGTGCTCAAGACGCCGCTGTGAAACGCCGTGTCCTTCTTGTCTCTGTGTTGTCGTTCTGTTCTCGCGCTATAACTATCGTCATGCCAACGTTGAGCCGAGAACGCTGGCGCCCTACTCTCTCGTCCGCTCGCTCCTTACACTCGACCGTTCGCTGGCTGGGCGCCTCTTAAAGGGGCCCTGCAACACTTTTTTAGCATGGCCAGAAAACGCTGCAGATTGATAGTAGAAGCTCCCGACAACACGCGAGCCAAATATTATGGCACAGCACGCGGCCTTGAATTCACAATAAATTATCAGTCAGCTAAAAATTGCTTTCCCTTCTCTCGACAAATGGCGGAATATACCCAAAAATCACACGTGAATTGCCCATCTATCAGCCATGGGCTGGTTTGAACATTGCGTGCTCGCTCGTTACAGAGATCACCGCGGGAGGCCGCGACTTGTTCACAGGCGCTTGCGCGATCACACCGAGAAAGTGGCGCATTCGAAGAAAAAAAGAATAAAGGGCTCAAGGCCACGAGGCGCGTGTGACGTTTTTCTGTGGCCCTGCCATCCCTCCCTGCTTAGCTTCCAGCGCTTTCGTTGGGACGAGAGAAAGATTACAATTGCAGCATGTGACAAACCTTTGTAACTCAACTTGCACTGTATGGATTCTTAAAATTTTTGCGGCGTTGAATTCGTGAGGCAATACGCTTTTCCAGTGAATTCATTCCGTGGTTACTTGAAAAAGCGTTTCTCTTTAAGGTAATGACAGAAGTCGATGAAGGTGAATGTCTGACGGCAACAGCGCCCTCTCTCGGCGCAAGAAATGCATTCTCGTTTCCTCACGATTCCCTTCGCGGAGGTGGGAGAATTTTATTTATCATGAACGGCAAAGTTTACATGCAATGGCCTCGGTACTCTTACGACTCTTCAATTAGCTTGATATATACGAAAATTGGTATGACGAGACGTTTTTGAATATTATAATGGCAGGTGGTAATATGAAAATCATAGTTGGTATTGCACGCTGGACTATGGCGAACATAATTGGCAGGGGTAACGTGAAAAATCATGAGATTCATGTCATGTAAAGCATGACTTTCATGCCATGCACGCTCGTAGTGCGCTTGCGACCAGCTCATTAGTTTTATATTCACCATATTTGGTATTTCACGATGGGACTGTAGGCGATGGGTAATGTGAAAATCACGAGATTCTTGTCATGGGCAGCTTGACTTGCATGCTACCGTCGTGGTGCTTTCGCTGCCTTTCTGTTAGCTTTGGTGTGGCGTCATTTCTTGAAGAACATAAATGACTAGCGGTACTATGATAATGAGATTCATGTCATGTACAGCATGACTTGCATGTCACGCTCATGGTAAACTCGCGACCCGCTAACTAGCTTGATATACACCATATTTGGTATTGTGTGACGTGACTGCATGACGGAAATAAATGATAGGTGATAATAGGAAAATCATTACTCCTGTCATGTACAGGATGACTTGCATGTTACGGTTACTGTGCGCTCGTTGCCAGCTTGCTATAGCTTGATATTCACCAAAATTGGTATTGTGCGACTTTGTCGTAGGCCCGTGTGCTCAGATTTGGGTGCACGTTAAAGAACCCCAGGTGGTCAAAATTTCCGGAGTCCTCCACTACGGCGTCTCTCATAATTATATGGTGGTTTTGGGACGTTAAACCCCACAAATCGAATCAAATTATTGTGCGACTTGACTGTGTGACGAACATAGTCTTAGCATAGCAATCATGACATGAGCTTCAAGTACAGCATGACATTGATCACCGTAGCTGTGGCATTGCACGTACGCGTCCGCTTCAGCTACGGGAGGTGCGGGGTTCGATCCCCAGTGCCGGCCGGCCACCCACCGGTAGCTAAACAGGGTACAGGCGGGCTTCGAGGGGCTGTGACGCGTCGCCCCAGTGGTGAAGCTTACTCTGCCTGGATACTCCCAACACGCCGTGTGGGAATCCCAGCATGACATTGATTCTCCCAGTTAGTTGGATCTTCCGTTTTTTTATTTGCATCTTGAGTTTTTGGTCATGGATAAGGTGTTTTTTTTTTTCGCCCGCAACCGACACTATAGATCTGATACCAAAATTTTTGCGAAACGAGCTCTTTACTGCTACCGCTTTAAAATAGCCACGTTCATGCACCCAGCAATGTTCTCAGAAAACGGGGTCACCGGCCAGCCAGCTCATGTCGGTCTGTAGTGCGCGCCCGTTGGTGCAAGATCGCGTGCATCCGCCTTAGAGGAGGAAAATCTGGAGACTTGTTAAGAGGCCCTGCAACACTTTTTGAGCATGGTCAGAAAACGCTGCCGATCGATAGTAGAGGCTCCCGATAACGCGCCAGCCTAAAATTATAGCACTACACGCGTCCTGGAATTCGCAATAAATGATCAGTCAGCTAAAAATAGCTTTCTCTTCTCTCGACAAATCACGGAAAATAAACCCAGTAAGCTCATCTATCAGCCATTGACCGATTTGAACATGGCGTGCTCCGTTGTTACAGAGGTCGCCGCGAGAAGCCGTCGCTTGTCCACGCGTGCGCGCGAAATCGCACTGGGTGTTACAAGCTGCCACTCTAGCGTCGCCAGCGCGAACTCGGCGACGGGAATGACAGCAGGTTGGTTCGTTCCGTACGCAAGCAGAGACAGTGAAGAGATCAGAGACGTGAGAAAACAAAACAACTTTACTCTAGTGATATTGCAGCAACACGGGATCTAATACAACACTGCAATACAACTAACAAAATACGTCGACACTTGATACAACTAAAGAAATATATAACAGAAACAATAAATCAGCTTACGCGAGAGAACTATTACAAACTACACAAACTAACAACAATAGAACGACGGAGTAGAAAAGTTCGAAGATATAAACAGGTGAAGGCATACGTGTGATGACCGGCAGCGTTGTGTCCCCGACGATCGGATGCGAGAAGTCGAAGAGAGTTCTGGCACGACTGCGATGTCGGCGGTGTTGCAACGCTGGTGGTTCCGGGAGGCTAGTGCTTGCAGGTGACTTCGAGCAGGTTGAGCTAACTCGAGGCGAAGTCCCGATGTCTACGTTGCAGACGTTAATATCGCGTCACAACTAGACGAACGGCTAAGTTTAGGTGGCCAGCCGATACAGAGCCACACTAAAAACTTCTAGAAGAGATGCTTGTTGATCTGTTTCTACACCATCTTGGTCAGCGACTAGTCTGCCTAGCAGGGCAAAATCCTGCGCTTAAATCCCCCTCGTGTCTCCTCGCTCTCTTCCTTGGGGGACAAGAGACCTCTACCTGGGTCCAATCATGCGCGTTTAATTGATGGGAAACTCCGCCCCAAAAATATTTTGACCCCACCCCTTTTTAATTGGGAGAGGGCCCTCAACTAGCGAGAGTGACAACCTGTCGGGTTGTTGTCATACGGCTTGGCCACCAGAGCGTTTCCCACGCTTTTCCCCGTGGGAACGGTCAAACGTTTGGCTCTCCGCCGGTGTGTCTCGTAGTCTAATCCTTTTTCGGGGTATACCGCGGCCTTCTACGACCTTGCAGACGCCGCCACAGTTACAAAAGGATTAACCATCGGTGGCGACGTTCTAAGAAGAGCACCCCATTTTGCACTTCTCGGCTCCCTTTCATGCGCCGCCGTTTCTCACGGTCAGTCGGGGAGTACGGCGCCCGTTAATTGCCGTGACGCGGTGTCGCCAAAAATAGCCGTCCGTGGCACTGGGAAAGCCGCGTATTCAAAGAAAAAAAAATGCTTAAAGTCACGAGGCGCGAGTGATGTTTCTTGTTTGCCCCCCCCCCCCCCCATTCCCCCCTGCTTCTCGCTTTTGTCGGGACGAGAGAAGCGAGAATGTGATTGCAGCGTGTGACAAACTTTTGCAACTCCGCTAGTACTGGACGTGTTCTTAAAATTTTTGCGGCGTTCAATTTGTGAGGTACTACGCTTTTTCAGTGAATTAATTACATGGTTACTCAAAAAGTATTTCAGTACCCCTTTAAGTTGCGGCTGCTGCCCCGCAGGTCGCGGGATCGAATCCCAGCTGCAGCGGCTGCATTCTCAGTGAAGGCAAAAATGCCGTAGACCCGTGTGTTCAGATTTGGGTGCACGTCAAAGAACCCCAGGTGGTCGAAATTTCTGGAGCCTTCCACTATGGTATTTCTCATAATCATATGGTGGTTTTGGGAAGTTAAACACCACATATCAATCTATCACTCGTAAGTTCTATTTGACTATAGGATGCAAGACCCTCCTTCAAAAAAAAAAAAAGGAAAAAAAAAGTGGAGCTGTGAACGCAAACTCTCTGCGGGGATCTGTTGAGGATGCTGAAGTTTTTCTAAAAAAAACACACACACATTGAGCCAGTAGAATATGTCCCTTTGATAATAAACAGCCCGACTTGAGCAGTATGTGTAAAATCCGTGACGTTATATAGAACTGACGCACGCATTGGTACAGATGGCGCAGGGCCACCACAGCCACTCTTCAGCTACTCATTTTGGGTTGGGCCTTGTTTTGTAATGGCACCCATGTGATCGATCTGATTGGTTTTTGAGCGTTTGTACGTGTTGGCAAAGCAAACGTGAGCAGGGCCGGGTTTCTAGCAGCACCATGGTGCCATAAGTAGCCGTAACACGTGTCACTCGAAAAAATTGCGGTTTACTGTGAATCAAACATCGCAGTGGGCCTATTATTCCTACACATGTAGAAAAAAGTGAGCTGTATTAATTTTAATACAGCTCACTTTCAGTGCAACAGTCTAAAATGAGCCCTGCAGGCCCGCCGCGGTGGTCTAGTGGCTAAGGCACTCGGTCGCGGGTTCAAATCCCGGCTGCGGCGGCTGCATTTCCGATGGAGGCGGAAATGTTGTAGGCCCGTGTGCTCAGATTTGGGTGCACGTTAAAGAACCCCAAGTGGTCGAAATTTCCGGAGCCCTCCACTACGGCGTCTCTCATAATCATAAGGTGGTTTTGGGACGTTAAACCCCACAAATCAATCAATGACCCGCAGGTCGTGGGATCGAATCTAGGCCACGGCGTCCGCTTTTTCGATGGAAACGAAAATGAGGCCCGTCAACTTGAGGCCTCACCTCTCGTATCTGTTGCAGCGCGTCGGCGCGTGTCTTTTTGACGTGGCGCCGAGCCCTCATATGGAGAGAAAGATAGAAGAGAGCGCATCTTCTCTAGCCACGGGCCCTTTCTCTTTCCCAGGAGGGGGGCACGGCGCCGTGTGCCCTCTCCCTGTGAGGGAGTGTGTGTATATATATATATATATATATATATATATATATATATATATATATATATATATATGTATATGTGTGTATATATATATATATATATATATGTATATGTGTGTATATATATATATATATATATGTATATGTGTGTATATGTATATGTGTGTATATATATATATATATATATATGTATATGTGTGTATATGTATATGTGTGTATATATATATATATATATGTATATGTGTGTATATGTATATGTGTGTATATGTATATGTGTGTATGTGTGTATATGTGTGTATATGTGTATGTGTGTATATGTATATGTGTGTATGTGTGTATATGTATGTGTATATGTGTATGTGTATATGTATATGTGTATGTGTGTATGTGTGTATATGTATATGATTCAAAAAAGTTCTGTGGGTCCGGTGCAAATATAATTCAGAAATAAAGGAGCACACTTACGAAAATTTGATAGTTGTTTACTCTACGTTTCGGCCGTGGCACGGCCTTCGTCTGGATTTCGGCCGTGCCACGGCTGAAAGATAGAGTAAACAACTATCAAATTTTTGTAAGTGTGCTCCTTTATTTCTTAATAATGTGCGTGTGTGTGTGTGTGCACGTGCGTGCGTGCGCACGCTGGCTGTAAACCTTGTTCAGCGCCGGTGAACGCCATTCTGCCATGGCATGTGTGACGTCATCATGTGCTTCATGAGCTGAGCCTTCGTCTGGTACTGAAGTTCCAGCCGCGGTGAAAAATCAATGTCAAGCGGAAGAAAACTGAAGTAGCTCGATCGCACACGCTCACAACGGAACTAAATCGTTCGCCAGAATGCATACGCTTGCCAAGCAAGCAGCTTGTTACGTCACGGCTTGCGTATGTGCCAGTGTTGCCCACTTTCAGGTCGCTCGCATGTTTTAAAAGATGTTGAATTAAGTTTTCTTAAGTGTTCCACCAAATGAGCTAAAATGTCTCCAGCTTGTTTGTGAACACACAAGGATTGACACACATGACGCAGATTATGATTGAAAATCGGGTGTCTGTGACCCTTCCTATCGAATCCTTAGTCTTCAAAATATATGTTGTCTAAATGTTGCAACTTATCGACCAGACGTCTTGTGGAGGGCAAGCGAAACATGGTACACATTTGTGGCACCTGTATGGCGAAGCGCTGTGTCTGTGCATGTGAGCGTATGAGCAGAGGGAAGGAAGGACAAATGGGGCATAAGATAAATTGCTTATGCGGCTTGTCCGAACATATTTGACGTGCCTGTGCTGGTAAACTTTCATGAAATTTACATATTGTGAGTGAGTGAGTCGTCTGCCTGTTTAGCTTGGCTACACAAGTGCCGATATTGCTGTCTCAGGACTGAAAGATGTGCGCTCCGTCGTGACGGGTGGTCTGGAGTCAGTGGAGGGCCTGGCCGTGGACTGGATTGCGTGCAATCTCTACTGGGTGGAGAGCAGGCACCAAGAAATAGAGGTTTCGAGGTGTGATGGTTCCATGCGGGCATCCGTAGTGGGCGATGTCCGCCGCCCTAGAGCCTTGGCGCTGGATCCGCGAGTAGGGTAAGTGGTGCTTTTCTTGTCGTCCTTTCTCCCGCCCCTTTTGCATTCTGCAGTCCACCTCGATGGTAAAGTGATTTGTGTAGTGTGATTGGTACCTGGCTCACAGGCTCGATCCCAGCCGCGGCACAAACTATTTTAAAGTATAAAGAGATCCCCTCCCTCCCCCTTTCCGGAGAGAGAGAGAGAAATAATGTTTATTGCACCCGTCTAGAATGACAGGGGAGGAGGCTTCGGCCTCTGCCCCCAATCATCCCCCTAGTCATCGGCCGGAATTCCTTGGGACTCGGCGGTGATCAGGGCGAGACCGATGACTTGACGCTGTTCTTCGGCGTCATGGCTGTGTAATAAGGCCTCCCAGGATTCTACGTTTCTACTTGGATCATTGTAAGATGGGCGGGTCCATACCATGTGCACTAAACCCGCAGTGCTGTTGCAGTGTGCACATCTGGAGTTCAACGCTTTCGGGTGCCATTTACTGTACAGTTGAGGGTTTGGAAACAGCCCGGTTTGCAATTTTCGCCACATAATTTCCTCCTTTTTGCTCAGCTGTTTGGCTGCCTCTGGATAAATCTTACGGTGGAGTTTATAGTGTGCGGTGATTTCCTGAAACGTTCGTAGCCCCTCTCTTGTGGAGAGGGGCTGCTCGCGCGAAGGCGGCGGGTCAGTGTCGATCGACCGGAAAGCGAGCCCTCGGGCGATCGCGTGCGCCTTCTCATTCCCTTTCAGACCTTGATGGGCCGGGGACCATACTAGTGAGATTAGCTCTGCGGCTACTGCTCCTTGTCTTAGAATTTTGATGGCTGTAGCAGAGATCCTGCCCATATCGTAGTTTTTAATGGCTGACTTAGAGTCGTTGACAATCACTCGTGTGCCTTTTTGAGCTATTGCCAAAGCAATCGCAAGTTCTTCTGCCTCTGTGGTGGTTGTGTTCTTAGAGGTGCAGCACGAGACCAGGTCCCCGTTCTCGCGAACCACTACCGCTGTGTGTGCTCCCTTTCTTTCGTATTCTGCAGCGTCCGTGTAAAGCACGCCAGATCGACGTTCAAGTTTCGCCTGCAGGGCTACAGCTCTAGCTTTGTGTCTGCCCTCATGAAACGCCGGATGCATGTTTTTCGGCAGCGGTATAATTTTCAGTCTCGCCCTAGTTGATTTAGGTATGCTAGCGGTCTGCCTGGGACACTCCGTGGGCTCGAACCCCAAGCTCTCCATGATTTTCCTCCCGGTTCTACTTCTCAGAAGTCTTTGGTGCTGTGACATCATGGCGGCTTCTGTTAGTTCACCTAAAGTGTTGGAGACATCCAGCCCAAGAAGTTTAACCGTAGAGGTGTTCGGGGGAAGCCCTAGCGCAGTCTTGATGCCTTTCCTTATAATGGCTTCAATTTTATCTTTTTCTGCTCTACTTAATTTAAGATAAGGGGCAACATATAGTACACGGCTTATCACGAAAGCTTGAACTAATCTTAAAAAAATTGGCTTCCTTCATCTCCGCATTCCTGTTAGAAATGCGCTTAAGCAGGCGGCACGTCTGGTTCGCACTAGCTTCGAGTCTCCGGATAGTTTCAGTGTTTTTTCCATTTGCTTGTATGCGCATCCCTAGAATTCTAATACTGTCTACGGTTGGAATAGCATTACCATTCACTCGCAAAGCGATGTCACAAACCCTTCCGAGGGGATTGTTTGTTTTCCTTTTTTGCGATGGTAGAAAAAGAGCCTCTGATTTTTCTGCCGAGCAATTTAACCCTAGTGGTTCGAGATATTGTTCGATGGTATCTATAGCCGCCTGAAGTGCGCTTTCAATATGTCCGTCACTACCCCTGTTTATCCACAGCGATGTGATCGTCTGCGTAAATTGTGTGATGCAGATTTTCGATTCCTTCCAACTTCTCGGGAAGTCCAATCATCGCTATATTAGAGTCGGAGAGAGTACAGACCCTTGTGGCGTCCCTTTATTCCCCAATTTAATGTTTTCAAGCGACTGCCCTCCCATGCTGATAGTGGCTGTACGATTTGAGAGAAAGCCCCTCACGTAGTTGTATGTCTTGACGCCTACGTTTAGCGCACTAAGGTTCTTAAGTAAAGCTTCATGTTTGACATTGTCAAACGCCTTGGAGACGTCCAGACCCATAATTACTTTGGTGTCAACAGTCTTTTTGTCTATTATCTCCTCCTTTAGCTGTAGCATAACATCACACGTCGATAGGTGGGATTTGAAGCCTATCATAGTATCAGGGTACAGGTTTTCATCTTCCATGAACCTAGTCGGTCTTGTTTGGATGACGTGCTCCATCAATTTTCCTACGCAAGATGTGATGGAAATGAGTCTGAGATGTTCCAGACTGAGCTTTTTCTCTGGCTTAGGAATGAAGACTACATTGGCCATTTTCCAAGCTTGCGGTATTTCTCCCTTGTCCCAGCATTCTTGCATATAAGCTGCAAGTTGACGAATGGAGCCGTCGTCAAGGTTCCTGAGCATTCTGTTGTTTATTTTGTCCGGACCGGCAGCAGTTTTTGTTTTAAGTCGATTAATTTGAGCCCTGACTTCTCCAACCGTGATGGGGCTGTCTAGGTCCGGGTTTTCTGAACCAGCATAGTCGGGGAGCTTTTGAGATCCTGCTCAGCAGAGGTATCGATCCCTAACCTCCGTTAATAATTCCGTCGTCTGACCTTCACATTTATACACAAGCTTTTGAAGTTGCTGTCGGGCCTTCGACTTGGTTTTCTCTGGGTCTAATAGATGCCGTAGTAGCTGCCATGTTTTAGCACTGCCAATCTCTCTATCCATCTGATCACAGATACTACCCCACTTTTGCTTGGTAAGTTCCTATGCATAATCTTCGATCTCTCTATTCAATGCAGCAACTTCCTTTCGGAGATTTCTGTCTCCTCTTCTCTGAGTGATTTTTCGCTCTAGGTTTTTCTTTTTCTTCCACATGCTTACAAGATGTCTATCAACAACTTCCTCATCGGCAGCGTCAATCTCTTCGGTAGCGTGCTGAACCGACTGGATCACCCCTTTACTCCAATCGTAAATATCATTTATGGGGTCTTGTTCCGACCTGATATTTCTAAAGGTCACCCAATCTGTAGTTTTAACTTTTCTCTTATTGATCACCAGCGGGCCATTGGCTACGATAATCTCTAAAATTCTATGATCACTACCTAGGTCTTCGCCGGTATTGCACCATGTGGCGGCGGTGGCACTGCTGACTAGGGTAAGATCTTGCGTCATGTCTTGAGATACGCTATTTCCTTTTCTCGTTGGCTGCATTGGGTCTGTTATAAGTATGAGCTCATGTTGTTGAATTTCGTTCCACAAATTTCTGCCCTTAACCTGGGTGAATTCATAACCCCATTCCGTATGATGCTCATTAAAGTCGCCCAAAATCAATAGTAGACCATTTGCTGAAATAACCTTTGTTTTCGTGAAAAGATCGCCAAAGTTGATTTTGCACTGCCTGGGGGAACTATACACATTCAGGATAAAAAGACTTTTGTCTTTGCGCTTGCGAGGCACGAGTTCGACTGAAACATGATCGATCTGCGAGTTCTCCGTCTCGTGCTGCAATGTCGTAATGTTTCTCTTTACGAAGGTCGTAACTTGGGTATCATTACCCGACCCGGCAAAAGATTTGTAACCTGCTAATTTTGCATTTTTCTCACACTCCTTGATCGCAATAACCTCTGGTCAATCGGCGTTGGTAAGAAAAGATTGTAAAACCGCACGTTTGCGCGAGAAACCCCTACAGTTCCACTGCCAAATCGTATTACTGTGTAAGGGTGCAGAGTCATCATGGTTTAGCTTGAGCGCTTGGCATAGCCATTCTATCTGTCGGTCCCTGCTAGCAAATTCAGCCTTAATTTGCTCAATAGCATCGCCTACTTGTTTCATCTGTTTTAGTACAGCTTGGAGCATACCTTGTAATGACTTTGTTTCCACCTCAAGCGCTTCAATTCTTGCTCTGTTATTTTCTTCAATTTCGGTTTCTTTAGCCCTCTTCTTCTTTAAAGGCGGTTGGTTTGCTACCTGGGGTGTTTCCAGCGCCTTCCCTGGTTTACTGGTTAGATGAGCCTTAATCTCATCAAGTTGTTTGTGTAATTCCACATTTTGCTCCTGTAATATCCTGTTTTGCTCTTTAAGAGCATTAATCGTCTCTGTATTAGCATCCTGGGAGACCTTAGTTACCCAACCCACCTGTGGTCCTGTGGATTTTGACTTCTCCTGGGCACAATCACCACCATCATGGAATGCCTTGTGAGAAACTCCCGGCTTCTCTAGCAGTGGCAATCGGGGGAAGGATTCCGAGCGCCCTCTCGATCTATTTCGATGCTTGGATTTGCACCTCGAACGATTTTGAACCCCGTCTGTCCTGCTGTGCCGCTGCGTGCCCTCTTCGGCCTTGTGTCGTTCTTCTTGCTTCCGCACCTCTTCAAGCTTCATTTCCCACTGTCGCTTCTTTATTATACAAGGTGTCCGAAAAAGTTCTTTGCACCTTTTGTCTCCGGTCACGTGCTCCTTGCTACACAGACGGCACCTCGGCGTACATTCATGGTCCTTAGGTGGGGAGGCCACCCCACAACCTCTGCATTTTTCGTGCGGGCTGTCACATACGTCGGATTGATGTCCCAGGTCACCACACTTGTAACACACTTCATATCTCTTCTTGTAGAGAAAGCAATGTTTCATCGGCGTCCCAAAGCAGATCATTCATCTCGGCACGTAGTCGTCAACAAAGGTGATGATTACTGAAATGGAGTTGCCCATCCTTCGCACACCAAGAATAGGACGATTCTTTTAGTGTGAGAAAGCTAGTTCCAATTTTCTCTCGGAGAGTCTGATATCAAGTCTACGTACCACTCCTTTGCCACAGCTTTCAGGCGCAGCCATGTATGTCTTCACCTCGTACTCCTTGCCGTCGAGCTTTATGACTTTCAGGTCCAACATTTTCTTGGCATCATCCTCCCTGGGCGTGCTGTATATCAATATTCCTTGTTTGTCGTTGACAACTATCCTGTCCTCTTCCTGACTTTTCTGCCATGGAATGCCTGCTGCCATCCTTACTGCTCCACCAATCACAGGTGCCGAGCCTTTGGTGAGCGTCAGTCCTTTTTTGGGCCTGATAATAACCTTGTGATCCGTGTTCAAAAGACACGGTAGATGCGACGCTACTGACCGCTCCACGAGCTTTTTTCCCGCCGCTTTATATGAGGGTCTCCCGCTTACACCATGCTTGTCGCCATTGAAGCCAGCCGGCATCGCCCTGCCTTCTTTTCCGTATCCACTGCTGGTAGACGCCGCCCTGGTGGCGCCATCGCGTTCCCGTTGTTGACTCTCCTGGAGCTCTGCCACACCTTTCGACACTTTCGTTACCCAGTCAGAGTTTTCCAATTCTTCTTGATCGGCATCTCTACCATTAACAGTCACTTTCATCGTCATAGTGCCTCCGCAGACGCTCTACGAGCTGACGCCTGGAGCCTCGAACGCTGATCCGACCACCTCGGCACTAGGCCTAACGGTGGAGTTGGCGAGACGCACAACGTAGCCCTTTCCGGAAAAAAAATTTCAGGCTACATACGTTTCTGATGGAGGGGAAATACTAGAGGCCCAGGTCTTGTGCTTCTTCGGTGCACTTGGAGACCACCAAGGCAGGTGGTCGAAATTTTCGATCTATATGGTGTGCCTCATAATCGTATCGTGGTGTTGGCACGTAAAATCCCAGATATTATTAGTTCGTTAATTAGTTTGCATTTCACAAGCTTAATGCACTCCTTTCCTCTGCACCCCACTTTTTTCCCTTCAAAAATTAAAAATGCTTAATTTGTCAAAGAAACGTGTGTGTGTGTGTGTGTGTGTGCGTGTGTGCATGTGTGTGTGCGTGTGTGTGTGTGTGTGTGTGTGTGTGTGTGTGTGTGTGTGTGTGTGTGTGTGTGTGTGTGTGTGTGTGTGTGTGTGTGTGTGTGTGTGTGTGTGTGTGTGTGTGTGTGTGTGTGTGTGTGTGTGTGTGTGTGTGTGTGTGTGTGTGTGTGTGTGTGTGTGTGTGTGTGTGTGTGTGTGTGTGTGTGTGTGTGTGAGAGAGAGAGAGAGAGGGAGATATCTAACAGACAATAATGCCAAGGAATGTATAGGGGAAGTTTCTGCTCACGGCAACGTATTTTGTCACCCACTTTTTTTCTTCTTATTTGCTTTACATTGGTTCTAAAAAATTCCCCTATAAAAAATCCAGGAGCTTCTGTATCGCATCGTACTGAGTTAGCACAGAGTTGATCATAGCGAGCCAAGATTTCCACCAACTCTTAGCACGTGTCACTTCAGTCGGGTACAGAATGCTTTAGACCGCAAAGTGCATAATGTTCACGTGTGCTCGAAGGCCTGACTTGGGCTTTTAAATGAGCGAGCCTGAGTCTGGCCTGGCCCGCCGGACAATGCTTCAGACGGCCCGGGCTTTCATGCCTGTCCGGGCCCGTGTATTGCTATAGTACCACTGACACGAACTTTTTCGCTTTTCGTGTTTTTCCATCAAATGATAGACCAAGCCCCCGAAAGCATATAAAATGTACCGGTAAGCGTGAGTACTCCGGGAAAAGTTATGGCATGTTTTTGAAAGCTAGTTTCTATTCCTACTATACCCTGACGTCACGACATGGTATGAGCAGCGCAAGGGTGGAAGTTTAGCGCCAATTGCGCCATCCTGCACCAGACTGCGCATGAACGACAATTTCCGCGATAACTGTTGGTCGGAATGTAAACAGCCCAATCTAGCCGGTTACTATCGTCGACCGAGCCACACTGAGTGTTGACTAAACAAAGGACGCGGCTGAATCCATATACAGTGTAGTTTGATGGTTCAAACTAGTGTACTAGAAGTTAGTTCGAACATGTACTTTGGTTCATACATGGGACTTGCTAGTGTTCGCGTCATCTCCGTGCTTTCCCCGCAAAAATGGTGGCACCAACACGAGTAACTGTCCATTGTCTAGTAATGCAGTGTAACGCTAATTTGTACCAGCTGGCCACGTGGCATGATCATGCAACAAATGGCAGTGCGTGTTTACAAGTACTAATGTGATTCTCTTGACGTGCGCCATCGCCACCAATAAACAAATAAAGTACACCAAAATACCCACAAGAAAGTATTTTCTTCCTTTTTTGCCAAAGTTCAGAAAAGAAACTCTGCTGGAACTCTCGCACGATCGTTTCATAGCGTGCAATGGTGACATCAAGGAACATTTCGAAACTATTACACGGTGAGGGATACGCAGCGACTGAGATGGCGACAGCACGGACACTATCGGCTTTCTACGATGTATGTGCTCTTCTCCTATCGTGATCTAATACTTAGCAGCAACTGACAGTTCCATTGAAACACAAAGCGGTCGCATAGACTTTATCTCCTGGTTAGTTGCGTACAGCGTGATGCATATATGCTGCCCACGCCTGTCACGCCGCCGCTGCCTGGCTCATCCCCACTCCGCTCCAGAGCGAGCACAGATGGTGCTCGCTTTGGAATGGACTGTGTTTAATTAGCATGGGGATAATCTCCTGCCAAGCGAATTTGTGTGCCGTGATTATCTGTTGGTTATGAAAACAAGTGATAAGCATCCCATTGCCTATGCCTTGTTTTCTCAGTTATTTTTCTGTCAGCTGTGATGTTTAATGATGGGAATACACACACATTTGGAGGTGGTAAGTTTGGTAAAGTCATTAGTACTAAATGTTTAGCAAAAAGCATTGGAATTTTTTTTACCAGAAATAATTTTGATTGACGATGACGTTTGACCCTAGAAAGCTGCTCCAAAAACGCACATTTTGGTGCTCCGAACCTGCTCCGAAACTCTCCTTTTACTGTGCCATAGCTTCTCCAAAACAGCATTATTCCTGAGCTGCCCCGAAACACTTGAGTCCACTTACATAAAATTTATTTATCTGAAAAGTAGCGACACTATCCTCCGCGCGCGCGTTTTCATCCGCGATTTTTCTTCGATTTCTCCTTGGAGGTGGTGTTGGGTGAACCCCCCCAGTGGCTCGCTGAAGCCGCATTCGGAATCATTGCGCGCGCTTGTTTGATCGGTTTCTCGGACAGTCGTGACGAAAGTAGGCTTCCGATAGGACATAGTGATGAGCATTTTTTTCAAAAGACTCTTCGATAAATACAAGTGGAGGTGCTTCAGAAAAAAAAAAGCATTTATTTAGAGGCTGAGTGGTCTACCTCTCCGTTGCCACTTCGGCCGTCAATAGAGTTTTAGTTTGATGTTCTTACGACCCGCTCCACTCCGAGTAGGCCAGCGGCACTTATGCGTTGTCCTTTCCGGAGCGGAACACTCACTGTTGCAGTGCCAAGTTCAGCCTTGTTAAATAAAATTACAAATTGTTATTTTACAAATTGTTCACGAATTATTAGTATTTGCTCTCGCAATGTGTTACCAGTCTGTTTCATGGAAGAAAAATGAAGCGTCGTCTTGAATATTGCCGCGCAATAGTGTGGTCCCTAGAATATATTCTAGGAACCATAGCGATAGTCAGCGAAGTTGCATTCCAGAGCACAAGAAAGGACGCGCGTTGCGCCTCCCTCTGCTTGCGAAAACGGCAGTAGTGACCTAAAAAATGGGAGAGTGTCCAAAGCGCCGCGCCAATACATATGGGAGGAGTGACACGGCCGCCTAGATCGGGCACACCGCCACACGCGCTCGATCCAGGCGGTTGTGGGAGTGAGAACCTTTTGTGGTGAACTTCCGCCACACGACAGAATTATTGGTTAAGAAGAATTGATCTGTTAAGAAGATGAAGCAAGCCGGGACTGATATGTGGAAAATTGGCATGATTATGAAGTCGGTACTAGAGATCTATCGAATTTTTAAGCAGGAAATTGCCAAGGAAATGATCTATAATATCCGGGATAGTTCTCTGTTTGAGGCCAGGATGGGAGTATTGCGAACCAAGACATATCGGGCCAAATACGAAGGGGTAGACACGGTATGCAGTGCATGCGGAGAGGAGGAGGAAACTGACGAACACTTGATAATGTTCTGTAAAGGGCTTCACCCTATAGCTCAGGATGATGGTGCAGAGTTTTTCAAAGCACTGGAGTTTAGGGACAGGGAGGGCAAAATAGGCTTTAAGCAGGTAGAATTAACTAGGAGGTTATCTGATTGGTGGCTAAAGTCAAGGCACGAGAGAAAATTAAACCCTTCACTGCAAAGTACCAGTCCTCAACCTCACTATTTAAAAAAAAAAAAAAAAAGATAAATCTAGTTTTTTGGTTCGCTGAGTATTACGGCTTGGTGGCGTTAGCCACCGCCTGATCTAAAGGGTACAGCCATATCCATCCATCCATCCATCCATCCATCCATCCATCCATCCATCCATTGTAAGCTTTTCCCGCACGCCTGATAGGCGCCTGATATTTTTGCGGTTGTTAGCTAACATTGCGATCATTTTGGTGATACTGAGTACTATGTCCCTGCAACATAATACTGCATTGACTCACCGCGCTTAGAACGTGTTTGTGTGGTGCGAAAGGGAGATCTGGTTTGTTTATGTCTAGCTGGTATATTACCGCAATGGTTCACACATACTCCACCATCTGAGGAACGCTTTCTGGATGCAATTTATCATGAGCGGAGGGGGCTTAATTTAGTTATGTGTGGAATGACGAATGTAGACTAGCTACAGGAAATCATAAGCTAGAAATTGTATGAATAACCACTAGAACGTAGCAGGTGTGAGCACAGTAAGTGGCTAGCTCATGCTAATGGTTTTAAGACCTTTTTTATTTCTTGTATTATATTTCTTTTCTAGGTCTTCCTCTTGCCCTATCTTGTTTTCTCAAATAGTTGAAAGCTTCAAATAGCTCGTAAGAAGCCGTATGTGCCCGTCGGTGCGGGCATGGTACTAAAAAAATAAAAGGTAATTGGCGCAACTCTAGAGTCTCTTTCAATTGGTTCATGATTGGCACCATTGTATGACTAACATGAATAATTGGTGGCGAGATCAATAACTGGACATGTTTACTTTTTACGCCATCATTAACAATAAAAACTCGCGAGGCCATTAATTGTGCTATCGCCTAAGCCAGCTCGTTGGGAAATGCATTGTTCTTCTTCGTCGATAACTTTAATTCACCCCTCCCCCCGAGAGTTTTCTGCATCGATTGTGGTTTTGCACTACCTGTAGGGTCTTAAATAAATTCAAGGTCCTGCACCTCACTTTGTTTTGCACTGCATCCGCGATTGGTTGGCCGATATCAAAGATAGTGTAAAGTGACGATGCCATAACGAGGTGACATAATGGCGTCACACTTCGGCATCGTTTATGTCATGGTGACTTCATCACGTGATAATTTTTTTAATCACTCGTGCACACAGGTGTGGTCGTGGAGGGGGGGGGGATTGCAAAGTGATCAACCACATATATTGACAATATATGGAAGGGGTGCTGCGACTCGTGGGTGGTAGGCTGAAAATCGGCCCCAAACATTGACATAATAGGTATGGGGCCACGCTGGGATGAATCTTCACCCCCTCGCCACCTGACGGGGGAACCACTCAATTGCTAACCCGCTTTTGGCCATAGTGGAGGGTGCATGTGCACTCACATTCCCTCTCCGCTAAGCTGCTGAGCGGAGCCTAAATACGCCAAACTAAAACTCTCTAATAATGTGCACCCCCGCTGCAGTGGCATGGTGGTTATGGTACTCGACTGCTGTTGCGGCATTGAATCCCGGCTGTGGCGGCCACGTACATTTTTCGATGGAGGCGAAAATGCTCGGAGCACGTGCGCTTGATTCAGGTGCACGTAAAAAAGACCCAGGTAGAAAAACTTCCGGAGCTCTCTACTACGGCGTCTCTCACAATCACATCGTGGTTTTGATTTGGGACATTTTCGACGGAGGCGATAGGCACGTGGAAGCTCACACATACACATGCGTGCACACGCGTACAACGCACTTGCGAATACATACAAGCATAAATGCATGCACATAATTGCTTGTGAATAGACATGTGAAAATGCACGCTCGCACAATAGTGCACATGTACACACACATGCACACGCAATCTCATTCATATACATACACATACATGCGTACACATACATGCGTACACATACATACATGCGTACACATACATACATGCGTACACATACATACATGCGTACACATACATACATGCGTACACATACATACATGCGTACACATACATACATGCGTACACATACATACATACATGCGTACGTACATGCCTGGAGGGTTCATGGCGCACGTGAGGAACGAAAAGCGCGCGAGATTTACTTGCACGAGCTTTTTGTTACGTCAGGGTCACCTGATTAGGTGGTAGCACGTGTCCCAGCCATTCAGCTGGGACGCGAACAAGGAGGTGAAAAAAGGAGGTCGGCGGCGCATCAAGAGTGTGGCGGCATAGATCTAGAAGTGTCGCAATTTTCCAAGATCTAGACGCTTTCACCCCTGGCAGCACCACCAAACGATGGTATATGCACGCACAAGTTTTCATGACTTATCGTCGTCCGCGCATTGCTTCTTCAATCGTCAGTCCAGCGCGCTGCACGTGTGGCAACTGTCGCGGCACGGGGGACAACGTTCGACCATCCGTAGTCGGTCAACAACTGCATGTTGTGCATGTACGCAACCGGAGTGAAACACGGGGAATAGTATAAAGCCCGCTTTGGTTGGCGTTCGGTCTCCGCCTTGGTCGCGGTTCGCGAAGGTGGCCCGTGACACAGTTGACTATAATATCAAAATAAAATAACTTATCGGCATTTGCTGTACGTCACTCTTGCTCATAGCTGTCTGGAGATCTGTATGGCAGAATAAACTTTCCTCCGAAAAAAAGGTGTCTGTATCGCTTTAAGTGTGTCACTGTCAGCATAAGCATCAGTAATCAAAACACTGACCAAGGACAGAAGGATGCAATATGGTAGGAAGTTATGAGTAAAAAGCCCAAGAGTGTATGAAGTAATGAGCAGCCCTAACCCTATAGAGATGTAGAACCCATCATTTATTACAAGAGTTAAGAAATTTAGTATGCTAAAACTTTTACACCTTTGATCAATTGCTTGATGCCCAGCTGTCAGAATATTCATCTGTCGAGCTTATTATTTATTATTTATTTATACATAGTGCAGCCCATCATGGGCTATGGCAGGAGTGGCAATAAATTTCATGTCAAGCAAAGACAAAAAAATCTGTCATTGGCAAAGCGTTTATACAGTCAAAAGTTGCAGGAATGTAGCTATATTTGTACAAATCAGTGTGTTTTAGTGTTGCTAGGATATTTGCTGATTAAGCTTTTCAGTTAATTTGCACACTCTTTTCAAAGTTCGGCTTCGTAATTTTACCTGCTTACAACATTAACTTCATGTGCACAGGTTCCTCTTTTGGACTGACTGGGATAATGAAAACCCACGAATTGAGCGAAGCTACCTGGATGGCAGCTCAAGAAAGGTGATAGTTAATGTGGGCGAGTACAGTAACCTGCCAGAATCTTTGCCCAATGGAATTACGCTGGATTATGCGGTCAATAGAGTCTATTGGATTGATGCTGGGTAAGTTAAGAAATAACACATTATCCTGTCTGTCTAGCAAAAGAGCCTGAAAATTGTCAAGCCAACTTCCACTTTTCGTAATGCCTTCCTCCACTCATAATGTAATACAAGTTAAAATTCAAATTGTTTTTTCAACCTTTTTATTATGTCTGTGTTTTATTAACAGTCCAGTGGATCCCTTGTGGGATCTCTCTTGAGTCACCTTCACTTTTCATTTTTGCACATGCACCCCGTATATACATTCTTCATTGCAAGCTTCCCTCTCCTCCTTCTTGCACCCCCTCGCCCTCTTTTTGTGTAAGAAGCTTTAGTAGCTCCGGTTCACTTGAGTGTGCTGCATTAGGAGTGATGGGAAATAAAGCATCACGTTGGCATTTCCTGCGAACATTTTCATTCATGTCACATGGCCGGTTTTTGTGGTGCCAAATTTTGGTCGATGATTGTGTGTGCTTTTATTCTTCAGTCTCAAAATTTCGTTACAGGTCTGGCTCAATCCACACTGTTAAATATGATGGGACAGACCATAAAAAAATACTTCACTTGTCAACATTTTCCAAGCCTTTTTCAATGGATGTGTTTGGTGATTACTTTTATTGGACAGACCTTGCATTTTCTAGTATATATAAGGCAAGTATTCTCATCTTCACTTCACGTTTTGTTGTGCATGTTAGTGTCAGTTGGCTTCCGAATGCATTCTCACAATAAATGTTTGATTACCAGGCACATCGGTTTTCATTGAACGCATCTCAGAAGGTGGTTCTCCATTCCAGTAGTACACTCTATCAGGCTGCTATTGTTCATCCTTCTAGACATCCCACGTGTAAGTAAATTATTGATTACGAGGTAAAGCAAACTTGTCCGTCATTGATAAGGACTTTCACCTTTTCTTTGTTCAAGGTACCCTATCATTTAGAGAAGTGATTATCATTTTCAGCTTTGTGTTCCAACTTTCTTACTTTGTAACCATGTTTTATTTTGTATTACTGGTTCAGTTGTACAGCCTGTGAACTTGTAAAATGTTTTCTTTTAGACAACACAACAAATTATTGTGCCAATAACAATGGCTTCTGCAGTCATCTGTGTGTTATGGGAGATGATCGGCCTTTGTGTATGTGTCCATATGGCCTGCAACTTAGCTCCGACAAGCGGACTTGCAAAGGTAAAAAAAATGTGCACAATTTATTGCAATCTGCTGATGGAATGGCTGAATCGCCTTGATTAAATGCACAGTTCCCATGTGAGTTTTTGTAATTTTTTCTTTTGTTGCAATTTATTTTTACAGATCATGAACCACTGGTTCTTTATCAAACAAAGGAGACAAATATTGTCTATTTTGCCTACACAGAGGATCCGTTTCGGTGGATTTATCCTCCTGTGAAGCTACACGTAAGCTTTTAGTATTGTTAAAAAAGAAAGTCCAGCAGCCACGAAGGTAGATGTATAGTACTAATTTTTCACTTCCCATCACTTGGCACATTACTTCTACATGCGCCCCCAACACTACTAGTACTTCATCTTTTTTGTGTATGTGCACTAAAATGTGTATGTGGCTTTCTTTTTGAGGTCAGGCCCCAATGAAAGCTGTCTTAAACAAATCCTTGATGATTTTTAAATTTTCTTGCAGGTCACTGCTTTTGCCTTAACCTTCGATAGCCGAAATGAAGTTTTGTACTGGATTGAAGGGAGAACGATAAAAAGACACATGCTCAAGACCTACACTACTGAAATATTTGCAAAATTTGGTAAGACTTTTCAACTCTCCTGGTATGCCTGTAATAATCTTCAATGCAACTCTAAACAAAATTAACCCAAACTTAATGCTTATTAGCCTGAAATTTATTTTATTATTATTATTAGTATTATTATTCTGACAGTACTATATGCTGTGGTAAAAGAGAAGGCTAGCAGTACTTTACGAATGAATAAATAAATAAATAGTTTCTCGGCATGTATTAAACAAAAGAGCATGATTGTGATGGTAGAGGCTGCACGTTGGTTACTTTCGATAACCTTAGTTATCAGCTTTCTAAAAGTGTTGTAGCGGGTGTGGAATAAATTGTGAGCCCTCCACTTGCATTTTGTTATTAGCATAAACTTAAAAGGACCTCTGAAACGCTTTTTAAAAGTTTTGTGAGTGTTTGAGCTAGAGCATCATCAAACCATTCGCACCACAAATTAAGTGACGCACCATGTACCAAGACCACTACGGACAATTATATTATACCCTCGTTCTCACCTCTGCCTGCCCTTCTTAACTTGAAAGGCATACTGGCATCGCTGGCAATTGCAGAGCTTTCATGAGAGCGCTCGACGATTTGAGCTTTTACCAGTCTAGACTTCTTAGATGGCACGCCGACAGGTTGCGCGCAGTTTCGGAGGTTATCACACTGTGCCTGGCAGCACGCATGCCATCTGGCAGCAGAGACGAAGATCGCAGATTGGTTCATATCTTCCCGACAGGTGCTGCCACCCTACCAGCCGATCTTACTTCCACGCATTCTACAGCACATGACAGCCAATGCTCTGGCCTCAAGTGGCCGGAGCACGTTGCTCTGTGAATGCGCGGTTGAAGACGCGTTTGGCCGAGTCGCAACAATATGTGTCGATCTGCACGGATTCGCAGCTTTAAAGCGTAATAAATTACACATTTTACACGAAGAGCCCAAATCAGTCTCTAATAACCTTTGGGACTTGGTCTACCGGCCCAATGTGTTTGTACAAAATCGTCAAAATTGTTTCAGAGTCCCTTTAATAATTTCCACATGGTATGATCTTTGCTGTCATTTTCATGAATGTCGACTTTCTCATTGTATTACTGTAGTTGGAGTTAAGCTTATAACAGTGATAGTGTGGCAATATAACACATCATGGATAAACTGCCTGGGAGGTTTTTTCAGGTGATTTAAATATGAAGACGTAGTGCACTTTGGCTGTATATTTATGTGTTGGCCTTTACCAGAATAGATGCAAAACCTAATGTTTCTTTATGTGAAATACATTGTTTAGAATATGTATCAACCAACCGATTACAATTTTTTACATTCAGACATGTTTTAAATTTCACACATTTCATCAGGTTGACTTACAAAAATTCTGTCTATGAAAAGCTTCCTTCATCGGTGTCCTTTGAAGTTTTCTTTTTCTTTCTATGAATTGGGAAGGAAGCTCAAAGAATGCAGGCCTATTCAATTCATTCATACAGGATATTACAATATGTGACATCAGTAGCAGCAGTTTCCCTCTCTGCAGCAGCCCAGTGGCTGTGGTGTTGTGCTGGTAAGCTTTATTAGGTTGGGGTCGATCCCAGCTTCGACAGCCACGTTTTAAGGCAAGCAAAAGGCATTAACGCTTTCAGGTACTTTATCCTTCATTGACCCAAGAAGACAATTCCTGGTCAATTGATTTCAAACTTTTTTTTTTGGTCTAGAGTATACAAGAAAATGGGAAATTTAATTTGGATGAACAATGAAAAAAAAAACTAATGAAATTTGATTATTTGTACAAAGTAAACTTGATTAGAATTTATCTGATTAATTTACACAGCTGTTAACTACAATTCATAACATTGTTTGTGCATGAAAATAGATTACAACTTCATTGGAGACCATTCAGATGGAGCTGTCTTACATGCTGAGCAAACATAAACTTCGAAAAATTTTATTTACACACCGTGAAGACGAAAAAGTTTGTCTCTGGAAAACTCCATTTTCAAACTCACTGTGCACCGTAGATGCTCAACATGCAGCACCATATCATTGAGTTAAGTAATGTCTTCCACACTAGAAATGCAAATTGAAGGTAATGTTTGCTTCAGAATTAACTGCGCTTGCTCGAAGAAGGGACCCCAATCGAGGTCACAGAGACTGAAGAGGTTATGCCTAATTGTCAAAATTTTTGCGGCTGTAACTGAAGAAGCGTGTTTCTGCAAGCTTTTTTTTTAGTCTTTCTAATTCCAAGTTTGTAAAAGTAAAGCTTGCTGGGTGAGTTTGTAGGATGATGTACTGAACAGAACAAAAGATGAAAACAAAGGAGAGACAAAAGTATGGTATGTTGACTCTCAACTGGAATGTTGTTGAAAGAAGACTAAATTGAAACCTCTTATGTAGCGTTATTTAAGGCAACATTTTGTGCCTGTTCAATGAAAAAAAAAAATGCATTTGAGTGTCGGTGCACTATCCTGTCATCCCCTCTTTTCTGTCTTAATCCTGTACACTGTTTATATGTTCTCCAAAGTTGTGTGCTGCACTTAAGGTTCGTGCATCAGTGAAGTGCCTGTTATACTACAAAAATTTAGTGCATTTGGCAAACTTAAAAAAAAAAAAACACTTTCTCTCCCTCTCCCCTATATTTTTGTATGCTGTAAACAGCAGCATTGCTACTCTAGTCCCAAGATGATGGGTATAACAGCTGTTCAGAAAGATGTTCACTTCCTTTCTCACTTATTCTGCCAGGGTCCTTGGTGAAGTTGACTGCACTATCGATCGACTGCTTATCTGGCAACCTGTACATAGGAAACTCTGTGCAGCTCAACAGCGAAATTCGCAGCCAGATCTCTGTGTGTTCAACAGGCGGACGGTACTGCAGCAATCTCATCTGGGATTCTGTGCGACATGTCAGTGATCTTGCAGTGGATGCTGTGAACAGGTTGGTGGACCATTGGGACAAATTTGCTTGCCAAGTATGCATAGTCTGTGACAGCCATAGAAGCTTTAGCTACCCTCTGTTTCGAAGAAACTGGTCTTATTGGGAATTTCAGTGATGGTACTTTCATAAAACAAAAAATTGATGCTTTCTGTGTCATAGTGATATTCAGTAAGACTGAGTAGATCGTAAAGATGTAGACAGTGATGAACAGTCTATAAACAAGGCAGGTTTTCTTGCATAACATATCTTGTTCGACTTTGTGTGGCTGGTGCAGCAAATCAAAAGCTCTTTTATGCTGTTGTATTGCAAGCTAGTTTCAAAGAGCTACTCAGGGAAGTAATTTGCTGTAATAAATATTTATTGTACTATGTCTACTGTAAAAATGTTCAGTTGCTCTGTATTAACGGCACTGCAGCAATGAATACGAAGGACAAGATGAAGACAGGACATACGCTGTACTCACAACTAAACTTATTGACAAAAATGCCCTTTATATGCAGCCAGCATCGTCGCCCAAAAGTAAATTGTCACAGATGGTGAAAAGTAAACCACACCAAGATTAGAGGAAAGGGCAAATGGCCTGTTCGTAAACATACACGATAAAGACATTATAAAAAGGCACTAATATGCACATGTTGACGAGCTACTCAAATTCATGTTTGAGAAGGTTACAGATGCTTGTCTGATGCATTTATCTTTTAATCTGGTGATGTGAAAGCGTTCAATTAATCCTCTTATTTTATTGTGATGTCATGAAAGAACAATGGTATCAAGAAAATGTGGAATGCATCCACACAAGACATATTGGCTAGATATGTAGTGGAATTAGAAGGGGAGAGTGAGCGTCAGTGTTCTTGCAGCCCTGTGTTCATGTGCCTCCTGCTTTGACCAATGTAATTCCACCAATTGTCTTTCGTGTAGATGCAATCCATGTTTTTTATTGGTACCACTGTCCTTTCATGATATGACAACAAAATAACCAGAATTGAAGCGTTTCACGTCACCAGATTGAAAGATAAATGCATCAGGCAAGCATGTCTAACCCCGCTAAAGAAAGTAATTTGAGTGTCTCATCAGTACCTATGTATTATAGGGCCATTACATAATGTTTTTATTGCTGTGTATGTTTATCACTAGGCAGTTTGCCTCCAGCTGTTATCTTGATGTGGTTTGCTTCACACATCCATGGCAATTTTTCTTTTTGCGTGACTATGCTGGCTGCATATAACATTTTTTCTAAAATAAAAAAAAATGTTTAGAGTACAGTGCATGTCCTGTCTTAATCCTGTCTTTTGTATTAGTTAATAGTGACTGCACTGCCATGATACATCAGTATGAACCCAGACCAACTCTCCCACCTAGCCATTAATCTGAGGCATATCTATGCTAAACTTTGGTTTCTTTTTTATGCTTTCTCATCTGAATCGTCTATGAATATTAGGGGCAGCAGCTTGCAGGTGTAAGTACTACTAGACTCAACATTACAGAATTTTGCTGTTGTAATTTGTTTAACTTTACAGTGGCTATAAGATCTTTTTTTGCTTGTAGACTTGTTTTGTGGATGGAGCGAGAGCGTGCAGCAGCTGACCAAGATTTAATGACAGTTAAAGCTGCACACCTGAATGGCTCCATTACACGGATGTTGCACACATGGACCTGTCCCAGAAATGCTGCAATGAAAGGTACTTATCAGTATTGAAGTTGCCTTTCACCGTAATTAATTAGCACTCGTAAACATGAATGCACACCCTGCCCTCTTACAGAGATGCCACACTAAAAAATGCAAGATTTTTTCTAAAATTACAGCTTTCTTTAACTGCTTTCATGACAAAAAAAAATCAAGGCTCTAGTTGAACTTGAAAAAGGCTAACATTACCTTTAAAAGGGCCCTACAATGCTTTTTGAGCATGGTCAGAAAATGCTGCATATCAGTAGTAGAGGCTTTCGAGAACACGCGAGCAAAATGTTAACGTGCAGCACGAGACCTGGAATTCACAATAAATTATCGATGTAACGCCCCGCCGCGGTGGTCTAGTGGCTAAGGTACTCGGCTGCTGACCCGCAGGTCGCGGGATTGAATCCCGGCAGCAACGGTTGCATTTTCGATGGAGGCGGAAATGTTGTAGGCCTGTGTACTCAGATTTGGGTGCACGTTAAAGAACCTTAGGCGGTCGAAATTTTCGGACCCCTTCCTTACGGCGTCTCTCATAATCATATAGTGGTTTGGGACATTAAACCCCACATATCAATCAATCAATATCTGAGAACTTTAATCTCGCAAGCTTCACAATCATATGTTCATTATTAGAGGAGAAAATCAAGGTTGAAGTTTTATTTTTAAATTTCGCACCCGAAATCGCCCTGGTTGATGGCGAACATGTATTATTCCTATTTTCGCAATTTGGGCTCGATGAAATTTTCTGAAACTTGGAATGTTGGGCCTATGCAGTGTTGGTGGTAAAGCGTTGCAAGTAACACAGTTACCGGTCAGGCGTTACTCTTTTCGGCAACTTAGTTATGTACTTGTTTACAATTACACTACTGTAATGGGTAACATACTTACATTATCATTTTTCGGTAACATGTGGTGTCGCGTTACTCGTTACTTTTTCATCGTCTGGGTCTAGGTGCCATTTTTCCAGAGCTCGCCCCCGACAAATTATTTCGATTGAGTGTTGGACAGCTGTTAGCTAGCCAGGTATAGGCGAGGAATGCATGGGCCGAATCGGTTTGTGGAAATTGCGGGTAGAAATTTCTGAAGACGCACTGACTCTCTGTGTGAAAAATTGGGCCATCTCCCTTCAAAGCTTGGAAGAAAGCTGTGGAATCCACCACGAGAAACTGTATGGACATGCTTTTCATGGAAGTGGATTGTAGCAGGTTGATTTCTGGCACCCGAAAGATAGGCCACCCAAAGAGAAAGGGCATTGGCCGGTTTACACCTTACCACGTGTTCAATGTGGTGCTTTGTTGGGGGAAGGAAAGAACTTCCCCGAGGGCAACATAAAAACGATGTCGGCAAGTTTTAGTGAAAAAGGAGTACTACACTCGCTGAGAATAGCGAGGTGAACGACCAACCACATAGCATTTGTCAAGTTCCGTGCCTACGACATAAAAGCCGATTACTATTAGCAACTTCTGTTCTGTTTTGCTGTGGAAAGGTGTAGGTCCATATTACCTCGGCTACTCCGTATAGATAAGTTCTGCAGTGAGAAACAAAAAAAAAAACGAAGGTTATTCAAAGTGAACAATCGCAAAAAAAAAATGCACACACACAGTAAAACCTCAATAATTCAAACTGCTATTTTGAAATCCTTCTTAATTCAAAATATTTCTGTGGTTCCATATTTTGCAATGCAAGTCTGAGCATATAATTTGAAGTGGTGGTCAGCATCAGTTTGGTTGATTAGAAAACTTTGGATGCCATGTGCCAATTCCTGATCCCAATTTTGCCGCAAGTTCGTGGAAACGACTGCTCTTGAGAGCCACAAGGCAATGGCAATGTAGCGATACTAATGAGTGGCAGCTGGAGCACGTACTTCTGGAGCCCACTTCTGGAAGTACTAGCTGGAGCCCACTAGTACTTCCAGCGCCAAAAAGAAAAAGGGAGGACAAAAAAAAAAACGGTCTTGTGGTCAATCGAAACGTGCACCTGCGGAGAGCAATACGTGCTTCACTGTAGCAGAGCGATGACGTGCGGGCTAATCGAGTATTTCTAGCTACGTCAGCACATTATGATTTACCCATTCTTTGTGGGATTGTTGACAAATTGAAGGGGACAGCGTAAAGAGTAACAATGTTTAAAAACATTTTTTTGTATTATATTTGACATCTTCAGCCCTTTCTGAACCAGAATCATTCGTTTGTTTGTCTCGGTGGTTTTTTTTTTTTTTCTCTAAAAATTGCATGTTTCAAAACTTGTGCGGTGGCCTGCCATGCCTCCATTGTTATGTACCAAGGGATTCCTTACAGTTTAAACATCATGCATGTAGCCATATGGAGAGGTTGCAGTTTGCAAGCTGGAATGCGTTTGGCACATTCAGAAAATAAAGGGTCCAGAACTTCGAAAATGAAAGAAAGCAGACGCATCAAGCTTTCTGTCAGGAAATCTACATATGGCTAGGGACGTCTCATTGGTGTCGTCATTTGTGAGCACTGAAACTATTATTGTTTGGTCATTCAAAGAAATAGAGCCAGCTTGAAGGACATGCGAAAAGCTGGCCGGGCCACCTATTTTCACCTGGCATCAAAGGATACCAACCCATCCCACAGGTGCTGCCCAAAGGGTGCCAAAACTTGGTTTAAATTCAACAAAGTCCAGTCGAATGGTGAATCATTCGTTCATATAGAACACCTTCCAGCATCTGTTGTTGAGGCTGTTAAGCCAAATTGTCCAGAAATAGCTCTTTCAGAATTACTTGTTAAATGGCTCTATGGGAAAACTCAAAACCTTAATGAGTTGTTGAATTGTCGTGGGGGAGAGCACTTCAAAAAAACATTTTCTTTGGACACCACACATTGAAAATATGCACTCTTGATACTGTGCTCACTTTAAGGATGGCAATATGGCCTATGTGAATGTGCTGAACTCCTCTGGAGTTTCCGAGGGCACTGTACAGTGCAGGCACTACGCACCCTTGTCCTGCGTCGACAGTACTTAGCTGACAGGGCTGCACAGCATATGACAAAGAAGGCTCGCCAGGCAAATCGTTTCAAGACGAAAAGAAAAATTATTTTGATGAGTATTAGTAACTGCTTTGATGCGAAAAGCTAGAAAAAAGCGTAGCCTCTGAGACAAGAGTTTTAAAACCGAAAACGCAAAATACGTCACGATGTTGCTGATCTTGAAGACAATGCTTTTCAGGCTCAAATACTATTGTGCACAAAACAAACAAAGAATGCAATGCGAACATTGCAACTAGATCTGAGTCATTTCGCATTCTCATTTTGGTGTTCTCGGCAATCAGTCTCTTTTGAAAAACAATCTGCCCGCGCATTAAGACCAGCAGACCGCGCATCAAACATACCCGGGCATTCGGAAGCGCCATGCAACAAACCAGATCAGCTCGATGGAATAACAGCACCTTTGTGTCACCTGCACGCGAACAATCGAAATTCGTTAGAACATGACCAAAAGTTGATCAATACTGGATTGGGGAAAAAAATGCACCTTTAAGGCTTCGGTATGGCGCAGCATTAGATATAGCGGATGTCTCGCTGTGTGAAAGTTCGATATGCAGGTGCAACAGTCTCATACTTCTGCATGGGAAATTCAAGGAAATTTCTCAACTGTTCAATATAGCCAATCATTCGATATATCGGAAATCGACTGTACACATTATCAAGCCGCACCTTGGTGACTGGTCGCCAGCAGTGGTGGGAATCCTGCGCCAATCTGTGCCAACTGGAAATTACTGCGCCATACTGCATGCTCCAAACGGGTCTTTTTTATCTAATTTGTGCGATTGCTGCGCCACAAGGTGGTTTTGGAGCCGAAAATAATGTTGACAGCAGTATTGTGAGCAGATATTACATGATGGTTGCCATTTTGTACGTGTGCGCTGTTGAATTTGCGTGCAGTTGCACTGCTGCAAGAACACGGAATCGGCCGATCAGTTATTCCTCCTTGAATGCTGTTGCGGGGGTATTTTCTGACAACCATTGGCAAAGAACAAAGGGGATGTGGCGACTACCGAAAAGCAGAGTGGGCGCAAGCAGCTCGGCACGGTGTGTACGCGAAGAAGGCGAAGCGCTGCACCCAACTAGCCAGCAGATGATTGGCTCCCTGGTACACATTTATCGCGGACAGCCGGTTATGTGGGTTTCATCGCTATGCCAGCCGCTGCGTTGGCTACGTATCCCGGACCACGCAGTATTTTCGAAATGCTCTTTAGTGTCGTCATTACGTGCCATCGGACGGTCATGCGAGAATGCGTCATTTGCAACATTGGCAAAAGGAAAGAAATGGCTTTACGGTGGGCACTTTAGACAATATTTGCTGTGACACTATATTCATTCCTTCTCTCATGCTGATGGTGCACGTAAAAACACTCAAATTGGTACTTTGTCATAGGCCTGCGCAAGAGGGGGGGGGGGGGGGGGCAGAGAAAGTGCGTCAGCCCCATACATGAACATAAGGAGGAGACCCCTGCCACGAACCTTTGCCTCCCCCCCTCTGAAGGGGAATCCTATACGGACGCTGGTTAATGCATAGTACTACATTTGGTGCGTAGTTGGCTGTGTTCCCAGCAGGTTCTTGGCATGTGTAACGAAGTAGTTTGGCACCCATCTGCGTCTTTCCTCCACTCATTTTTGTGTTCCTACTTTTTCACCAGTTACAAAATGTTCACCAGAGTAATAACAGATAATAAGGCCGCTGCTGCAGAAGATACATTACAAAGCACATGCCTCGCTCTCCTTGGAGACAAGGGCATTGACAAACATTCGTACTGTATCATCTGTCCATATCATTATCAGAACCGGTAGCCACTTACTTTCTCTGTACATATTTCATATTAGTCTCTTCATTTTAATACCTCGATGTTTTACCTGCCTCGGGCAAGGAATTTCAGGCCCCTATGCAGCCAGTCATCACACCCATTGCCCACATCTTCTGTTTAATATACTGGCGCTCTTTGGCCATCACATGGCCCTTGCGCCAATGAACGCAATATATCATCATATCATATCATCAGCAGTGAAGCATGTCTTGTTCTGCCCCCGCAGGGGCGTCCGCGCAAGCAGGTGTTTGGTGTGTAGCTACACCACGGACCCGAGCTAACGAGGGGTTTCGACCCCCTCCCACGCCCAGCCGTGCGTGGCTTTGCCATGTTCGAGGAAAAGGGGATCCTGGGGGTTGAGCCAATGCTGGGTGATTGGACCTTTAAGGCCCCCCAGTGGCGGCAACACACTCCTTTCGCCCCGGCTTCACGTAGACGGCACCCCTGGGCTGACCCACCCAGGGGAAACCGGCAGTCGCCTTTTCCTGTCTCTCCCTCTCCATCTTCGTCTTTTCTCTTACTTTAAATCTTTCCTGTCCTCTGCTCACTTCCATTGACTTCCGTGTTCCCTGGTGGCAAGGGTTAACCCTGTGTGGCTATCCTACCTTGGATACACCATATTCGGTTATAGTGGTGGCGTACAGCTGGCGTCTGCAGGGCCTGTACTTAGACCCTGCAGCATCCCCTTGTAGGACTTCATGGTGGGTGGCTGGCGCCACTGCCGAAAGTAAACATTTACATATGGCTAGTTCCTTCCCCTCACTCCCTGATCGCCCTCAGAAAAGACGGCGCACCGATGAAGTCTTCAAGTTTTTTGGTCACCAGAAAGTATTTTTTCCCCGATTACACGTTATCCAAGCTGACACACCCGGCAAATCAGTACGAACACTTTCACCTTTTCTAGTTTCAAAGTCTTTGACGGAAATCTTTGGCCCAGGATATAAAGCATCTAGAATGGCAAGTGGTGACCTCCTGTTGGAGCTCTGCGACCAAAAACTATGAGAGACTGCCTAATCTAATGAAATTCGGAGATACCAAATTAATAGTAACTCCACACTGAACCATGAACACCACCCGTGGTGTTGTTTCAGATGATGACCTGTTAGGGCTAACGGAGGCTGAACTCCTGGAGGGTATTAGCGAACAGAATGTCATCGACGTGAAACGATTTAGGATGAGGCGTGATGGCAAAGAAGTTCAGACTAAGCACCTGATACTTACTTTCAATTCAAGTGTACTGCCCGACTTTGTTGAGGCTGGTTACATCAAGCTTCGAGTGAGGCCATATATACCAAACCCTCTCCGATGTTTCAAATGTCAGCGGTTCGGCCACAGTTCACAGAACTGCTGAAGCTGCCTAAGTTGTGCTAAATGCAGTTCTGAAGAACACACATCTGATGCCTGTGAAAACTCTCTTCACTGTGCAAACTGTAATGGGGAGCATGCCGCATACTCGCGGTCATGCCCATGCTGGAAAAAAGAAAAGTAAATTGTCACAATTAAAGTAAAACAAAACATTTCATTTAGGGAGGCACGAAGGCAGGTGTCCTACCTACCAGAAACTAGCTTTGCCGAAGTAGCGCGTCAGGGGGCAGCACCACGACGGCCCCCGGCGGCTGTCTGGCACACGCGTAGTGAGCCAGCGGTGACGCCATAAGTCCCCTCGGCGGTTGCAGCTAGTGCTGCCCCGCCATCCAAGAAAGACCCCCTATCCTCAGGTCTGGGGGCTAGAGGTCTCGTCTTTTGAGGCGAGGCCCTCAAAACAAACCCAGCGCCTCGCAAGAGGCGATGGACACAACACCGAGCGTGAGGGCGCAGCCAGCGCCTAAGGATCGGCGCGACTCTGTCGACTGATCCAAAAAAGGAAAATCTCGTGTCACGGTCCCTGGAAAGGGTACGTGAGCTAACTTTCCATCCTTGAGCACACAGCATAAAACACATCTAAAATGGACACACAGATATTACGGTGGAATGTGAGAGGACTTCTCCATAACCTCGATGATATTGGAGAACTTCTTAATAAACATACTCCAAAGGTGCTGTGTGTTCAGAAAACACATCTCAAGTCCACACAAACAAACTTTCTAAAGCAATATGCCATCTTCCGCAAAGACCGTGACGACGCTGCCGCTTAGTTGGGCGGTGTCGCTATAATAGTTGATAAAGGTGTTGCCTGTAAGCAATTAAACCTCCGAACTTCTCTTGAGGCAGTTGCTGTTCGAGCAGTGCTGTTTGGGAAGCTACTAACAATTACCTCTATTTGCATTCCTCCTTGCTGTCAACTTTGGAAGACACAATTTCAAAGCTTCATTGATGAACTTCCTCCCCCATATATAGTCGTTGGTGATCTAAATGCACATAATCCCCTATGGGGCGACTCCTGTTTAGATGCGCGAGGACACCTAATAGAACACTTTCTGTTTTCGTCATGTGCATGTCTACTAAACAAAAAAGAACCAACATATTATAGCTCTACACACAACACATACTCTTCTACAGACCTGAGTATTGTCTCGAGTACATTAATTCCATATCTGGAGTGGTTCGTTCTCAAGAACCCCTTTGGGAGTGACCACTTCCCGATTATGTTGAAGTTAACAAAAGAAGATACATGCTCGCCTGACTTTCCTTGTTGGAACACCAAGTCAGCCAACTAGGAACTGTTCCGAGAAATTACATTTTTAGATGGAGATGATATTGCTGATTTTAATATTGACGATGCTGCAGCATACGTAACAGGTTTTATTATTGACGCTGCAATGAAAAGTATTAAGTAAACTAACGGAATGACTAATAAGCGTCGCATCCCATGGTGGAAGGACAATTGTCGAAAAGCGCGCAATAGACAAAATAAAGCTTGGAGACTACTCCGAAATTACCCAACGGCTGAAAACCTCGTCAATTTCAAACAGGTCAAGTCTCAAGCCAGAAGAACGCGTCGTCTTGCAAAGAAAGAAAGTTGGAATAGGTACATCTCCGGTATAAGTTCTTACACTGATGAAACGAAGGTTTGGAATAGGGTAAACAAGTTGATGGTTCAGGAGTCACACCCCCTATCCTTGGTAAGTAGCCGAGGGGAGAGCCTGGAAGAGCAGGCAGACTGCCTAGGTGAACACTTTGAATATGTCTCAAGTGCATCACACTATACAGAAACGTTCTTAAGATTCAAAGAACGTGAAGAGCGGCAACCCCTTAAATGTAAACGTCTGTCCAGGGAGACTTACAACTGCCCATTTTCATTTGCTGAACTTAAGGCATCTCTTGCGTACTGCAACAACTCGGCGCCAGGTGGCGATCGTATACTGTACGAAATGATCAAGTACCTTCACCCCGAAGCACTAAAAACACTCCTAACCGTCTTCAATACCATGTGGGAAGCTGGGTATATTCCATTGTCATGGAAAGAAGCGATAGTCATCTCGGTGCTTAAACAAGGCAAAGACCCGTCCTTGGCCACCAGCTACAGGCCAATAGCGTTAACAAGCTGCCTATGCAAACTATATGAGAAAATGATAAACCGGCGCTTAATCCACTTTCTAGAAAGAAACGGTATACTAGACCTCCTTCAGTGTGGTTTCAGAGAGGGGAGGTCGACAATAGACCGCCTTGTTCGCATATGCATTTATTCATAGGCAGTTTGTACTTTCGGTATTCCTAGACTTAGAGAAGGCGTACGATACCACATGGCGATTCGGGATTCTACGCGATCTTGCCGCCATGGGCATCCATGGGAACATGCTAAACACAATTAAAAGTTATCTGTCTAACCAAACCTTTCGCGTTAAAGTGGGAAATGCTCTCTCTAGATCATTTACCAAAGAGACTGGTGTTCCGCAAGGGGGTGTGCTTAGTTGCACACTTTTTCTTGTTAAAATGAACTCCCTGCAGTCAGTCATTCCAAGCGCGATGTTTTATTCTGTGTATGTTGATGATGTGCAGATGAGTTTCAAATCATGCAATATGTCTATCTGAGAACAACAAGTGCAGCTTTGAATGAATAAATTGTCTAAATGAGCGGGTGAGAATGGTTTTAAAATAAACACCAAAAAAAATTCTTGCGTACTTTTCTCCAACAAACGAGAGGTAATGCCACTACCAAATGTTGCGATTAAGGGAGACCAACTCTCTGTGAGCAGCGAGCATAAATTCCTGGGAACCACTTTAGATTCTAAGCTGACGTTTATTCCTCATATTAAATATGTCAAAATGAAATGTTTGAAAGCGATGAACGTCCTAAAACTCCAATCACGTACAACATGGGGTAGTCATCGAAAGTGCCTCTTAAAGTTGTACAAAAGCCTTGTCGGGTCGCGCCTTGATTATGCCTCTATAATTTATCATTCTGCAACGCCAAGTGCATTAAAAATCCTAGACCCTGTTCACCATCTGGGTATCCGACTTGCAACCGGTGCTTTCAGGACAAGTCCGATCCAGAGCCTCTATGTAGAGTTGAATCAGTGGTCACTTCACCTGCAGCGATCCTATAGCAGTTTCACATATTTTATAAAGGTACGCGAAACATAAAGCATCCTTCTTACTCAGTTATAAACGATATGACCGCTGCCACCCTCTACCATAATCGACCCGCAGTGAGAAAGCCGTTCTCTTTGCATGTGAGAAGCTTAAGTAAGGAAATGGGTGTTCCGCTGCTAGAACTTTGTCCTATGCCCACAGCGAAACTTTTACCGCCGTGGAAGTGGCAGCTTATACACTGTGACACCTCATTTGTCGAGATCACTAAACATGCACCAGAAGCACATATTAAAATGCATTTCCGACAACTCCAGTCCAACTGCTCATGCGTAGAGTTTTATACCGACGCTTGTAAGTCGCATACAGGGGTGGCTTATGCGGCCGTCGAACCATCCTTCTCGGAATCCGGTGTACTGCACCCGGAAAGAAGTATATTTACGGCTGAGGGTTATGCACTATTGTCGGCTGTGAAGCATATACGGAAATCAAACATACAAAAATCGATTATATTTACACTCATTAAGCATCGTAAATGCATTAAGATCACTTTTTATATTCAGAAATCCGGTAATAATTGAGTTGTATTCCCTCCTGTGTACTGCGTATATGTCCAACCAGCATGTTACTATTTGCTGGGTACCTGGCCATAAAAGCATCGAGGGCAATGTGTTAGCTGACCAAATGGCCACGTCAATTATATTGCCCGTTATTAACCCTACTTCTACTGTCCCTGCAACAGACCTAAAACCCTTCCTACGTAAGAAACTGCAAAGCCACTGGCAACGCTTGTGACACAGAAATGAATAAGCTTCACTTGATTAAGCCGCAGTTAGGTTACTGGCCCTCTGCTACGAGAACACGGCGAACTGATGCCCTATTCTGTCGTCTCGGAATAGGACACACTTATGGTACCCATAGCTTTCTGCTGACTGGCGATGAACCTCCTACTTGTGGTAGGTGTGGCGAGAGGCTAACCGTCCTCCACGTCCTCCTGGAGTGTCCGGAAGCTGAAAGAGAAAAAAAGAAATATTTTCCTTTAGCATACGGCTATCATCTTCCTTTACATCCGATTATGTTTCTCGGCGAACAGCCGCTTTTTGATGCAAAATCAGTTCTAAGCTTTTTAAAGGATGTAGTATTGAATGTTTTTAGCCCAACAAGTTCATAGCGCATCCTATGTTCAGAGGATGCCGCTGTGATAGCAGCTTTCAATGAGCCCAGGTCTCCATGCTCTTGTTTTAAGGGCTCTGTGGAGGCACTGGTGCTCCATGCCAAGTTTTTATTTCACATACGTATCACTTTTAAACCATTTTATGTCTCCATAGCACACATCATTTGTCATTGCCATATTTTACTATATGTATATTTTTACGCACCTACAGTGACTGTTTTTTAGGCCCATTTACAGCCACGTCACATCTGTTTTATCCACACTGCACATCGCACAGTTCATTATCATCGCTCTGGTGCTCTTTGGCCATATCTGGGCCTTGCGCCAATAAGCTCCACTAATCATGTCTTGTTCTGTGCAGGTGCACATTTTGGTTGATCACGACAGTGTTTTCTTCTTTGCAGTTGCAGCCGTGAGGTTCGTAGTTCTTCCGTGTTTGCCACAAAATTAATATGAGGTATTGTGAGAAAACATAACCCTTGGGACCGCAATCTAGCCGGCACAGCAAGCGATCAGCCCTGCATCCCACTTTTTGTAGGTTCTGTTAATTCGAAAACCCCCTTAAACCAAAGCTTTCTTGCAGCCCCAGTGACTTCGAAATAACGAAAGTTTACTAGTTTCAATAACATAGCAATGTATAGTCTCCTTGCAGCAGTTCAAAATGCGAAAAACCACACACACACTGTTCTACCCACAGTACTATATGTACTAACACATGATTCCATATATCACAACACCCAGCTGTATATCACAAGTGCTTATCCAGTCTGGTGTACACCAAGAAGTCTTTCAGGGAGATGTTCTTTTTTCGAAGACGAATTTCAGGCCATGGTCTAAGTAATTTCTTTTATGTGCGGTGCTGTCAGTCGCTGACCCATCCAGAAGACAGCTGGTAACTACAACAGATCTTCATGTGTGCTTCCGATCGAGCGTCTGCCTCAATGAAATTTTGCCCATCATGGAGAATAAGGTGACCCCATGGCAGGAAGAAAAGCCTTAAATGAAAAAAAAATGCGAGCGGGACACAAAACATCAAATTTTTTTCTTCCAGTGCAAAAAAAATTTTTTTACTCGCTACCTTGATTGGAGTCCTTCTGTTTCAACTAAAGCCCATTAAGACCACTGTCACACAAACATTGCGGGATGGCAGACATAACCGCAGTTAGTCTCCTAATTGTGGTTATCACAAACAGGCAATTTCATGAAAGATAAACAAGGATCCAAGATTGGATATTTCAGATTTCAGTTTTATATTTCATGAGCTTACAACCGAGTATCCCAAAAAGGAACTTGCTTTTTTTAGTGCCCAAGTTAGGAGGTAAAGCATATTGAACATATTATACTCGGAGGTACCAATTTGATTACAAGTCATTCACAAAATTTCATGATGTAACCCATAAATATTACTGTTACAAAAAAGACATATTGTTTATGAAATGTATGCATTTCAAAAACTAAACTAACATTGTCTGAAACTTGTTGAGTGAAGAAAAGTAGGTCTATTTTTGAAAAGTGTAAAAATATGTGAAATTTTATATGTAACCTATAAATATCAGTTACAAAGAAAACATTTTATTTATGAAATATATGCACTTAAAAAACTAGACTAACATTGTCTGAAACTTGTTGAGTGAAGAAAAGTAGGTATGTTTTTGAAGTGTATAAATATGTGAAATTTTATTATAGTTGCTCCCTAGCAGTTGCTACAAAGTTAAAAATTACTTTGTTCTGAAAATATCGCTTTCTCTCTGCAGCGGCAGTCACATTTCTGGTTATTGAACTCCTGAGTGAGCGAGGCTTATCTTGAACACAGTGACATAAACGCTCGCAAATTTTTGTGGTTATTAGAAAGGTTAAAGCTGACAAAAATGATATTTATGCAAAGATATTTCTTGTGATTACTGGATCATTAAATATTTCTTTACTGCTACATGTTTGCGCATCTATATTGGTAGTACAAGCACGTTGTCCAAGTGGACCTTTACCGGGCAGGGAGACTAGACATGCGCATGTTTTTGGGGCCGAAATGCGCCAACAGGTGCAAGCTAAGGGACATCTGCCTCTCCCCCTCTGTCTTGGGGTGGGGGAGAGGCGTCAATGCACGTTTTCATGATTGCTCATTGGCATGTGCAGCGAGCGATTTCGGAGGCCAAAGACAACCAGGTTTGATTTCGACGATCTCCTCTGGATGTACTGTTTGGATTCGAAAAAGGCCGATACTTGTAAATTTCTTGAGAGTTTAGTGATGTTTTCTTTGCCGTTAGCATCAATAATTGAATGCGGTATTGCGTATATAATGTCACATTGAGAAATATGGCTTCACCACGTGCCACAGTCAGAAGCTATCAAATGTAACTTTGCTGGCATCTTTAAGCTGCTGTAATATTAGTTAAGTTCTAGTTCTATAAAATTTATATGAATAATTCTCATTAATTGAGCATTTTGGGATATATTCCTTGTTTGGTTAGCCATTTCATGTGAAACGTAAATTTGAGTTAAAAATTATTGTTGTGGGCTTCTGCAATAAAAACGCATTCTTATCATTGTGGAGTGACAGCAATGGTGACGTCTATTAAATTTTTTTGTTACAGAAATGGTAACATGTTGCCTTTTCTTGGAGGTAACGAAAGGCCGTAACGTGCTCAGTTTTCTTTAGTTACAAGTAACGTATTTAGTTGCTTTTAGTCAGTAACGTGCAACACTCGGTCTGTGGCACCTACAGATGACAATGTAGTACTTCATTTTTATGAATTAGAAACTACATAAGACCCAGTAGACTGTCAGAATATTCTACGTCATGCTGTTTGGTGCGGGAATTTAAAGGTGATGTCTACGCCCCCATTTTCTTTTCATGGGTTAGCTTGCTTACCAAGTGTTGTTTTGCAGTGAGAGGCATTTTAAGGAATTGCACTTCACTTATATGCAAAAAATTGTTTTTCTCTTTAGTGTCTCTTTAAAACTCCTTGTATCATGTATGAAGAAAAGGATGGGCCGTCATCCTCATGGCGAAGCCCCCTGGTGACCTCTTTTCTATTCAAACACGCATCTAATCTTATCCTCGATGATGATAGTGTTCTTCCTCGTCTTCTACAGTTTTAAACATCTTCTGCACCGCCACAAATGATGCAAGATGGTGAAGAACACTAAACGCTTGAGTTCTAAGCACACGCTGTTCATGAGTAATTGTATTAGGTCTAGGTCAAGCCATGTGGGACAATTCGGCCTTCCTCTGTGCCTGCTCTTGCCTTTGAACGCATTGACCTTGGTGAATTTGGATTGTCACTAAGCACGTTTCCTTGACATGAAAACTCTCAGAGAAGACTCTTCTAGAAGGATCTTGTGTAGCTATTTCTGAGAAACCTTTTCCTTGGCTTTCTGTTTCTTGCTGCATTTATTTTGTAAGCATCAGCCTTCTGCCTCAATCTTCATCTAGCCTGTCCCCTTCGCTGCTGTGACGTTGTGAGGGCATTTTACAACTTTGCAGAATTGAGCTGTGCCATACGCATTTTCTGTAATGCAGACCTCTGCAGCTTTCTCGAAGAGCAGAAGCTTTCAGCAGTGCAAGGTGCTTGCTTTTGTGTCATCATTGCCTTTCCTTTCTTCCATTTTCTCTCGGTTTATGAAGTGGCCTTGATTATTTTCAGGCAGGCACTTGTACGTGCCGCGGTGAGGGCTTTATAATGTCGGTCTGCCAGCTTTCGCTTGTACGCTTCCTTAATATCGCGTGGATGACCTTTTTGAATCTGCAAAGTCTTCCTGCTTTTCAATCGTGAAAATGCCTTCCACCACATACATCGGAGTTATTGCAGATGTCTTGTCATTAGCTTGAAGGGTACAACACGCTGACAAGAATCGTAAAGTTGTAGAAGTTTTCTTTAGACTTTGAGGTTGTTCTTCAGCGTTAGCCTTTGAGATTGCATTCTCTGCAGTGGGAGTGCTAGTCTGTATGCTTCCAGTATGTTCCGCTACTCATCGCGAGGTCGACTCATCGAGCTTCGCTCCGACAAGATTGCTATTCAGCATGTAATGGCTAAATAGCGATAACGAAGATAGAGAGTATTTTCTTTCTGCTTCTGTTCTAATCCGCTCTCTTAGTCTCCAAACGAACCTGCCATGCCTTTAATACGTCGGCGATCATATATTCTGTTCTGACCTTTGCTAGAATAATCTTGTGCTCATAAACGTCGGCCTCCTCCATTTCTGCTTCTAAATGATCAGTATATACTGTGTCTTTTGCCTTCTTGAACCTTCTACTTTCTGTGTCCTCTGAGAACCTCAAACTGCTCAATCAAAATTCGTTGAGTACTCCGTAATGCACTTAATAATAGGCGTTCCACATGCAGAAGGCTTTAGATACTTGTGATGGCTTCTATGACTGTCTTTCTCACTTGACGCCACCTTTCATACAGGGCCTCCATGATGCGGTCTAGTGTTAGAAACGTGAAAGATCACTGGCTGGCAGCGTCACGTGGAGAATTTGGCATCAATGTGGGATCCATCGCAGTAGCTTTGCACGAGGAATATCCGGTTGTTTTCTGGTCGTCATTCTTTCTGATCTGGGTGTCCGGGATGGTCAGGCCTCGCACATCAGCTTCACCTGATGGCTTCGCAAAAATACTCCACGCTTCAAAAGCAGTCAAGAATTTGCGGAGGCCACTCTGTCTTGCCTCTGAAGGCCTTTTTTCAGTTTCATGGCAGTTTTATCGAGCTTTTCATGTTGAATAAAGGGTGAGCCGTAGTCCCTATGGCGAAGTCCCCCCATTGTTTTCTTTATTTGAACACTGATCTTCTCATGATGATGATATCATGCTGGTACCATGCTGTGAATGTTTTCCTTTTCTCAAGCTTGATTGCATCACAATGATTCACAGACCTTATGGAAAAGGTGGTAGTTTTAATAGAGGCAAAGTGGCTTTCGCCCTTACTTTATTCTTATACAGTTAAACCTCTTTGTAAGAGGCATGCTCCAGATGGCAATTCTTGTATTTTGCGAGATGTCTCTTATAAGCAGGGCACCTCGTATCCATTTTCTTATCAACCCGTATTTTAGTGTAAACGCAGTGATGTCTTATACCAGTTTCTCTTGTATCAGTGTCTCTTATTAAGGGGTTCTACTGTACATTGTATATTTTCAGACATGACACTTGGCAAAAGCTTCATGCGGCATTTGTTTCCTGGTAGCCAATTGGCTTGGTTGTTTATCATTTTAAATATTGCTTGTAGCATGTGACTGTTTCAAGGCAATATCGCACTTTTTTTTTTTACAGGTTTTGACGTGAATCCTTTGCGAAAGGAAGTGTGCTGGAGTGATTCAAATAGAGGTGCCATTATGTGCGTCGGCTACAGCACTACAGCCAATTTTTCTGAAATGGTCCTGGCCAGTGGTGGCAGTCAAAGCCACTTGCTATTTATGGCTGACAAGGAGAGATTTTTTTACAGTCCTGGAAATGGTAGCTTGTACTGGGTCACCTATGGCTCCCGTGATGCACCACACCTAGTTTGGAATGGTACAGAGCCTCTGGCCTATTTGAAGCATTCTAGTCCTGATGTCTTTCTTGAACATTGGAGTGAGTATAGTTTATATACTAGCTATTTTTTTTACGTTTGTGCGTATATTTGAACGGTTTGAATATTTTAATGAATAGAAGAGTATTCAAATTCGCTTCGGTTTGAATTTAAATTGTACCCCGCAGGGGCGTCTGCTTACGCAGGCGTTTGGTGTGTAGAGACACCACGGACCCGAGCTAACAGGGGGGGGGTGACTCCCTCCCACGCCTAGCCGTGCGTGGTTTTGCCGTGTCTGGAGAAAAGGGGATACTGGGGGTTGAGCGGACACCAGGTGACAGGACCTTTAAGGCCCCCCGGCAGAGGCAACACACGTGTCCCTTTGGGCCCGGCTTCACATTGACGACACCCCTGGCTTGACCCACCCAGGGGAAATCGGCAGTCGCCTTTTCCTGTCTCTCCCTCCTTACATCTTCGTCTTTCTCTCACACTTTTTATCTGTCCCTCTCCTTCTCTCTTCCGTTTATTTCCAAATTTTCTGGCGGCAAGGGTTAACCTTGTGTGGATACCCAGTCTTGGCTATTCCATATTAGGTTATAGCAGTGCTGTACAGCTGGCGTCGACAGGACTTGCCCAGCATCTCCTGCCACATCCACTTGTTGGGCTCGGTGGTGGGCGGCTGGCACAGCTGCCGAACTTTATAGTCAATATATGGAAAATGCTTCCCCCCCTTCCTGATCGCTCCCTGAAAAGGTGGCACACCGAAGACAAATTCATGCTCGACTCTCCAAAACCGACTTTCCCAAAGTACCATGTTATTCATAGCCAGAACGAAAAGTAGACAGCACGTGCGATTTCACCTTTTCTTGTGTCTAAAACTTTCACCGAAGCAATAGGTCCAGGCTATAAAGTCTCAAAGATGGGAAATGGCGATCTCTTACTGGAGTTCGTGACAAAGCTCAATATGAGAAGCTGTCTAAACTTGTAGCGTTTGGAGAAACCCCCATTTTCGTGGGCCCACACAGGTCCATGATCACTGTCTGCGGCATCATTTCTTGTCTTCTTCAACTCTCAGAAAGAGAACTATTGGAAGGCTGGCAAGACCAGAATGTAGTTAAGGAACAGACAATTATTATACGACGGGACAAGAAAAAAACACCCACCAAACACATATTTGTCACCTTCGGTACTAGTGACTTACAAGAATCAATTGTAACCGGCTTACACCTCCGTGTGCGACCATATATCCCTAATCCTCGTCGGTGTTTCAAGTATCAATGTTTCAGGCATGGATCGCGGAGTTGCAGAGGGCGCACCACTTGTGCAAAGTGTGCATCCATTCAACACGTATTGGACGACTGCACCTTAGAAGTAACTCATTGTTCGAACTGTGAAGGAAATCACCCTGCCTACTCACGATCATGCCCCACATGAAAAAAAGAGAAACAAATAGTTGAACTCAAGGTCAAATTCATTCTGTCATTCCAAGAAGCACGTAAACGTTTTTCACTGCACAAGCTCTCTTATTCCTCCTTTGCAGATGTGACGCGCCGGGGTGCCGCGCCAGATGTTCCTGCACCCGCGAATGTCACACAGAGTGTGGCCGCGGTTGTGCCACCAGTGCCCCCGGCTGGACCAGCCTGTACTGCTCCGCCACCTGACAAACAGGGTCAGCAGACCCCCGTGTCTGCTGAACCTCGCACGGACCACTGCAAGTGCAGTTAGGTCTGAAAGTTCTGTGAATGTGCCTGCAGAGCAGGCACCATTCACCACCTCGCAAGAGGTGATGGATACAAGTACGACTCCTCGGGTGCCTTGAACGCCGAAGGATAGACGCAACTCTTTGGAGAGGGCCAATAAAAAAACACCCGAATTACAGGGCCCCCAAAAGGCCCTGTAACCTAAGTCAACACTTTTGTACACACAGCACAGTACACACTGCTTGGAAGATCATGTGAACTCTATCGCCGCACACTTCGAGGAGGTCTCCAGCTCGTCGCACTATACCGTAGAGTTTCAACGATACAAAGTCTGAATAAAAAAAGAAAGAAACTACAGCGCAAATCCACAACCTACGAGCCCCGCCGCGGTGGTCTAGGGGCTAAGGTACTCGGTTGCTAACCCACAGGTCCCGGGTTCGAACCCCGGCTGCAACGGCTGCATTTCCGATGCAGGCGGAAATGTTGTAGGCCCGTGTGCTCAGATTTGGGTGCACGTTAAAGAACCCCAGGTGGTCGAAATTTTCGGAGCCCTCCACTATGGCGTCGCTCATAATCATATGGTGGTTTAGGGACGTTAAACCGCATATATCAATCATATCAATCAATCCACAACCCACGAGGCATACGATTCACCTTTTTGTTTAGCTGAGCTACAAGCCTCACTAAACTGCTTCAACAAGTCTGCCCCAAGCTCCAACCGTGTGTCATATGAAATGCTAAAATGCTTTCCCATCGAAACTCAAAAAGCCCTTCTCTGCCTGTATAATGCTGTATGGTTTTCCGGCGAGGCGCCCTTGACCTGGAAAGAAGCCATAGTTATTCCTATTTTAAAACAAGGCAAGGACCCGTCCTCAGTTTCAAGCTACAGGCTAATAGCACTAACCAGTCGTCTTTGCAAGGTCTTTGAAAAATATATAAATAGGCGGCTTATGCACTTCCTTGAGACTAATGACCTACTTGACCCATAACAGTGTGTGTTTCGAGAGGCTAGGTCCACTACTGACCACCTTGTCCGCATCCAAGCTCAAATTCGTGATGCCTTCGTTCATAATAAATTTTTTCTCTCGGTGTTCCTCGATATGGAGAAGGGCTATGATACTACGTGGCGCTTTGGCATACTGAGAGACCTCACATTTCGGTGTACGGGGTAGAATGTTGAACATAGTCGAAAGCTACTTAACCAATTGCACATTCTGTGTTCGATTAGGCACTGTTTTGTTGCGAATATTTGTCCAGGAAACAGGAGTGCCGCAAGAAGGTGTATTAAGTTGCACGCTCTTTATAGTTAAAATTAACTCCTTACGCCTCACTATCCCTTGCAATGTTTTACTGTACATATGTTGATGTACAGGTTAGTTTTAAATCGTGCAACCTCTCAATATGTAAACGACAGGTTCAATTATGTATGAACAAGGTTTCTCAATGGGCAGAACAGAATGGTTTTAAACTGAACGCACAAAAGGGCACATGCGTCTTGTTCTGCCAGAAGAGGGGCATTCATCCCGATCCCAAAATTGACCTGCATGGTCAACGTCTGTATGTAAAGTCTGAGCACAAGTTTCTGGGTGTAATATTAGACACAAAACTAACCTTCATACCCCACATCAAGTATTTAAAGAACAGGTGCTTAAAAACAATTAATATTTTGAGTGTTGTCATGCACTACGTGGGATAGCGACAGGAAATTCCTGATGAATCTGTATAGAAGCCTTGTGCACACGCGCCTCGATTAGTGCTATAACCTACCTGTCTGCAACACCACCAGCTTTAAAGATGCTTGACTCTGTCCTCCACCTAGGCATTCGACCTTCTATGGGTGTTTTCGCCCTAGCCCCGTAGAAAGCCTGTTTGCAGAGTCAAACGAATAATTGCTCCATCTGCAGAGATGCTATACGTCTTTTACATACCATCTCGAGGTGAATGGAAACGATGAACATCCCATCCACAATTAATGATCTGTCCAATTCTACTTTATTCCACAACCATCCTTCGCTGAGACAGCCCTACTCACTCAGTGTCAGGAGGCTCACTGAGGAAACAGCCGTGCCACTTGTAGAACACTGTTTGATGGCTCCAGCAGTATTTCCACCACCGTGGCAATGGCAGGTTATAGACTGCGATCTATCCTTCGTGGAGGTCACTAAACATGCACCTACTGCACATATATGCACGCACTTTCTTGAAGTCAAACACAAGTATACTTGCCCAGAATTCTTTACAGATGCTTCTAAGTCTCGCCCTGGTGTGTCCTATGCAGCTGTTGGCCCATCTTTTTCAAATTCCGGTATACTGTACCTCCAAACAAGCATTTTCACCGCAGAAGACCATGCGGTGTCTGTGGCTTAAAGGCATATTAATGAGTTACAACTACAACGCGCGGTTATATACACGGATTCACTGAGCGTTGTGATGGCTCTTAAAACACTCAAAGCATAAGAATCCTGTACTTGTGTCGCTTTACTATCTTTTATGCAGTATCTACGCCCTCAAACGACATGTTGTTGTGTGCTGGGTGCCAGGGCACCGCGAGATCGCTGGAATCGTGGCAGCAGACTAGCTAGCTGCGTCTGCGCATGACCACGCACCTGCCGAAACACCCATGGCCGTGCCTTCACTTGACATGAAACCTTTCTTACGACAGGAGCTCAGGGAGTGCTAGCAGCGCCTATGGGATAGGCAAACAGACAATAAACTACATGTTATTAAACCGATGCATGGAAATTGCCCACCAGTGTCGAGCTCACGCTACACACAAGTTACACTTACAAGGCTGCAGATAGGACACACACACTCTACACATTCATACCTTTTGTCTGGCAATGACCAACCCATCTGTGAGAGGTGTGGAGATCCACTTATGGTACTCCACATTCTAGTTCAGTGTGGTGATTTAGATGAATTAAGGGAAAAGCACTTTTTATTGCCCTACCGACTGCAGCTACCACTACATCCTGTCATGTTCATCGGTAGGGATCCGCTTTTTAAACTTGTCACTTTTTATATTTTTAAAAGATGTTCTAAAAGATGTTCATAGATTTCACCCCATATTTCGAGGTGATCCGTAGCTCGACCTCTGTACAGAGGTCGCGGCTGCGACTGCCGTCTTGATCAACATTATCATTTATTCCAGTTTCACGCATTTCACGTCACCACTATGATCCTAATGTTTTTTTAGGTTTAACCCGCCTCAGGGGCGTGAAATTTCAGGCCCCTTTACAGCTGTGCAACACTATCATTGTTCGTATTCTGATCATATTACTAGAATAATGCACCATTGCTTTTCCCTCATAATTGTTCATGACGCTCTTTGGCCATCACATGGCCCTTGCACCAATAAACACCATATATCATCAATTTAAATTGTTGAAAATTTCGAAGTATTCGGAATGAACGAATAAATGTATACTAATGCGCATGTAGCCGCTTGTAAAGATGGTTTTGCACTGTACGAGTGCAAAGTTGCGAGAACATTTATCCAAGGAAAATCTGCCCAGCCGTGAAGCCCTACTGCAAAGTTCCAGGGGCCCTGCAACACTTTTTGAGCATAGTAGGAAAACCCTGCCGATCAGTAGTCGAGGCTACCGAGAACACGCGAGCCAAATATCATAGCGCTGCCCGTGGCCTGCAATTCAACATAAATTCTCAGTCAGCTGAAAATTGCTTTCTCTTCTCTCAACAAATGATGCCACAAGCTCAAAATCGCTCGTCACAGCCATTGAATCAGCCGTTGGCTTATTTGAGCGTGGCGCGCTTGTTCACTACTAGGACTGCAGCGAGAGGCTGCTACTTTTCCCTGCATACGTGCACCGTCGCACTGAAAAGTCGTGTATTTGAAGAAAAAGCGCGCGCGGTGTGTAGAGGAGGAAGGGATGCACAGATGGTGGAAGAGTGGGCGACGGCGCGACGGCGCATGCGCGCGCGTCAGCTGTCGAATGTTTGAGAAGCGGTGCGGACGGCGCACTACAAGGCGCGAGTATAAGATGCTCCGCATCTAAAAAAGACTAAATGCCCAAGGTGACGAGGCGCATGTGATGTTTTTTTTCCCCCCCCATTCCATCTTTTCCTGCTTAGCTTTCAGCACTTTCGTCGGGACAAAAGAGGAGCGAACGCAGTTGCAGGGTGCGACAAATGTTTGCAACTCCGCTCGTACCATGCAGATTAAAAAAAATTCTGTGGCGGTGACTTCGTAAGGCAATGAGCTCTTTTAGTGAATCCACTGTATGGTTACTTGAAAAAGTGTTGCCGGGCCCCTTTATATGAACATACTACCATCAAATCGACTCACCGTTTTTTAAGTTTAACAGCTTGGTATGCTGGCTTATATGCTCTAAGTATAGTAAATTTTAAAATGTTTCATACTTTATAGGTTATTATTTGCATTCTACCGAAAGTCAAATCCTGCTACTACTCAGAGTTGTTTAGACTTTCTAGCAATGAACCCCAAAAAATGGCATTTGCTCAGAGGCCTCACTTAAACTTTAAAAAAATATTGTGCAGGTTAGGTCACACTAAATATGCAGTTTTTCTTTATATGTCGTATATACTATTCGTATTCGATTTGAACTTATTCAACTAAAATCACTATTCGCTTCGAACCTGAAATTTTTTTCAATAATTAAGTTTTGTCATTGTGTGGTATGAAAGGTACTCAGCACGGCTGTTTCTCGAGTGTGCAGTGCAATTATCTTTTTGTTCATGCATTTATATAATACAGATAACTCAGCTCTGTTAAAATCGGTTAGGCTACTGTAATTGTTCAAAGAAAACTGTTACTGTTTAACCTGAAAAAAGTGGTTATGTTGTTGGCCACTGGACTGAACTGAAAAAAACTTCACTCAAATCATTAGAATTGGTAGTTTTTCTTTTGGTGTTTTTTTGCCAGTGATAGGTTGCATTTTCACGGAGTTCAACTCGTTCCTCGCTATGAGCAAAGGACCACTTCCAAGCATCAATTTTATTTTGTATTTATCTATGCAAGGTACGAATTCTATAAAACCAATTGTTTTTGTCTTTGTAAGTTGCGGTAAAAATTCAGAGCCCTTTCACTACGTTACAAATGGAAACCAGCAGCTGTGGCTGAATGTTTTACAGCATGGGCTTCACGTCATTTTTTCCCCCTTTGGTGCATCTGTGTTTGGCACTCCTTCCATTTCTTTTCTTCTTCTCTACAAAAACGACACACATTAATCACATAGCGAGTCCAAATGGCAACTGCTGATAAGAGCTAGCACAATATCTACATCGCGAGACAAAGCACAACTGGTGAGAAGTGCCGCCATCAAGTTTCACGACACTTGTGAAAGAGCCATTAGTGGTAGAGTGAGGTTGCAAGGGGCACTGAATGTTGTTCTATGCATCATTTTGTCTAGAGACGCGATCCGCCAGAACCCATTCATGCACAGCTTTGCTTTTGAAAGGAAGCCAATAGGATAGCAAAGTAGTAGAGCAAACACTTCTTTGTCGGCACTTAAAAAAGCAGCAAATATATGAAGGAAAACGAAAAATTCTTAAAGGTAATTAAAATATTGTGAGCAGGACTAGCTGTTTACATCAGTAATATATTGCTAAGTAACATAGACTACAGGATGGGTGAAGATCAGATGAGTTATCTTACATGAAGAGTAGGTTTTCTGAGTAAGCAATAGGCAGCTTGGTAGTATGACTGCATTTCTCGCTAAATGTTTGTAAAAAAGAATTTGTATAAGTCAGAATTTCCAGTGCCTGTGCTGTACAGTGTAATAGTATAGCCTGGTCATGTAAAAGTTTACTCCATTTTGGGCAGGAAATATAATTGTTTTGCTTTGCACATAACACAGTGGACAGTTACGCCACTTTGGAATACTTCTTCTCGGGTTGGTGTTGTTTTGTATTTTATATTAAAAAAAACATTGGAAATGTTACCTGCTTAGCGTGTTTTAATTTTAACGCTATAGCGTTAGAGAGCTCGTGTTGCAGAAATTCCGCCGTCGGCACCGTTGGTTGAGTGAAAATTCGTCCGCGAGCGAAAAATCGAGGAAGAAGCAAATAAAATAAATAAAATTTTTGGTTCCATTGAGGATCCAATCCGGGCCGTTTGCGTGGCAAGCAGGTGTCCTACCACAAAGCCACTACATAAATGACATGTAGTGGAAGGAGTCTCCTTAACGCATTTTGTTGGACAGGTGTCACGACGAAAACGAGCCCATTCGGCAGTTTGTAGGCGCAATTGAAAGGCCATCAAACTACGTCGAAAAAGGCCGGGATAGTGCAGCCATCGCCGCTAAAAACACACATGAACTTTCAAACAGCTCTAAAAATGGACAACTATGTTCATCTAGCGGAAAGCATATCACGCCTTTCGAGAGGCGTTGATCAAGCAAACAGCAAACGCTAGATAATGTGCTGCCATCTGTGAGGCATTGTGCCTCGCAGAACCATGTGACTATATTACTGTACAATATTTTCATGAAGTGGTTATAAAAGTCCTGTTAAATAGATGGAAAACCTGTACCATTACTATAGATACGTTGCACTTACGTGCGTGCGTTTGTGTACGTCTGCATGTGTGTGTAACAAAACAGATTAATAAGTATGCACTTAGCGGCTGAAGGGTGCATTAGGGGCTGGATTTCGTTATTGCATTTAACTCTTATAGGCGAAGCTTAAGGGTCCCCCAATTTTTTAACTTGATGTAGTTCGTTCTCTTAAACTGCAACATTACTAAGCACAGCAAAAGTGCCTTGCTCTGCATGTCGTCTTTATTTTTTTTCTTTTAAAGTGTGCTTGAAAAATAATGAAACTGCTTAGCTTAATTGTAGTGGACAAATGTCAGTCTTCCACTTGGCAATGTTCAGTTTTGGGAGATCTCAAACCTAACAACATATTGTCAACCTCTAACATACCACTGATGCTGAGATCACAAATATCTTATGTTACGCTGCAGTGTAAAGCTGTGCATTCATTTTATTTATTTATTTTTTTTAAGGGCCAGTGGCCATACAAGTTTTAGCTGAAAAATTGCATAAAATATCAGTGTTGTTGCAGGAACAAAATTAATTGATATTAAGAACCACTTTTTCTGGCTGCCCTACTGGGTGAAAACTATTGACTGTCTGATGGACAGTTTCATCATACATTTAAGATTTAAATAACTTGTTTCTCGAGATTGTTTTGATGGATGTGATGGCTGGGTTCTGATTTGATATTTCCACATAAACTTTAGTGCCTTTTTGATGCACGCATATAACTCTCGTTATTAAGACATCTTTTCATGTATTTTAGATTTTGAAAAGTGATGAGTTTCGTCTGGGGTCTGTGAAAAGGGAGTGTATAGTGCAGTAAATTTTTGTGTGGAAAACAGATGCACATAAGATGCAAATGACATTGCTTTTCAGCCTCAAGACACCCATGCCAGCAGTTGTTGGTGCCTTGCAAAGGAATATGCCTCCCGGAAGAAAATGGCCACAGATGCTTGCCTGTTGGAGGTTCAGACACTCTTTTGGTGTTTCTCCAGAATCATAGGACTGTTGTTTACTCTGTTGGATCAGATCCTACTGTGCCACCGCTTCTCTTGCAAGCAGAATTCAGCGAGATGCCCCTAGATTCAATTCACGTTCTTTCTGCTGAAGAAGCAGTAGTGTTCTCAAGCCGTGAACGATTGTATCGGGCCCGCATTGATGGTTATAATGTTACTCCTGTGGCAACATTGAACAACACCAGAGTCACTGCACTAGCTGCTGATGCATTCTCAGGTGAGAATTTCTCCAGCTTTAGAGCCTTATGGATGTTTTTGCAAGTGTTGTAGCTCTATGTTGTGGTCTATGTTGTGATGTTAGATATTTGATGACTGCTTTTAATGTACTGTAAATGGGGAGGACGTGTAGCTGGTGCCCATTACACCAAAGTGCAACATTTACAACTTGCTTGTTGGAACAGCACGATGGGTTAATAATTTGTGCCATTTTCAAAACTTTAAACCCATACAAGAGGTTGGTTCTCCATGGCGATAAAGTGGTCTACAACATTTTTTGTTCAACCATAGTTTATCACTTCAAATATAAACCGCTATAACTGAGTGTCCAAGTACAGGCCGGATTTAGCAGGACGAGGTAACTGGCTTTAACCTTCAGGATAGAAGTGGCACTGTTGTGCCATAGGCATGATGTGCTGCATGGATGGTGTTGCTGAAGTGCTGGTTGACAGTGCCCTCCATACTGTGGTTATTGGTTTCATGTACTTTTACATGTAAAGGCAAAGCTCTGCTTAGAAATTCAAGATTGCAGTGTATCTGCTTGTAGGAGCAAATATACTGCAGATCAACTGGTAATCTACAGTTCACAACTCTCAGCTGTGGCCTCTTAACAATGCTGCAATCGGCTGATCAGTCTAAGAAAAAAAATACTATCAGCACCAAGACCAAGTCTGAGCTGTTTTGGTGGGAGTGAATGCTGGCTGCTGTTATTCAATTGACTGCAAATACAGTAAAACGTCGTTACTTCGAAGTCACTGGGGCTGCGAGAAAGCTCCGAATTAAGCGGGTTTTCGAATTAACAACATACAAGAAGTGGGATGCAAGGAACTTGGAACTATTCAAAGTAATCAGTGCTCGTCGTTTGCTGTGCCGGCTAGCTTGCGGCTCCAAAGGTCATGTTTTCCAACAATGCCTGGACTTTGCTTTCCCTCGAACATGGAGGAACGGTGAGCCTCGCTGTTGCCACCTAAAAAAAAAAAAAAAAGTGGTCGCAATTGATTAAAATATGCGCCTGCAGAAAATAAGACATCTTCACTGCAACACAGTAATAGCATGCGGGCAGCATGTCGCCTGCTCCTTGCTGCGTCAGCACGTCATGAGGCGACCAGTCGCACATTGTTATAATTATGACTTTGATAATGACCAGTATGACGAAGCTCACGATGTATTTTGGCTGGAAAAAATGATCTTTGGAACTTTAGAACTTAGTTTTCGAAGCAGGTTTTGCTGGCAAGAACTCCGCCAGCAGTGCAAAGACGCAAATTGCTGGAGCAACCGGCAATCGGAGGTTCGCATACATCGCGACTTCCGCTAAACTGTCCTGTAACAATTTTTTACGATCCCAGAAAGAATGGGTAAATGATGACCCGCTGACGTTGTGAGAAACGTGCAATAAGCTGCCCGCGTGTCACCGCTGTGTTGCAGTGAAGCACAGCTCGTTTTCTGCAGGCGCACGTTTCAGTTGATCACGAGACCGTTCTTTTCTCTTTTTTTCTTTTTTTTTTCGTGCTGGAAGTAGCGAGGCTGCCACTCGTTAGTATCGATCCGTTGCATTGCATTGTGGCTATTAATAGCCGTCGTTTCGCGGATTCGTGGCGAAATCGGGATCTGGAACTGGCACATATGGCACCCAAAGTTTTCGAATTAACCAGACTGGTGCCAGCCGCCGCTTCAAATTATTCACCCAAACTTGCATTGCAAAATACGGGACCGCGAAAATACTTCGAACTAAGCGGAATTTCGAAATAACAGAGCAGGAATTAATTTACTGCACGTTTCTGTGGCGGACACGTGCTTCCTAACAGTGAGCTTTGATGAATTGTGCACTTGTGTGTTGCCTTTGAATTTATGGACAGAACAATGCAGCCACAACTTTGCCATTTGTTTGTCATTCGTCTTTTGCAGCGAAATATTTTTCACAATACTTTAAAGGGGCTGTATCCAATAGTGATATTGAAGAGAGTAAAATAGGCCGGCTCACGGACAGTGAACCGCCAGAAGAATACTATTCAACCTTTGAGGGAAAATTGTGCTCGTCTCCCTCCCTTTTTTTTTTTTTTTAGGAGCTTGCTCGGCAAGCTTCGTATACTTGTGCCTTGTCTAGTGGCTGCTGGCATATACACCAGTGTTTCCAGTGTACACCTCTCCATTCGCCACTCAAGCGTCCTCTCCGGTGATTCCAACAATGTTCACTAGAAGGCATGGCCCAGCCGCAGCGGTCTAGTGGCTAAGGTACTCGGTTGCTAACCCGCAGGTCGCGGGATCGAATCCCGGCTGCGGCGGCTGCATTTCCGATGGAGGTGGAAATGTTGTAGGCCTGTGTGCTCAGATTTGGGTGCACGTTAAAGAACCCCAGGTGGTCGAAATTTCCGGACTCCTCCACTACGGCGTCTCTCATAATCATATGATGGTTTTGGGACGTTAAACCTCACTTATCAATCAAATCACTAGAAGGGATGCCGCCACCCAAGGCGTCGATTTTCGATGGCCCGCACGCTCGTCTCCTCGCGACTTTGTCCACTTCGTTTTTGTCACGCGCTGCCGTGCCTACGAAGCAACAAGTTCCTACGATGAGTGTTTTGCACAGGTACCAATGTGCTCTCAACCTTGTTGAAGAATGCCTAATAACTCCACGTTTGCCATTTATGAGCGTTAATCATTTGGCTCATGGGAGCAACCAGTATGGCATAGAGGGGCAGGTGGTTAACCTGCCGATCGACGTGGCCAAGACTGTGCAGTGCCGGCCGTGGAACGCGCCCCGTTGAAGCTGCCTTCGACGTAAAAATTGCGCGCTGGCTCGTTAACAAGCCTTCCTTTAGAAATGGTCTTGCCAAAAAAAAAAAAAAAAAAACGCCCCGTGCACATCGGAGCAAGCTCCTTTACCACTTGGTGGATATGGCGGTGATTTTTTTTAATTGTCAAAGTAAGGTTGTGCTTCAGTTTTATTGCTGAAATGTGGTAGTAACTTATCATGAGCATATTCATTATGAAGTCTTGAAATCAAGTGCTCATTAAATTAGTGTAAATACTCCACTTCAAGGCATAGTTTTTATCAAGCTTAGCCAAATAATTGCTTTTTTTTTGTTCCTTTTCTCCCCATTATAAGTATACTCCGTTCAGTGTTTTCAAGCAACATATTTGGACCCACTTAGCATGTTAGCATTTCCTTTTTGGGGCACTTCTGATAAGCAGAACTCCTGATAAAACAAACAAATGATCCGTAATGTATGTAACTGTACAAAAACAGATTGAAACAAGAAAGGAAAGAAAGACAGACAAGCGCAGACCATTCTTCTTAACAAATGATTGTGGTGCCTTGAAGTTTGTTTTAACGTGAGTTTACTGTATATGTACACCAATTTTGTTAGTTCATTTCAAATACTTAGAAATTTCTTATAATTAGTACTTGAACCAAAACAAGTTTGAATATTGTAATATTCATTCGACTATTCGAAGTGCACGAGTATTCACACAAGCCTACTATGAACATTGCAACGTGTGGGGAGACGTGATTTTATGTTGTAGATGTTTCGCTTTACAATGCTATCAAGTAATATATATACCCTGGATCCACAAGAGGCTGATGTGCTGACACTGCCATCTAAGTGGGAGAAGTGGTCTGGGCCACGGAAGCAGCCAAGGCCCGAGAGCTTCTAGTGATGAGTCAGGACAACTGTTATACCAGTGTGACATGGGCACTTTTAATCATGATCAGGGCGATTCAGACAGTTTTCTTATGGCTGCTGCTACGTGGTACATGCTAATGCCACCTGGTACACTTCATTTGACCCAAGATCGAACACGATTAGCTTGCGCAAGCTAATCTCGTTCGAACTTGGCCAAATGAAGTGTACCAGGTTGCATTAGCATGCCCTAAACTTTGTAGAATAGATTGAACAGGATTTACAAATTGTTTATAAAACTCAATTTCCCTTTTTACATTGTATTTAGCTTATTCACAAGCGCCCGCTTTGCGATAAGTTTTATGCCTGTTTCATTTCTGCCCCGGACATGGGGCATCTTCGACATTTGGCAATCATGGCAGTTGCGCTTTCTACCATTTGCTTTTTTGCACCAAGCACCGTGAATTTTTTACTGTGCTAGCAAAATGAGTGCCACAGACAAGCGCACCATTGCTGCTCTTCTAGTTATATCTGATCACTGTTGAGCCAAATTAATATGGGTGTACATGCTGCACGTACTCTAACACTCTAAACAATACCGAACATTTACACGTCACTGATAAAAATCTGCTTATGATACTATTCGCGGCGAGATCAGGCTGTAGGTGGCAGCACCATTTTCGCGGTAGTGTCGATAGGTGGTCGACGGCACGTATACAAATACATGCAGTGGCGCTTAGCTGCATGTGGTTTTAGCCGATTGTTGGCTGTCACAAGTCCCGTTAATTAGGGAGGCGATCGCCAGGCTAATTCCAAGGGCCGAAATATCGGCCCCCCGAACTGCACCACGAAAGCGTGGACAATTTAGAAGTGGTCCTATTTGGCGTGCTAGCGGACGCTGGCTGTGGCCCAAAGAACAAGTCAGAGTTGAGAGTTGATAAACAAAACAAAATTATATTCTCAATTCTGGCAGATCAAATCGATACAAAAATATGCACACTTGACAATAGTTGAATACGATATGTCGCCAATCAAACAACGTACTACACAGTACAATCAGCCACACTCGAAACAACGAACACAAACAACAATACGCACTACAATGCAGTCGCATGCATCAAACAACCAAGACACTTAAAGACTAAAGAGTTCGAAAACTTGTTCAGTCTAAAGTCCTTGGAACAAAAGTTTGAATGATACTCTTCCGAGAATCACTCGCTCAAAGTCCAGCGCTGTTGTCGTTCCGCTGCCCCCGAAGTTTCTCTTCCAGGAAACCTCGTGTCTTCAATTGGCCGCTCTCCAAGTACCAAACTTCGCCGGTAACACGTCGGCTTCCCGAACGTGTTGCGATTGCAGGACGGGTCTTCGCTCTCTGGCGGTTATCTCCCACTCTTCTGCTTGTAGCACGAGTCTTCACCCCTCAGGTGGAAATCCTCTTCATTACCTGCTTTGTCGCTAAGGACAAAACCTTTGCCGAAGACACGGCGGGAACACCCTACGCACTCTGGCGCATACTTTCTTCTCCTCCTTTGTCACTGAGGACAAAAGGCTTCGCCGACGAGGCGGAACACCCTATGCACACTGGCGCAAAATTCCTTCTTCTCCTGATCTCCCTTCTCCACTGCTCGCTTAAATACCTTTCGCGCTAGATTCCAGAAAATTCTCATCATTTCGTCGGCGCGATGCACAGTCAGGACTGGGGAAAGCGCGAGATGTTTCGAGGGCCATCCGCGACTCGTGACGTAACTCTGCATCACCACGCCCCTTTCCCTTGAGAACCTTCCAGGGCTTGCTCGGCCGCCGATGTGAGGAGGATGGTCGGCGAAACTACGCTTCCGAGGGGTGAGAGACGGCACGCCCGGGGAGCCTTTGGATGTTTTTTTTTCTTTATCGTTGACCTTGAGGTGCCTCTCTGCGCTTGGTATCGTTACTGTCGCTATAATTCGGCGGCGCGCGCTTTTTCGGAGCGCTCGTTTGTGACATTGGCGAATAAAATGCGTTAACAGCAGTTTAGTGGTAATATGCTCCTCTTTGCCAAATCGATGTGCAGAGAATGTTATCATTATTAGCGAGGGAACTGCATTCTGCCTATAAAAGGGATGTTCACCCTGTGGGTGACTGTTTGTGCGCTTTCGTGCTAGATCACTCCTTTGCTCTGCTGTTTGTACGTGTTTAGCTTGTGTTCCTGCTGTAGCACAACTGAACTTCTTTACTTTTTTGCTCATCTGGATACAGGAAAAAACAAACAAAAAACCAATGAAAGGTCATGGAAAACTTGCATATCTATCCGATGTATTCGGTACGCTTTTCTCATTTTGCTCGCCATATGTTGGATGGCTGATAAGTATAGTTAGGAAATCTTAGTTGCTGACAGCGCTTTTTTTACATCGACGTTTACTATGTATGCACATGTTCTTGCAACAATAAAGGTATAAAAAGCTTCTTAAAGTTCAGCAGAAAGCTTTTATTGATAGATTACGTACATGGCAGTGATACAACAAAAGTGTGGCTATTCTATGAGATGAGCATGGTTTTTTTTCTTTTTTTTTTTTTCAAATGAAAAATGATCGCTGCCTTCTATCAGTCAATAACAGTGCCTCAGAAGTGCTCAATACAACATTAAAAAAAAAAAGATGAGATTTTCCATGAAATTACACATGTATGTAAGGCATGCTGTCTGAATTAATTTTGAGCCTGGGTTCTTTAAAGCATTTTTTTAAAGGATTTTGCCCCAAGTTAAAATTTCGATGACAACTCTGTTTTAAGGGGAGATGCTACTTGAAGACACTTTTTCTTCAATATGCACCCTAGAGCCATGAAACTTCAGCTGGATATGGGACTTTTTATGTGTATTTCAAATATATATTTAGTTTTCTTGCAAGTTGCACACTTTTAGCTCTGAAACATGACAAAGTGAAAACCTTAATCCTTTTGCCCCCCCCCCCCTCTTTTCATCTCTAAAATTCTGTAATTTTTTACCATTCATAGTTCATAATGCTTCAAACAAAGTGTAGAGTGCAAATAACTAATTAGAAAGCACATACAAAATATGTAATATGTATGAAAAATAATAGACGTAAAAAGTCTATTTCATCTATCCTAGTAAAGGTATACATAATTTTTTTATTCTACAATGAAATATTGAAATTTAAACTATATAATTGCATTTGTCATACTTTGGAAAAAATTTGGGCGAAATTTCCTGCAGATCCGAGCACTAGAAGTGCCCGAAAAAGGAGGGGCACATTGGAAAAAATGGCAAAATTTGTGTTTTGAGAAAAAAGTTTTAAAGTTAAAATTGCATTTTTATTTATGAAAGTTATCATTAAATCAGATGAAATTTGCACACCAAAAAGAACAATTCTTCTTGTAGTGGCCACTGCGACTAAAATAGGCCAGCACCATGAGTTTGTCCCTCTCGGCGTTTTCGAGCCGACTCCTCACAGACATTTCGCTCACAGACAGGGCCATGAAACGCTTGCCAAACTTCCGCTCCATCTGGCAGAGCCTTGTGCCCACTGCAAGCTAGGAAGAAGTTCGACAGGACTACGAAATCCCAACCAAGTCCAGTGTCATGCCATTTTGCAGCCATGTTTGTGCCACATACTGTCGTACATAACGGCAATGTCGTCCCTGCCAAGTTCTCTCACTGCGACCTCTTTCGACCTCTCTAGATTGGCGCTGACGTCATCCATTGCCGCATCACGAACTTTCCGGCTGACGGGTGTGAATGACTTCGATGCATTGATTTTTGCAAGCCAACAACTGTCGCAAATCGCACCAGCTGCTCATAGCCTATTTGTACACAGCTCGCTGCACAACTGCTTTCACTTGCGAGCAATGCCTTTTTTCATTCATAACGGAGATAATTACACGAGAAAAGCATTGTTTAGCTGCACTGCTCGACAAGACATGGACCCCGCAAACGGGTTTCGCAGCTCATACAGGTGCGCAGCAGCCAATGGCGGTCCTCGATTGGTACCATGTGATAAGCCAGTCGCAGCGCTTGAAAAACGCGCAGACGAGTGATTCTTGTTATTATTTCTTGCGCTGCATCAGCAAGAGAAACTGTTGTTATTTGAAGAGTGAGGCTCTACTCTTCGACTCATGCGATCAACAATGGCTAGCGGCGGCGCATTATCGGCGGCAAGGTGCTCGAAGACTGCACACTTTCAACCTTTTAACAAGCACCCTGTGCTCTTTAGATGAAATTTTAAAGCATTTCCAGTTAAGTCTCGACCTGTATTATTTTTTTCAGAACAGTAGAGGTACTAATCTTATCAAAACGGGCTAAAATAAAAAATCGGTAATTTTGAAAAAAAACTCGCGTTTTTCGACCTGCATCTCCCCTTAAATACTGTTCAAGTACCAACGTGTCACTCTTTACTCGATATTAATATTTGTCTGTAGTGGCACCACGGCCAGATAAACACAAGTAAAGCTCATTGCACAATAAACTGTACTGCTGCAGTTTTACACATAATGTGCAAGTGCGTGGCCGAAAGCCTCGCTTTTGTTTACAATTGAGTCACTAAAACGCTGCATTTACACAATTTAATAATCCTCATGTGTGGGACCATGACAGGGGCATTTTGCAGTGTGCTTGAAGTAGAAAGTGGCACCCACACTGAAATGATTCTGGTGAACGGAGGGTACGACAATACACAGCACTCTGAAATGTTGCACTCCCTGATTTTATTACAGGGCATAAACTGCCAAGCAAAACCAAATGCTTTTGTATGTTGTTTCAGGCATACATACAAGATGTTAAACTCGCACTAACATCACCGAAGAAACTATCCTTTGAGAATGTGCATGATGTACACGCACATGTAAACACAATGTGGCTAGCAGATGACACAGGGAGCTATCCACACTGGGCGTAATTCAGCCAAATGTCTCCAGATGGCGATTCTGCTTATCATGGTGAATAGAGGCCTTGATCAGCAATCTTATTTGTGCAAGAAATGCACAAAAAAAATTCTGCATGTGCAAAAGTACTGTCATAAATCTGTCATTTGATAGACTTTTCTTTGCACTTACCTGTATAATTGTGAGATTCTTAACCTTAACTCTTATTTCTTACGACACCCACTCGTGGCCATCTAGTCGCAGCGAAGCAGCAATCTTGTTTTACATGCCCGAGTTTCACTTAAGGCTAATAAAGTCTCCCATACACTCCTGCCAGCAATTAATGTACAAGTCTCTTCATACGCTGTGTCATAGTGGAAAAGCGGGCAACACTAATAATCAATTTCCTTCGAGGTGCCTGAACTGCTCCAACGATGTGACAGTTCAACTAAGCGCTGAAGACAGCGGTTGTCTGCTTATCATCTGCTTCTCTCATAACTACATAAGGTTCATATAAGTTTGAAGATATGTTAAGTTTCATATATTGTTTCAATTTAAATATAAAATTTGTTTTTTTTTTATAGAAGACAGGCTTTTTTAATGTTCGTAGTGAACTATGCTAGATTTTCTAGTTAACTTAGCTTTTAACGAGCTCGGCCACAGAGGGCAGATGTCGGTGAAATTGTCATCTGTGTGCCGTATAATGTTACATGGATTGCGATGGTCTTGATCTCATTTAGGCCTGATCACGACTGAAAGGGCTCTTGTGACACTGGTATTAGTTTCTCATGTATTGTTTAGCTGGGCTTTTCATGAGGCAGAATGTCTCTTGCAGAGATCACAGACAATACGGTCCACTGTTAGAGGGAACACACGAGTGTGTGGCCAACTGTCCACCGAGCCCGAACTGCTGGCGAGATTTCGAAATACGACGCATGCGCATTGGCTCATCAAGATTGTGCGTTCTCCAAGTCATCTGCCTCTTCCTTGCTGATGCACTCAGTGTACACTAGCTCACTATGACCATTCGCGCTTTCTGTTTTTGCAGTGCAAATTGACTGATACGAACTTCTTTAATAAGTTGATAGGTTCACGGTCGCGAAGGCGAGTTAATAAGTTCACTTCTTTAATAAGTTGATATTTCATGGTCGCGAAGGCGATCTTGGAAGGTTCGCTGTATCAGTTCAGTAGCCCTATCTGTTATCAAAAGCGGCCAATTGCTGTGAATAAGCATGGGAAAAATGTCTAATGGTGATAGCTTGGGAAAAACTGCAGCAATAAACAAAAAACCATTAATTTTTGTGTTTGCTGGATATCAAAAAAGCAGTAGGCTGAATTACAGCAAGATAAATTGCACCGCAAAAACACCAAAGCATTTTTTAATGCTTTGATGTGCACAGGCAGAGAAATACCATACGAAACTGGATTTGTGCCGCCCTCTTAATTCTATGCTCATGTGCGGCATTTACAAATCTCGCTGCCATTTAGCGTAGCGCAGCTCGCGAACTATAAGCTCGCTTGTTACATCTAACAGTGGACTATACTGTACGTCAGCATTTAAAAGGAGCCTGTCGTAAACTCGCATTTTTGTATGCACTCCTTGCTGAAGCATTCAATTTAGGTCTACTGAGTTTTTGTGAAAAGTAAAATGCTTCACTTTTTTTTAGGTCTTTTGTATAGAGCTGTGCTTATTAGTCGTGGTGCCCGGATTGAATCTTTCTTCCTGAATGGAACTGGTGTCACTGTACTGGTGGATACTGACCTTCACAGGGTCAATGCTTTAGTAATACACCCTTCTAGAAAGTGAGTTTACTTTATGTCCCTTGATTGTGTGAATATTTTAGTTATTTTATTGTTTTCTCACACTTGCAATGTTTAATGTTTTCTCACACTCACAACTGTTAAAATGGCTATAAAATATAGATTGTGCTATTATTAAAATAAAAGTTGCCAAATAGTGTATGTGGTTCATCAAAAGTACCACCCTGTGATGCTGCCAGTATTGTGAATATGGCCATTTCGAAATTTTGCAGTGCCGAAACTCACTATGACCAGTTATCAAAAGCACTGGTGCTTTGCTGAATGATCAAGTAATTATGTATTATTGAAACTGTGTAAATGCCATGGATTAAAATGTCACTGTGGCTTAAATGGCTTAAATCTTGCACTTCATACATGTTGCAAAGATGGACTGCTGCGAAGCTGTCTTTCCATAATTTACCACGCTATTTATCTTTAAAACTGAAGTCTACAAACAAAGACTTTGGTGGATAACGCAGTGTTGCCGATTCAGCTGTAGTATTATTACTTGATAAGTTGTTACAGACTACTTAACTAGAATCTCCCCAATTTACAGGTTGTGACCCATTGTACATTTGAAACTGACAGATTCTTGAGCATGTCCTTCAAGAGCAGCACCAGTTTTAAGGTGTCTACAAAGGTTATCAATGTTCTACAAAATTTTTGACCCTTGATGGGGAATCAAACATTAACATGGGTGGAACATCAATGCATTTTGCTGTAACCTGAATGAAGGTTGTCTCAAACCTTGTGTGGCAGCTTGGGCTAGTTGGTATGGCATGACGATAGTTATAGCGCGAGAACAAAACGACGACACAGAGACAAGGACACGTGTCCTTCTCGTCTCTGTGTCGTCGTTTTGTTCTCGCACTATAAATATCATCAAACCTTGTCTTGAGATTTCTGCTAAATGCACATACCTGATGACTGGTGATTTTTTACTTTGTGTTGAAATTAATGCTAGACGGTTCTGAATGTGATGTTTAGAGCTAGTAAAATTTTTGTCTTAAAATAAAATCTACTGTAGACCTGGGTTCCCCTAGAGAAATGTTTGTCCAGCCCCAAGGAGCCTGATAGTCTCGGACGAGCTATTTTTCAGAGCTTTGTAAATTTTTAATGAGAAAATAGCTTGGTATTGTGCTAAATGTGCCAGTGAAGTTTGTTATTCATAAATGTGCCAGTGAAATTTATACTATTCATAATACTGAGAAAACTGGAATCAAGTATAAAAGCATTTTGCAGTTCATTGCAAAGAATTTTTTATATTGTAGGCTGATGTGCACTAATCTTGGCCTTTTAAGTTTAAATGCATCTGAGATAAACAGCTGTGATATTTCTTCATTAAGCTGTGCTACAGACTCAATGGTGCTGTGCAGCACTGTAGTTGCTATATGCAGCACCAGGCGTAGTCTTGCACTAAAGGTAGCAGGTGATAATGGGAACACTGTGTAGAGGTCAGAATAAATTACTTCAACATTTTATAGTACTTTCAGATTTGGGGAAGTAAAAGTTGCTTTCATTCACTGTCTCATTTACAGACTTCTGTTCTGGAGTAATGCAGGTGAATGGCCACGTATTGAACGCTTTGATTTAGAGACAAAGGAGCGACAAATCATCGTTCAGGAACAGTTGTTTCAAGTGTCTGATCTGACATTGGACTTGAAGCATGATCTACTGTACTGGTGCGATCTGGGCACAGCTCGCATTGAGCAAGCACGGCTGGATGGCACTGGACGCACAAGAATAGGCCTCAACAAGGGCCCCAATCGCCACTATTCCCCAGTTTCTGTGGCGGTCTTCCAGTCTGTGCTTTTTTGGATTGATAGGTGAGCCAAACAGAAAATAGCTTATCCTATGAACAATTCAACTACTACATGGCCTTGCATGCAAGCTTTAGAGGCCCTGAGCTACGTCTCGGGTTGGATGAAAAAACACATTGCACAGAGAGCAGATGAAGATTTGAATAATCTATACAAAATATTGAACTCATTTGCGGTGTGTTGAGTTCACAAACGAAGCACAAACATAAGCTCAAATTGTCAAATTTTGAATGCCACAGTAGTTTCATGGGGTGCAGACAAAAGGCCTATGAAAATGCTTGACTGCATGGACTACAGATACTTTTGTATTATAGTACGGTTGCCATTTCAGTAAGTGAGTGTATATAAAAAGATATGCAGCGTTCATATTCAGTTCAGTGTAACAACTTAAATATAATGAAGTTTTTAGTATAATTAAGTGCTCAACTCTTTATAACTTTCATGTCTATAGCAGACCATATCTTTTTAATCTCAGTATAATGAAGTGTGATCAGTCACTGCTGCCAGAAAGGAATGCCGAAGCAGTAAATTCAAACTTCCACTGTTAGCATTGGTCTAATGTTTAAATCATCTGAAGTTTTTGAGAATGCATTTTCTGATTGAGTGACAGAGTGGCTGCCAAAGCAGAGCAGTACATGTTTCGTGGTGGCAGCTTGAAGAAAAGGCTGCACTTGAATGTGCTTTTCTCTGCAGTAGCAGAGAGGGAAAGCGTGCAGGAAGCCTGGTGCATCGTACCGCGCACCATATTACTCATGTGAGCTAGACTATTGTGGATCACTGCAACTTTATGCAGCTTAACCCTTAACGCCACCTGTGCAATGTGCCTGATTTGCTGTTTTTGTTGTCACCATGTGTCAAGTTACAAGCGTGAGCATTGCAGAAGCAGGAGTTCCAAATATTGCAATATCTTCATTTCAGTCAGCCTGGATTGGCATGAAGATAATTGGTTCAGCAACCTTTTGACAACAAAAACGAAGATGGTTCTGGGTATAAAATATGGGACATTGTATAAGGGATCATTTGGTCTGAGCAATGTGGTAACAGTTTAATGCCTTCTACGAAAAGCAAGTTCTCTTTGCTATCATGCCACAACAAGCCTTGATTGCTTATTTTTGATTTTGGAAACTTTCGGTGATGCTGGCCACATGATGAACAAACTTTATTTAATTAGCAGAAAGGTCCTCTTCCCCTTTCAGGTGCGAGAGGAGAAGGGAGGACCAAACCTAGACGACGGCCATGATCCCATGGGCCCTGGCGGCGTCTTCGGCCTGCCGTATTAAGCGGGCTTGTAATTGAGTCAGAGCTGAGGAGCGCGGCATCCCATCCACTCCCGTCTAGAAATTCGCCTCTCATGGGGGCCTGCGGGCATGCCCATAAAATGTGGCTCAAGTCCGCCCTGTTGTGGCAAAATTTACACTTGTCCGAATGAAGTTCCGGCACGCAGCGGTTCATTGTTACCGGACTAGGAAACGTGTGGGTCTGGAGTAGGCGCCACGCCACCGCCTGTCCTTTGTTCAGTGACGAGTGTGCGGGAGGATAAATTTTCCTGCTTAGCCTGTAATACTGCGTAATATCTCTGTAAGTGGTCATCCGCTCAAATCTCTCATCGTCCTCCCCGTTCGACCAGGGCAATCCAGAGGCTCAGTCTGTAAGTCCTCGAGCTATCTGGTGTGCAGCCTCATTGCCGGGCAAGGAGGAGTGAGCGGGTGCCTAGACTATTTCTATTGTTCGTTGGTCTTTGCATCCAACCAATATTCTTAAAGCTATTTGGGATATTCGCCCTCGTGCAAAGTTTCTCACAGCCGTCTGCGAGTCGCTAACAATGAGTGAAGTCGAGGTGGATGCTATGGCCATTGCAATAGCTGCTTCCTCCGCCTCTTCTGCAAAGCTCGTTCTCACCGAGCCGCTGACCTTATGATTTCCTTTGTAGTCCACTACTGCTATAGTCATGTTGTCATTTCCTTTGTATTGGTTGCGTCTACGTATGTTGTTTCCGGTAAATCTTTTACGTTGTTATGTATATTTTTCGCTCTTTCAGCTCTCCTTGCTTTGTGATGTTTGGGGTGCATGTTTTTTGGAATCGGTAAGATTACTAAACATTTCCTAATTTCATACGGGATATCCTTTTTGGCGCCAAATTGATTTGCGTAGTTTATACCCAGTTCCTCTAGTATGGCTCTACCTGTTTTACTCTGCGTTAGTCTTTCATATTGTGCAATTCTTTGAGCTTCTATAAGCTCTTCAGATGTGTTGTGAAGCCCTAATTGAAGTAATTTATCATTAGAGGCAGTAATTGGAAGTCCGATCGCCTGTTTGAAAACTCGTCTAATGATTCTGTCAATCTTTTCTCTCTCGGCCTCTTGCAGTCTGAGGTACGGAATCACATATACAATACTACTGATGACAAAAGCCTGTACCAGTCTTATCATATTACTTTCCTTCATACCATAGTGCCGGTTTGCAATTCGTTTAAGTAGGCGCACAGTTTGCTGCGCACTGGTTTCAAGTATTCTAATCGCCTCTCCGTTGTGCCTGTTTGAGCTGATTCGGAGTCCCAGAATTCTTATGTTTTCGACCGTAGGTATTTGCGTTTTTCCAACGAAGACTTTAATGTTGGGTTTTTCCTGGATGCTTTTCCGACCCCTACATGTCGGGTTATAGAAGAGAAGTTCCGATTTTTCCGGTGAACATTGCAATCCTGTATGGATGGCATATTCTTCTACAGCATTCACTGCTGTTTGTAAAGTTTCCTCTATGTATCCGTCACTACCCTCTGCTACCCATAAGGTAATGTCATCTGCATAGAGGCTATGGTGGAGCCCTGGAATTTCCTTCAGCCTAGTAGGGAGACCTATCATGGCCACGTTAAAAAGAAAGGGGGATAGGACTGAGCCTTGCGGCATACCTCTGCTGCCCAGACTAAACTCTTGGGATTCCGCTTTGCCTAGTATTATTCTTGCAGTCCGGTCAGTTAAAAAGTCTTTTATATAATCGTATACTCTTTTTCCTACCCGTAACGCTTGAAGATCGGCAAGTATAGCTTTATGTGATGTATTATCGAATGCCTTTTTAAGATCTAGGCCAACTATTACCTTTGTGTTGTGTGTATTGAGACCCGAATCAATTATTTGGTGTTTAATCTTAAGCATAATGTCCTGTGTAGACAGTTTCGCTCTGAAGCCTACCATCGTATTGGGAAAGAGCTCATTGTCTTCCATATAATTTGACAGGCGAGTTAAAAATTACATGCTCTAATAACTTTCCTATGCAGGATGTCAGGGAAATAGGCCTAAGATTATCAAGATCTAGTTTCTTGCCTGGCTTGGGAATCATTATGATTGTTGCCGTTTTCCATTGCTTGGGTATCTTACCTTTTTCCCAACACTTGTTCATATATTCGGTGAGGGCTGTGATAGATTTGTCGTCCAAGTTTCTGAGCGTTTTATTCGTGATCCCATCGGGGCCCGGGGCTGATGTTGTGCTCAGTTCCATTAGTTCCGATCGTACCTCGGCCTCTAATATGGGTCGGTCTAAGGAATCATTTTCTTTACCTTTGTACGAGCTTAATTACTCTTTCGTTGTATCCCCAATGTATCTCTGTCTGATTTCTTCAATCAGTTCTTCCTCCGTGCCTTTGTATTTATGGACAAGTCTAATAAAGTTTTGTTGTTGTGCTGTCTTGCTCGCTTCCGAGTCTATCAGACATCTTAACAGGTTCCATGTTTTAGAGAGACTTGTTTGTTTTTCCATCGCATCACACTTTTCCTTCCATTGTTGTCTGCATAGTTGCTCCGCGTACTTCTCAATATCTTTACTGAGGGTGGCCATCCTTTTTCTAAGGCGTTTGTTGTGTTTTCCACCGTTTTTCTAGGCTCTTTTTTGCCTCCCACATATGAAGGAGCTAACTGTCTGTGCTTTCTAGTCCTTCTGTTTTTGGTATGGTCTTAGTTGCGATTTGAATATTTTGCTTAAGGTTCCCTAGCCATTCATCTAAGTCTTCGATGACATCGCATGCTCCCTTCTCTCTGATCTTTCTAAAGCTATCCCATTCAACCATCCTTAATTCTTTGCCTCCTCTTTTACGTGGACCTGCTTTAAACGTGGTCTCAATTATATAGTGGTCACTGCCCATATTTTCTTGTGTATTAAGCCAATAAGGTTTGATGATATTTTTAGTAAATGTGAGGTCAGGAGAAGTGTCTTTGGATACGCTGTTTCCAATCCTAGTTGGGAAAAGGGGGTCGGTTATTAACGTAAGGCCCTCCAGTTGGGCGTCGATCCAGAGATTTCTACTTTTGATGATTTCTTTGTCATAACCCCATGCCGCATGCAACGCGTTGAAATCCCTTACTATAACCAATGCTTGCTTTTTAGTAATGCTGATCGTTTTTCTAAAAAGTGACCTAAATTTGGTTTTTTGTCTAGGGCTGCTATAGACATTTAATATGAATAGACTTTCACCACTCTTCTGCGATGGAACTAACTCGACAAGAACATGATCGACATAGCAGATTTCTGTATCATGTTCTATCACCGTGAGATTTCTTCGCACGAGGGTTGTTACGGACGTTTTTTCATCAGGGGTACCATAGGATTTGTAAATCGACAATTTAGCCATTCCTCCAGTTTCCTGTAAGGCGATGACGTCTGGTGCCTCCTTTCCGTTTAGGAACTGTTGTGAGTTACCCCATTTCTGGCGATACCCACGACAGTTCCACTGCCAAATTTTATACTGATTACGTCGTGCCATGTCTAGGAACGGTCCCTTCCCCTGCGATTTAGATTACTTCGGTCGTAGTCAGCCGGTTGTAGGGTTTAGTAGTAGTTTTAACCGGGCCTGCTCCTATAGACCTCAAATCTGTTTGCGTGTTCTCCACCAGCGTTAGTCGATTTTCTATGCTATCTATTCTTTGTTTTATTTCTATGAGCTGCAGCTGCAATCCTGCGAATTGTTGTTGCATTACCTTAGTAAGTTCTCCGAGCATATTCTCGACTTTCTTTTCCAGGGGTTTTGAGAGGTCTTCATTTTCTACAGGAGATATTTCCTCTGCTCTTCGTTTCGCTGCGTGCACTCCTGACTCCTGTGCAGGCGCTGGAGTTAAAATTCGACTACACGATGCTATGGAGCTAGTTGACTCGCGCAGCTGATTTTGCCTGAGTTTAGAGTTCTCTTCTTTTAGTTGTTTTATTTCGTCCCTCTGTTTCGCGTTTTCACGGGTGAGTTGCTCTAGCATTTTCTTAATATTGTTTAGCTCTTGACCTAGGGTGGACCCTTCTGCCACAACCTCAGGCAAACTCCCAGACCGGAGAGACCCCCCCGATACCTCGCCGACCCAGCTCACCATTTGTTGACTGCCCCGACCGCCGCCAGGACCCTCGTGGGACTGTCCTTGAGGTGATGTCGTTGCCCTTGTCTTGGATTTGGCCCGTGACCTGGATCTATGTTGACGAGTGGACCTTGATCTGGATGTGGATCTGGGTTCGCGTTGAGTCCCTTCTCTTTCCCCTTCGGCGAGTCGCGGGAAGGAGCTGGAACGATCTCTGCGTCGTCCCCCTCTGTCCTTGGTGGCGTTGCCATTCTCCTCTGTTGGATTTTCTGGTGAATACCCTTCCCTCCATGCCTGTGTTGCTCTAGTGTTCGACAAAATCTTCATTTCTCTTCGCTCATCGCCTTGTTGTTGTTCCTTTTCCCACCATCTTTTCTTCAAAAGGTACGGGGTCCTAAACCGTTCTTTGCATTTTTTGTCCCCTGTAAGATGACCTTTCCCGCAAAGGCTGCACCTAGGGATGCACTGGTGGTTTTCAGTTGGATTGAGCACCCCACAACCACGGAATTTCTTGCTGTCAGGCTGTGGGCAGACATCCGCCCGATGTCCAATTCGACCACAAGTAGTGCATGTTTCATATTGCTTCTTGTATAGGAAGCACCTATATTCGGCACCACGGTAGTATACAAAATACGACACAAACAACCCTTTTAAATGACCACTGAGTCCGTAAGTTCCATACGTCGTGCATGTAGAGTCGTCGGGCTCTTCTGATTGACCAAGCTTTTTTCTATGTCTTCTTTATTATCATACTTCGGTATTCCGTGGATAACCCCTTTGGATGTGTTTTCTGGTGCCGTTACATAAGCGGCTGTAGCATAGCTCTTGTCATTGATCATAATTTCCTTGATGTTGCTGTATTCCTTCGCATTGGCCAGACTAGGTGTGCTCATGATCATGGTATTTTGTCGCGTGTTGGTTCAGAGAGTATCTTCCCCAGCAATGTCAGCCTGTACTTTTGCCGCTCGTAGAACAGTCTCTTATGACCGCTAGACTCTGTCGCGTAAAGTCCAGACCTCCTCCTGGGCATATTACAACCTTGTAATTGTCTTCTGGTAGTTGCGGTTCTTTTGGCACTGGCCGGCGATGCAAAAAATTCTTCAGTCTCCGAGACGCCTCCATGGACGCACCTCCCGTGTTCGTGGCTGGTTCCGCGTTTCTCTTGTCTTTTGCCTTCTTGCGTCGTTCATGGGCCACAACCCATCCTTGAGTGTCGTTGTACTCTTCGGGAGACAGCGTCTCCCCCTCAATTTCCACAACATCCATTTCGCAGGCTTCGAACAAGCCGGGGGCCTGGCTTGTGGCCTAGTTGCCAGCGCGTCGATGGCACTGCGATGGCGTAGCTAGGGCGACGCCGTTGTGGGAACTTAAAAGAAGTGTCACGGCTCAAAAAAAAGTAGGCCCACCTGGTATATCCTGGCATAGGACGAATCGGGTGATCGTCTGGCGACAGCTGTGATGATCTTGAATCCCGTGGTTGTCCTTATTCAGCCGCCAAAGTGAAAAACTGGCAGAGCCTATTCGAGAGGCGTCCGAGTGGCTCAGCCCCCTAGCGGCAGACCTGGCCACATGATTGCACTTTTTTTAGTGTACACAGGAGAGTTTTAAAAGTACTAATACAACTCTTAATAGGTGTGCAGTATGTTTAACTAAATTTCATTTTTTTCAGCACCTACTCGGGTGGCTCTTTGGTAATGTTTGTCAAAAACCGGCATCCTCAGACGTCAACATGGAGTCGGTTTCTTGGTCCAAATATGTCTCATCTGCAACTTTACAACAAGCACATGTTCCCATGTGAGTGGCTGCTTTGTGTGCAGCTTCAATGAGCTTAACATTCAAGCTTCCAAAAACTACAATAGTAAATTTATTTTTCAGATGTAAATCAGTCAAAGGATATGTACAGCCCTAACCTGAACCTTATGTCATGCCGTGGCTTCTGCTACAATGGTGGGACCTGTTCAGCTATTGATAATGGAACTGGTGGACCCACTTGCCAGTAAGTCATTTTCTTAGTGTAAATTGTTGTAGTCTATTATTGGCCACCATAAAACGCTGTTAATTAATACTATTGCATTAGATTAATACAAAATTAGACAGTTAAGTAGTAGTAAGGACAGTATACTACAAGCACACAAATAATGTGTTGAATTCTTTTGTATTAGTGTGTCAAAGCAATCTTGTTTGTGTACTATTATCAAGCTTGAAGAAAAATTGACTTGTCATTACAGTGCACCTGATATCTCTGCAACATGGTCACTGCCTAGCATGGCCAACCAGTGAAATTAGTCCAGCTTCAAGTGTGTAAAATGCAGGCTTCACATGGTTATATATCTGAAGTTTTTCACTAATGGTGTTTATCAGAGTGCAAGTGTAGATATAGGACTTTTTTATTTTATTTATTGATTCCTCAAAGGTACCATAGGGACATTACATGAGGGGTGGGCATGACATTGCACTTAAAAGAAGGGTAACAACATGGTAACGGCAACAGACTATGTACAGAAGTTATGGCGGCACTTCTATATAAGGGGTGCGGCACAATACTAGAAAGGAGGGTTACAATATCGTAGTGACAGCAACAGAATGGGTATATTAATTATGGGGGCACTACAATGGCGTGCTTGAAACGAGATTGGTCCATGATGGTAGCAACTTCAGCAGGTAGGTCATTCCAGTCTCGGGATGTGCGTATGAAAAATGATTGTTGGAATGTATTAGTATGGGCACGTTCCGGATAGACTGCGTTGGCGTGGCTAGTACGGGAAATACGGTGGGCTAGTCGGATGTACTGATTTCTGAGTAGTTGCGAGTGGAAAAATTTGTGGTAAAGACAGTCGAGCTATTTTGCGGCGAGATTGAAGTGAAGGAAGGTTGTCTGCTTTTAACGCTGAAACACTTGAATAATGAGAGTAATCAGACAAAACAAATCGAGCCGCGCGATTTTGGACAGATTCCAGGGTGTTAATCAAATAAGTTTGGTAAGGATCGAAGATAGCATTTGCATATTCTAATTTGGGCCGCACGAAAGTTTCGTATGCAAGTAATTTTAATGAGGGAGGGGTTAGGCCAAGATTACGGCGCAGGTAGCCAAGAGCACGGTTAGCCGAGTTCGTTATGTGGTTAATGTGACAAGACCAGTTTAAGTCGTGGGATATATGGACACCTAAGTATTTAACCGAGTCGGCAGAATCAACAGCAATATTGTTAATAGTATACTTAGGCTGCACAAAATTGTGGCGGCGGTGGAAAGAAACGTGTACAGTCTTTTGGACATTTAACGACATCAGCCAGTTATTGCACCAAACCTGTACGCGAAATAAGTCTTCATGTAGTGCGGATGTGTCACAGGTGCTACTTATAGAGCGATAAATGACGCAGTCGTCTGCGAAAAGACGGATGTTCGATGTAAGATTTGTGGGGAGATCATTTATATATATGAGAAAAAGAAGTGGCCCCAGAACGGTTCCTTGTGGAACACCGGAGAGCACGTGCGTGAGTGATGTATGCGAATTGGCGTGGACAAATTGCTGCCGGTCATTTAGAAATGCGCTTGTCCAGTTCAACACAAATGGGTCCAGATTAAGGCGAGACAATTTTAGCAGTAGGCGATTGTGTGGGACTTTATCAAATGCTTTTTCAAAATCAATAAAGATTGCATCAGTTGGAATGTTGCGGTCTAGGCATGAATGTACGTCATGAAGAAACATGGAAAGCTGAGTGTCACAGGAATGATCTTTACGGAAACCATGCTGATTAGGATTGAAGAAATTAACGGAATGCAAGAATTTGGCAATGTGCGAATACAATACATGTTTCATGATTTTAGAGCAGACACTGGTAATTGAAATCGGTCGGTAATTATTGGGGCTCAAACGATTTCCCTTTTAAAATACTGGTATGACCTTGCCGATGCGCCAGTCACAGGGAACCGATCCTGTGTTCAGAGACTGTTGAAAAATGAGTGAGAGAAACAAGCTGCTCATGCGTTTGGTGTTTTTTAGCACTTTAGCATTGATACCATCAATACCAACAGATGATGAATTTTTCAGCGAGTCAATTACTTTCACTATGCCTTGTGGTTCAAACATAATACTCGGCATGGGGGGGTTATCACAAGAAGGGACAGTAGGAAGGTCATTCAAGGGTTCACGTGTAAAAACAGCGCTAAATGCGCTGTTTAATATATCTGGTACTTCATGGTCCGGAATAGGGAGTTCAGAGCTATCGCACAGGGAAACTACTACTACTTAACTGGAACCTTGTCATGAGGTTTGAAGTGCATAGCGCTTTAGGGGCTTGTCATCTATTCATAGATCTCGTGTGGCGTGATTATGCTCACAACTGAGTGTTAATACAGGTGTAAAACAAGGCTAAGGATGCTCAAAACTGAAACAAAATAAACGAATAAGGTCTAAAAATAGTATTAGTAACATAAAATAACCAAGAAGTAATTACAATAATTAAGTTAATATAGCTTAAAACGCTTTGGAAGCACACGACTGACACCTGTGCCGCGCAAGAGAGGGCTCCACTGCCTTGCCAGGCGAGTGATTACTCCTCTTTTCAGTGCTTCTTCGGCGCCTGTGTTATGGACTCCTGCAAGAGATGATTCATAGATGGACTAACAATAGTGCAACGGGAATTGCTGGGTGCTCGGGTTCCACAGTAGCGGAGCTGCATTGAGGGCACAACTTGGAACTAAACCAATCGCTACCTAAGAATGATATTAATGGTGGATTTGACCTACATCTAGTGCTGGATGCAATTGCTAGTGATGCTAGTGACTGGCGGCAGAACTTCTTGTCTTGGATATCTCCAGCGCATATGCATGTAAACTGACCTTTAACAGCATACCTGCCAAGTCTCCCGGATCTGGACCGTTTCTTCCGTTTTTACGGTTGTAATGAAAATCGCCCAGAAATCGAAACTTTTGTGCGTGATCCGGCCGCCTTGACAAAAAAGCAGCTCAATCCGCTCTAGGCTTTTCGAACCTACACCATTTTATTATGAATGAGTTTAAAAGGCGGTCATCTAAACCAACGCTTCCTCTAGAAGATGCCTGCCGCATGAGAAGAAAAACGGCTGCCACACCCTTTTTCTCCTTTATTTTAGAATGTTCTCGGTCGCTAGCGTCACCTGTGGCGGACGGTGCAACAACGCAACACTTTGCATAGCCTCCGAAATAGCGGTGTACAGTTGCAGGTCTCGAACAACTCTCGACTGACGCGCCCCTATGGGCCGCAGATGAAAAATGCCTAGCTGGTAGCGCCCGTCGCCATCATAATAGTCTCGGTCGCGAGCGCCACCGCGCGGCGCTTGCTCGAAACTGAAGGCAGGCCAACTCCGCTGGGAGCGCGAGCCATTCCCCAGGCATTGTTTAGAGGAGGCGTTATCTAAACGTACAGTACAATCTCAGTGATGCGAAACCGCGGTAGACACGAATTCGTGAAATTTCTCAGCCAACGCCTCCTCTAAACAATGCCTGGGGAATGGCTCGCGCTCCCTGCGGAGTTGGCCTGCCTTCAGTTTTGAGCAAGCGCTGTGCGGTGGCGCTCGCGACCGAGACTATTATTTTTTTTCTTTTGCCACCCCGTGGGGGAGGTGCGCGTACATTGAACACACACATTTTTGTAGTAGAGCTTAGACTTTTTTTTTCTCATAGTGCAGGGTTCGAGTTTAGTAATTATCGAGTATAGGGACAATCGGTGTCAGAAAGGCATGGTTAAAAAGACTGTAAAGTGTTCAGGATGTGGAGTGGGTTTGAAAGTGGACCCAAGCGTAGAAGCGGATGGAGAAGAGGCTGACGCGAAGTGTAGGCAATGTGAGGTCGAGGAAAAAATGGAGAAAATGATGGTTGCCCAGAGTGAACTGCTGGTGAGAATCGCCAAGCTCGAGACTGAGTTGGCGACAGAGCAAGAGAAAACTAGGGCAATGAGAGAAAGACTGAAGTCCGCCGAGGAAGCGCTAGCGAAGCTGAACAAAGAAGCGACCTACCGAGAGAACAGTAGGGAACCGGCAACCAGAATGGTGAAGAAGGAAAAGCAGGCAAGTTTGGAAAAAACAGGTTTAGCCGGTTCAACTGTCGCAAGGCCCAGCTTCAGCGAGGTAGTGGTGGGGCAGAGAGGGAACAAAGCAGCCGGCGTCACAGGTGCAAGTAGCCCCCAGGTGCAGAACGCTCCAGCTGAAAAGTCGCAGCATGTGATAATCGCCGGGGACTCGAATTTAAATCGATGCACAGAAGCCATCAAAGAGAGGGTAAGAGGTGACAAGAGGGTTGCAGTAGGGGCGTTCCCCGGACGCAAGCTGGAAGCAGTCATGAGGCAAGCGAGTGCAAAGCTCAAAACGACAGCTGATAGACGAAACCTAGTGATAATTTCAGGCGGTTTAAACGATGCCCTAAATAGAGATGCAGCAGGACTAGCAGCCACACTGGCGAAAGGCGTCGATGACATGCGCGCCACTTCTCCTAAGCTACAGGTAGTGATATGCACAATACCGGAGGTACCGGTGCGTGATAGCAACCTGCAAAGAGCGGTGGTCAACGCAAACCAAGAGATATGGCGGATGAGTTGAGAGAAAGGCTTTGAGGTGGTGGAAATAAACAGAGAGGTGCATAGGTGGGGGGGGGGGTTTCAACGAGACAGAATTCACTTCGATGGGCGGCTAGGTCATGAGGTGGGTTGGCGACTTGCAGGACGCGCAGTAGCTTTTTTGGGGGGCAAGCGAGCCCTTCGGGGTGCAGGATAGCTAGTAACGAGGAAAACAACCAGGGAGACTCTTCGACAGGTGGTATGGACAGAGACGATTCCAAAGTGGCACCAATATCTAAGATAGATTGAGTCCGGGGCATAAATAGACGTAGCCACGAGCGCCGAGCCAATTCAGACATAGGGTATATTAACATGCAGGGTGGTAGGAACAGGCTGAAGTGGGAAGAGATAGAAGAACAGCTAAGGGAAGAGAGGCCGATGGTATACGGTTTTGTAGAAACACATCTCAGGGACATGGAACAACCTCCGAACAATCCGGACTACGCGTGGGAATGTTGTAATAGAACAGAAGGCAGCAGAAAGGGGGGTGGTATTGGGGCATTCATTCATAAAAGTACAGACTGGCAAAGGGTCAAGCAGGAGTGCAAGGAACATTTATGGCTAAAAGGGAAAGTGGCAGGTCAAATGACCCTCCTTGGTTTCGTGTACTTGTGGACGGGAGCAAAGGCCAGAGAGGAAAACCAGACAATGGTAGAGTGTATATCAAAGGACATTCAAGAGTTAGGAAGAGAGTGCGAGATAATTATACTAGGAGACATGAATGCGCACATAGAAGATATAGATGGGTATACCGACCCGACAGGCAAAATGATCATGGATATGTGTGAAAGGCTCGATTTGATCATTTGCAACAGTACCGAGAAGTGTGAAGGGCAAATAACATGGGAGGTAGGAAGGCTTCAGTCGACGATAGATTATGCACTGATGTCACATAGGATGTATGATAAGCTCAGGGGAATGCACATAGATGAAGGTGGCTCCAGAAGTCGGGGTAGCGATCACAAACGTATCAAGCTAAGTTTTGGAAGAGCAGTGAAAGTGGGAAGGAGACAAGATGAGCAACTACAGGAAAATTTTTATCCGGAAAGGCAAATTGAAATAGCCACTAAACAAATTGAGAAAGTAATCACGGAGGATAATAAGACAGTATGGACATACACGAATCTAATTAGACTCTTTGAGCTAGAGCTTGGTAAGACGCGTGACAAGTCACCCCGGAAAAGACACAAACCCAAAAGTTGGTGGGATGAGGAAGTTAAGAGAGCCATAGCAAAACGTCAGGAAGCCTCTAGGGAACACAGACATGCTAAGCAGCGGGGTGAACCGACAGATGATGTTGAAAGAAAATGGGCAACCTTTCTAAGCTGTAGAAGAGATGCATCCCTTCTGATCAATGAAAAGATTAGAAGGAAGGGAGCTCAGTGGCTGGCAGAAGTACATAAAACAGATAGAAAGGCAGCTGCGAAATTTTGGAACCATCTAAACTCCCTAAGAAATGAGACGAGCCTAAAGCAGAGATTTATAACTACAGCCCAAGATGCTAGGCTAGAAGGGGACGAAGCTATTGAATATATAAGAACAAAAGTGACAGAAAAATTTCGACAAAGAAGTACTTTATGCACCACAATAGACAAGGACGAATCAAGTGGTGCAATGGCTCCATTTTCACAACAAGAGTGGGTAAGGGCTGAGAAAAGGGTTCCTAGTAGTACATCAACAGGCCCAGATGGCATTCCAATTAGGCTGATAAAGACATTAGGTCCAAAGTCTAAGCAGGCTTTGAGAGAGGCAGTGAGCACAATAATAATCGATGGTGAAGTTGCCGAAGGATGGAAACTTAGCAGGATGAGCATGATCTATAAAGGGAAGGGGGACAAAGCTGACATAAACAACTACCGTCCTATAACAGTGACATCAGTGGTCTACAGGCTGGTGATGCAGATTATAAAGGAAAGACTGCAGGCGTAGATAGAGGATGAGGGGGTGCTGGGGGAACTGCAGAATGGATTTCGGAAACACAGGAGGTTGGAAGACAATCTGTTCTCACTGACGCAGTGCATCGAAATAGCAGAAAAGGAACACAGGCCCTTGTGGCTAGCATTTTTGGATATCAAGGGAGCGTACGATAGCGTGGTTCAAGAGGAATTGTGGGGAATACTGGACACACTAGGCGTGAAACATGTAGTCACTAATCTTTTAAAGGGTATCTATAAAGGTAACAAGGTAGTTATAAAGTGGGAAAAACAGGTATCAAAGCCTGCAGAGGTAAAACGGGGGCTTAGGCAGGGGTGCCCCCTGTCACCCTTATTATTCATGATGTACCTACAAGGATTAGAGGCAAAATTAGAGGGAAGTGGACTGGGCTTCAACCTCTCTTTAGTCAAACAAGGAAAACTTATTGATCAGGCACTACCAGCATTAATGTACGCAGATGATATAGTGCTAATGGCCAACAACAAGGAAGATTTGCAGAGATTGATGGACATCTGCGGTAATGAGGGAGATAGGTTAGATTTCAGCTTCAGTAAGGAAAAATCAGCAGTCATGATTTTCAATGACAACGAAGGTAGTGAGCTTAGAATACAGGAGGTCACGCTAGAGATAACAGGTAAATACAAATATCTGGGCGTATGGATAAGCAATGGGACCGAGTACCTGAGGGAACACGAAATATACGTGACGACTAAAGGTAACAGGAATGCAGCAGTCATGAAAAATAGGGCACTGTGGAATTACAATAGGTATGATGTTGTGAGAGGAATATGGAAAGGGGTCATGGTTCCTGGGCTGACGTTCGGCAATGCGGTCTTGTGCATGAGATCAGAAGTTCAAGCAAGATTAGAAATTAAGCAACGTGGAATAAATAGGCTTGCTTTAGGAGCTCACGGGTATACACCAAATTAGGGAGTACAAGGTGATATGGATGGACATCATTTGAGGGCAGGGAAGCTAGCAGCAAGATAAAATTTGAGAAGCGATTGAGAGAAATGGGGGAAGAGCGTTGGGCTAGGAAGGTTTTCAGCCACTTGTACATGAATAATGTCGATACAAAATGGAGGAAGCGAACCAGGAAGTTGACTGGTAAATACTTAGAAAACAGCAGGTGGCCAAACCAAAAAGAACTATCGGTTAAGAAGAAAGTGAAGGAAACGGAGACTGACATGTGGAGAATGGGCATGATTAAGAAGTCCGCACTAGAGGTCTATCGAACGTTTAAGCAGGAAATTGCCAAGGAAAGGATCTATGATAATACTCGGGGTAGTTCTCTACTGTTTGAGGCCAGAACGGGAGTACTGCGAACCAAGACATATCGGGCCAAATACGAAGGGGTAGACACGGTATGCAGTGCGTGTGGAGAGGAAGAAGAAACTGCCGAACACTTGATAATGTTCTGTAAAGGGCTTCACCCTATAGTTCAGGATGATGGCGCAGAGTTTTTCAAAGCACTGGGGTTTAGGGACCGGGAGGGCAAAATAAACTTTAAGCGGGTAGACTTCACTAGAAGGAGGTTGTCTGATTGGTGGCTAAAGTCAAGGCGCGAGTGAAAATTAAACTCTTCACTGCAAAGTACGAATCCTCAAACTCTTTTTTAAGGAAAAAAAAAATAAATATAGTTTTTGGTTCATTATATATTACGGCTTGGTGGCGCTAGCCACCGCCCGATTTAAAGGGTACAGCCATATCCATCCATCCATCCATTATCACGGCAGCGGGTGGTACCAGCTAAGCGTTTTTCATCTGCGGCCCATAGGGGCGCGTCAGTCGAGAGTTGTTCGAGACCTGTAGCTGTGCACCACTGTTTCGGAGGCTATGCAAAGTGTTGCGTTGTTGCACCGTTCGCCACAGGTGACGCTAGCGACCGAGAACATTTTCAAAATGAAGGAGGAAAAGGGTGTGGCAGCTGTTTTTTTTTTTTTTTGTCATGCGGCAGGCATCTTCCTAGAGGAGGCGTTGCCTCAGCGAAATTCTACTATGTCTATTGAGCCTAAATTCGAATGTTCCGAACACATTTCCTAATCGCGGCAGGAATCGTCCGAACGAAGGCCGAGAGCAGCGTACTCGAAGCTTGGGAAGTACGCGTGTGACCGGCACACGCACCGTCTTCTACAGCGTGCGTGATTGTCGTTGCCGCTGTCGACGAAACCGTGGTCGCTTTTGACGCGATCATGTATGGCGACGACGTAACTGTCCCGAAAGTGTGCTTGCGCTTAACACCCAACCAGTCAAAGCAACGCTGCTTTCCGCAAGTCCTGCGGACAAAACCGTGGCAGATGCGATCGTAGACAGCATAAAACGACTTTGTTTTGAAGGCGTGTGCGTAGTCAAGCGCAGGGGTATTAAAAAAGGACCTACCATTTGCCGCAACCGGCGCGCACAACACCGCGGTCGCGGCGGCGCGATAGCGATCTACGAGTTCCGAGGGCAGTAAATACGTAAAAAAAGTCAGTTTCGCTGCAAGGGCGAAGCTATGAATGCGACAGCAACAACTTGGAATATCACACTGAGTATGGCGAGCAGATCGAATCGCGCTGCTCACGCACAAATGACGCACGAAAACAATACACACAAGGCAAGAGCGAACTAACAACGTTTACTGCGCGACACGTAACGTGCTGTTTGAACAAAACCAAAAAAAGCGATGCTTGATACATAATCACAGGTACGGAGGAGTACCAACTAACAAGTGTCTCAGTTGTACCTCGCTGTGTATGAAAAGCGCGCTCTTTTCGCAAACGGGGCCTGGGAATAGACCGAAGATACCTTTGTAGGCCCGGAAACTAACACAATCGTTCCAGTGAAAGCCGAAGGCACGATTCTCCCCACCGAAAGATAAGCGCGCGCGCACATGCATCACCCCCCCCCCCTTCCCCTCCTCCACCCGCGGGACAAAATAGGCAAAGCGCGTCGTCGGCGCATTGCGACGAGCTGGGCACCGAGCTCGGACGACTTGTTTTTCTTTCTAGAGTGTTAATATATATAGATAAGCATGACGGCGGTGGCGGCGACGGCAAAAGACCAGCCTAGACTGTCAATCACAAAGGGGCCAGACACGTTTTGGCGTTCCTGTCAAAAGAATCTAGCAGAGAGCAAAGCCTTGACCCGCATTTTTGCGGGTCAAGGCTTTGCTCTCTGCTAGATGTGTTGATCCTGCTAGTTGTGTTGATCCTTTCAGACTCACTTTAGTGGGAAACCCTGATTTGATTGATTGATTTGTGGGGTTTAACGTCCCAAAACCACTATATGATTATGAGAGACGCCGTAGTGGAGGGCTCCGGAAATTTCGACCACCTGGGGTTCTTTAACGTGCACCCAAAAGTGGGAAACCCTACCTTCGTGTGTTCGGCCACTCCAAGCCGACCTCAACGCTGATGTTTGCGCTTTGTTATTTTTGTTTGTTTGGTTGTCCTTGGGTTTTTTTTTTTTGGTGCCGAAAAAGAATAGGAGCAAATAATTCAACACCCCCCCCCCCCCCCCCCGCCGCTGCGAAAATCTCCCGGATTCAGAATCCTTAAACTTGGCAGGTATGTAATAGTTTAAAAGATAGGAGGGGAGTTCAATTACGTAGTGCAACATGCCAGTTAAAAAGCCTTTTGACCACTAAATAAACTTGTGAAGACTCGTAGAGTACATAGCCCCCCAAAAATTATTACATGAATATTCTTTAAAAGAGTACTGATACAAAATTTGAAGAAGGTAACTTGAGATATCGATTTTTGTCAATGGAGGCAAAAAGGCTGTAGGCCCGTGTGCTCAAATTTGGGTGCACGTTAAGGAACCCCAGGTGGTCGAAATTTCCCTAGCCCTCCACTACAGCGTCTCTCGTAATCATATGGCAGTTTTGGGACATTAAACCAAACAAATCATCATGGATTTCTGTCAACACACACCTTTAAGTAAAGTTTTATAGTGTATGCTGTGCAACTGAGCACAAAATGGAGCACCTCAGGAACAGCACCTACAATATACCCCTACAATGAGCTTCTACTCTTAATACAAATACGGTAGTTCTACAGCTAGGTTAGCCATTCTGATAAACAAGCTGATATTTTAAAGCAAGAAATAAAGAGAAATTATTCAGAATCATGTGGCTCGGCCTACATGCTCGCAACACTTCACCCGTTTGAGATCTGCTTTAACAGCTTCACTGTAATGCCGACTGTTGTTTCAATGCGAAACTGTGAGAGAACAGTACGTAGAAGGGCATACAAGCAGTTTTCTGATGTCGGCTGAGGCACCGTGCATGCCAGCACTCAAGAGCGTGCCCTTATGGCGACAAAGTTCACACTTGTCACTGAAGCAACGCTGCCACCTCCCCCCACCTCTGGTGTCCATCCTCTGGTGTCCATGCTACTTCATCCGAGGGAGGACTGGCAGGTTCTTTCTGATCTGCTTGAGAAGCAATTTGGGGCAGACCTCACACGAGAGACAATATCGCATGTGCTCTCTGGGTGACTCTGTCCGGCTCAATTCATATTTGCTTCGGCCACACTCGTCGCCCCTGCTGGTGCACTTTTACCCGTGGGTAGAACATCGATGGTTATGGTAAGATTATGGTGAGGTTATGGTTATATTTGGGCTTATACCGAACATGAGTATGTCGGTGACAGCGAAATCTTTTTGAGAGTGTGCATATAATTGCTATCGCTGTAAAAGTACATACCATTCCAGCAGATGCAAAAATACATAAAGTGCTATTGTATTTATTCAGCCATGATTTGCTGTATAGTAAACTGTAAGAACGCCACAGCAACTACATAGCAGTTACAGTCTCCTCGCAAATAACTAACATTGTCAAGCATTTAATCATTGGTTTGCTGTCTTTTTCAGGTGTACTGCCAATTTTACAGGGCCAAGGTGCCAGTTCTATGCAGCATACATCTACAATCCACCTTTCTCTGATGAGGAACCAGGTACAGAAGGTTTATTTTGCACTGTGTGTGAGAGTGTGTCATTCTAATATGAATGCCTTACTGTTTTGGTTGCATTGACATATTCAGGATATAGGGAGGGACAGCTTATAGGGAGGGACATAACCTGAACCTGAATTTGTAGGTTTGAATGAAATTTTCTTAATTGACTTATGCATAACAAGTGTTGCCCCCCAGGCTACGTCAGTGGTGCTCATGTATGAAGACTTTGTAGAGATAGGTATTGTGCTATTCCTTACGGTTGATCGGTTTTCAGAATGATGCTCTGCATTGTTATGCCGCTGCAGATACACAGAAGCTTATAGTTGGCATGCACCAATTCTTAAGCTTTTGACAACATGACAAAATCAATCTCGATGTAACAGCTGAATCGGTGCTTATTTCACCTGTTATTGCCCAGCTCTTCCTTAGTTACGCGCATTGATGCATGCATTGAGGGTGATCTCTAACACTTTAAAATGTTTTGGCTGCCTGAAAGTGTTTTGCTATTCACAGTTTAGTCTAATAGCTGAAATGTGCACAATGCAGCATTTGTTACTTAGTGGCTTGGCTTATCCTGCTGGGTGGGTGCACTCAACAGTAATCTAGGCTTTGCTAGTTTAACTTACAAGGAGGCTCTAGCAATATGACTAATGGCTATGCCAAGACTTATCAAAACCAAAATACCACTGCTCTTTTTTCTAGAATGGCAAAATAAGCCTACGGTTTCACTAGAAGGGTTGACGTAATGGTCTATGCTTCTCTGCACATGCAACTGTATTGGCCTGTTATATGAAACTTGTGATAATACGTCATCTGGTGATTCCTCCCCATGCTCCAGCCCCAAGTGCTTGCTTCAGGCATCGCATGCCGTTAGTTAACTGCCCACGCAAACGAAGTGCTATACATACAAAAGCCGATTTTATCGCACTGCAAACAGCCATTGATACGCTGGTGATAAGGCTAAGCCTGCTAATGTAGCCCGCAACTGACATGAAGCGATGCCTCTTGCATGTATTAAAGCGCTCATTGAATCTTTTCTTTACACAAATAATGCAGTTCAGTGGCGAATTGGTGTGTATAAAAACAGCCATGTGAACACCAGTGCACCAGTGTCTCTCCTGCACGTTGTTTGAACAGCCAGTGCCTTTTATATCTTGACTTGCAGTATTGCCAAATCGATCCCGACACTTGTCTTCTGAATTTCACTCATGAGCATTAATTACCAGTGCTCTGCACACTCTATCTTCATTGCCACTATCGCGTGGGTTTCTCGCTACCCACCCGCCAACAGTCGATGTACGGATGTGGTGAGCGATGGCTTCATTGAATGCAAAATTTTCTGCAAGTTTTCATGCTGAAGTCATAAACGAAGTGCTAATAGGGGTAAAACGAGAGGAGCCTCATTCCTTTTGACCACTTGTGGAACCCTAAAATGCCCTTCCATTGAACCGTGGGTTCTGCGGGACCCAGTTTGAGAACTCATGATCTACAGCCATTTCCTCGGCTGTCTTCATACATATTGAAGGTGTGATGATTATGCCTTGTTAATCAAAAACATGCCTATCTAATGTTCTAGTTTTACCGACTTTGTGCTTGCTGTTCCGCATATATCATTTTGCACCCAGGTTTAATTGTTTGAGGACCTGATCCTTTCTTGAAGCTGCAAGCAGTGCCGCCTTATCTGTGGGCACATATGTAACCGATTTCACTTTCTGCTGCTGAAGAAGCCACAAGGGATCAACAGTAGACATGGCTTAATGCTTGAGCACTTTGGATATTCAGAACAACACCACAGCATTCACATTCACTTTGGCACAAATTTAACATTGCTGAAGTTTCAAAGTATTTGAAAATAATGAATAAACGCATTTGCTTGCATGTGACTGCTTAAAAAATGGTTTTATTGCCATGTGGGGCTGATGTGTGCCATAAAATCCTTTATCTGTCAAGGTTAAATGTTCATATTACCTCAAGTCCAAGTCATGTTTATTACATATTTTAGTTCCGTTACATTCCCTGATTGTGTCATTTTGTTTTTTTTGTTTATACAGGCTTACAGGTACTAAGTATAGAAAAAACATGCTCTTTACTACTATTCAAATTGTAATTTTCCACTTTGCTTTGACCAAAGCAGCAACATTCACAAAATCCTAGTTCTAATTCTTAGAAATATTGTGCAGGACATTTGGGTCATCATAAAAATGCTCATTTTCTCTTATAACATGCTATATATACTTCTCAAGCTATTCAGTTCAAAATCATTTGACCAAATCTATTTTCTTTGAACCTCAAACCTTTAACACTATCATTCTTAATGATCAGCTATCATAGCGGTCATGTCAACAATGGACTATATGTTGCTAACTTCAGCAAATACTAAATTTGTTTCATATAGCTATAACCTGCCAGTGTAAGTAGAAAACTGTCGCTCCAAAATCTTAACCTGAAAACTGCGTGCACAGTTGCATGAGCATGAGATCAAATCACGGGAACACAGCACCACTTTAATGCAATGTATTAATGCAGGCCTATACGTACATTTTTGTGGAGTAATATCTTTTTATTATAAAAAAAACAACATTTTTCAATACTAACAAAAAAAAAAGTCAACAGTGTACAGCAATCAATGATCACGTGGCCAGGTACATTGGATCGTTCATGCTTTTGTCACTAGAGCACAGGTAATTTTTCGCGACTTAAAGGAAGAAACAAAAATATAAATAAAATCCACCTTTCGCGAAAACAACGGGATTGGTTTGAGTCGGTGTAACTGAAAGCCTTTTCGCAAGTGAAGTCATCTCGTTTCGTATTCACTAGGCATGTTGTCGGTCCCTTTGAAGGGACACTAAAGGCAACTATTAACTCGACGTTGATTGTTAATTAGCTGTCCAGAAACCTCGTAGTGTTACTTTTGTACTAAGTAAATGCTTATTTTGAAATGGAGTTTTAGTAATATGGATCAGGTTAGCGCACTTCAAATTAAGCGCTTCTAGCGGAACGTGTCATGTCACTGTAGCCATGCGCAATGTTGCCTGACTTTACTGTGCGGCCACCAACTCTAGTAGCAGCAGAACGAAAGCAGCGGGAGCCACAGCAGCAACAACGGCCATTGAGCAATTTCCTGCCATTGGCTCCGAGATGAAAGGCGTGCTTGGTTCAACTGAGTCCCACTAGATGGCACGACCTGTCCAGTTTAACCAGGCGAAAATTGAATTTTTGAAGAACCACTCACACCATTTCCCATAGTAACGTCCAGGGGTACCTTTTCTTCATGAATCAAACGGAAATGAGCAAGCAGCATTTTATTGCGTCTTTTGATGCACGGAAGGGTCTTTATTTAGTGCTGCTATATCGATTACTAGTAATTGTAGACAATACCCCTCTCGTCATCCTACATGTAGTGCCAGTGTTCTCATGCATTTGCCTTAATTTCTCTTTAAATAGGGCACTGCTGTTGATAATGTCATTTTAGACATTGTCATACATTGCACTTTCACTACGAAGTAAATTATTATTTGACTTTAGTGTCTTTTTTAAAAAAAAAATACTTTAAAAGAGTACCGACACTAATTTGAGGCCTCCCGAGGGGTGCGTTATTCATTTCCATTGCATGCACTATCAACACTTTCCTCACACGGGAGTCAGACGATATACTTTACTTAAGGTTCTCGTCACCCAACATCTCCAAGCCAGCCAGCCTCACTGCAATGGACACTATACCAACAAGTCAACCCTTTGGTTGACTTGTTGCAGCGTAAATCGCAGAAATTGCTGTTGGCGTCTCTGGACGCCAATTCACTCGTCGTCGTTTATGTGAACAATGTGTGACTGCCAGCAAACTGACAGTTGTTGCAAGTAAGTTGAGAGTTGGTTTTCCTGTGACGTCAGACTTGTGTTGAAACGTCACTGTGAAGCCACCCCCTCGATACCGAAACCAGTATTGCTGTTTTAAAGTAGTGTTATTAAAAATATATCCAATGCATTTCAAAGCTGTACGACATTCTTTAGGGTTCTCGACACCCATGGTTTTATTTAGAGCTACAGCCCAAAAATATTTTCAGTTTGTGTCGGTGCTCCTCTAAGCATGACAGAATTCTGCAGACATAGCATGAAGTTCAACATTTTTTTGTGAATAAACATACTTTATGCCTCACAGTAGAAGGGAGCTTTTTCTTTTTGCACATTGTTGTTCCATTGTAAAAAAAAAATCTCTCTCTGTTGCTACTACAGCTTTGTTGTTTACGGCCAGAGTAGAGAAGGTAACTGATGAGCTTCTTGTTTATTGAGTGAAGTACCCTTAATTTACCCAATGCTTGCCAGAGTAAATTCAATAGCTCATTCTCGTATTCACTAATTGTGCTTGAGTTTGTTCCACTTAGCCTGGGCATCTTATAAATTCATGTAAATGGACGGGACCCAGGTGTAGAATGCTTAAGAGCATTGCTATAGATTTGAAATTCCGCGTGTTTGACATAAATGAACTTCAGCTGATTGAGATAAATGAACTTCAGCCGATTGAGATACAATTTTCCATTTTGCAGCTGATGTGAAGATCATAATGATTCCAGTGGTGGTGCTACTTTCTGCATTCCTGCTGATGCTGGTGGTTGCTTGGGCGAAAAGGAGGCATGCTTGGCAGTCCGCTGCAGTCTCTCTCTCTTCTGAAGAGGCCAATCCAGCCTTAGCTGCACGTATGATTGACAGCCAGTATGAAACTTCTTTCTCTGATAATGTGGTAAGTTTTTTTTGTTAATTTGTAGGTGAAGTTGTTAAAAAAAAAACAAAAAAAACCCTCACATGTTTGCCAGCGGGCTGCATTGCAAGTTATTTGTCCTAAAATTTCTGTCCAGTACAGAATGCAAAAATGCAGGTCAGACATGTTTACTTCACCACATACAAAATTTGTGAGCCCTAGGTAGGAGACTTGTGAAAGCACCGATTAACCTAACTGCCATTCACGGGATAGGATAGGTGTTGCATCTGCTGCATTTTTTACCCATCATCCTTTATTCTTGCCAACTATTGGGTTTGAAAACTTTGTAGAAGTGATAACATTTTTTTCAATCTTTCTACTGCAATGTTTGTGTGTTTCTCAAGTTTGTCTTTTTACTATGTGCACCTAATAACAAGGCAGTTGTAGGCAATAAATATCTTCTAGAGGAAAAATTCTTCTATGAAAGCTGAAGGTACACATAGTTATGCTTTTTAACAAAAACAAGAGCTGAGCTAGTTGGTAACATGGCTGGGCAGTATCATAATAGTATCTTAGAGATAGTTTTGAGTATCTGTATTTCTATATTGAAATAAATTTGTAAGATATATTTACATCTCGATAGTGGACTACTTTTATGATGTATAGATTATATCTTAATAGTGTGCAAGACATGGACATCTCATTACTTGTTTTTTAAGCAAATGAGCTTACGGATGACTTTTTGTGCTACAGAAGACTTTTCTTTTTTTTGTGTGTGTGCTAAGCCAAGCCAAGGCACACCGATGGTCGGCGGTACAGGGATGGCTTTGAAGGGTTTCTAATACATGTAGAATGGTCCATGTGGTAAGCGCCTGACACCATTTTTGTTAGGATCACCAAGTCAACATTGTCGGCATCTGTCGATGAGACTTTGCCTCTCCTGACTGGTGCACCACCCTGAATTTCTGTTGGAACAGCCAGCCATTTCGAGAGTTCGCGAGTCTTGTGTTGAGCCTAAACTGGCATTGCCTGAAGATAACCTATTCAACAAGCTATTGTCGCTTGAGTGCAATCAATGTAACATCTTTTTAAGATAAACCCATTGTTTCTTTTAATTGATGTTCATTAGTGATCAGAGTGATATGTTCGACTTAAAACTTCAACGCACTGCAACATTACTGACAGTATTACGCAGCAATAATTGATGTCTTTGTGCAGCATCAGCATTCTCAATCAAATACAGTAGACTCCCTTCAAGACGAACACGAAGGGACCTCGATAATTTGTTCATCTCATCAGGAATTTGTTTCATCCAAAATTTCCCCAAAAACCAAATGCTAAGATGCCAAGAGCGCTCAAATGTGTTGCTCGAACTTACAATGGGCAGGAAAGAAACTAGAAAAAGCATTTATTTGGCTCAGCTTAATAAAAACTATGCTTTCAAGTAGAGTATTTACACTAATCAGAGTACTCGATTTCGCGAGTTCATAATAAATATGCTCATGAATAAATTGCTACCACATTTTCACTATAAAACTGTAGCACGACCCTATATTGACGATTAGAAGAATGAAAAAAGGAGAAACAAGCACAATTTTCTTTCAAAGAAGGGAAAATTTATTCTTCTGGCTGTTCACCTTCCGAGAGGCTCTTTTACTGGCTTTGCGATGACTTTTGGATATGCCTTTATTGCATATCACAACCTTGATGAACCCAATATACGCCAAGTTGCTTATGAAAGTCTGCAAGCTTTTCTTTGAGGTTCGGATATTTTCTATTTTCAGCCCCCAATAACTTCTCCTGAATTACGTGCAGCTGAAGATCTCCGTTTAAGCTACTCATGATCACAAGCCTCAGGCACACACAAAAAAAGACATGACACAGCTATAGTCAGTGTGCGAAATGGCGTCCCTTTGGTGTGCACTTTCATTATGAAAATGGTGCATCACAATTTGCTGCATTTCACTAAGAACAGATATGATCCGTAGAGACCCTGTGCAAAACAATGCAAACTGACCACGTGTGCTCGGGTGCCATTGTGTGACGGCAATGACAACGCATCTGACTCCTCCGATGGGAGTGCTAGTGCCACATGTGTGGTTTCGGTTTCATGCGATTACAATGCACAGACAATCCTTGTTCCCATTTTCACTTTCATTTGGCTTTTTTTTTGGCCCCCCCACTTTCCCATGCATTTTCTCCTCTAGCCAAGCTCTTGTGTTCTGTTTTCCACTGTATTCCAGTTGGAGAACTGAAGAAGACGAGGAGAATACAAAAGGATGAATGCTTGTTGCTTTCTTTGATGATAAAGCGCGCCCTTTCTCCACCTACAGGCTAAGGGGGAGGGAGATACTAGCTTTATGTATAGACATCTCTCTTTCTCCTTCCACGTAGCAATTTGCTTTCGGCTTGCTTTAAGTCTGCACCAGGGAAAATTTTTTCATTTTCCTTTCTCTTGTTTGCCTGAATGCCCTGATCATGACTGTAATGTTCGTTGCGCAGAACCCCCATCTTTGTCGGTCGCTGCGAGAGTTCGTCTTAACAGAAGAGACCTGTGCCCATGCAAAGCTGCTCATTCAGCGAATTTTGGCATGTGCTTACCCTCTCGACAGTGTTATGACAGATTAGCTCTGGTAAAAGAATTCACTAATTGCTGTACAGGTGTGACATAAGAGGTCCTTCTACTAGCTGCAGATGCTTCTCTGTAGGACAGATGGACCACTGTGCTAACCAGAGATTACTCTCCCCGCAGGGGCGTCTGCGCAAGCAGGCGTTTGGTGTTTAGCGACACCACAGACCCGAGCTAACGGGGGGTTTCGACCCCCTCCCACGCCTAGCCGTGTCCGGGGAAAAGGGGATCCTGGGGGTTGAGCCAATGCTGGGCTATTGGACCTTTAAGGCCCCCCAGTGGCAGCAACACACCCCTTGGGCCCCGGCTTCACGCAGACGGCACCCCTGAGCTGACCCACCCAAAAAAAACCGGCAGTCGCCTTTTCCTTTCTCTCCCTCTCTTCGTCTTTCCCTCTCACTTTCAATCTTTCCTGTTCTCTCCTCTCTTCAATTTACTTCTGTTTTTCCTGGCGGCAAGGATTAACCTTGTGTGGCTATCTAAACTAGGGTAAACCATACTGGGTTATAGTAACTGCGTACTGCTGGCGTTGCGCAGACATGTCCATATGCTCTGCCATGTCCCCTTGTTGGACTCCGTCGTGGGTGGTAGGCGCCGTTACCGAAAAATCCAAAATTTTCCATGGGATCCTCGACTCCCTCTCTAACTGATCGTGCCTCGAAAAGGGTATGCACCGACACAACTTCACTACTTTGGCCCAAAAACAGAGAAACTTTTCCAAAATATCATGTCCTCCACTGCGAACAATCATCGACAAAAGCTAGAGCAATCTCGCCCTTCCTTGTGGCCAAGTGCTTGAGAGAGACCATTGGAACCGGTTATAAGGCCATGAAGATGGCAAGTGGAGATTTGCTTCTCGAATTAAAAGACAAGGAACAGTACAATAAACTCTCACACCTTGTAGCCTTCGGTAACATCCCCGTCTCTGTGAGCGCACAACGTACCATGAATACAGTGAAGGGCGTGGTATCGGACGAAGATTTGATGACACTGAGTGAAGAAGAGCTCCTTGATGAATGGAAGGACCAAGGTGTAATACATGTCCAGCGCATAAAAATCAGACATAACAACGAAATAGCAACAAAGCACTTGATACTCACCTTCAGCTCAACCACTTTACCTAATACTCTCAAAACTGGCTATATAAAACTTCATGACCGACCCTTCATTCTAAACCCGAGGCATTGTTTCAAATGCCAGCGATTTGGTCATGCATCCCAGAGATGCCGAGGGCAGCTGATGTGTGCTAAGTGTGGCACAACCGACCACAGTGCTGATGAATGTAGTCATGACGAGGTCCTCTGTGCTAACTGCGAAGGTAGCCACCCCGCATACTCCAGAGCGTGCCCAGTCTGGAAAAAAGAAAAAGAAATAACTATAAAAGTTAAGGAAAATATCACATTCAGGGAAGCAAGACAACAAATCTCGTTATCATGGGCCCTAAAAACACCTTTCGCCGAAGTGGTGCAACGAGGGGCGGCACCACAAAGGCCCTTGGCAGTTGCCCGGACCGCGCCTAGCGTGCCGAGGCCAACGCCACAAGCCCCTACTGTGGGAGCAGCCAGCACTGCCCTGCCCACATTTAGCCTGTCCACACCAGTGACCTCTACAAGCTCTGGCAGCAGCCAGGGCAATCACGAGGCCAAGGGGGCTTCACCGACCCCCAGCTCGGTGGGGACAAAGACTTCGTCGATCGAGGCGAAGTCTAAGCGATGCACAGATCGCTCTCTAGAGCGGGCGTCCAGTGCCTCGCAAGAGGCTATGAACACTAGTTCAAGCCAAACGGCGCAAGAAGCGCCGAAGGAGCGGCGAGCTTCTCTCGACCGCCCCAAAAAAGACAAAACGCCGATTACAGGTCCTGAAAAAGGCCCTGTAAAATGAGCCAATTTCAGTCTTATCTGTACACAGCACTTTTTCCTTTTTTTTTTTTCCACTATGGACAAAATCATACAGTGGAACGTAAGGGGAATACTTAGAAATTTAGATGACGTCCAAGAACTTCTGAGTAAGTTTAACGCGAAAGTGCTATGTGTGCAAGAATTGCACTTAACTCCTAAGCACAAGGACTTCCTACGGCAATATATTATTTTCCGAAAAGACCGGGAGGATGCTGTTCGACCATCTGGCGGTGTGGCCATTATAGATGATCAAAGTATAGCATGCCAACATTTGAAGCTCCAAACGGCCCTTGAGGCAATGGCCATTCGAGCTGTACTTTTTAATAAACTCATTACCATATGTTCTGTGTACATACCACCGCATCAACAGCTACACAGACGTGATCTAGAATCATTAATAGATGAACTGTCAGAGCCGTATGTGGTTCTAGGTGATTTTAATGCACACAATGTTCTGTGGAGCGATGCTCACTGTGATGCGCGAGGTCGTCTCATTGAGCAGCTCCTTTTCTCTTCTATGTCTCTTAAATATAAAGGAGCCTACGTATTTTAGCCTTGCAAACAACACGTACTCCTCCATAGATCTTAGCATTTCATCACCGTCCCTTTTACCTGTTTTTCAGTGGAAGGTTTTTAAAAACCCTTATGGAAGTGACCACTTCCCAATCATTCTGAGTGCGCCGAACAAAGATAAACTACCCCCGCAGGTTCCTCGATGGAAGATTGACTCAGCTGATTGGGAAGGGTATAGAACTCTTACACACATGACGTGGACTGGGCTGTATGCCCTGACCATAGATGACGCTGTCACGTATTTTACAGCTTTTATACTTGATGCCGCATCTAAATGTATTGCCAAAACAAGCGGCATGTCTTCTAAACGGCGAGTCCCATGGTGGAACGATGCATGCAGGAAAGCACGGACCACTCAGAACAAAGCATGGGCGTTGCTTCGCGATTCCCCAACAGCAGAAAACCTGGAAAATTTCAAGCGGATCAAATCGAGGCAAGGAGAACGCGTCGACAAGCTAGACGAGAGAGCTGGACAAAGTTTATATCGAGCATCAACTCATACACGGATGAGGGAAAAGTGTGGAATAAGGTAAAGAAAATTAAGGGCCAACAAATGTATTCCGTTCCACTAGTAAATAGCCTGGGGAAAGCTTGGAGGATCAAGCCAACTTTCTTGGCACACATTTTGAACACATATCGAGCTCCTCACACTACTCCGAATCCTTCCAGAATTGCAAAGCACGAATAGAAAAACAAAAGTTAGAAAGAAAATCTGCAAGAAATGAGGCATATAATGAACCATTCTGCTTAGCAGAACTGCGAACAGCACTCAGCTGCTGTAATACATCTATTCCAGGTTCTGACACTGTAATATATGCGATGCTGAAGGAACTACCCTCCGAAACTAAAAAAACCCTCCTCTCTCTTTATAATTGCTTATTATGGTTTTCAGGTGTGATCCCCTCCTCCTAGAAGGAGGCTGTTATAATTCCAATTTTGAAGCAGAGAAAGGATCCCTCTACTGTATCAAGTTACAGACCTTTAGCGTTAACAAGCTGCCTCTGCAAACTATTTGAAAAAATGATTAATTGCCGCTTACTCCACTACTTGGAAACAAATTGCTCGACTCGTACCAGTGCGGGTTTAGAGAAGGCCGATCTACCACCGACTATCTTATACGTATCGAGGCACACATACGTGAGGCTTTTGTTCATAATCAGTTTTTCTTATCTGTGTTCCTCAACATGGAGAAGGCCTACGATACTACATGGAGGTTTGGAATATTGAGAGACCTCTCACACATAGGTATACACGGTAATATGTTCAGTGTCGTTGAAAGCTATCTGTCTGATTGTACATTCCGCGTTAGAGTGAGCAATGTTCTGTCCCGAACATTTGTACAGGAAACCGGAGTGCCACAGAGTGGGGTGCTCAGCTGTATGCTCTTTATTATAAAATGACTTCTCTCCATCTGTACATCCCACGTAATATCTTTTATTCAACATATGTCAACGATGTGCAGATAGGTTTTCATTCGTGTTCTCTTGGGATCTGTGAGCGACAGGTTCAGCTTGCCCTTAACAGGGTATCCAAATGGGTTGATGAAAACGGGTTCAAACTGAACCCACAGAAAAGCACCTGTGTCCTTTTGTCACGAAAAAGAGGCTTGCACCCTGATTCTGAAGTGGTCGTTAAGGGTGAGCGTCTACCCGTAAACACAGAACATAAGTTCCTAGGTATAATTTTAGACGCGAAGTTAACCTTTGTACCTCACATAAAACATCTTAAAAATAAATGCTTGAAAACAATGAATATCCTAAAGGTGCTGTCACGAACAACGTGGGGCAGCGACAGAAATTGCCTCGTGAATCTGTATAGAAGCCTTATAAGCTCACGCCTTGAGTATGGGGCAATAGTCTATCACTCTGCCACACCAAGCACTCTGAAAATGTTGGACCCTGTTCATCATCAAGGCATCTGCCTGTCCACAGGCGCCTTTAGAACAAGCCCAGTTGAAAGCCTTTATGTGGAATCGGACGAGTGGTCACTTAATCTGCAGAGAGCATATTCTTCCTTCATATATTTCCTTAAAGTAAATGTGAAAAGTGAGCAAACCGCATACTCCACCATCAACGACCTGTCCAGCTCTCAACTTTTTTGCAATCGGCCCGCAATGGCACGCCCTTTCTCGCTGTGTGTTAGAGATCTAGCTGAAGAAACAGATGTCCCACTGCTTGAATACCACCTCAGCCCCCCCCCCCAGGTTATAGAATGTGACACATCTTTCATAGCTGTCACAAAGCGTACCTCCCCCATACACATTCGGATGTATTTCCTAGAGCTGCAACATAAATATGACTGTCCAGAATATTATACTGATGCATCCAAGTCCCATACTGGCGTGTCCTATGCGGCGGTCAGCCCATCCTTCTCGGATGCCGGCGCTCTGTCCACCAGCACAAGCATTTTTACAGCCGAGGCTTACGCGTTATTCATAGCCATTAAACACATCAAAGAATTGAATACGCCAAGGTTAGTTATATACACAGACTCCCTGAGTGTCATAAAAGCGTTGAAAAATCTTAAAAAACACAGAAACCCTATAATTATATCCCTCTATTCAATACTCTGCGCGGCCTATGCTTCCAAGCAACATATTGTCGTGTGCTGGGTGCCAGGACACCGCGAAATCGAAGGAAATGTGTTGGCTGACCAGCTCGCCATGTCAATCAACGGAAGCACTGCCAACTCTTCAGTTGCTGTCCCTATAATGGACCTAAAACCAAACATACGAAAAAAGCTCGGGGCTTACTGGCAGAAGTTATGGGATCTACAAACTCGTAACAAGTTACACTTGATCAAACCATACCTCGGTAACTGGCCACCCACGTCGAAAACGCGCCATACAGAGGTCAGTCTATGTCTGCTTAGAATAGGACACACACACAGCACGCACACACACCTTTTGTCCGGTGGTGACCCACCTAGCTGTAACAGATGTGGCCGTCCACTTACCGCACTCCACATACTCCTTGAATGCTCTGAGCTAGAGGCTTGCAGGAAAAGACATTTTCCAATAGCGTACAAGGAACTCGTACCCCTTCACCCAGCTATGATTATTGGTCGCGAACCTCTTTTTAAATATAATGCATTGAAATGCACTCTTATAGGAAGTAAATACTTTCCATGTTATCTACTCAAGTGATCGGTAGCACGGCCTCTGAAAGGAGGCTGCTGCTGCGGATGCTACATCCAAAGAGAGCACCTGTCTCCCGGCCCTTGGGACCAAGGGCGCTGGCGAGGTATCGGCGCTAATATAACACTCCTATTCTATGGTGTCATGATAACTTAAGACTCATTCTCACCAGGCATGCTTCATTTCACTTTCATGATTTTAATAAATATAAGTCTTAAGCACCTTTAGAGCGCAGAATCTTGGGCCCTTTTACAGCCATTTAACATAGCCATTGCTCTGATCCGATATCATTTCCTGGCGCTCTTTGGCCATCAATGGCCCTTGCGTCATTAAACAACATATATAATCATCAACCAGAGATTACTCAAACTTAAGAGATTTCTAACTGGAGTCTCGCCTTTAAAATAATCTTTACATTGTTAAGAGTGCAAGTGCATGTCAAAATTCGATGAGTCTGCAGCTTTGTATGTGCACAGGAGTAAAGAAAAGCATCTGACGATTGAGGCATAGCTTATCAATAATACTAATGATAGTGCATGTGTGATGCAACTGCGGGATCGATAAGTTTGCCTATTGCCGAGTACCTTCATCGACAATTTTCAAAAATTGCCTTTAAAAATGAGGAAATAAAAGAAGCTTTTTGTTTTATGCCAATATAAGTGTTCATTAGCCGGAAAGCACTAGAACTGGCTGGGCTATGGGTAGCTCTGGTAGCTACTCTGCATATTTGTATAATTGCACCTTTTGTTCCCTCTTCCCCATGCTGACAAAATGCACCAAAGCTTAGTAGATCAACTCTTAATTCAATGTTAAGCTGGGCAATTGAACAGTGTATGAATCTTGTCGAAAATTCTGACCAAAGCTTTTCTTCCTTTTGTGCATTCTGGGCAGAGCTGGAATGGTAAGTTGAAACCTGGCTGCCTAATGATCAAATTAAGATTATAGCATGGCTTTGTTTGTCTATAGCCAGTTCTTCTTGACTGATTTCATTTAAGTAATGATGAACATGATGTCATATACTAGCAGGTATTAAACAGAACCTTACTCTATATCATTTTCTGTTATTTCCTTCGCATGAGAGTTGGCATTTGGATGCTTGAGTGTGGCCAACAGTCCCATCTAATTCAAACACATGGAGCAGCGTGTAAATTTTCAGTGTTCTTACTGAGATTCCACAGTTACGCAGAATAGGGTGAAAAGACACATGTGCAAGTGTGTTCCCATGTTCACAAGTGCAATACTTGGAGCTAGGGGTGTGTAAATATTTTTTGAATAGTGTTCGATATTCGATTTGATGCACACTGAAACTTTACGATTCGAACTTCCCGAAGACAAATACAGTCGATTGACAATAGCCCCTTTAAATTTTTAATATGCTTCACACGACGACACTCCCACATCATGGCATGCCTTTCACTCTGCTACAATCGGAAATGTACTTACTCAAAAAATGCTGGTTGCAACATGGATGTGCGCTGCGCTGATACAGTGACCCCTTCATATTTTTAATGTGCTTCACTGCACCACACTAATATTGCAGCAAAGCTGCCTTTAGAGATTTGGTACAGCTGTAAATGGAAAGGCTTTTGAAAGCACTGTATATAGCTAAGGTGGTGCTTTAATTTATGTTGTTTCATACCAGAAAGTTTTCAAAAATCGAAGATTTTCAGTAGCCGACATTTCAGAGGTTTTATACATCGTCTTCATGGCAGATTAGCAACTCTGATTTCAAAGGGAGCATGCTCTTGTTCGCTAAATCAGTTAGGACTCCACAGAAGTTAAAGAGGGTGAAGGTGGGGGAAGTGGCACCTTTCTTTTTCACATGTAAAGTGCTAAGGCACCACCTTAGTTGCACCATATCATGCAAGTAAATACCATTTGGCCTCCGCATTGCCTCATCCTTGGTAAAACAACTAGGGCACCAACCTAGCCAAAAAAGCTTGCAGAGGATCTCTAAGTACATTCTTGTGAGATGCTCCTATCGCACAACAATGTACTTGGGGATCCTCTGCAATCTTGTTTTTTGTAGTTTCACTTTGAAGTATTCAAAAAATATTAAACAAATATTTGACAGTTATCTGAAAAATATTTGTCACTCTCAAACTTGTAATGTTCAAATTTGCTTTGCACCCAAAATTTTACTATTTCCACAGCTCTACTTAAAGCTCTTGCAGCTAAGTCTATCCAGTAGTTTACAAGTGTAAAGTGGTGCACTGTTTTATTTTTATTATTTTATTTTACCCTCAAGGTACATAACAGAGGGGAGGGGCTATCTTATATGCATATATAATAAGCAAAAAATAATATTGAACTTGACAAGGGCTACACAACATATAACCTAAAAAGCACAAGAGTACAATAATACACACAGTAAATATACAGTGATTCACAGTAGTACAAAAAAAGAGAATTTTACAAAGGCTAAAAGTAGGTATTTAATTAGTTAACAATGCATTTTTAAAATGTATGGGGTCTTGAATACTTGTCATAGAGCCAGGAAGCTGGTTCCATTTCCTAGACATCTTAGGTAAAAATGACAATAAATGGGCTATTGTATTACTCTTGGGCACCTGAACCTTCTGACAATGGTCGAGACGTGCTGATATGAAAGATGGGGCATGTATCAACAGTGAAGATATGTGTGGGTTATAATAGTAAATTTTATGATAAAGACATAGGAGAGAATGTTTCCTGCAAACAGCAAGTAAAGGAAGTTGTAATGATGCTTTCATTGTGGTTACACTGGATGTTCTATAGTAATTAGGTAAGATGAAACAGGCAGCACGGTTTTGTATTGCCTCTATGCGTTGGGTTAATGCAATAAGGTGTAGGTCCCACAACGACGACGCATACTCAAGCTGTGGGCAGACGTATGTGGTGTATAAGAGTTGTTTCAAACCGAAGGGCAATGCGTGGAAGTTTTTGCGAAGGTAACCTAGAGTACGGTTTGCTTTAGTTGTGATATGTTCAATGTGTTTATGCCAAGATAAGTTGGTTATATGTATACCTAAGTACTTGTGTGATGTTACTGACTCTAATGGTTTGTTATTTATGAGATAGGCAGAATCTGTCATAGTAGTACGTGAAATTCACAGAGCCTTGCATTTGCTTATGTTTGATTCCATGTGCCAAGTACCTCACCACTCATGCACAGTGTTCAAATCAGCCTGAAGAATGGCGAAGTCAGTGGTGCTAGTTATTTTGTGGTACATGACACAATCATCTGTAAACAAAGAAATATGTGAGACAATGTTAGTAGGCTAGTCATTGATGTAGATATGGAATAATAAAGGACCTAGTACGGATCCTTGTGGCACTCCAGACATGCATCACAGGTGAAACTGTCATTGTCAGAAACTCGCTGAATGTGGTTAGTCAAGAAAGCTTCAATGCATTTAATTACAGCAGGGTCAATGTTAAGTATTTGTAGTTTATGTAAGAGTAGGCTGTGGTTTACTTTGACAAAAACCTTAGCAAAATCGAATAACACAGTCAGTAAGAAAGGCAGAGTCAACATTATTATGCAAATCAATAGTGAACAGTAGAAGCTGAGTATCACATGAAAATTTGTTATGAAAGCCACGCTGAAATGTAGTAAAAAAAATTATCCTCAAGAAAACAGTAAGGTGTGAGTATATTACATGTTCCATTATTTTGCTTCGTACTGATATACTAAGTGATATTGGTCTATGTAATTATGTGGTTTTGACGTATTACTGGATTTATGAATCTGAATGACTTCTCTAGTTTTCCAATCGCTGGTAGTAATCCCGTATTAAGTGATTGAGTCAAAATGCGTTCTAATATGATAGAAGAATACTCCTTTATGTTTTTACGAAATTCAGTTTATTTCGTCGACGCCACAAGAAGAAGAGAGTTTTAACTTCTTGATTATTGCGCAAATTCCAGAAGAATCAAATGTAATGGGTTTCACCGGAGAGTGGGTATATTGGCGAAGGAGGTGATAATCATGAATAAATGTGCGTGAGAAGGTATTTACGAATCTGCCGTTTAATGTAGCTGCGCAGTCATTATCTGGAATTGAAGCACCAGATGGTGTAGTAGAGGTAATTCGTTTCAATCTTTTTGCTTAATTGTATTCCAAAATCGTTCCGGGTTTGTTTTAAGTATGTTAGGAAGAATGGTGTTGTAAAAAGTGAATTTCGTTGTTCTTTGTACGGACAAGTAATGTGCAACAGCTTCTTTGTACAAGAACCAGCGGTCCGAAGTGTTGGCTTTTTTTTTTTGCATTACGATATTGTCACTTTTTCTTGTAAGCTGAATATTAAACCACGGAGCTGAGCTGCTACTGCGTACACGTCATAGGGGAATATATCGTTTGATAAATTCCTGAATTTTTAAAAAAATGTGTTCCAGTTCGCTTCAACTGTGCGTTTGAGATAGTGAGATGTGAAGTCTTCCATGAAAATGACCAGTTCGGCATTTATAGCTGTGTAGTTTCCTAGATAGTGAGATGTGAAGTCTTCCATGAAAATGAGCAGTTCGGCATTTATAGCTGTGTGGTTTCCTTTCTTGCAATCTCTGATGAATTTTGAACTGTCATGTTGGGAAGGTCGTGCTATTGTTAGCGTGAAGTGCAAAGTGTGGCGATCACTTAAACCCGGTAGATGTGTTATTGATGAAGTGATATCAACTGCTGATGTTAGTACCAGGTCGAGAAGCAATGAAGTATTATTAGTGACAGGTGTTGGTAAAGTAACTGCCTGAAAAAGACCAAAATACAAACATAAGTTGATAAAATGTTCAGATTGTGTGCAAGAGGGCTGTGAAAATGGGGATTCACATGCCCAGTTAATGTGTGGGAAAAGGGAATGCCAGCACACTGTTCTTCCCAGCTGTGGCACAAGTATTGAGCAGGTGCTATAGTGCTGTGGGTGTTGCTCAGTTTGTATGGTCTGTTGCTGTTTCTAACATCTGCTCGGATCTTTGTGAAGCAAGCTACTGATCCAATTATGCAGTTTGCAGGCAACTGCCTGGTCCATCACGGATAGCCTGGGGAACATCAGGCCGGAAGTTACATTCAAAATCGGAATCAATGTTATTGTAATTAGTACAAAGGTTACATAGTGTTCACATACAGGAGGAGGTCCCGAAGTCATACACTGGATTGAAACCTTTTGAAAATAAATATGCTAGGTTACAGCATTTAAAAAAATGTGCATTATGAAATGTGCAATTAGAAATGGTTGAAGTTCAACAGAAATGAATTACACCAGAAAAAAAAAAGACCACATAAAGTGGCAATAATGAAGTCATTAAAAACAATACACAATAAACAAGATTACTTAGATATTTATAATCAGATTGAGAGTAAATAATTTTGTTTCTTTAATTCATGAATTTTTAGTGTTTTCATTTTGATGGCTATGGAGTTCCAAACAGTGATGAAAAAAAGTATGCTGTTCTTGTTATAATTAGCATTTATTTTGGGTAAGACAAAGTTGTCATAGCATGCAAACCTTTGTGATCATCTTCAATGTACCAACCGTGCAAGACAGTTATTAGCAAGCCATACTATATTTTCTGATTGCTCCATGATAGATGATGACGGCAAAGCACAGCTGCAAGTTCGATTATCTTTGTGCCTATGTTGTAACGAATACCTGTGCATTGAAACACCACTTCAGCCGGTGTGTTGGCCAAGCAGACAAGTGTATCGAAAGCATATTCAGTGACGTGAAGGAAGATCTACATAAGTAATCATATGTAGAGCTTTTGTAGTTGCATTGACATGTTCAGCATAATAAACACTTATGTAGTTCACATTTCCCACCGTGCAAACTCTGAGTTAATATTTTTGGTAGAGCACCTACTGCACTGCCTTAACCGGACCTCAACAATGCACTTCTTTCATGCAACTGTGGGTATCCACGAGCATGGTAGACATTTTGGATGGCAGGCATTTTTTTTTTAAATTGCCCACAAAAAGCGACTACAATAATGCTTTTGAAGCAGTAAAAATCAATGCTTGTCAGAATGAAGCTGTGTGAACAGAGCAAATTTGCTATTGATAGTTTACTTTACACATGAAAATTGGCTGACCGATGAACAAAAGCACTTAACAAATGTAAAGCTTTGTAGATTTGGCTCCTGGCTGTCCTCCAGCATGATTTATACGAGCTGCCACTGCTACGAGCTTGGTAGCAGATGCTAGCTAAGCAAAGTCTATGGCACACCATGCTGCCGGTGCACTTTGCATAACAGTTGCCACTGAACAGTGGCACAGGCCACACATGTCCTGGTGTTCCTTCAACCTTTTTGCGTTCTGACCGAATCTTTTACTCACTTTCCGGCTGTTCGCTGCCAAAAATATTTCGCACCAGTTTTGAGCGCCACAATTAAAATGGCAACCCCAGCAGTTCAACTGGGACAGCCTCCAACCTTTCAGGCTGTGAATCTGGAAATCTGCTATAATAGATGTACAAAGGGCATAGTCCAAGTGAAATTGGCACACTTGCACATAGCATTTTACCAGCAACATGCTTATTATGCATGCCAGGTGGAGCCTAGCTTATTTGCATTTGTTTATTTTTGAATGCTTCTGCCCAGTTTGCCATGGACTAAATGGACCTAGCCACCTAGTTATTTTTTCATGTTTACTTACGCTTGCTTATGTCTTTGTCATTTTTTCTTGACTTCCCTCTTTATCTTCTGTAATCTTCCTTTTCTTTTTTCCCTCCTCCTGAAAGAGTTAGCTAGAGTTACTGTATATGCTACCTTTATGCATATACAGTAACTCTAGAGTTGGCAAATGTTGGGCCCCACCAGGTGCAAGTTGGCAGCTTGCTCTCTCGCCCGCTTTTCTCTGTGTCCTTGTGTGTCTGTGTATGCAAATCAAATAATAATTGTTATTGATGGAAAAATGAGGTCATGTACTAACATTTTACTGAACGTTTCAATGATTTAACTATTGGAGGGCTAATTCCAAAATGAGATCACTCAAGTATCTTGTATGATGGCTCATGTGCCAATTGATAACACTGCAGCAACATAACATTCTGATATGAAGAAAAAAAAGTCGTGGTTCCCTGGAAAATCGTGAAATATTATGTGGCAGAGAAATTTGCCTTGATGTAAGGCTGCACATAAGCACTGTGTATGCTCCTGTGAACCCTTGACATTGCAAGGTGATGTTTGCATGTAGGTAATCCACACCTTTACTGTACATTATGAACTTCTGATGTATGTTACACATTCAGAATATGGTACACATCTGCACTCTCTGCATTGCGACATGCACTCTCATGCAATGCAGATCGTGCAGTTTATGACAAACATTGTGCAGGACCCAAGAACAATCTATATTAGCGTTTGTAATTTTTGTTGCCATAATGTATATTTTGTGGCACTTGCAAGTGCTAATTCAATTTGCTATAGTTAGGGCTCAGTGTTCTATAAATCCCAGGTTATCCGAAATTCAGTTAAATTTTTCATTCATTCAGTACTCCAATATCTTATGCCAAGTGATATCTGATCACAATACCACTGGAACACACACAACACATTTTAGTTGTTCAGAAGGCTTTGAATGTGCACTCATATTACACACAAAAATATTTAAATGCAAAATACCCACGTTTTTGTGTGCCATGGCCACGGACTTGTGAACAGCCACTGAAAATTAATCTGCTAGCGCAAGTGCGGCAAAGAAGAAAGAGTGGTTATGACGTCGTTACTTGTTGTACCAGCTGCAGTGTGGTGACTTTAGGGAAGTGGGGGGGTCACCACCGAGTCACTTGCAAGGGTGTCAGTGCCATGAGATGTGGCATACACCGCTGGATAGTGCATGCAAACTTCAAAATTCATATAAAATACCTTCCAGTCATACTACTCGCTGTTGATATTTTGCAGATGATATATACATGTTCACTGGAATCGATCTCGCCTGTGAAATTTTGTCAGTGTGTCTTCAAATGCATGATGGTTGTGATCTATGAGATACTGCTGACATGAGGTAAAGTTTATATCGGCTGGGTAATATTGGCTGCCAAAATCTGAGTTTATCAATAAATACAAATTGTGAACATTTAGTCCCGAGTGTTTATCAGATTTTTTAATTTATCTGAAGATGTGAGCCCTAGCTACAATCAAAGCAACCGATACCACACTTTGGGTTCTGTCATAGCAGTCAAATACACTCCATTAAAATAAGAGTAGTCAGTTTTTATATTTACTTCTTCATGAGCAATAATTCATTATACAGAGCATTGACATATTTTCATTTTCTGCTTACTTGCAGTTGTTGATGGGGACTAACTTGGCTTTTGAAGACACAGAGCTAACTCCTGGAAACGGCAACGTGCTCTATGGCCTTGCATCATTTCCCCGAATGCCCTTGGCAACAATTTTAAAGGGAAGGTGGCAACATCCAGTGTGATCATCCTCATTTCTATTGTGTTGTAGCATCAAAGTTTCTGGGCTGCAGCTTTTGGACTGCCATTGCATTTCTAAAAGCTTAAATGGCCAGTTCTTTCTTCAGTGCATCATTCAGTATGATTGCTACATTTATTTGCCATTTTTTTGCTGCTCTTTTACAAGAATGACTGAGTCACATATAAACAAGGTACATGAAAACAATATCGAAGGTTTTTATTTTTTAATCTTAAATATGAGCAAGGAGTTTGACACGAGTAACTGTCAGTATGAACGTGTCACTTCTTTTGCTTTTTTTTTCTGGCTGCAGCATGATGAGGGTAAAGGTCAGTAAAACCAAATTGGAGGTTGCAATGTGATTATTTTATAATTCAACACATCTGTTACTAGCTGCTACTACTAAAAGAGAGGTGCAACAAGGCAAGTATTCTATAACACAGTATGCAGAAGCGAAGTCAAGTTCGGGTGCGAAGCTTCTTTTTCTAGTGGTAGAGAAAGGTCATGTTCACATTGACTTAAGGCAACCACCAGAACAAGGCAAGCTTGTTGCTAATGTTCCCCCACTTGAGAAGGTAATAGTTATAGGGAGACTAAGCAGTGACCATCATTAATTGCCCTGTTGTGTCAACACTGGTCACTTTTTTTTAGCCTGTTCACACTGCATTTGATATGAACCAGGATTGTTTGCCTTATGCACTGGTACTGTGCCGCCTGAGGCAAGATGAAGATGACATTAATATTCAGTTCTGAATCAGATTTGCCTGTTGGTGGCATGTGTAAGCTGTACACTTTGGATGTTAAAACTTTCCTTATAACACAAGCACTTGTTTATTGCACAGCAACACATTTCAGTTTTATAGCTTGTATTCTTAAGAAAAGCTTGGCATTTTTTAATTTGATGGAATGAAGTGCCTGTAACAATGTGTACATTGATTGTGTGGACACATGCACACTTTTCAGAGTGTAGAAGATGCACATAATTGCTCCTACCTTACTTGTACCGATTGAGATCTCACCCTTGTTCGACGGCTTCAAGCATAAGGCACAAGAATATTCATATTCTGCATTCTGAAAACGAGCGGTTGTCTATAGATGGAGCAGCTAGTCACAGATGATGTACAACATTATTGTTGCGTACTTAAACTTCTCTGTTGCATAGAATATATTTTAGTTGAAAGGATGGCCAAAGCTAAGAACTTTATGTACCGAACTGTCCAATGGAAAGTCCAAATTGTGTGCTTGCTTCAGTTCATACTGCAAAAACTTATGCACGATGTCCAAGATTATCCATATAAGCTTTCTTTATACATGACGGTAATAAAACAGTAATAAGCTGTTATACACGATTGCCTGTATAAAGAAATTTCATGTAGTGCTAGAGTTGAAAAATTGTGTTGGTCACCCGTGTGCACAGTTGCAATTTTATTTCTTTTAGTGCATATACTAAAGCACCCATTATTATTGTTTAAATAATGTTTATTTGCAGTTAATTAGACATTTGTGGCAAGTCATGAATGCAAGCAGTGATTCAGGGTCTGTTACTAAGTTAATTTCTGCTCATGTGATGTGCAAAGTGAAACATTGTGTGTGTGTTCGACGTAGTTGAAGCAGCATGGCCATTTTTTAGTGTGTCCGAAATCAAGAAAGCGAAAAAAAAAAAAACGAGAGTGCAATGTTTGTCATGACCAGCAAGAATCTGCATTACTTTCTGAATTGGTGCAGCAAAAAAGATAAACTGTGGTGTCTCTACAGTGTGTGAGAAATGAGGGCATTAATTCTGCCATGAATCTACTACCTGATATTTATTATTTACCAGCTTATGCTATTCAATGTGTATGATCATTTTTGAGCGATTCAAGCCCTGACAAAGGCGAACACTCATTCCAAGAAAGAATAGTGGATTTTGTGCTTTTGTCAGGCCTTGACCACTTGCATTTTAATGAGCTCTCATTTTTGTAGATCTGTTGTATACAAAATAGTTTTCCTCTGGTATCTTGTTATAGTCCTGCATCCCTGGCCCCGCCTTTTCAGTTCCAAAACGTTGTAGATATGTCTAATCAGTGCTTTTTTTGTTACAGCTACTGTACTGGGAGATTTATTGAATAGCTTGTTGTGAAATTTCAAATTATTTCTGCAGAAATATACCCTCCACAGAAAACATTTCTGTGCACGTTTCTTTATTCAAATGGCATACCAGCAGTGTTGCCCTTGATTTTGGAGCTGTCAATCAGCCCGAGGGCATATAAGGCCACGAGTGCAGCACTTTGCTCTGCATATTTCTTGTTCTTCTCTCTGCAAGCATGCATAAAGGCTGTGAGTAATTATACTTAAATCAAAGCACCCACACACAAGCTGATGTAACCTTCCAGAGATTCATTTAGCAGGCAGCTAGTAGTGCAATTTATAAATGAACACTAACTTCAGAGCTATACGGTGGACGTGGTGAGAAGACCTGGAAAAGGAGTGTGCAGCTAATATTAATTTTTTATGCCAACATCAAAAGGTTACTGGTAATTTATGGTAAGATTCTCAACATTTAATATAACTTGGGTGCCTATATGCAAAATTCAATTTTCTCCATTTCACTGAATAGAAACCAAAGGTTTCATACTGATCAAGCGGTGTAGCACAGAAAATGTAGCTATGAGCCAAAGCATTCCACACATACATAGCATATCCCTTGATGTGCTGTCTCAAGCACATAACACATCTGAGAGTTTTGTCCAAATTAATGTTTTCACATATGCATATAGGTGAATCTGGTTACATGGTGAGCTTAAGCAGCCCTCTGACACATTCATCAGTTTGCTTTTTTTTTTCTATAGCTAATCATACGATAAATATGTAGAACAATACAAATTTATGCCTTTTAATGCCAGGCCAAACAGTCAAAGTATTGAATGCAACAATGAGAAGAGCATTGATGCGGCTATATCACACTGAAATGAATGCTAAAAAAAATCGCCGGGCCTGCGCAGAACGCACAGTCACAGCAAAAGCCGGAAAAACAGCCTTTCAGAGTCTTTTGTAAACACTCTTTGGGTAAATGCTAGAAGCACAGTTTCTGAGTGCCCACTACACCATAGATAACTTCTTTGTACTAATAGGCCAGCATTCACTATTCTATCGGTCGTCGTTCTTCGGGGAAGCGTGGCATCCGCTAAACACTCGCGAATTTTGTTTCATGCAGTGGCTGAAGACGAAAATTTACGCCTGAAGTGGGTATGTGCCACAGTTGATGGGTGAAGAACAAGCTTTTGTAATGGTTTGGAGCATTGGATGGCCCACTCGTTATGCAATTCGCATTGTGTGAGGCCTGGTTATTCTTTTTCTGTTCTAAAATGCCTTATTTCTCATATTAACACAATTCCTTTCCCAACATCAAGTCAGTGCCACGTCTCTGTCGCTCTACTTTTTCCTATTTCAAAGTTTTGTGGCTTCTTTTGTAGTTAACAAAGTATGTACCAACTTGCCCAACAAGCAACTCTCCTGAACTGCCCAAGGCAACACACCAGTCCCAAGCACTGGCGTGGCTCAGCGGTAGCATACTGGGCTGGCACACAGTGGACCAGGGTCCGAATCCCACTACGTCCTTGACATTTCTTAGTTTTTCTTATTTTGTGCGATAAAGGTTACAGACACAGGCAGCTGCGGACAACTACGGCGTCGCACGTGCCTCGTGTTGTCATCTCATAGCACCTTTCACTGTAAAACGCACGCCAATTCATGAATGCGTCTAGTGCAGAGTACAGTGCTAGTCAAGAAAGGACTACCTAATCCAGAACATACCACCTTGTCTAGAAAAAACCAACTAATCCCGCACATACCACTTTCAATTACTATGACATCTTTTACTTTGCAATTCATTTACCGCAGCATTTTATCCATATCAATAAATCCAGTTCATAGTTCACCTTAGAGCACCTCAGTTAATGTATAAAAGCAATCTTAAAACAAGCAGCTCAGCCAGCAATGGGAGAAAGTGAGCCTAGGTTTAAACCATTGATGATTGATATGTGGGGTTTAAGGTCTCAAAACCACCATATTGATACGTGTATGAAACTGTCGCCCCGACACAGCTGAATTGGCACCCAAATGAAGACGACAACGTGGTTGTAGTGGGTTCGACTCTCGAACTTCCGCCGCTTTGTCTTCAACTTCGCGGATATTGCTAGGCCCCTCACGGATCTCCTCAAAAAGAATGTGGCCTTTTCTTGGGGAAGGGACCAAGAACATTCCTTCGTGTCGCTAATTACCGCCCTCACATCACCACCTGTGTTGATTTTGATCCAACGGCTCGAACAGAGCTTCGCACCGATGCAAGCGGCCATGGCATTGGTGCGATACTCGCTCAGATACAGAATGGCACCAACCGTGTGATAGCCTACGCTAACCGCCTTTTGTCGCAAGCGGAACAAAATTATTCTATCACTGAGCGGGAATGCTTAGAACTCGTTTGGGCTATTGCGAAATTCCGTCCGTACTTATACGGACGTCCGTTCGCAGTCATCACGAACCATCATGCGCTTTGCTGGCTGTCGACGCTTAAGGACCCTACAGGAAGACTTGGCCGATAGGCACTTCGATTACAGGAGTACACGTTCTCGGTTGTTTACAAATCTGGAAAGCTGCACAGCGATGCTGACTGCTTATCCCGGCACCCCGTTGATCCACCTAGTTCCACTGATTTGGAATCTGATGCTTGCGTTTTAGCCATCACTGACTTTTTGAACGTGGCTGACGAACAGCGCCGAGATCCATCGCTGCTCACCATCATTGACCGCCTTCAATCGCGTTATGCTGACCCTTCTCTTAGCAGATACCTGCTTCAAGACAACGTTTTGTACCGCCGCAACTTACACCCCGACGGCGCGGAACTTTTACTCGTTGTACCGCATCACCTGCGAAAGGATGTTCTGCGACAATTCCACGACGCTCCAACTTCTGGACATCTAGGAGTCTCCAGAACTTACGACCGAATTCGACGACGAATATTCTGGAAGGGTCTGTACCGCTCTGTTCGCCGTTACGTCGCATCTTGCGACCTCTGCCAGCGCCGAAAGAAGCCTACGACTCCCCCTGCCGGTCTTCTTCAACCTATTGAAGTTCCAGCCGAGCCATTTTATCGAGTGGGGTTGGACTTGCTAGGTCCCTTTCCTACTTCTACAACTGGAAATAAATGGATTGCAGTGGCCACAGACTATGCCACTCGGTATGCAATCACTCGAGCGCTACCAACCAGCTGCGCAACCGTCGTTGCCGACTTCCTGCTGTACGACATTATTCTCCAGCATAGCGCTCCGACTCACCTGCTCACAGACCGTGGTCGCTACTTTCTATCTCGTGTGGTTGATGATCTACTCCGATCTTGTGCTACCCGTCACAACTTCACCACATCTTACCACCCTCAGACTAACGGCCTTACGGAGCGCCTAAACCGCACATTGACGGACATGCTTTCCATGTACGTATCTACCGACCACACTGATTGGGACCTAGCTCTTCCGTTCGTAACCTTCGCTTATAACTCGTCGCGTCATGAAACAGCGGGCTACTCCCCTTTTTATCTACTCTTCGGACGCAATCCCTTACTGCCCTTCGACACACTGCTTTCATCAGACCACCCATCCTCCACTTCGTACGCTCAGGCTGCGATCACCCGTGCCCTCGCAGCACGCGCGGTAGCGCGTGCTCGGTTATCGTCGTCGCAGACAGCACAGAAGTCTCTTTATGACCGTCGACATAGAGATGCCGTTTTTTCTGCGGGATCTCTTGTTGCTCCCATCTCGACGTGTTGGCCTCTGCGAGAAACTACTATCGCGATACGCTGGGCCCTACCGAGTCATTCGTCGGGTCACACCTGTGACCTACGAGATTGCCGCTACCACAAACTCATCAGCTGCTGCACCCAGAACGGAAGTAGTCCACGTTTCTCGTCTCAAGCCCTACAACGCCGACTCGCTCATTTAACAGGCACCGAGACAGTGCCTTGCGGGCCGGGGTGATGATACGTGTATGAAACTGTCGCCCCGACACAGCTGAATTGGCACCCAAATGAAGAAGACGACAACGTGGTTGTAGTGGGTTCGACTCTCGAGCTTCTCCCGTTGGCCTGCATGACTGTGCGCTCTTTAAGCCGTTAACAAGACCGACCAGCTCTCGGTGAATAAATCTTCCCCGTAACAATATGATTATGAGAGACACCTTAGTGAAGGGCTTCGAAAATTTTGACCTGGGGTTCTTTAACGTGCACTCAAATCTGAGCACACGAGCCTACAGCATTTTCGCCTCCATCGAAAATGCAGTTGCCGCAGCCAGGATTCGATCCCGCGACCTGCGTGTCAGCAGCAGAGTACCTTAGCCACTAGACCGTTGCAGCGGGCCTAGGTTTAAACTTGTGTTCAACAAAATGAGAAGTTTAGTGACATCCTTATAGCCATCTTTCTCAAATTTAAATATGTTTTGCTTTATTTTCGATGTACAGGAACAAATCACTAAATCTTTATGACAAGGCTGTGGGCAATTTACACGTAACATTTTGCCTAGCTTAAGTTGTACATGCAGTCGTATCTGAAGATTTCTAACCAGTAGTAAACTATGCATGCATAAAGGTGTTTATGCTACCACCCTGCTATAAGACTTGTCCAGCAAACAAATGGCATGCATGTTTCGCATGCAAAATCGGGAGCTACATCCCACAGCTATAGATATACAAAATTTGCTTTACTCACAGGTATGTGCTTGAATACTTTTTTCGATTCACCAGCACAACAGAACGAAAACTTTTCTCCATGGATTCCTGGAAAAAAGAAACGGTAAACACACACACTTACTTTTCAAGTTTTAACTCACAGTTTGGTAGAATGGATGGGGATAATTATTTTTTGTTGTCCAGTTGATGAGCACAGTCTTTGGTAGGTTTGCCATTTCAAACATGTTCCTGCAGAATGGAAGAATTTGAGGCAAATAAATATATCACCATTGCAATGCATTAAACTTTGAGCTTACCTAACAAACTTGGCTTCCATTTGCCACACTTCATCATCTCCAATTTTGCACTTCTTCAGCACTGGTTCAGCATTGCTGTTGTCACTGAGCTCCCTTAAAGCCATTGCTCTTCCTTGAAGCTTGAGCTGTCGAGAAGCATGCTTATCTTGCATGTTCCAGAGCACACTGTAAAATAAATTACTACAAAGACAGCAGTCTTGCACAGCTGCAACTCAAATATGCGGTAATGTACCCCAAAATACCATATTTCCTCCATTTGCTGACTGGCCAGAAGTGCCTTGCCTCTGTCACTTTCCTGAAGTGAGCCAAGCATCTGCTGAACACAGTACTTCGTGTTTGTTGCCCTGTTGTCATATTCTATTGCCTGCCATAAAGTAAAAATGACGTGTTGGAGTATGTTCTACATTCTCCATAGAATAAATGTAGTAAACAATTATAACAGCACTCTTACATAGGCGAGGTACTCTTCTATAACATCATCGATTGGTTTCTTGCCTTCCTTTCTAAATATGGAGCAGTTGCTTTCTGCCTGACGAGCGAGCATCACAGAAGCAGCACCAGTGGTCTGGCGGAAACGTTCAATGTCTTCATAGCAGGCTATTTCTCCAGATCCACCGCTGCAAAAAGAACAATTCTGTGCAAAAAAGAAATCTTTTGAAAATTGGAAGCTAGACTGGAAGCATCACTTCTTTCTTTGAAACTAGCAGGAAGCATGCCTGCAGTGCTGCTACAGGCCTTAGTACCCATTTAAAATTCATTTAAACAAAATGAGGGTCGCAGGATTTGTGCTCTGACACGTTATTTCAAGATTATGAAAAAGTTTGGAGCACATTACACATTTAAATTCATACAATGTCAGCGTTCACACTCCAGTGGTAGTGGCATTACCAGCACATTCAACAATTGCTAATATGGTGACTGACAGTAGAGAACACGAACAATGGTCCTAATTTAGACATTTCACTTAGCTTCATCATTCGTCATGTCAAGTGCCCTGTGCCAGCAATGAAAGAAGGGGTATAAATCATGGGGCTTGTTTCTTTCTCAGACACAACTTAAAATGAAGTTGATAATGAATCAAAGGAAGGCATAACATACATTATTAGCTTTTAACTGTAGTGTAGTAATTGCGAGTTACCCGAAACAAAACTGGATGAAAAAAACTTGCTGTTGGTAGCGACCGAATTTACAAAACTTCAGACACCACAAGCATTGCTCTACCAATTAAGCTACAACGGTGACAGTCTATTTGTGTGTAATCCTGGGAGTGTTAGACAGTGCCACTCATAGCCAAGGCTGTGCCACTCGCTGCCAGTTATTAGTCCAGTATACATCCTTGGAGTCACTAAATATAGCGATATAGTACAATGCTACAAGACGCACAAAACTCTACTGATTGTATATGCATTTAGAGTTGAGGAATTACTTAGCAATGATAGGAATGTTGACATGCTCGGCCAGAGCTTTAATGACTGCATTCCTGTTGGCATGCTGTGGTCGTTCCTCTTTTGTTCGTCCATGGACACCAATCGCTTTTACACCAGTTGATTCAATAAGTTTCCCAAGAGCCAGGGTGTCTTCAAGCTGTAATAAGGAGCAGGTCAGAGGGTGGATTACTCATCACAATAACCCAACAGTTCACGTGATGCCAGTGGCCACACACGAGGCAGTAGTAATTCAAACTCTGTCGCAACAATTTGGACATCTTGCATTTCTGCTTTGAAACTATACCTTTTCAAGTACTCTAATCTTGCACGTGATGGGTAGTTCAGTGCTTTGGACAAGAGCTGTCAAGATGGCTTTCACCTTATCAGTTTGTGTTAGCAGAGCTGCACCCATTCCACCCTGAAAAATGTAGGAAGCATGTCAGTGCAACAGAGAACCACACCCAGCAACAATGCTTCTCACAGTGACAGGACCTTTATGGAGAATTCCTTAGGACAACCCATGTTCACGTCTATGCCAGCCACGTCTTTCTCACTGAAAAAGATATTCGTACAATAAATATGCACCAGCAATACAACTATACAAGCAACAAGTGATACTCAATGACCAGGTAACACTCTGATGAAGCAACAGTACTATGGGTTTAGTTTTCGACAATGGCAAACGCAATGAGATTGAGGCACTAAAAATGATAAAGCAGTGGTTGCACACGAGTGGGAAAAATCAAACCAAAGTCTTTCATTATGGCAGGGGCGGAGGGAAAAACTTAGGGTGGGGGGTGGCAGATGGAAGGGGGGAGCTTCCTTTGAGCCCGGGGTTCCAAATCTGCTTGACTGCACAGTAGACCTCTCCTAGCCTTAATGCCAATTTCGAGTATCAAACTAAGGCGCATGTACATGTTTTTTTTTCTGCTTCTCATCACATCTGTGCAACACGCTATTCACAAATATCAATAAAAGTATAGAGTTCCATTGATTTGCCACTGCAGATCAAGTCAGTCAGCCGGTTGAAAATAGTATGTTTTGAATGTTCAAATATTGCACGTTTGACTTGGTGTAGCACTCTTTAATGGCATTCATACAGGTAAGATGACCAAAATTTGTAGGTGCTGTAAAAACTTCAACATTTCAAACTTGAGCTACCACTCTAGCATTACCCTAACAAACTAACAGGGCACGGACTATGGCATAACACTGTCAACAGATAGAAAACTTGTCCACCATTTTTTCTGCTGTACATTTGACTCGCCACACAAATATTTATTGACATTTCTACAAGATAACTATGAAACAAATGCCAGTGGAATTGAGGTAAAAACATTAAGCACACACTAAAGCAATAAAACCGAGTACCACAAAGTAAATATAAGAGGAAATACACATATTAATACAATCAGAGCTGTGCAATAGCAAAGCTTCAGGTGTGAAGCGAATTCGGGTATTTCAGTGTGAGCGTGAATCGAACAGAACATTTTTTTACCTATCTCGAAGCAAAATTGCAGAAAAAAAAAAAAATCAGCAGATCCCACATACCCTGGGAATTGACATTATGCGAAGCATGCGGAGTGAAGGTGACCATGTTGCAATTTTTTTATTGAGCGACACGTTATGAAATGATGCTGAATATATGTATAAGCATTGCACACAAACGTATGTTCAATAGTCTCATATGTTTATATGACCACTTGTTTTCACAAGTGCAATGATGCCAACAGCAACATGGGTATTAGCAACACCAGAAGCGATAAGCTGATAGCACTCGCAAGGGTGGTAGCCCTGGACACGGCAACATAAATCAACTTTAGTGCATGGTATCTAACTACAATTAACCTCTAGCCGACATGACAGCTCTATCATAGGAGTGAATATCTAATGTTCATAAAATTGAATAGCCAACACAGCAACCACAATTGACGTTTCATGAACATTAGGGTCTTTTTAAAAAGTAGTTCCAAGACCTGGCGTGGCTCTGTGGCAAAATACTTGATTGCCACGCCAAATCCTGGGATTTGATTCCTGCTGGGACCCCGAGATCTATTCTTTGCATTCGTCGGATCGATGCTGCCATTGTCAGCTTTTTCTTAACGCTCACCCGTTAAAATTAACCATGTATGTTCTCGCCATTCCTGTGTAGATACCAAGTGTCAATCACTTATGGCACATACCCACCCGCAGGTATGTGGCACTGTCTGATGGAAAATGTTTGACAACGTACGGGACGGGATTGTGACATTATTCATGTCTTGAAAAGCGCATCATATTCATCAAACCAACTTGCACTCCTGTTCTAATCTGGTTCCCGCCAAGTTAAGGGGTTGATCACGAGAGCGCCTAGCTAGCTAGTTAGCGAGAGAGAGAGACACAGACATACAGATAGATTTTCGCATTTAAAAGTTGGAGAGGATTCCCAAGCATACTTTTCTGAGACAGCAACATGAAAGTGTTTCTTTTGGCTTGGCTGATGAAGTGCTAGTAGGACGGTGTTTTATAGTTCTTATCAAGAATGGGGAAATGCAGACGCCAAGTTCTATTCATGTACATAATTTTACTGTTCAGACTCTTTTCTTTTAACTTGTGTGGAAGCCCGAGTGATGTAGCAGACAAGCGTGTGCTCCTTTGGAATCAGGAGTTCAAAATATGCCTCGTAGACGTCAATGTGTAGAAACATCTGAAACTTAATATGCTAAAAATTTTTGACATTCGATTTTTTAGACTCCCTGCTCAAGTTTCGGGTCCAAACCAGCATTAATAGACTTTTTTCATGCACTCCTAAAAAACACCCTGTGGGCGCACATAGCATTATGGTTAAAATGTGTACGCCAAGCGAGCCAACTGTTCTGTCGTTCGCTGCTGGTTGCGCTGTGGAAGCACGAAACTAAAAGAATGTGTTGCCACTTATAGAGTGTTAAAAAAATCCTAAATACGTTGCATGCCCAAACGCACCTGCATGTATCAATACACATAAAATGTAACAAGAGTAATGCATTTAGTCCGTGTAAATATTAGCAGGCAGATGTATGTCGAATAGGGCAGTTAGGGACGGCATGCGAGTCATAAAGTGCTGACTCATTTAGTCAAAATGTACCATCGTGACCTATGTGAAGTCGGACACCAAAGTCATATTTATTCATAGATTACTTGTTCAAAAGCTGCTATGGCATAGCCGCTTGTGATCGGACTGTTAACAACAATTAGTAGAGAAGGTTAACAGTATTACTCTATATGTAGGCAGGTTATTTGATTGAAATTTACTAGTCGGGTGCAATGATGTACTGTACAGAGACGCAAACATATTCTAAATGTGTCTAAGTAAGGAAAAAATAGGACTATAATTCCCTTGTCAGTGACTTGTTCTGATAATTGGAAGTTTCTTGATACATGGCTTTAAATTTCACCATGAAGCATGTTTTTGCTGGGTATGTTATCGAAACCGGTACTTAATGTCACGATGATGCACTCGAATAATGTTAACAAGAAAATGTGATGTCATTGCCATGCTCAGGTGCACGTGCCACTAGATCAAAACTTTCGCACATAGACTGAGCAGTATAGCTTCCAGCTGCAAATATATATTTCCTCAAGGAAACACCGTGTTTTGAGTATATATTTCATCGGTTTGTCAAAAAGCTCATTGGCATTGCAAAAAAACATAAATATGCTCCCCTCTCTGAATTAACTACGTATATCAGGGTCATTCCATATATGCATAGGAAGTCGTACAGCCTGAAAAATGATATGGGGTGAGGGTAGTGTTTCCCACAACAAATGGGCTTATTCGCATTTGTTCTGTAGTATACAAAAGGCCGGAAGGGTCTGCTGTGGGCAAAGAAAAATGCAATAAAATGCTTGCCAATTGTTTTTTCAGTTGTGTAATAGTTTTTAACCAAATGTGTTCATGTGTACATCGGCCAGATGCAATGGTTGATGCATTACCAAGGTGCCTCAGATGGCAAAGAAATTCGTTGAACGTAGTCGTCTATCTCGGCTCACATCGTCAGTCATGCAAATGTAATTCAGTCTTCAAAAGAACAGTAAATTAGTCTCCTCATCTTGATTAAGCCAAGTGAGAAATATCGGGGCGTATCATCATGAATATTGCCACACTTTGTGCAAGTCAACCTTCTATGCAATTGCAAGACAAGAAATTATTAAGCCAAGTGAGAAATATCGAGGCGTATCATCATGAATATTGCCACACTTTGTGCAAGTCAACCTTCTATGCAATTGCAAGACAAGAAATTCAACTTTATCATTCGCCTGTGAACACGCTTTTTTCATCATCATAATTTTTGTGATCTAGGGAGGCATCCAATAGAGTAGAATGTATCGAAATGAAAGTCTGCTAAAAGGAATTGCTGCTTAAATGGAAGTGTCTCTGATATGATTGGTTTAATTTAGCACTTGTATTCTGCATCCTGGTTTATCTCTCAGTAAACGAAACTCCTCTTAAATGGAACATATTTCCTGGTCCCTCCAGGTTCCGTTTAATGAGAGCCTATTGCATACCATTATTTGTCATTCTGCGGATAATGGCAGCATCTGTGACAGACCTGCAAGGCATTATGTGCACTTTATTGATGTTGTGGGTGATGACAATGAAGTATTATGACCAAGCCTATTATAATTGGTCGGAAGCATTCAACAACCCACTCGTTACACTGTTCGCATGGTGCGACGCGAAGCCTGGTTACACAATTTACATTGTCTGACACACGGTTGTTATTTTAATTTTTTACCATATAATATTAATGTTTCTTCCCAGCACAAAGCCTGTAGCGGGTCTTCTTGCAAAGAAGTTTCAAGCACTGACATGGCTAAGTGGTAGAATACTGGGCTGCCACAGAGTCCAGGTTCAAAACCTGTTCCATCCTGAATAGTTTTTCTTATTTCATTTTGTTATTCTTATTTCGCACGATGGCGGTTATGGACAACTATGGTGCCAAAAACAACCATTGTTGTGATCTCGTAACAGCTTTTGCCGTAAAAAGGCAGAAGTTCAGAGGAAGATTGGAGTTTGAATAGATGAAAAATTTGTGAACATTGGGTGTCGCTGGAGCCAACGCTTCGACAACTGGTCTTGTCGAAATGTGGCTCCGGCTTACATTTCAAGTTTTTCACCGGTGCTGTAGTTTTGAACTGACTAACGAACTTGGCTTTAGATCGAAGTGTTAACAGTGACACCCACCAAGACTGTGTTACTATATGAAGCATATTCAGCGCAAGTTTCAATTACTTGTTAAATTATACAGAGAATTCAGAAGACCAGTGTTCATTACTACAAATACAGTGACATACAGGGTGTTTCAAAAAATGTGTCCAGAAATCTTATAGAACACAAAAGAGCACATATTTGTGCACATTCTCGTGGAATTTGACTACAGCAGCATGGATTTTACAATGAGTAATGGTAAAACCAACTTTAGTTTAAAAATTGACTCACTTTTAAGACAGAATAGGGAGGGGCTTTAGCTTAATGGAAGCTGTTTCTACATTGATCCATATTCGCTTCAGGATTTGCACTACAGAGTGATGAAGTCTGGCTGATTTCACAGAGGAAAGCGACATGTTAATGAGTGCAGTTGCCTTCTTCACTAATACCCAGCATGACATTACTTCTCTAGCATTGGTGGTGAAAATGTGCAAGTATAATTCATGACTACTCCAGCAAGTGCGGTCAGGTGCAGAAAGAGATTGCTGCTTGCTCATTCTTGCCCAGCAATACGAAGGAAACAATGATGCCACACCTGGTGTTGCCCACATCCTTCAACAAAGGTATTGACGAACTCTGGTATTACTGAAGGTTGTAGCAAGTGTGCATCTTGACAATAGACTTTCTGCATGAAGCACTCTCTTGGGTTTAGACATCCAATCATCTTTTTCAGTTTGTTGCTATCACTGCTGAAGAACACAATGTCGTTTGCAAACCACAAGTTACTGAGATGCCTGTGAATCTTTATTTTTATTTCTTTTCAAACCACTCATATGAATATTCTTAATCAAACAGTGAACAACATTGGAAAGATTGTATTTTCTTGCCTTCTTTTGTAACTGGCTTCCATATGCTGCACAAATCATCACTCAGATGCTGTCGTCTAATTTGTGAGGCTGAGAACAGCTCAGTTGTCTCCGTCAATGACTTCGCCAGTTGTGGTACGGTATTTAAGAGTTCTGTACAATCTATTTACATACTGCTTCTTTATCGTCATGTATATCAGACACTTGTACTGTATGCTAATCAGTTTTTGCATAACTTATAGCAGTGCATAGCTGAAATAGATGTGTCAAGGCATAAACACAGCATACCTTGTGAATGATAATTGCTTTTGGTCCTTAAATTCAACTGCATGCTGTTGATGGTAGGCAATACTTACACGAGCTTTGCAACTTGAACAGCACGGTCAGGACTGCAGGTTCCCTACAGAAATGCAACCCATGTTTGCATCAGAAACATGCTAGTGGCTTTTCCACAGCTATAACTGGAACTGCCACATGCTAGATTCAGTGAATGATAATTACAAGGTTAATAGATGCAAACACAACACATTCACTAATGTAGTATCATTCTTCCTGTCTCGGTCTGGGTATGAAATGATAAGTACTCACAATCTGGAGAATGTTTCGGCCTTTTTCTTTCTCACATGTTCTGAAAACAATTTGGTGATCATCGTCGACGAAGTCCACGGTTCCAAGTACCTCTAGAACACGAAAGCAGGGTTATTAACTGGTGCGACTGGCTTAAGCGAAATACTGATGCATGACGTAGCGTTCATCACAAGCTGAACTGGAGTTGCCACAGTACAGCCAAGTTCGCCTGTCATAACAGAACACCAAAACTTAGCATTCGTGTGCAACGAGCGCAACTTAGCACGAGTTCGCGCCTGCAAACAAAAATGCGGCATCAAAGAACGATCTTTCACGTTATTTTGCTATCCAGTAGTACCCGCAATAATGGGCGCTACACGTAACACGTACAGTGGAGCACACGATGCATACTTACTATTTTCGATTCGCTGACACTTCAACAACCGGTAGTCAATGAGTTCCTGAACAATAAACCATACCAGTGAACTCATTAAGACAAAACAGAACAAATCATGGCAAGAGCACGTAATAAAAAAACTGCCACATTACCTCCGTGTAAACAAGGTCCGCTCCGTAATGCAGAGCGAGAAGACGCATGGGCAAAGTGCCAATCCTAACCATCGGAGCAAGTATAATCTTGTTTCTATAATCGACGTTCGATGTCATGTTTCCTTCGCGTCAGCGTCAGACAGAAAACTGTGCATTGGGAATGTATCGGTTCATGGCAAAATCATAAGACAAGGATTAGGCGCAATACGTCGACAAAATTGCCGATGACCACACCGCAACAACGACCAACCACGCTTATTCTCTTCTCGTGGCTCATAGCCAATGCAGGGGATTGGTTGGTTCCTCAACAGCTTGGCGCAACCCACCCAGGGGGATAGGCCATGAATCGGACGCGTTGCCTTGCTTATTAAATTAATTCACTTCTCGAAGGAAAGAGATGAATTTACCAGGTATTATAGGATTGTTCGAGTGTTAGGTGAGCCGCGCTTGCTTGTTCCTATACGCTTTGGCTCGTACCCACCACGAGGGATTGGCCACTAAACCGGCGGTTATTGCAATGGGGAAAAACGATTTTCAACTTTTGATGAATAAAAAATAATTATTCAGTCGTTTAGTGAATATAAGAGTGGATATTCACGCTGCCTGAAAACTATCCAGCTTCATCTTCTCCTCATGGCTCATACCCAATGCAGAGGATTGGCCGAGTGATTGGTGATTTTTTTTCAGTGTTTCTTCGCAATACTTCTCGTATAAGCTAAGAATAGTTAAAACGTCAAACTTAATTACGGAATATTAGTATTCCATGCTAATCCTCCATGGCATCCACACTGACACACGGAGGAAGGAAAGACGCTGACATGTGTGATAGAAGATGCAAATGGATCGGCGTGACTAGTCTTGCACAGGTTGAAAGCATCGCAGCATGACCACAAGTTCTAAAAAGTTGTTGCATTTTAGTTGCATTTAGCGACATTAAAAAAGTTAATGCTCAGTATTATTTAAACACAAAAAAAATATTTTGGTATGTACAGTTTGTATTTGTTAGTACCTGTCGCACTGCGGTGCAGTGCGAGTGTGCCGTCGTTGCACGTGTCGTATTTTGTTTTTTCATAGCAGACGACAATGGCGTGCCTTGATTTCTTTTCTCTGACTGCTGTTCTAATGACAGTTATCCGCGAAGATTGTGGAAGCAACTGTAGCATGCTGAAGCATGATACAGTGGCTAGGTATCACAACCACTTCACTTCACCCGAGCAACTACGTGTGCTGAAAACAATTTTTTCGGCGGTGCGAGAAGTGCTTGCGAAGCTTTTATGCACTACCCTTTACGAAGGTTGCCTTAATACACCGTTGTAAAACGGTGGTGGTTGTAGCAGGCGGGGGAGTAGGCTATCATTCCGCCTGCCTGAACTCCCCTTGAATTATATCAGTCGGATGTGTCAGCATGTGTAGACGAGGGATGCATTATGTAGTAGTCGTTACACTGCGCCGCCAGCACACCAACGACAGCGAATCCCAAGGTCGGAACCGTGAGTGGAGCAACTATACTGCACTACGAAGGAAAGAAAGCCAATGCCGCTAATGCCTACTCGCCAAATAGCTAAATACTGCGCATCATGAGGCGCAGATTATTTCCAAACATAAACCGACGCGTCTGTACCAAGGAGGATACAGCAAGTTTTATGTATCCTCCTTGGTCTGTACGCGTGGCTCCACAGAACACCTACCAGTTTGGTGGCTCCATCTGTGCTCGTCTTGTGTGACGCGGTAAGGATCAATGGCAAAGGGTAGAGAGAGTGGGACGTATAGGAGGGTGTGTATAGTAGCAGTCGGGTAGCTGTGGCGGCAAGTTGTGCAGTGGTTGACGAGTGGGTATTTCACTGTTATTTCGCGGTTTTTCATTCGTTACGAATATTACGCATGAATTTAATGTTGCCAGCGTTTTACGTGTCCAAGGCATGTTGGGGAAACTTGGCGCATCGTTCACTAATGTTGACGGTAGTACACGATAGTCGACGGATGTGTTATTGCCAGTGTGTTTCATTCTTTTTGCTCCCAGCCACTGCTAATCGCCACATCTGCATGCATTTATATGGCCTTCATGGCAGGCGTTCCTGGAAGAAAGCTGAAAAGCCCGGGCGCTGCTTGAACCACAGCCGCTGCGCGTGTGTCGGAGTCTGCATCGAGGATTGCGTGTGGAAGTTGCAGCCTCGTTACTTGACGTCTGTTCAACGATGTTGGCAACAAAAGTAAGGCTGCCGCGTTTTCCCTAACCTTTGCTAAGCGCCGTGAGTACAAGCTGAAATTTTACGCTATTCTGTGTGGGGCGTCTATGACTCGGATAGAAGCTGCAGCGGTTTTCGCTGGGCCGTGCGCTGCTCTTAGCATACATTGAACATGACACCTAAACGTCGAAGTATGCAGCTCAAATGATTGAATCCGCAGGAAGGAAATGAATCTGAAGACCATGAGACGTAAACGTAGACAACCTATACTATGTGCTCTGCTTGTTAGCACCGCGTGGAAAACATTACGTAGGTGTTTTATGGTGCACGAGCTTCTTATTTCTCACTCCTCCTCTCTACACTAGGCATGATAAGTGAATGTAAACGCACTGCGCCGCGCTCCCTACCGGGCTGCAGAAATTAGGCGCTTTTCTCCTATTCTAACCACTACCACCACCACCACCTATAGAATTCGATGTGTGCAATCTTGTGCGATAATTGTTTTTAATTTCGGAACATGCTCTGAAATGGAGCTGGCGGATCGATACTGTCGTCGACTGCAGCTCATCCCGCAGGAGTGATGCAGCTTTAGCTTGCATGCGCAGACGTATTTAGTTTTGTGCTTGTACTATACATGCATAGTGCGTCATGAAACTGGCCTAATTCGCGCCTTCAATATCGTGATATCGAAAACGAATGCGGCTAGCTGACTTCGTACTTCGCGGATTCAGAAGCTGAGCCTGCAATTGTGTGTGGGTGTGGTACGGCTTGTGTCTCTGTTTACATCTACGTTTCAGCATTAAACTTTGATCGATCATGAAAAAACATTATGGCAGCCACAGAGCTCGTTAGAAATCATTTGGTATTCTTCAGTGATACTAATTTGTGAGCGTCTAATTCATCCGGCAGGCGCGTTTATTCAATGAACATGCTAAAATCGAAAGTATTATGGAGGATACATGCCGTGTGAGCAGTGTTAGGCATTCCAGTGCTCCTGTGATTTTTTGTGTGGTGCATGTAGCCATCCGATCCAATGTTACTTTGTGGGAAGATTATGTAAGTTGCTGTGCTACTTTGTGTTAAGTGCACTATCCATTACACCACAGGCCCTGTGTTGTATATGGGCGCCGTGCCTGTTGTCACAAAACAAAACAAAAATATCAGTAGATTGCCAGATTTCCAAAAAAGGAAAAAAAAAAAGCGTTACGTGATTTCAGCCCTAATGTCTTAGTGTATTGTGGAACTTAGGTTACGCTGACTACCAGGGTACAAAAAACACAAACCAATTTACATGAGGTGCAAGCTGCATTTACGACACTAAGCAAGCTTATTGGGATACAGCTTTGCATTACGCTAGGATGCTAAATGCCGTTGTATATGAATGAAAGCAACTTGTGTATCCACATGCATCTACCCTAACGCTGTGCACTTCTGAATATTACTTTTTGCGTGTGCATTAATGATGGTCCATAAAATTTTGATCTAAGAAAGGAGCAACACTTATGCTTTACAAGCTAAACTCATTTCTCTAGGCAGTGCTTGAACTATTGATTGATCAAGTCATCTAGCTTGCACTGTGTCAGCTGCTAAACCAATTCGTTCAACATAAAGTAATATACTATTCTAAATACACTAAGAAGGGCAGAAAGTAAGATAGAATAGAGTGCTGTTTCTTTTTGAAGTACTTATCAATCATATATGTCTGCAACCAAACAATAGAGAAAAGCGACTAGAAGAATTATATCCGCTAAAAAAGCTTGTTTGTATTAATTATGGAATACTTCAAAGCACAGCTTCAAGGTTGTACAAAGCAGACACCATATACAGGATAAAAACTTGTCCTCTGTTTGGCAACTGCTTCTTTGTGAAATAAGAGAAAAAGAAAGCAGTCAATGAACAGTACTTATACAATAATTCATTGCATTTCATAAAAGTACCATAGCAAAATGCCGACTACAAATAAATAAAAAACAGTGGGTGGATGTTTCCAAGGTAATGTGGATTACCTTGGAAAGTTTCCAAGGTAATGTGCAAAACAGTAAATAGAGTTAATGAGGAATGAAACAGGCTTGCATGCACAGGCAAAAATAGTTAAATTGCCAGACTGGGGTAATGGTTGGCATGTCACCTTTTTTCGTTGCTAAGGTCGGCTACTTTTGAAGTGTGGGTAAGAATCTAGTGGTAGATATTGCTTCATTGCGCTGATTCACTGTAGCTACCAGCAACAAACTGCAACAGTAGCTCGCTTGTAGGTGTGTGTTCTAAATTTTTTGCTGCAGCACATACAATTTCTTTTAATAAAATTCAAATGACTGGAGAGGATTTGTGGTTTCACAGATTAAAATAAATGAAGACTAATGTATAGCGAGGGCACGATTTGTAGTTATGACAGATGCTTATCTTCAAAAACCACCTCATTTCACATAGAATGATTTGAGGGCAGGCTTCAAGAAAAATCTTGCTCATGCTTGTTCTTGCTATTACAAAGGCTCTGCTGGCTATTACATAGTCTTCAGGGAGGCTATAGATGAGCACTATCCAAGTGTGGTTTATTTGAAAACAAGGCCTTCTTTTCAAATGGTGATAGTACAGTGTCACTACTATATCTGCAGTGCTCAACATGTTAGGATTAGTGTTCTTAGCAGTAGATGTCAGGGCAGTGTTAGATTCTCTCTCTCTGTAAACTGTATAGTGGGGGCATGAAATGGATTTTTTTTCAGCTGAGCAGTTAGAAATGCTCATGGCTAATTGCATAGCAGGTAAAGGCAAACAGTAGCAATAAAAAAGGGATAATTGTGCATAACTCATTTCTAGCAAGAAGTGCTATGAGCGGGTAGTTGGAAATTATTCCTTTCACAACCATTCCACTGCCTTATGGGATTCTGCAGAGCTCATTTGCAAGCTAGGACATGTTGCCTATATGAGCTCTCGAATGGTCCTTTGGCAAATTTGCTGTGCATGCTCCAGATATTCTGTGCAGTGGAAACTATCTGTTACAAACACTATTGTTTAGTTTAATAATTACCTCCCCTTATGTAATGCCCCTCCAGTGGAGTCTGAGGAAATAAAAATGACTGGTCATAATAGTGCTGATCAATTGATATATGTGCATAATTGCAGATCATAATGCCACATTGTCCTGTGTACCTGTGTCACTTTAATTTCTTGTCTGTTAGATTATTTTGTGAAAAAGCCTAATTGACGGCAGCAGGTAGAACTTAAAAAAAAATAGGCTGTATTCTAAAAATTCGTGGGGCTTATCTCTGAAAATAGCTTATTGAAGAGGGGTGATATTACGTCATGCTTCTTCTTTTTCTTTCTTTTTTTTTTTCTAAATTCACAGCCAGCAACAGAGATGTTGACCAATTTCACAGATATTTAATTACAAGCCTGCTATGCTTGTTTTTTAAAAAAAAGTGGTAGCTCTGCTTTTGGTGTACACAGCCCAAAACTACTTCAGTTAAATATGCCTTTCAGTAGATGTTCATGCAGTTCTGATCTTTTGTCCTTTTTTTATTGCCAGACTAAGACAAGTTGCCCTTTTGACATAAGTAAAAATTCTTGGGATAAATATATAAAAGAAATAGACTGGATGAAATAACTTAATTTATTGCTATTGCAGAAAGAGAGGATATTAGACATACAAAAGGCCTCAGGCTAGTTTTGCTGCCAGTGTGTAATACCATGAAGAAGGTTGTCTTGCAAAGTTATCCACAAGTTCAGGCACTATTGTGGCAATAATATTAACTCTACACAAGCACTAACTCGATAGTTTTGTTCTATAATTATATATTATTGTATTAAAAATTATCTGCACACTATAGATTGTTTTAATGTACGACAGTTTGCAGTCCACTACTATGATTTTGTTGAAAAGACAGAGTGCACATATGCTGGCACAATAAAAAAATTCTTCTTTTTGTAGTGTTTTGGTGTGTGTTCACATCAACCATATGAGTCATTATGACCTGAAGGTATGAGGCCTAGTGATGTTTGAATCCTTTTCTAGAGTAGCACAGCTGACAGGTGTGTTGCTAGTATAAAAAAAAAAAGATTTTTCTTTCTTTTTTTCTAGCAAATGAAAGTGGACCGGTGTCCTACAGAGGAGATTTCCCTCTCCAACTGTGCAGCTGTAAACCCAGTGGATTACTCGGAAGACAAAGTTCGGTAATTACATATGCAGTTCAGGTTCATTCTGCACCTTCTTATGGTTTTGTCATTACTGTATTGCATTTCATCTAGAAATCGCAGTGACAATTGTATTAAATGATTTAGGTTTCTTTTTTGATTACATGTCCACTTCACTTCTGTCTTTTTTTTCTTCCTTTCGCTTGCCCTTGTACCAACCTTTCTTACTCGTTACCTATTATTGTTTAATACCTTGCATTTGGTTCAACTGTAAATTATTGATATGTGCTAATACACTCGTATCTCATTATAATGAAATTGTATCTTACACAAAAATAAGTTTGATATATTCAAAAACTCTTAATAAAAGTATGTTCCCAACACTGTATTGCAAGACCATAGTTTATTTACGTCGTTATAACTGGGTTCATTATATCGAGGTTTGAGTGTACCATAAACAAAGCTGCATAACGTCAAGAACACTGTTATTTACTGCAGTGAAAATAGCTTCCAGATTGTTACTCTTGTTGAAGACACCCTCTTGCTTTATAGAACCGTGCCGATATTTGTCTTAGTAAAACTAATTTCTGGTACCTTGAGTATTCGCATAGCAGCACTGTATGGTGGGTAATGCTGACCAACAATCTCCTTCTAGAATTCACTTTCAGTATAGTATTTTACTACATGACTGTCGCACATACTTGCAATCTGCCGGCTGTAAGAAATGCTTTCACGTTGTAATTTCAATGTGCAAATGCTAAAAAACTAACATGGGTTCTTTTTTCAGGCATGTTGAAGTGACAACAACAAACCACAAGTTTGTATTCACTATCAAGACATCAGACAAGGTCAGGCCAGGCACCATGGGCTTCAGCTTGCCTATGGTGAGTGAACATTCAATGGTCATCTTTTATTGTGATAGCAACTATATGGACATGCGGCTGTATTTCCTCGTTGGCGTCATTGTCATGCACCGTATATGTATATGTATCTATATATATGAAAACGCAAGAAAGAAAAAAATTTTAGAAAAAAGACTCCGGCGCGCGGAATCAAACGTGGGACCTTCGCGTTTCGAATGCATGGCGTTAACCAGTCAGCTACCGAAGGGTACCTCTTTAACGTTCAAACGGCAAGCTATTCATATCTACCACTTACCGCTGTTGGCAGGCATCTCGGAGGGAAACTATTATGTTTTAGCATTATCAGCAAGATGGCGCAGTGAGCGTGCAGACGCTCTCACCTCTCACGCATACTTTGGCCCGCTTAGAGTATAAGGGGGTGTATGCTCGCTCGTGCGCCCTTATTTTGCAGTGGGGAGAATCGTACGTCTTGGCTAGCCTTTGGGTTTTGTGGAAACAATTTTGTTGTAGTTACCGGGTGCACAAAGGTCACTGCAAGCGTTGCACAGCCTCCGTTTGCGAAAAGGGCAGCTTTTAAGACACAGCAATGTAACAACTGAGACGCGTGCACAAAGGTCACTGCAATCGTTGCACAGCCTCCGTTTGCGAAAAGGGCATGCACGCTTTTAAGACACAGCAAAGTAACAACTGAGACGCTTATTCGCAATCATCTGCACCTGTGAGTACGTTTCGTGGGTCATCTGTGCGTGAGAAATGTGGGGCATGTTTCGATCTGCTTGCCATTCTGCGCGTGACCTCCCAGTTTATTGCTATCGCGTTTATTGCTTCACCTTTGCGGCAAAGCTGTGACTTTTTCTTCTTTAATGCAGTCCATTATATGGCCCATTCAAAAGCACTCAGTGTTGCCAGTTATCAAAAACGAACTGTGATAGATGGGATGCATGGCAAAGAGGAAGTATGTCGAGGGTAGATATTTAATAGTATTTTTTTTGCAAGTTAGTTGTCTGAGCATCATGCACTTATACGGTTGTTACTAGTATTGTGTGTGAAATTTTATTTTATTGTAATAGCAATTATATGGACACTCTCAGTGGATTTTTGTTGTTGCTGTCATGTCCCGGATGTGTATATATATAAAGGCACAGAAAAAAAATGAATCGGAAGAAAAAAAAGTAGTACCCTACCGGGGATTCGAACCAGCGACTCTTCGCTCTGCACCCCTTTGCTTGTCCTGTGAATATCTGCACGTTCTTGTCAAGTGTCCTTCTTTGTGCTTCAGTGGCATGCTACAGGTATCGAGTTGCTTGTCGTTCGTGTGACATTCCAATTTCTTGCTATCGCATTCATTGCTTTGCCCTTGTGGCAAAACTATCACTTTTATAAGTTTATTTTCACAAAATCGTTACTTTTGGTAGAATATCTTCTGATTTTTTTTCTGCATTAATTGCTGGTATTTTATATAAGAGCCCAAATTAAAATTTTTCTACTCCTTGTGTGAGGATACTAGTTAGATAATTGCATCGCACAACATAATGCCTTTTAACCACCTCCTTCTCATTCTCATTTTTCAGAGAAAATGGGCGGAGCTTTCTGTCAGCCAGATGGTTGATGTGCGCCCATATCTATTTGACCCAAACACTCAATACATTGCAAAAATTACGCTTGAAGCTGACTTCCTTGAAAAGAAAAAGTAAGTGCTAAATACATTTTCATAACTACTTTTTCAGGCTTTGAAGTATTAGTGTAAGGCCTGTTTCTTTAAGGTAAACTGATAAAATTTCACTTTCACTGAATTGGCCATAAATGAGTGCCTAGTTAAAAGTATCAAGCAGTGTTAGTAGAGATCCAGAGTTTGTGATTTTTTTTATTGACAGACTTGGATTTTAACCAGTCTGCACATGCACCATGTGGTTGGAAAATAGGATGCAAGTCCGAGACTATGCTTGTCCACTGAGATTTCTTAGCATGCTGTGGACACTGCCTTATCTCTAAGGTGATCGTGGTGCTGAGCATTATCATTTTAGACTGATGTTAATGGGCAGGTTTTTTTCTTGGGTATTAAGTAAGTGTTAAACTTTGACTGTTTGGAAAGGAATCGTACGTGGTACTCGTCCCGTCTCCATGTGGTCTGCAAGTTTTTCAGTGCTGTTAAAAAAGTAGTGACACAAAACTTTGGACACAATTTTACTGTCACATCATCTGATAGGAACATAGAGGTGCCATCTGTACAATATCAGCCTAATAAGGTATTTTAATTGAGTGTGGAAGTTCGTGAAAGTGCGGACTCGGATATAGAAGTGAAAAAAATGATGTTATGTATAGAGCGGGTACCATGTACGTCAAGAGTTCTGGCCGGGTCACTCGTAGGGATTACAACACTGTTAGGAGCACCTGATGATTCAAAGTCTAACCAGCCAGCGACCCGTCAAAATAACATTTCAGTGACTTACCTGCTTACTGACTCTATGTAAAGCATTGGCAATGATATATAATAATAAAATACCAATATTTTTTTTCAACAACAGTGACATAATTAAAAAAAGAGAGAGTAAAAATGATTGTAGTTGGACAATTTACACAAGATGTTGCTACTAGTTTCATGGCTGCTGGTGCAGCAGCGTCCAACAGCTGCGATTATTCGGTATCTGCAAAGATCAAGAAGTCTACAGACGAACTAAAGCTTTCTAGTTCCAGAATAGTGCTGAATAGTCAACAGATAACTGCCTCGGCACTCCAACATATGTACAGTCAGCCAAATATTTAGCTATCGTGCATGAATGGCAGTTTTTTTCTGTGTATCTTTGCCATATGACTGAATTAAGTTTCAAAAAAGGCGAAGACAAGTGTATGCCCACAAAGCAATTTTTTGTATCTTCCTTTTATAATATGGCGCTGAGAGTAAAAAAAATGACCGCTATGCATAATAGTTAAAGTTTTGGTTGACTCTGCATGTGATTTGTACGCCTTTAGAATGCAGTGTTGCCTGGTCTAAATGAGTCAGTAAAGTGTACATCAGGCCACTTAGATGTTATATACATACACACTGTTACAGAGCACCAATGTGGTCATTTCACTTCTTTCTTTGTCACTTCTCAACCTGCTACTTACAAATTATAAAAACAAAAATGTTTCAGCACACTTCTTGCTGCGGCTGCTCCAAGCCTTACGAAAAAAATTGGTTCAGTTGGACAATGAGAAGAGCAAAGTCACAGCCTCTGGTGATATCCGCGAAGTAAATCAAGCTTTTCTGATTTTTACACCCCTACTAGCCATTTCGTCTATCGCCACACTTCATAAGTTATGTAGTTCGACGATCAAAGAAATAAGCACCTGCCAGCTCTCAATGCAGAAGATGAAACAGCAATGCTGATAAAATAGCAGAAGCTGGCGAGGGATGTCACTGGTTCTCATAGTCACATAATAGTATTTGCTGACAAGTAGGCCAGCTATGTCATGGGGACCTCAGTGCTTTTCGAAATTGAAATTGCCTCTGGTCATGACATGGTTGCATATAATTAAACGTTCGTCTTGGCCAGGTATTAATGAGTTTTATTAGCATTATTAATGAGTCAGTAGCCATTAAGAGCAAAAAACAGAGGTGCATAAATTTTTTGTTACTACTCCTTTAATATGTCAATAGCAAAACCAACCAATCTAGTTTTCTTTGTTAATAGGCAAAAACTTCATGAACCCTCAAGCATTTGTCTCCTTAGGATAAAATTGACATTCCAATCTTGTTCCAAAGGTTTTATGAATATTTTGAAGCTATAACTTGCACTGTCCCATAAAGCAGACAACATTGCTAAGATCAACTCAAGGCAACATTGAGAAGCACTGCATTTGCTTTAAATTTGTCCATGTAAGATGCTTCCCATGGATTTTTGTTATTGCATGTGTATGTCTGGGGAGGAGGGAAGATGCAGTGTGCTTCCTTCTGCTTCAGAGTTTTAATTCTGTACTTTTTCCCAATGTTTGAAAGACAAAAGAATCGCTAACATTTTCCTTTAGAAGGGATTAAGGCACAGAGTTATAACTAGAGACCGGATTATAGGCAAATTCTTATTTTGTTTATTGCGTTCTTATTGCGTCACTTTGATGTATGAGCACGAATTGGAGGTTATGAAGAGCTTTTATAGTGTTTTTATTGTGCCTATAGATGCCTATTTTTGACGTTTGTGCCTAGATTCCTATAAGTGCTTACTTTAAAAATCGGTGCCTATATGAATGCTGTTTAACCTCAGATTTTGCTTTCAAGTACAGTTGGAGACTGGTATTGATGTTACTGGGCAAAATTTAGCTTTCGGAACTTTATGGGGTGCGCCCTATACTCCATCTCATAAGCTCCTTTCAGCACTGTCAAGGCTACTAGGGCTCTTAGCCAATGGAAAGGCCGATTAGCCTCTAAACATATTGATCCACATCACGTCATCTGCTCAGCATCTCCCCAGTATCTGCTCACATGCGTAGGGAACAGGAGGTGCTCTTCTAAAGCTGCAAGATGATGAACGAATGTGAAACCGTGGAGTGTCATCAGAAGAAGGTAGAGTGTAGACAAAAAATGAAACATTTTATTTAACACTGGAAGCTGTTGCATGGCCAGTGAAAAGCTTTGCTCCACTAGAATTTTAATTGGTTAATTACAAGCCGCAAAAGCATGATGCGAGAAGGTGAGCTTGAAACCTTCGCCACTCACACGGTGTAGACTTCGCTAGCCAAATTTCTGCCATGCCCTCTTCTGTATCAGAGCATCTCTGTGCCGGAATATCACACAACACAGACACATCAGTACATTATGAGCACGCAAGCTTACATTCGCATGACATGCCCATGCCAGGTCGTGCAAGCAAGTGGTGGTATGTCGTTTCGATGTTTTCTGTATTGTACTGCATGTTTCTGGGGGATGGATCCCTCTATGTGCGCACATTTGGAGAGGCTGGCATGGATCGTGTATCCTTACAGTGACAGACAGCGTAGCACCGCTGAAACGTCGGGAATGCCAACGCAAACGAAATGGAGGCATCTTAGTTTCACATCTCGCTCGATACGAAGTGAAGAGATTGTACAAATTATACACGTCGCTTTGAATAATTCTTGCAGCATCACATACTACTTTGACATACGCAAGACAATTTTTTGTATACGTCCCCTTCACCATATTAAGGCGCCCGCCTGTAAGATGGTAAACCGGCGTTCAGGCTGAAATTTCATCTCGCTCCGGGGCAGGTAGCACAATAAATCTTTGCAGATGAGATCGTGAGCGCCCTTTTGCATGCATTGCTCCTGCCTGCTCGAAATTCTCAAACCTGGTGAAGGACCCTTTAAGGTGTTCACAGACAGAAGAGAAATTGACCCCCTGCAGTTAGACCTAGTTAATGCGAGGCAAAAATACTCTTCCGGCATATTAGCGCTCTGTTGGCTACTGTGTTGCCCCTCTCAGCCATGCCGAAAAGAGAAAGACCCAGGAGCGTGCTCATTCGACAGTGGACACTTAACTCACAATGCTGGACTAGAAAAGGAGAGACCATATTCTGCAAACACTGTGGGAAAAAAAATGCATGGCTGTGCTAAACCATTGGCGTCTCTGTACCATCATAAACTAAAACATTCCCGTTTTCTTTCCTGTCTTGCATATGTATCGCACACATGTTTCTTTGAACGTTCGAATTTTGTTGAAGTTTGTTCTGCCTTTATTTATGATTTTGGGGGTCTAAAACTGTGTTTTGCCTGCCTTCTTTTGGTGCCTAAGAATCGTTTTTTAGTGCCTATAAATCTGCCTTCTAGTTATAATGTTAGGCAGTAGACATTAACCATGGTTACTTCAGGAAAGAGAGAAAAACTGTTATCCTCAGTAGGTACATATTTAAATGTGTAGTTTGAATGAGCCTTTTCCTAGTCTGCCCAGCACCCCAAGTGGAGATCACCGAAATCAAAACTGGTGGCTCTTGGACTTGGAAATTGCCCTCCGCATGTCGGTAGGCACTCTCTGAAGCCTGCATTCACACCTCTCTTTGGGGAAAACATTTGCATGTTTGTGGCACCAGATGTCGCCTGGTCCACACGTGTCGGCACATTTTGGCCACCTAAAATTATGGCACGTGTCGTGCACAGGCCTCCTCGAGGCCGGCGCGCATGCACAGACTACCTACCTAGAAAAGGCCCATTAGTGTGCAGTGATTAATTAGTTGCACTCTAAATCATAGGTCAGCGAACTCACTCATGAGTCGACTCACTGAGATCGAGTCTTAGTCCGAGCAAGTTCGATAGAAGAAAATTTTTGTGAACCCGAGTGAGCGTCATAACTTTTGCTGACCTTAATAGTGTAAACTCTAATTTTGAAGAGAATAGAAATGCACATTACTCTTTTGAACACAGCTGTTCATTACCTTATGCTGCAAACGTTTGAGCAGCATGGGACACAATTTTTTTTTTCTAAGGGGAGATGCGAGTTGAAAAATGTGTTCTTTTTCAAAATTACATATTTTTCATTTTTACTTGCTTTCACAAGTTTAGTTTCTCTACCTTTACGACAAAAAAAGCTGAAGATTGTAATTCAATTTGAAGTAGGTTAAAATTGCTTTTAAGGAGCACAGAGCAGCTACTAAAAAGTGGAAAGAGCTCATTCTCTAAAGTCTCCTAAAAATTATCATTTGACTGCTTGCCATCGCATTTTGCATGAGGAGTTCCCTAAAGCCACACGCTTAAAATAACCATGATTGTCAAGCTTTCATGATGGAAGAAATCGTCTTAAGAAGCATATATTTTCCGCATAGATCAATCAATCAATCAATCAATCAATGTTTCTTTATTAGCATCAGAAGTGTACATTGTGAGTAAGTATGCAGGAGGAGGTCCCAAGGTAGTAAACCGCAGGCGGGACCTCCTATGTTATTACAATGAAAAAGCTAAAATATGAATATCAAAAGAGCAAGTCACAGAACAATTTGAACTTTTTTTTTCTACAAAGCAAGATATCAAAACTTAACAAAATCCAGCAGTTATACGTTTAATAGAGACTTTTTCAATTTCCTCTTAAAGCATGAACGTGCATTAAGTCTTTCACATCATCAGGGAGTTTTAACTTGTACCTTTAAGGTGCGTTTTCCTCACGATACATTTTTTGGCAACTTCTTAAGTTTGGAAACCATGTATTTGGTACTTCTGATATTTTGGCCACATATTGCTTAACATATGAAGGGTGCAAGTATCTTCTTAAAACTTGATATCGCATGTATAATAATTACGAAAAGTGAGCAGTCAGTATGGGCTGACGTTTCTAAGAATTCACATTAAAGTTTTTCTTGTCCATTAAAATGTCGTGTACACACTTTCTTGATAGTTATTTACATTGAACCTATAATGTAGAGCAGTATTGGCAATTAATAGCTCGGAACCATAAAAATTTAGTGGCATAAAAAGTTTGTTTGAAGTGTACTATACTTTACACATTGTCATGGAATAAAACAAAAACTGTGCAACTTACTATGAAAATAATTACACATTTGAAATAGGCATAAAAGCTTATATAAATAGCGAAAAGTTCATTGCCCTAGACTGCAGGTTAACGCAACTTTTTTTTTCATACCGCATCTCTCTTTGAGGAGCGAATGGCATCAATCCATCTCCTTCATAGATAAATAAAAATCGCATACTTCCCTTTTTGCTAATGTCAATATGTTTTTTTGTTCATGCAGTATATGGCATCATGAAATGCAATGTAAAGTAAGAAAAGATGAGTGGTATTGGAAATTCTGCACTTGCATTGAACACTGCATACTAAGTGAAGCTGTACTTTTGGCCTGTGGGGTAGAATGAGTCTGATGTGAAGCAGTCCTGAGATCCCATGCTGGACAATGACTTGTGAACACTTTCAATCCTATTTGATTTGCTGCATAGTAAAAAGTTAGTAAAACCATTTATTGACAGGGTACTTAAGAGCAGCACTATCTGATATCAAAATTGAAAAATCCTGCAGTGCTTGTCTTACAAGTTCTGTAGCCTTTATTCTTCGTGATGAATGATCTTTGTTGGCAGAAGCGTATAATGCTGCAAACTACTGGACATCATATCATGTGTGGACAAAGGAAGGGAAATTTAAGGGCTCCTTTTTTCTTTCTATGATACCACTTTAATAAAAGCCAACATATAAAGAAGCCAATGATTGTACTGGTTGCTAATTCTGCTGGTTTAACTGCATTGTAGTAATTAAGATATAAATATGAAGAAAGTAAAGTTTTCGAAAGGGCAACTTGTTGGCAGCAGCGACTGAACCTGCAATGTTTAGATAACGCCCTACCAATTGAGCTATGGTGGTGGTCATCCTCTCGTCCACTTCATCGGGTATTTATGTGCATGCAAACCTGGGAGTGTTAGTCGGCACTGCTTGTAGCCTTCACGGTGAATGTGGCACTTTTTTGGCAGCTGGCATCTCATAGAATATGAACATTTTAATGAGCGGACAGCGGATGAATAAGCCCTCATATTGCCACCTGGAGTTGTGAGCCAGCAAGCCCTAGCGAGCCGAAAAGGGCAAAGAGAGCGAAGAAGTGTGTGTTAGTGCTTCGTTAAAAGATACACGCTCGTGTCACCATCGTATACAAGTCGGGTAGAAAGCATGAAAACGCCGACACGCTATCACGAGCACCTCTGGAATCCGACCATACAGCTGTAGAAGATGACAGTGCCTTCCTGGGGACTCTCAGTGGGGCGGACCTCCTCAGTAAGCAACAAGCGGACCCCGAGTTAAGGCCCATCATTGATCATTTAGAAGGCAGCACCGCGTCAGTTCTTCATCCACTTTCCCGTATGTTGCCGTCATTTTGCTTACGACATGGCATATTATACAAGAAAAACACCAGTGTCGGCAGCAGATCTTATCTTCTAGTCGTTCCTCAAGACCTTCGTGAAGACATTCTATTAGCCTGCCACAATGAGCTGACATCCGGCCATCTGGGATTCTCACGGACGCTCGACCGGGTACAACAGCTACAGTCGACTCCCGTTAATACTAAGTTCACGGGAACCGCAAAAAACTTCGAATTAAACGAACTTCGAATTAAGTAAAAAGCACTAAAAACGGCACTTTTATTAGTTAAAAAACGCGACAGTTTCGAGGAAAAATAGTCTGTCATCTTCTTCTGCTTGCCGAATCTGGCTGCGGCTAGCAAGTTTTGTAAGGAATACACGTGTCGAAGTGCTTCTTCGGCGTTGTGTTCTCCAACAAAAAACCGCTGCGCAAGAGCAAGACCCGCAGCTACATCGACAGCCCTCGGTGGTGGGTCATTTCCGATGTCGTCGTCATCATTGTCATTTTCAGGAATGCAGTCATGGGGCCGAACCATCTGCACGATTTCGCTGTCCGTTAGTGGACCGCATGTTTCGACGTTGCTGTCCACAGCGACATACTCGTCAAAACGGACGTCACCGAGAGCGACGCGAAAGCTACCGTCGTCGAGCTCATTTGTTTGCACTTCCACTGGCGCACAAGGAGAAGCATCCCCTGAGTTTTCCATGAAACCACAGGCCCGGAAACAATTGGCGATGGTTTCTTCTTTCACGCGGGTCCAAGCTCGCGCTAGCATGTTGATGGCACTAAGCAAACTCACCTCGTATTGCGACGAGTTGTCCATGCACAAAAGCATGCGCTCGACGAGATGCTGCCTATACAATACCTTCACATTTTTTATTATGCCCTGGTCCATGGGCTGCAACACGGACGTCGTGTTTGCAGGCAGGTACACAAGACGGATGGCACTCAAGGCAGGTAAGTTCATGTGGGCACTACATTGGTCCACAAGGAACTTACGGCTTGATTGCGCGAACTTGCGGTCGAGTTTGTTGATCCAGTCCTTAAATATATCGGATGTCATCCACGCCTTTCTGTTCGAGGCATAATCCACAGGAAGCGTCTTCACGCCTTTAGAGCACCTAGGCTTGGCAGCCTTCCCGATCACAAGCAGGCGACACCGTTCAAGCGATGACGCTTTTGCCGTGACGACTTCACCACTGAGAGGAAGTTTGTTGTTTCGTGCCTCTCTGATCCAAATCAGCAGTGCTTCCTCCAACTCGGGGTAGGCGCCGGTGCGCATCCGCTTCCGCCATGTCTTGAATTTTTCACTTTCAAACGCATCCATTATTGAGCGCTTATTCTTTATGAAAGTCGACAGCGTGTTAGGCTTAATGCCGTACTTTCTTGCAATGTCTTGTTTGGCGGTGCCTCCCTGGTCAACTTCCTTCAAGACTTCGACTTTCGTCGCTAGGTCTAGCGTTCGGTAAGGGCCCCGAGTTGCCATTATCAAACGTACGTCACCACCACAACACTCAAAATCAGAAGCGCGGAAACACGTGTGGAATCAACCTAGCGCGCGGGTGACACGGTGACACACTCGAGTCTCGACAAAAGTCAACTAAAGAGTCAGTCGATGCCGCCGATGCGATTCGCCAGCGTTAAAAAGATTGCCGCTTCAAGATCTGTGGCGCTGCGGACAGTAGTGATGGCGAAGACACCAGCGCGGTCCGGCAAATGTTTTGGCATATGAAAAGTTCCCCATTTTACTGTAAAATTACGGTCGCGACGAGACTGTCGATTGAAAAAACTTCTAATTAACCAATATTATGGGTTTTTAACTTCGAATTATCGAGCATTTTTTTCTATACGATTGCATGCGAAACTGATGGGACCACTTGCTCAGCTCATTTCTAATTAACCGAAACTTCCAATTGAGCAACTTCAAATTACCAGGAGTCAACTGTATATCTCTGGCCAAAACTCGCAGCTTGTGTCAAACGCTACGTGAAAAATGCCGCGAATGTCAGCGTCGCAAGTCACCACCTGTAAAGCCTGCAAGCCTCCTACAACCCATCGGCCCACCACATACGCCGTTTGACTAAGCTGGGATTGACCTCCTTGGACCGTTTCCTTTGTCTCACCCTGAAAACAAGAGGATCATCATCGCAACTGATACTTGACGCAATACGTTGAAACGAAGCCATTGCCACGCGGTTCAGCATCTGAAGTCGCACAGATTTTCATGCACCACATAGTGCTTCGTCACGGTGCCCCGTCATTCATCATCACTGACCGAGGGACAGTGTTTACGGTAAAACTGTTGGAAGACATCTTCAAGCTCACTCACACGAACCACCGTAGGACAACCGCATACTACCCCCACAGTAACGGCTTGACAGAAAGGCTAAACAAAATGCTGGCGGACATGATTTCTATGTATGTGGATGTGCAGCACAAAACGTAGGACGAGAGCCTGCCATATGTAACGTTTACGTACAACACTGCAACCGAGGAAACGACAAGGTTTGCACCCTTCCGCCTCATTTACGATCGAGACGTGCAATTCATGCTAGACGCCATGATTCCTTGCAACATCGAGCAGCACGAGCTGCTAATTCCTGATGTCAAGGATTACATTCAGTGTGCAGAGGAAGCACGTCAACTAGCTCGTGTGCACATAAGATCGCAGCAATGTGAAGACTCCCGAAGGTACAATATCCACCATCGACCAGTCACCTACCAACTTGGCGACTAAGTGTGGGTTTGTACTCCTGTTAGACGGTGAGGTCTCAGCGAGAAACTCCTGAGCAAGTACTTCGGACCCTACAAAGTATTACGGTGGTTGAACGAGGTCAACTATGAAGTTATTTTAGATGGAGGCTCAGCAACGACCCAGCGCCACTCACCACGAACAGAGATTGTGCATGTCGTCTGCTTAAAACCTTATTTTACGCGGTAATACTCGCCTTATTGTGCACGGGCAGCAAACATTTTCTTTTTTCACATTGTCCGTAGGGTCTCAAACGAACTTTGAACTGTGTTAATGTTTTTTTTTTCTTATGACCAATCACAAACATTTTTTTTTTGCACGGGGCATATACCCTGTGCAGTATAAGTATCGTTTCTCCCTTTCTTTTAATTCCCTTATGGGCCCTGCTGTCCCCTTGTGTATGAGCATCGAGTCGATGCTCTAATGGGAGGGGTAATAATGCCACCTAGAGTTGTGAGCCAGCAAGCCCTAGTGAGCCGTAAAGGGCAAAGAGAACGGAGAAGAAGTGTGTGTTAGCACTTCGTTAAAAGATACACGCTCGTGTTTTTCTGCCCCGCTGTTCCTGTCTTGTCTTTACGGTTCTTGGTGCATGACAATATACTACCTAAAAACATCAAGTCCGCCGGAACGAGAACCTTGTTTCATAGCGACAGTCTCATTGTGAGGCTTAATTATCTCTTGGCTTTTATTAGGATTAACTAGCCTGAAAACTAACTGGCTGCCATTCATACCCATCTGCAGTTGTCCTGTGCTTTCATCTACACATGGTACTTAACAGCTTTAAAAGCTCCATGTGAGTTATACTTGTGCCTCTTTCATCTGTGTCTAATTACTATGTTTATAGTACCGGTGTCACATGGGCACTTTTAAATCGTGATCAGAACGATCTGGATTGGTTTTCTTTGTGATCAACTTTATGACCACAGCTACGTGGCCCAAGCTTATTTTGTTTGAGCTTGGGTCAGGTGAAATGCACCAGGTGGCGCTTGCGTGCCATAAAACATGTCACTGACAAAACTCTGCGTATGATGTTTCTATAGAGCCCTTTATGAGCAATGTTATTCGTGCAAGAATCGCTTGAACGTCAAAAGTAATTTCATAAATCCACTACAAAAGTAATTTCATAAATCCATCATTCGATGGAGATTTTTTTGCACTTGCCCATAATGCTGTATGAGATTCTTAATTTTCGCTTTTATTTCTGATGGTCCCCGCTCGTAGCCATCCAGTGGCAGCAAAGCGTCAAGCTTGTTGTACGCGCCAGAGTTTCACTTTTGGCACCTCAAGTCTTCTAGTTGCTCCTGCTAGCGGTCAATTACTGGAACTGTCTCTTCATTTGACCACGAAGTGCGCGTACGTTTCCATGTAGTCGAAAGGCTGGGGACACTTGCAATCAGTTCGCTTCGAGATGCTGCAACTGCTCTGACGGTGCGAGAGTTGAACTAAGCGCTGTAGGCAATGGTCGTCTGCTTATTGTCTGCTTCTCCTGTAACTACATGCGGCCAATAACGAATCTTAAAATATGCGATACTACAAATATAGTTCCAATTTAAACAGTTTAGAATTTGCTGTTTTTATACATCATTTTCCAAATGCGCTCAAGTGCCGCCATCTTGAACTGATAGCATGGCAGTTTAGTATTCGTATATAATAAACAAACAGTGCTACAGTGAACTCACACGCACAAAATCGCTTTGCAGACACATTCGACGTTTTATGACCACGATCATTCTATATTGTGACATAGAAAATCTACAAAACAAACGCTTATCAGTGCAAGATGGCGGCCCCATGAGTCGAAAAAAATCGTGTATAAACATCTGGCTGTTTTAATGTGTTTTTATTGAGCTATACTCAGTTTTCTTGTTTATTGTGCTTTCAACAAGCTCGGCCACAGGGTGCAAACGACAGCGAAATCTCGATTGCTTGGCCAGATCGCGATGCTCGGATTGCGATAATCTTGATCCCGATCGCACCTAATCGTGATTAAAAGTGACTGTGTGGCAGCACGTAATCCGGATCATGGTTAATTCGGATAGACTCTGATCATGATTATAAATGCCCGTGTGACACCGGCATAAGGTATAGATAAAATACTCGAACTAAATCATATACTTGGCCAAACTCTTATCTTCCAACAGCACCACAAAGGATCCATATGACACGGATAAGATGTCCATGGACTTTGTGCAGCAGTTTCCAAAACAGGCTTTCACAGTCGGTCAAATGGTAAGGATGCTTTTTTGCTTGTGCCTATTTGGTTGAATCAAAGCATAAAGTCCTTAAACTTGGCAAAAAATGTCGCTACAATATAGTTAGGCCCCTCACCCCATATGCGCACGAGTGAGCTCAGTGTAACTCCTACTTGCACCAGTGAGTAGAAATATTAACTATTGGTACATTTGGCTGGGCACTGCTATGCTGTCACTCAAATTGCGGCCATGTGCAGTTGTTCTTGATCAGAGACAGAACAGAGAAAGCATGTCTGAGCCGAACGAGGCTGAACAATGTGCATCCACCCACAGAGGTTTACAGAGCATGGGCTCCACTGCAATTGCGAATTTCTGCTTTGTGAGAGCCTGTTGCTTCCAACCTAGCAGGTAGCTGTGTATGTCTCAGAACTACAGACTGGAACATATATTTGGAGGCTATATTCTCCGACAAAACCAGAATATATCTATCTCTGTAAACTTGGCATTCTACAAACTTTTGGGTGGCAAATACATGCCACATTAGCTCTCCAGCATGCTGGCCATGAGGTACATGTCACAGTTTTTCATTGCAAACAATGTAAGCGCACCGGTGCTCTCTGCATGCAGCCGTGGCTGATGTCATTTCAAAACGAAAGCTGGAGGACAAAGATCAGATCTCGATTTCACATGGAGGTCAGAGTTGCACCTCAGAGCTGGAGCTCGCTGCTTTGAAAAAACATAGCTGATCCCTCCACCATAGGGATCAGTATAACATTAAAATAAAACATGTTTTCACAGAGGTAGTTTGGCATTTATTGCGCGTTCATATATCATCTTGTACAATATCTATTGGGGTTTGGCAGCTATAGGACCGTTTGACGTGGATGTACCAACGTAGACACGTACAGTCAATTCCGGATATACCGAACCCTAGGGGTATCGTGAAAAAGTTTGTTATATTGATAATTATATATAAGAAATATGCTTATTTGAGGCTTACGGTAATAAGCGTTAACATGACTATTCGCTCACAGTATGCTTAAGAAAAGGACATAGTCTGCAGACTTGTCTTACCTTTTGTGTTCTGTCATGTTCAAGTCATTCTCATAAATCAAACATTGAAGCTATCAGAACAGGCGAATTCCGCCCCTTCAGCCACATCAGCATTGATTGACAGTGAGCACTGATGCAAGCTCTGCAGCGCAGTACAGTCGAATCTTGATAATTCGAACTCGAAGGGGCCCCAAAATTTGTTCGATTTAAAAGAGGTTCGAATTAATGAAAGCTAAATAAACCGAGGGCTCTCCATACAGTGGTACATGTGCATTGAGCTATCACACGACTTACATTTATTCACAAATCACAGGACATTCGTTATTAATTGAAGTAATCGGTGATGCGTGTCTGCACACGTTTGCCTTCCAGTGAGTCAACTAATTTCGCACGCAGCTTGCAAAGCATTTCTACTTCCGCTTCAGCATTCTCTTGGCGAGAGAAGTTGCGCGCGGAATTGTCCAGCGCCGACACTTTCTAAAGACGACGACTGCTTAGCGGAGCGTCCCACTTTCCGCTACGTAGCTGCAGCATGGCCAGCACGTGACGAGAAAGGAGGAGCGTCTCCACGCGGAGAGAAGCAAACCAGCATTTGAGAGAAAAGCAACACTCCATGGCATCTTTTTTTTTTTTTTCTCTCTTCGCTCGCGTCATTGAGAGAAGGGTTACGTGGCAGGGACGGGAAAGGGGAAGCGTGGCACCGGCGCGTGAGAGAACCCTCCTCAAGGCGCAGAGCCATGCTCCCGCAAGGGGCAAGGGCTGCAGAAGATAGTGCCTTTTTCTTTTCCTGCAGCAACACATTAATTCAACCCAGGGACAGCTTTCTATTTTATTTCCTCTCTCTCTCTTCACGCGCGGTGTTGGAAGGAGAAGGGTCTTTACGTGGCAGGGACGGAAAAGGGGGAAGCGTGACACGGGCACATCGCAGATCGCCATTTGAGAGAGAACAAACATTCCACTGCAGTCTTTTCTTTCTTTTTCATTTCCTTCGCGCGCAGTGTTTAGGTGTCGCAGGTGCCGCCGCGGGATTGAACGGGGTGCTGATAGCATTTTCAGAGTGCGGTATGTTCGAATTAATCGTCAAAAGTGCTTGCGCGTTTAAATTAACGGGCATTTTCGCCCATTGGAATATACATAGCTTTGACGGGGCGTCATCCTGAGTTCGAATAAACTGGAAGTTCGAATTAAGCGAGTTCGAATGAGTGACATTTGACTGTAAAGTGTTGCTTAGCAGCAGAATTCGCATCTTCACAACAATATGGGTCGGCTTCCGCGGACCCGGCATAGTCATCCATGATATTAGTATCGAGGCAGTCAGAAACAACGATGTCTTCATCTGTACCGATGAAGTGACTTTGTACTGTTGTTTGAGGTGGCGCCAAGCAAAGGCTAATAATATGTAGGAAAATTCACTGAGACACCGTACACCATTATCAGTCAAGATGATGCACAGTAAGTCGTCACCTGTCACCAAAGCCCATGAGGAAACTGTGCATGATGGTGCCTTGCTTAACGTCGTTCCAAGCACCAGTCATCATTTGTATCGCGACGAGTGGCGCAATGTTTAGTTCGGCTCCCGATGGAAGACTCGGGAGTAATGAAGTGAGAACTACGGAAGTGCTCTTGCCGAAAGTTGCAACGCTGTCCACAAACAATAAATGAAATGACCATATACCCCAGCATTGATATCTTGGCGATGACACATCGGGCTTTGTAGCAGTAAGCAAGAAGCAAAAAAAAGTGTAGCCTCCGAGAGATATTTCTTATAACCGAAAACTCCAAAATTGCGTCACAAGGTTGAGGGTCTTGAAGGTCATTCTTTTTGAGACCGCATGCCATCATACACGAGCAAACAAGGAAGGGAATGTGCACAACGTCACGAGGCTGCTGCTCTGTTGACTCACTTTACATTCATGTGATTTTAGTGCCTTCGCCGACTGGTCCCGTTGAAAACACTGTGTCCCTGTGTTACAACCTACAACAGGTCACTCATCACGTACTGGTGCGCTCTTAAACACTGCGCAACCAACGAATTGCACCGCCTTTTCGTCACCTGCACGCGAGGAGAGATCAAAATTTGTTGGAACGTAGCCAAAAAATACCGCATTTTTGTCAGAATAAATGCACTTTCTGGGCTTATTTCTGGTGCAGTGTTCGATATATTGGATGTTACGCTCTACAGCAGTTTGATATATGTGTGCAACAGTTCCATACTTTTGCATGGAAAATTCAAGGGGATTTATCAACTTTTCGATATAACGAACAATTCTATATATTGGCACTCAATATATCCAAGATTGACTGTATACTAGTACATCTCTTTTCCAACAACTAAGGCTCATGATCTGAATATAGGGTGGCATGAACATTGTGCAAAAATGGCATCAACAAGCACATAAAGTCACAGTTTTGCCACAAGGGCAAAGGAATGAATGGAATACAAAAAAATTGAACTGTCAAGCAGAAAATGGCAAGCAACCCAAAATTTGCGGTGTGCTGCAATGCTCCAAAAGAACGCACACGGGGCAAGTGGGAACTGTATAACAACTGCAACAGCGTGACACTTAAAGTGTCTGCTCAAGCACAAAGAAAGGCACTTGAAACGAGCACACAAGTGTACAATGGAACTTAATTTTACATCCCCCGGCATCATGAAGACCCGCATTTTACAACAAATGTGTTTGCTTCCGGCAAAATCTCCTTAGAAATAATGTATTAAAACCTTGGTTATACGACAGAGTTTTAAGCCGACCCTTACGATTTTCGATTCCATCCGAAAAAAAAAAAACAACCTTTACTTGAATCAAACGTCAATCAAATATTCACGAGTGCAAAATATGAACTTGCGTTTCTCTAGATTGACAATTGGAAAGGTAGAATGTGAGACAGTATGTCTTCTTAAAATCAAAAGTTTATTCTCTTGGAATTTTATGCTTTTCTACATATGCCTCGATCACGTGGTACATATTCAGGGTCGTTACCTATTCAAGCTGTATGCAGAGTAGCTTCAGCCAGCTGGAAAGCTGATATTTTCAAGTTTTTAGACCGTGGAAACTTTCCCTGGTCAACACAGCTGATCTTATGCCTTTGTTGCAGTCACAGGCTTGCGCATGCATAAGGGCATGACGCAGCTGTTTTCACTGTGCAAAATTGCTTTCACCTAACGTCGAATTTTATAATAACAGCAGGACAGCACTAGTTGTGCCTCACAAGGCAACAAATTACAACGTGCACAGCTCAGTCGCGCACGAAGGTATTCTTCGCAAACTCATGGTCCGTCGCCATTATGTGATAGCGGTGATACTGTGTCTGACTCTTTTGAAGGAAGGCTGTTGGCAACATGGTTCCGGTCTTGTTTTCACGGGCAGGCAACTTTTGAAGTCTGTTTCAGTAGAAGGATGCGTGTTGGATTCAATTTTTTTTAAGGTTGAGAATAAAGATTCGCTCGCACCTCCTAGTACATAGTGCTGTTATTGCAGTTAAGAACGGCGCAAAAACAGCCGTTTTTTTTTTTGTTTTTGTCTCTCGTGTTCTTGTGCCGTTCTTAACTATGAACTCACACCAACTCGCCCAGCTGTCAGTGCTACTGATCGCTGCCATTAGCTGCCACTGTCAAAAATAATTTAATGTACCTTCCTTGCAGAGGCACAAGGTTATGCCATGGGCTTACTCAGGCTGTCTGCACCCGTTCATTGGGCAAGGCTGAGTGTCACTGCGTATAATTTTAGTTTTTTGACTACACGACGCCCGGATTATGCGACAGTTTTGCGTGGTCCCCTGAACGTTGTATAATCAGAGTACCACTGTATACTCAGGACAAGGGTGAGCTAAAAAATGTCACAGTTGTTGCTTCATGTTTGAGCAGCGTTCTCCTTTCGCAAACACGGCTACTGCAGTGAGCAAAGCGGCCTTCGTGCACCCTGTAACTTGACCTGCGAACTTTGCGGTGAAAGCGCAAGATGTACAAATCACCTTCATCACGAGATAATCGTGCACGCATGTGTGACCACGCCCTCTAAGGAAATGTGCATATGGTATAATCTCGCTAGTGGTAACGAGAAAACACTGAAGTGCCACTGAACTACGAGTGCTGCCAACAATAATAAAAAGCTTGGCATTAGGATGCTGCAAGACTTGTGCTTTGTGGCCAAGTTGTTTAGCACTGTGCGCTGCAGAGCAATGGGTTGTGGGTTTGATTCCCTGCTATGCAACTTTTTTTTTTATACTTTCTTTTTCGGTAATCTGCTGGTGTACATTTTACAGTGTCATTTCCTTGACGGAAAACTGTGCATGAAGTCTTGGTGAACTCGGAATAAAACACTTTAATGTTCAAAACCAGTTAAATCTACTCAGAATGCTAAAAAAGTGACCAGCCGAGTGAACCATATATTTAGTCCACAGTTCGGAACTTTCGGCCTTCGGTAGCAAAGCTCAAGCCACGTTTTGTCGCAGGTGAATGCCTGATCAGGCAAAATGGGCAGTCTTTAAATAGATATCATGTGTAAGCAACCATGTTCAATTTGTGCTTATTTCACCATGCTGATGCAGTGCCATTGAGTTGCTGTTACTGTATCACAGTGCTGAGACCAGTCAATTTCTATGATTTCATTTGCATGCGAAAAAGTGTTATGTTTAGTAAAGGCCTGCAGTGTAGACTTGAGTGCTGCTCATCCATTAAATTACACACTCGGAGGTCGAAGTGCTATGCCAATCCGCTGCTGCTGCGCCATCCTGCTCCAAAACTCATTATTCCGCTGAAACTGCTCCCAAGTGGTCTTTGGTGCTTTCATTAGCAGCTGTTATCCACGACGTGGTGAGCCCAAGCTAGCTCTTACCATCATTCATCGGGTGCACTCTTCGTAAACGTGATTGCGCAAAACCAATCAGTTACGCTGCAAAGGTGAAGCCATAAGGGTAATAGCAAGAAATTGTAATGCATATTGCCACCTGGTGTTCTGTGCCAGTGAACGAAGAAAACGAAGTCGAGCAACCCGTGCCAGCGGAGACGTCCTTCGTATCTGAGATTTTGACAGTCGCGTCTCCTTGTACGTTTCTTCGAGCTGCTAGCGCGTGACAACTGGTGGAGGTGCGGGGTACCCTATGCACCGAACTCCTCCCAGTACATGAAGCTCCAGCCCCGTACCGGTGGTTACACCTGTTCACCATGCTAGCCGAAGGATCCATGGACTGGGCCCCGAGTTGGGACTTCTCTCAGAGAGGATGATGGCCCCAACTATCTCAGGCAGCGCTGTCCCAAGCGGCTAAAACTCAGCGGTATGGAAGACGCAACGCCAATGCACTATACGCTGTTCAAACCACGAACGCTGAATCCCTTTCATGGTGCTGTCCATGAGGATGTTTAGGATTGGCTAGTCTACTACGACTTTGTTGCCGCTCATAACATGTGGGATGACAGAGACAAGCTCCGACATGTCTACTTCAGTTTGAATGACTGGGCGCGTGTTTGGTACGAAAACCGGGCAGATGTGTTCACGTCATAGGTGGACTTCAAACGCCGGCTTCTCGAAACGTATGCAAGTCCCAATCGCCGAGAGCGAGCTGAACGTGAACTCCAGTGCCGTATGCAAATGCCAAATGAAGACATAGCTATGTATGTTGAGGACATGACTCATCTTTTTTGACGAGCCGACCCTCACATGCCGGAAGAGAATGTGCGATACCTGATGCGTGAAGTGAAGGATCAGTTGTTCGGTGGTCTTGTACGCAGCCCACCCAAGACTATGTCGGAGTTTCGTGCTGAAGCCGTCCCAATTGAAAGCACGCTTCAGCAACAGACCCAGACGTATGAGCGACAAGTGAACTTTGCCTCTGCTACAGACTACGTGGGCGATCTTGGGGGATACGTTGACTTTTCCGAGAGCTCATACGCTCTGTAATCCACGAAGAACTGCAGAAGTTATTGGTATTCTCGGTGCCTACTGTCAGTTATTTGTTCGGCATCGTCTGAGATGAAGTTCATTAGACACTACGAGAACCGTCCTGTCAGACAGAGCCGCGGCCCCTAAATGACTTCTCTCGCATGTTGTATGCGCAAACTCTCCTCCAGCCAGCACCACCTTTAGCTCCGCTTCCCATCGCGACCTCTGCCATGCTTCCGGCAGACCAAACTCTGCGCCAACCTGCACCACATTTCACTCCGCTTCATACCATGGCCCTAGCCATGCTTCAGGCAGTCCAAGCGGGCCCGTACCTCAGCAACCCCCGACCGATTCCACGAAAATCAGACTTGTGGCGGGCCCCCGATCTACGTCCTCTTTGCTATCACTGTGGCGAACCTGGGCACATCTACCGACAGCGCACTTATTGAGAGCTGGGACTTGGTGGTTTTTCGGCCAACTCTCCACCTCCTAGGTTCGTTCAGCAGCCTCCGGAAATTGTGGACTACGTCGCCCAGCAGCGCGGATCAACACCTCGGCACCACTCACGTTCTCCATCACCACGGAGGTTCTCGCCGAATCATCGCATCTATTCGGGCGTGGTGCAGGGCCGGTCACCTAACCTGCGTTGGGTAAACTACAGTGGCCTTCGTGGGCAAGGCCACTCAAACTAGTCATGCTCAAGTCCTCTATCAACGCGGACTGAAGATACCGACGATACATCAACGACATCACTGGCTAATTGCGAAAAAGTTTCCTTAGATATTCCTGTTCTGCTAGATGGTTCCGAAGCCAGCGCTTTAGTGGACACTGGTGCGGACTATTCCAGAATTAGTGAAAAACTGGCCGCTATTCTGAAGAAAGTAATGACGCCTTGAAACCGAACGCCAATTCGTACAGCTGGCGGGCATATCGTCATGCCACTCTGTATGTGCACGGCAAGATTGCAAGTCCGCGGTTGTACGTTTCTTGCCAGTTTGAGCGTTCTCCGGCAGTGTTCTCGAGACCTGATCATTAGCATGGATTTTCTCAGGGAGCATAGTGCTATAATTGACATTCGACGTCGTCTAGTCACTTTCACGACCACGAATGCCACAACAGCTTAGGCGGATCCCAGCCACTCCCGAGTGTCTTTTCGCGTCATCGATGACGCTGTCACGTTACCACCTCGTGCAACTGTTGTGGTTCAGGTGGCGAAGGATGAGTTGCTCATAGCTGTTGTGGTTCAGGTGGCGAAGGATGAGCACCTGAATCACAACAGCTATGAGCTGTTGCTCATAGCTGTTGCTCATAGGTGCCGGTGCTCATAGCTGTTCAGCTATGAGCACCGGCATCTTTTTCCTAGAACTGTCATCGCCTACGCCAACCCAGTCGCCAATGTCACAGAGTGTTTTGCTTCTGAGGCCATTGGCACTGCTGAAGTGCCTTTTTGCAGCATTGGCATCAATCCAACGCTTTCTGAAGGGAACAAGGAGCGTTTTAACGAGCTGTTTTTGGAATTCCGCACATGCGTTGCACGTTCTTCGAAGATACGCAAACACCGATATCGAAACACCGTATTATCACCTACGACGACGCGCATCCCATACGGCAGCAGCCTTATCGTGTTTCTCTAGCAGAACGGCACGGGATTCAAACACGGGTTAAGGAAATGCTTCAGGATGGCGTGATACAGCCTTCCAGCAGTCCTTGGTCATCACCAGTAATTCTTGTGAAAAAGAAAGATGGCACACTTCGCTTTTGTGTCACTACAGGAAGTTGAACAATGTCGCAAAGAAAGACGTGTACCCGTTACCCAGAGTCGATGATTCTCTGGACAGGCTGCGGCACGTGAAGTATTTTTCGTTCGTCGACTTGAAGAGTGGTTATTGTAAAATGGAGGTCGATGAACGTGACCGGGAAAATACGGTTTTTGTAACTTCGAATGACCTTTATGAACTCAAAGTGCTCCCTTTCGGCCTCTGTTCTGCTCCAGCCACATTCCAGCGAATGATGGACAGCGTCCTGGCAGACCTCAAGTGGAAAAGCTGTCTCGTCTACCTCGATGATGTCGTTGTGTTTTCAGAAATGTTTGACGAGCTTCTTCGTCGCCTTCAGAATGTGCTCGAAGCCATCAGATCGGCCGATATCACACTGCGGCCTGAGAAATGTCATTTCGGCTATGAAGAATTAGTTTCTTCGTCACATTGTGAGCACCGTTGGTGTTCGGCCTGATTCTGACAAAACTGCTGCCGTCGCCGCTTTTCCAGCTCCAACTGACAAGAAAACTCTTCGACGATTTCTGGGTCTGTGCACGTATTGCCGGCGCTTTATTGAAAATTTTTGACAACATTGCGGAGCCACTATTACGCCTCATGCGTGATGACACACCATTTGTCTGGGCTGACGAACGGCAGACTGCCTTTGCGGAACTACAGCACCAATTCTCTTCCTCTCCCTTGCTCGGCCACTTCGATGAAGATGCTGACACAAAATACGCACTGATGCCAGCAATATTCGTCTTGGAGCTATTTTGGTACAAAGACAAGACGGCATTGAACGGGTAATAGCCTACGCAAGTCGCACACTGTCTCACGTAGAATCGAACTATTCCACGTCAGAGAAGGAATGTCTCGTGGTCATTTGGGCAATTACAAAGTTAGGCCATATTACTATGGAAGACCATTTAAAGTGGTGACTGATCATCATGCTTTGTGCTGGTTGACCAATCTACGAGACCCTTCAGAACGATTAGCATGAAGATGCCGACACGCTATCACGAGCACCTCTTCACTTCGCCTGTACAAGCACAGAAGAGGACGGAGCCTTCGTGGCAACTTTCAGCGGGTCAGATCTGATGTCTCAACGAAATGACGCCAATCTAAGACTGATTATAGATCTTAGAAAGTGGCACCGTGTCCGTTCCTCGTCTGATGTCGCGGACGTTACCATCATTTTGCCTACGAAATGGCATTTTATACAAAAGGAACACCGTTGCTGGTGACAGATCTCACCTTCTCGTCGTGCCTGAAGCCCTTCGCGATGATGTCTTATTAGCTTGCCACGACAAGCTAACACCCGGCCATCTGGGCTACTCAAGTACTATGGATCGGGTGCGACAACTCTGCTACTGGCCTAAAATGTCTGCCTGTGTCAAACGCTACATGACGGGATGCCGTCAATGCCAGCATCGCAAGACACCACCCTTAAAGCCTGCAAGCCATCTACAACCGATCGATCCACCACGTATACCGTTTGATCAAGTGGGAATGGACCCCCTAGGCCCGTTTCCTTTGTCTTCTTCTGGAAACAAATGGATTATTGTCGCAATCGATTACTTGACGCGTTACGCTGAGATGAAGGCATTGCCACGAGGGACTGCATCTGAAGTTGCCAGTTTCTTATGCATCAAATTGTGCTATGGTATGGCGCCCCGTCATATGTCATCACTAATCAAGGGACATCATTCACAGCGAAGCTCTTGGATGACATCTTCAGGTTGACTTACACAACCCATCAACTGCACAACCCATCAAAGACTACTACTGCCCTTAGAGTAATGGTTTAACAGAAAGGCTAAACAAAACGCTAGCCGACATGATCTCTATGTACGTGGATGTGCAGCACAATACGTGGGACGACATCCTGCCGTACGCAATATTTGCGTACAACACTGCAATGCAGAAAACTACACGCTTCACTTCACGCCATTTCAGCTCGTTTATGGTCGAGATGTCAGAACTATGCTAGACCCTGTGATTCCATATGAGAACATCGACAAGCTCGACCAATTAGCTCCCGACATCAATTAGTACGTTCAGTGCGCTGAGGAAGCACGTCAATTGGCCCGTGTGCACATCAGAACTCAACAGTGTGCAGATGCACAGCGGTACAACATCCATCATCGAGAAGTTATTTATGAACCTGGTGACTAAGTTTGGGTTTGGACACCCATTAGGCGGCGAAGTCTCAGTGAGAAACTCTTGAGGAAGTACTTTGGACCTGACAAAGTACTCGGACGTGGGAGCGACGTGAACTAGGAAGTGGTTACAGACTGACGCTCACCATCATCCCAGCGCAGGTTACCACGCCCAGAGACTATACACGTCGTCCCCCTAAAACTTTACTTTACGCGGTGATGCGAATTTTCTTCGTGTGCAAGTGAGCTCTTCATGTGAACAGTGAATGCCATTTATTTCCGATTGCCGGGCCTAGGACGCATTTTCTCTCGTGCGCTACTTTGTTTAATGTTTTTTTATGTTGCCTACTTCGACCCACTGCTGTGCACACTTTTGTTTGAGCATCGGGTCGATGCTCTCTTGGGAGGAGAAGTAATGCCACCTGGTGTTCTGTGCCAGTGAACAGTGAGCCAACCCGTGCCAGCGGAGACGTCCATCTTCGTGTGTGAGATATTGACAGTCTCGTCTCCTTGTACGTTTCTTCGAGCTCCTACCGCGTGACAGTATGAAGTAAGGTTAGCAGCTTGCTTTTTTAGATCTGGTCTTGTGTAACTCTGCAAAACGTGCTGCCTCTCATCTTATTGTGAAGTGAGCAGGCTGTTTTTTATGACTGCCAAAATAGCGCACACATCAGCGCTAATGTGCACATCCTTATTATTGTTTGCTATAGCTGCTCGTGTGACACTTTCACTACTTCCTAGATCCCCTTTCTAAATCCGGCATTCTTCATGCACTTGAGAAAACTAACACATAGCCACAATAGCTGCAGTCCTGGCTGTTATTTCAAGATTTGCATCTTGAAGAATTTGAAGAAATCCTGAAAATAAAAAATTTCGAGCTCTTAAAGGGCCACTCACCAGGTTTGACAATATTGAGCTGAAAAGCATAATGCGTAGACGAGGTCGAAATTTGCAACACTATGCGCCGCAGAAACGGGTCAAATTTCAAGATGAACGCTGCTCCCCCTCCCTTCTGCAGGCACGCGCCCAGAGAATGAGGGCATGACGTGCGCGTATGAATGGCCCTACGTACCCTGTAATGCAGTGACGTTGGTCCTCTACGTAGACGACTCTGCTCTGACGTTGCAAGTAGTGGCACGTGACATGCCAAAAATTATTTAACACGGCATGCATAGTTTATGTAATTTGTTGCTTGAAGAGATTAATAAAGCTCTAGATAAATAATGAGACGCAGTAAGGGAATGTGAGCATCTTGTCTTTTTCCCATTTTTCTCCGGGGAATTGCAACGAGATGCGGGGCTAATATGTCGGCGTTTCGCATGCGTTCGTGTCTTCGCGGTCAGCGCATCCAGCAGACGACCGCCGTGGAACGCTCCTACGCATTTGCGAACTCATTCTGCTCATCTATTCTACCGCATCTAAGCCAGCGTTTCCAAACCAGCCCGCATAAACGGGCAGAAGACCACAAAATAACGCTGGTCAACAAAGCAACGCTGCTCGCGTGCTCGAGGGTTGGACTTGTTTGGGCACGTCATGCGCAGGTGACCTCTTGGTCAGCTGCTGGAGAGGGTGGGGAAGAGATTTGGCTGGCGAAGGCGATACGGAGGAGCGGCAAGGGTTTCGAGCTCGCCTCCTGTCATCCTCGTTTCGCGTCGCTTCAAAAAACTCGTTTTCTCCGCTCGTGATGAACAGATTTAAAAATGTTTGTGGCAAAATGTTTCTCATCGGACACCCAACAATTTCAACTGTCTAACTAAAATTTGGTACGGGGCCTGGTGAGTGGCCTTTAAAGAGGCAGCATCACCAGCAAAATGTAAGCTGTAAGCGTAAAAATACTGCTGACTTCATCGACGTGGCATCTATCGCTGGCTTCAGCACCAGAACGCACGAAAATGTCATTCATGCTGGAAATGGCAGTCAGCATTCAATTTTTCGTACTTCCCGAGACTGTGAAATTGTCTGAAAAAAAAAAATTGCTTTGTCTGAAAAGCAAAATTCATGCTTTATTATTCGGCTCAATCAGTCAAATTAGCGTAGCCACGTTCGAGATAGCTTCAATGCCTGCTAGTACACTTATCAGACATTGTGATGCACATCCAGGCTCTTGTGCATATCTTAGGTACCTGCCGCACACCCCTCTTAAATACCAACCCCCAGTTCAGGCCCCGTCGCGGTGGTCTAGTGGCTAAGGTACTCGGCTGCTGAACTGCAGGTCGCAAGATGGAATCCCGGCTGCGGCGGCGGCATTTTTGAAGCAAGTGAAAACTCTGTAGACCCGCGTGCTCAATATGGGCGCACGTTAAAGAACCCCTGGTGGTCGAAATTGCCGGAGCCCTCCACTACAGTGTCTCTCATAATCATATGGTGGCACAAACCTTCATTCAAATAGGGGGGGGGGGGGGGGGTGTCTAGGGTTCGTTCTCCTGGCTGCGGGTCTGCTCCAATTGCTGAATTGTGGCTTTCTTGCATGGAGGGTATGGAAACAATGACACGGAAAACATGAGCATTGAGGTGAAAGAGCGGGCGAGGCCTCGTCTTGCTTTTCCCAATATATGTACACACGTAAACGAAGTGACAGTACAATAACAGCTTGAACGATGGCGCGTTTCGGTTGTCGCCTATTAAAAGCATGCAGTATGCTTAAACTGCACTAGGTCACATGCACTACTGAGCAGTTAGCTGAAAAAGCTTATCATGAAACGTCAGTGATTGAGTTTTACAGGTGCGTTTGCTGCCTGCCCAGCCTCCGTGCATTTCTGATGCTTATCAGTAAAGACATCGCCACACTCGGCTGTGAAAACTTCCTCTTTGTATTTTTCATCCGCTTTGCCCTTCAGCATTTGGGCATTGTAGCAAAGCTGACTTTCAAAGACTGCTACAGCCACAGACAGATTGACTCGCAAAAGTGCTCATTCGAACCTAAGAGGTGACATACACAGCAAAAGTAGGAGCTTCAATTAATGTAGTTTCGGACCTGAAATTTGGACATAGTCAGAAAAATCTTACACCAATGAATTTTTGCATCCAACATTTCGGACTTTGCCAGCTATGGTGCTTGAGAAGGTGCCGAGCAAGGGATTGAATTTTAGAGAATGTCTGAAAAGTCGGCGCTTCACTGTATGAGCTTGTTTACCCTAAGGATGGCACTACAATAAGGAGGCCCTCCTCCCCAGTTCCGGCCAGTGGTGTCTCAGATTTTGATATGTGGGGAGTTTCTTAACTCGTATGACTGAATACTGAAGAACATTGGAAAATTTGTGTATCAAAAATAAAATAATTCAGTTAACAATGACGTTTGTCCCTAGAGATCTGCTCTAACAGTAACTTCCATTTCTCCAGCGCTTAGCACTTGATGCTACGAAGCTGCTACAAACTCCCCTTTTACCACTCCGGAGCTGTTCCAAAACAGTATGATTCTTGCTCCCTGAGCAGCTACAAAAGACTGAAGCATGCTTCCACCCCTGCAGACTGCTAGGTCTTGCTTTAGTTGCACCCAAAATTATTGTTAGCATATAAAGTGCCTATAAGCTGTTCTGCAGTGGAGCATCTTAAAATAAGTTTAGTTGATATGCTTTGAAGTGTTTGAAGCTGGTGTTCAAAGTTTTGTATTCTTAAGCTTAGTAGTAAAGTGGTGTGGGTGTCGGTCAGTCGTCCATGATTAGAAAAGTGATTTTAAAGAAATACACAAGATGAAGGGATAACATGAACTGCTTCATGTGTCTTTCTTTGTCCTGTTGTTCATTTTTTTTTTCTCTAGGCCTAATTAGCAGTTGTGGTAATCTTGTAGTAATGTATTGTTTGCTTTCTTGCAGCTGGCCTACCAGTTTTCTGATAAAAAGCTGTTGAAACTTGTCGTTAAAGAAATGGAAGGTGAGAACCAAGCTTTTTTTTTTTTTTTGGGACACATCCCTGGTTTAGTTTACCATAGCTGTCATTCTTCACATTTCGTTCGTAACTTATGAGTCATAGGATGTTCATTGACATTGTCACATTTGTTTTTTATGAACACTGCATGTGACATTAACATTAAATTGCCATCATAGGTTTGTGTGGGAGTTTCTTTTTGGGGGGTGCGATGGGGTGCCTCTTTAAAAGGTCTACATTTTGCGTACAGTTCTGCTTGTTTGCTGGAAAAAGCAGCATCGTGCTGAGATGAATAAACTGCTGTTGTATTTTGCAATGAAATAATTTTACACTCTTTTCTCGAGAGGTCAACATCAAACAATCGGCTAGAATATGTTTGGAAAGTTACTTATATTTAATATTGAAAATTCCTATGTATAAAATGGAGCCCCTACTAATAATTTCTTATAATCTTCTAATCTTCTCAAATGAATTATGAGTGGGCTGCTGTGTTAATCTATCTTATTTCGTTTTTTTAAATATTTGAAATGCAGTTGCAAGCTTGGAATATCTGAAAGGCGATGTCTCCAAGCCTCAATCAAAGCCTAAGACTGTAAGTTATGTTTGTTGATAATTTGTGTAGATTAGTAATACAAAGCATTTGACTCTTGCAATTGCAACTTTCTTGCTTTCCTTCTTTCTTTCCACCCATGGGACACTTTCATTGTTTTGGGGCTTCTCAGTTTCTTCATGCATTAAGCAGTTGTGCACAGCATTTTTTTATTATTTTAGTTCTGTCATGTTTGTATTACTTGTTGGTTTTGTGCTTTTAAAAATAGTGTGGCTCTAAGTTTGTGTGCTCATTTTCTCATAAATTGTGCAACTTTCTGTTACAGAAGTATACATTTGCTTACAAGAACTGAAATCTTGACAAATGTGTAAGACTGTGTGCTTGAGCTGTTAACGAAAAAAGGAACATGAGCAAGAAAGACACGAAATGAGCATTACCTTCAAACTTTTGATTTATTTTTGGAATTCATGTGTGATAAGGCCCCATGACACCACTGAACGCGGTGGCAAATACGTGCAAGCACGTTCACTGAAGCGAGAATGGTTCACCCGCCTTGGAAGGTATCTCCTTGCACAGGCCAACGTGCGCATGCCAAGGAAAAAAGAACGGGACACGGTAGATCAGACGGTGCCAGAAGCTGGAGCAGAGATGATGTGTTGGCCTGGCTGGATGTCAATGCTCGGGACACCGAGTGTATTCCTGTCACTCAGCGAAGATTAGAAAACTGCATCATCACCCAAGAACACCTCATCCTGCTTTTACATTAATAATTGATAACACACCACAGCACTTTAATCGACCCTTGTAAAGAATACCATACTAGTAAATAGCAACACAGTTAAAAGAATTGAAAACTGAAAGCTTTTGATTGCATAACACATGCTCAGTCTCAAGCCTTTATCACAAAGAGAGTGAAGGTGCCGGGTTAACTGCTAGGAAAACTAACTCACAGGGGTGAAGGTTCAAGGAAGGCTGGCTGACACACTTTAGGTTGAGATTTTTTTTTTTGAGTCGAGAAAGTTTTCAAAACCTCTGTGGACACCTTGTTGTTCACAACCATATTATTGACAATGTATCGCTAGGCTTCAGAAAAATTATCATCACTTGCTTGTGCTGGGGAAAAAACTATTTGCTTGAGCATGGTGGTGGTGGTGGTATATCGAAGCAGATGGGTTCAGGGCACATTTTGGCTGAAGATGTAGGATTCTTGAGACGTAGTCGCTTTGTGAATGAAATCGGGAATGACAAAAGTTACTTTTTAAATTTTTTAAGCGAAATAAGTACTGGATTTATGTATTAAGAAAATTAAAATGCACTGGTATAATAGACGCTTGTTTATTGTTATAGTGGTACTTTGAATAATTTTTTAAGCCGGCATTTTGTTATTTGGCCATATTTTTTTTCCCAGTTCCATGAAATTCGAATGAACAAGTTGTAGTGCACATTACATTTCCGGTTTGAGGAACAAAATGCATACTGTGCCTATTGGTACAGCGAGCCTGTTTGTGGTTTTCTTTACTGCATATGTATTCTGCAGTGTCAGACAGATTTTTTTTTATTATTCAAAGGACGGATGCAATGTGTCAGCCAGCCTTTCTTGAACCTTCACCCCTGTGAGTTAGCTTTCCTTGCAGCTAATCTGGCACCTTCACTTTATTTGTGATGAAGGCTTGAGCCTGAGCATCAGTTTTTAGCCTCTTTAACTGCTTTGCTATTACCTTGTACAGTTTCTGTTACAGGAATTGATTAAAATGTTGTGGCATGTTTTTATTCATTATCATTGTTAAAGTAGGACAAGGTGTTCTTGGGTGACAGTGTGGTTTTCTGATCTTTGCTGAGTGATGAGTAGGTGTGGGTCCTGAGAATGAACTTTATTTTGAAGTTAGCATTTGTCTCATGTGTCTGTTTCTTGCTTGTGTCTGTTCTTTGGGCTACCAACTCGAGCACACATTCGCTTAAAACAGCTGACACTTGCAGATAATCAAGGAAACTTGTGAAAATTTTAAATTACAGTCGAATCTCGATAATTCGAACTCGAAGGTGCCTGAAAATTTGTTTGAATTTAAAGAAGTTCAAATTAATGAAAGCTGAATAAGCGGAGGGCTCTCCATGCAGTGTCACATGTGCAATGAGCTAACACACGAGGTGGAAGTTTCAGAAGACTTACATTTATTCACAAATCATAGGATATCCATTATTAATTGAAGTAATCAATTATTAATTGAAGTAATCAGTGATGCGCGTCTGCGCACGTTTGCCTTGCAGCGAGTCAATCAGTTTCGCACGCAGCTAGCAAAGCATTTCTACTTCGGCTTCAGCAATCTCCTGGCAAAAAAAAGTTGCATGCGGAAATGTCCAGCGCCGACACTTATAAAGACGATGACAACAACGACTGCGTAGTGGAGCGTCCCGCTCTCCGCTACAAAGCCGCAGCATGGCCAGCACGTGACGAGAAAGGAGGAGCATCTCCACGTGGAGCATTTGAGAGAAAAACAACACTCCATGGCATCTTTTTTTTTTTTTTTTTTGCTCTCTTCGCTCACGTCATTGAGAGAAGGGTTTTGTGGCAGGGACGGGAAAGGGGAAGCGTGGCTCCGGCGCGTGAGAGAACCCTCCTCAAGGCGCAGAGCCATGCTCCCGCAAGGGGCAAGGGCTGCAGAAGATAGTGCCTTTTTCTTTTCCTGCAGCAACACATTCATTCAACCCAGGGACAGCTTTCTATTTTATTTCCTCTCTCTCTCTCTTCACGCGCGGTGTTGGAAGGAGAAGAGTCTTTACGTGGCAGGGACGGAAAAGGGAGAAGCGTGACATGGGCACGTCGCAGATCGGCATTTGAGAGAGAGCAAACATTCGACCACAGCCTTTTCTTTCCTTTTCATTTCTTTTGCGCGCAGCATTTAGGTGTCCCAGGTGCTGCCGCGGGATTGGGAAGGGGGCTGAGAGCATATTCAGTGGGCGGTATATTCGAATGAACCGTCGGAAGTGCTTGGACATTCGAATTACCGGGCGTTTTCACCCATTGGAATACACATAGATTTGACGGGACCTCATCATCAGCTCGAATTAACCGGAAGTTCGAACTAGTGAGATTTGACTGTATCTTAAAAACAGTGTGCAGTCAGTATTGAAACCTTACAGGAAAAGAAGTTGCATTGTTAAATTTTTTAGTATGCTGGGAGGCATAAGCTTTTGATATGGACTCTACTGCTGTGGAGTTTTCACACGGCGATTTAGTGAAGTGTAATGTTTTCTTTAATATGTCATCTATGTTGTGACCCATACACTTTGTACCTTTTAAAATTAATCTTTTTCAGACCCAGATTGGGTTGCTGCTGCCAGATGCTGGTGTTGTGTTCGAAAAGGCTGAGGGTTCTACATTGAGCCTTACTGGACATGCAAAAGGGTAAGTCTAAAAAGGGTTTCTTGTAGAGACATGCCGAAGGATGCACATGCAGCAGCATAATACATTCCGTATTTTAGGTAGTCTCGGTAGCCTCCTCATATTGGTCCTCTGTTGCGTTTTCTGTAAGAGGGCTCAAATTTTTTTTAAGCATGTTATGAAAGTGTTGTCTGCCTGTAGAGAAAAGGAAATATTTGAGGGGTCGTTTTTCTTTGTTATGCACAATATTAATGAGAACTACCTGACAATGATGCCAGGGACAGTATAGAGGATGTTGCTTACAATAATTGATTTGTGAAGAAAGTAAGTGGGTGAAAAAATAACTTGGTGCTGGCAGGGACCGGACATGAAACCATTGGTTTACATGTTTGATCCTCTGGCAACTGGGCTGCAGTGGTCATCCTCCTGTCCACTTAAACCTGGGAGTGTTGGCGCCGATGGCAGCCATGGCGGTGTGTGTGGTACAAATTTTCTTGTCAGCTTCTTCCACGTTGCATGTAACTTTTTTTTAAAGCTGGCTGCTGACCAACAATCTCTCGCATACTACCTGAAGGTATCAAGTTGGCTAGAACGAGAGGCTCACTATGTAGAGAAGGCCTACATGAACATGTGAGCTGAATATTGTTGGACTGAAAGCAGCAAGGAAATCGCAATGTTGTCTAGAGAACAGTGAAAAATTACTTGAATGCTCTTTCATAATGTTGTCATAAACTACGTAGCAAGTGGACAATAATGGGCCTAGGATGCATTGATTGTTTCATCCTTTTAAAAACGTTCTTAGTAATGCGGTGTTAGTGTACATTTTAAGTCAAATGAATAAAATGGACATTTGACCTTAAAGGGCCAGTAAACAACCCCAATGTACAAAAATTGTAATGAATGGAAATATGGGCTCTTTTGTTGTGAGAACGTGCTGCCGCTAGAACTTTGCAAATACGTGTTATAATAAAGAAATTACAGAGGTTAGAACTACCATTTTGGCTGTTTTCAAGTTCTTTCCCAGCCTCGCCACCTTTATCTTCTTCAGGAAGGGGAAGGCATAGCCCACACAATGCTTATAGATACTTTTTCAGTTTCGGAACTCTCCGCTTCCTTTTCGGGGAGCAGACGGTTAGCTGCAGTTCCCGCCACTGCGGCGCTGCAGGCCAACTTTGCGCCAAGCAAACGAGGGTCGTCTGCTACAGCTAGGCGCGGTGCAGCCGGTGAGCAGCGTTTACACAACACCGCAACTTCTTGGTTTAGGCACGAGTAGTATAACTTAGAGCCTAGATGCATGTGCGGTGTCTTTCCAAGTCCTTGATGAAAATATTAACACGTAGCGTTGTGCTAAACGAACATTAAATTTATCAATTAAAAGAGCCATTTTGCCACCCCGCCCCGCCGCGGTGGTCTAGTGGCTAAGGTACTCGGCTACTGACCCGCAGGGCGCGGGTTCGAATCCCGGCTACGGCGGCTGCATTTCCGATGGAGGCGGAAATGTTGTAGGCCCGTGTGCTCAGATTTGGGTGCACGTTAAAGAACCCCAGATGGTCTAAATTTCCGGAGCCCTCCACTACGGCGTCTCTCATAATCATATAGTGGTTTTGGGACGTTAAACCCCACATATCAATCAATAAATCAATTCATTTTGCCACCCTGTAACGTCTTGTTCTTCCAGGTAGTAGAAACAAAATTTAGAGCTCAGTTGTATTAGAAACATCTCACCGAAGCCGCGGTAAAAAGGTTATTACTAATCTGGTTCCAGCTTAGTTGTTTAGAAGCTATTTTCGCGAGTCTCGGCATAGGAATCTTCGACGCTGGGCACATTAACTTTCGCAGCAAAAAGCACCTCGGCGGGCCGTTCTCTGAAGGAAGTTGAAACCGAGCCATTGTTGTAAGGTATCAGCCACATTTAAAATTCACTGAAACGATGCTATTTCTCTGTTGAGCTGGTATATAAACCAGTGCACTTGTTTCGAAGTATTCAGATCTATGGTTGCCTGAGTGGATAATACTGAAGATCATTAAAAAAGTGCAAAATTTGTGAAAATAGGAAAACATTAGTGTATTGACACAAAACACTTGTCACTGTCACACACTAGTCACAAGCATTCCAATTTCAATTTCAAACAAGCGCATAGCTGAATTCGTGTAACCATTCGAGCTTGTGAGGGGCAAACAAAGCATAAGACAATCTGTTGTGTACCTATACCCATTCGCTCATTTTGCTTGTTGCATGGTGGATGTACTATAAAGGGATGTTTTCTGCACTTCAGGTAAATCTTCAACCAGATCAGTGAGAGTCGCTGGGGATCCAGTCTTCATGTTTTGTTTTTTAATCAGCTGGCGTATCTCAAGTTTTTTCTGTTTTCGGGCGGCGGTGGCACAGATCAAGCGTTTCCTCGATTCGCTGGTTGCAATCTACACATTGTTCTTGGTTGTTTTTGTAATTTTTTTTTATTGTAATTGCTAAAGTGACACAAGACACACATAAGTCTGTTAGCCCCAGTGATGCCCACACAGTCCTTGTAATGAATATTTCGTAGCGGCGCACTTTCTCCTTTCGCTGTGCCAGTAGATGTATTCTGTGAATTCTGCATTATAGAAGGTTATTAGCGAAGGTTTCTCCATCTCCTCAAGGACCACCACCGAACTCTAGTTGCTGCGAAGTTGAAGCACACTTTTTTTTTCAATCACTCAGAAAAACTGGAGTCTTGCGAAGGAGCGGGGACCTCTTGCCGGCATTATTCTGGCAGATGACAAGGCAGCAGCAGTTGGTTGTTGTACAGGTACCCTTTATTTTGCGGCGTCATTACTATTACACTGGGATATTCGGAAATAATCAAGGAACTCCATCACTCCTCGATGCCCATGCACCTTGGTCGGTTTAGCCTTCTCCATTTGTGATATGCCTATGTTTTCAGGATGTCGCTTTCTTGAAAGTGAATATCGTCCACCTTGCATGTCTTTCCCAGACTTTCTCATGGATCTTTCCCACTTTTGCAATAACAGCACGGGTCGGACGGCGGGGAGAAGTGGCTTTTTAGGGACTTTTCCTTTACCCGCTAGTGCGCCCGGTCACAAAACACGTGGTTATGATGTTCGCAGGGTCTGAGCTATGGCGCACAGGATAGCTGCAACGGTAGATTTAACCTCAGGAGACGTACACATGAGCTCGGTGTGTCCACACGTGGTCAATGCTTAGATCGCGCCCGCGACGTCAACATTCGGAAAGTTTCCTACGTCGTGGATGTCTGAGTATCTTCGTGACTGTAGGCAACGAATTGTCTTCATAAGACCGTAGAAGCATGCCATGCGACGAGACATGCCGTTGCCAGATAGAAAAAAGACACGGCACTCCGAGATGCTTTGTCTCAGAGTCTCGCTTAACACATCAACCCATCATCATCCATACGTCTGTCCCGGCATGTCCTTCCCCCAGGTTCGTGTGAGGGGGAAGTTTTGTTTTAGGGGACATGCACACACAAAAAAAGTGCGACCGAACACCGGCACAGAATGCACGAAACTGCCGCCGCAGTCAAGCTAGCGGGAAGCAGCCGGTTACTTGGCACAAAGTTAGACTGCAGCGCCCTCACACTCCCTTCGAGCAAATCGCGCCCACCTGAAAAGGAGGAGTTCAAAAACTGAAAAAGTATCTATAAACGTTGAGTCCACCGCCATGACGCCGCCCACTTCGACAGCGAGACACGTCAGCAATTGACGTCATCGGCAAGCTCGATCTGTCGCAATGCACTTGCGCTTGCTGCGGCTTCTAGTTCTGTACTGTTTACTGCTGTTTACATGGTTGCACATGCATCTCGAACGCGTCGAAAGGTTTATGCGGAATATGAATCCCTACGGTGACACGCCATGTCGATGCACAGCAAAGGGTGATGACCCGTCGTGCAGGTGCGGTGCGTGCGGGTGCCTTGCGGTGTGAGGAATATACGACTGACAATTGCTCGGCCAAACCGCATCACTGTAGGGCTAAAAAACTAGGTGCAGTTTCATAGCGGTGGGTGAGAAGAACTGATTTTAACTTGACAAACATTCGGCTAGCTCAGTGGTACATAAAGTTGCCTATGAGCAAGATTTCGTCACTGCGCATACAAGGAGGATTGGTCAAGTGAAGGAAGGAGGTGCAGAAATCGTTTTTTGAAATTGAGAGTCTCCGCGGTGTGCATTTTTGTAATATTCAGAAAATGTGATCACCATAGTATACTCTATGGCTTGGCGAGCTTGTTTGGGGAATTCAGAAAAATGTCTGTGCTTGTTTACTGGCCCTTTAAAAAAAGCATAGGCATCCTTCTGTCATAGGAATCTGTATGACACGAAAGTAAAACACGTCGTCACAGAAGTAGTTGATTATTTATTGTTCATTGATCTATGAGAGCTTGCACAATGTCTATTGTTGTTTGACAGCTATAGCACCATGTTGACACCTAGCAACACATCTCCATGGCGACAACCAGTGCCTATGATCATGATTGAATCGTTGTGGTAGCTGAAGTTATTAACATATACGTGGACACAGCATACTGTGAATCCCATGCAAAGATGGCATGACAAGCACATAATTAACACTTGTACTTGATTTGTATTCCATGAAAGTGTCATCACTTGAGGAGACAGACAGCAAGATATAAGCTTCCAAATAATAAGGTAACCTACCCTGGTTCTCATGCATACATTACCACACTGCATGTCAGCAACATGGGATTCCCACGAAATTGTTATATGTCCCACTGTCCTATGTCTCGCGCCATAAAGGCACGACATTCACCCATTGACATCATTGCCTTTCTACAGTGCTTATTGCAGCAGTTTATTTTGTAGGCCGTGGAAAAACATTGTTGGGGCATGTGGGAGCTGCAGTAGTTTGATGAGCTGTGACGCGCTATAGCACAAAGTGACAGGTAAAGAATATAACTGCATTTACGGCAACTCTTTGATGCTAGCTTGGCCACTGCTCCTTGATGACTTCGAACTGCTCTAACTGCATTGTAGGCGAATTTCTTTCTATCGGTTGTTGTGAATCGCGCCAGAGCTGACGAGGGAGCGGCACTCTTTAGATACTCAAACAAGCAGCCTACCGGCCGGCTGCCTATGACCACCAGGTATTCTCTCCTAGACCGAGGGTGAGGCGTCGTGTCTCCACGACGCCGTAAGTGGTTCAGGAGACAAGTGTGGCAGCTTCCCTGAAAGATGCTACAGCGGCAGCCGCAAATCGCCCCGCTGATTGAGCTAACAGATCGGCGGACCCTTTGATGTATGCTGTCATGAGCTTGGGACCCCTCACCCTGGGACACGCACACGACGAGGAGAAACCCCGCTGGCGCCACCTTGGAGTGCAGTGATCACGACTCAACATTGGACGTTCACGTAGGATGTGCATGCTAGTCCCCCTGGCCAGTTGTGCATGATCTGTGATTGGACAGTACCATCTGCACGTGTTCCCTGATCTAGGGATCTGGGGAGAACATACCCTTTATAATGAGCCACCCGACTCATTCGAAGGAGCGCCATGTTAAGGAGCACGAGATTTGAGAGCTCGCCATGTAAGAAAGAGCTCGTGATGTAAGAGAGTTCACCATGTACATAATGTAAATAAACCATCTTCAAGTCTCTCTTCCTCCTGCCTCGACAACTTCATCCCGGACCTCCGATGCCTGCAAACCCCAGTCAAAACACGGTGCTCGTTAGTGTCATGATGCAGTACTTCACCGCTCAGACAACGCCACCCCACCTCGCCTAGCCCCACCGACAGAAAGCACCGTGCGAGATAAAATATGAGATATATAAGGCGCGATTGTGAAGCCTTGTGCATGTGCATCCGTATTGAGTAGGTAGAGGTCTAGGTGCCTGTTGTTGCGGACCGAGAGGTCGTGGGTTCAATTCTCAGCGGCTGAAGTTTTTTTTTCTTGCTCATCCGTTAGTGTGCTTTTTATCCATGTGATATCCATTTCAGCAATTCTTTTATGGTCATTATTTTAATATTTAGTTTTCTAAATCTATGTGAGATGGCACCCGGCATACTTCATGTAGGCTCTTAAAGATGCCATATGCTCGGTAGGTCACTTACTTTTCACTTGGACTGAAATGGCCATAGATTGTCAAACTTGCTCATGGCCCGACTCGCAGATCGAGCTGCGAGTCTTTAGTTTGAGTCCTAGCAAATCTGTATGAGAAGCATTTTAGTGAGTCCGAGCGATCAAGGTAGAAGAAAATTTTGGCGAGTCTGAGTCCGAGTGAGCCGTAAGCGCAAGATATATATGTTTCTTGAGTGAGGCTGAATAAGCTCCCCATTTTTTTGCCGATCTATGGCTGTGACGGTATGCCCTGCTGCATCTTGCTTCCCCTGTAGTACATGTACTTTGTTAGGCTTCACTACCTTCCTTCTGGTTGCTTTCCTACCCCTGCACCTTGTAAGCTGGTAGGCATCACTTCTTACTGAGCTAAATAAGGCCAGAGTGCTTCAGAAAAAGCTAATAAGGGACCTTGATAATATTCAAACTGCAAAATGTCAATTTGAAATTGCTGTCTGTCAGTCAAGTTAGTGCAGAACAAAGCTGGTCCGCACCACACACTCGCGCAGCTAGGCAGCTTGTATTTTAGTGCTATCGTGCTCATGGCAAATGCTGTGCTATGTAGCAACGTACCGCTTCCTCCATGTAGTGCAGATACCACAATCACCACAGATTGCTGCCACAAACCTCTCGCTGGCTGACAATTGTTGTGCTCTGATTGGTCCCTCTAGGTGGTGTACCTATAATAGCATGGTGACATGAGAGGACGCACATGTTTTCACACAAATTAGAACCTAACACATCACAAAAACGAAAATCTCCAAAGTGACTACACGCAGCAGCGTAGCCGCCAGCGATCTAGTGGGGATGAAAGCAGAGAGAAAGTAGTAAAGGTGGGCAATAACTGCTTATAACTCTGCTTATACTTGAAGGAGTCACAAAACTTTTGTGGCTGGACAATTGAGTCCACAAGTGAGGCATGTCCGATCACTTTTAGAAATATGTTTCAGAGCCCTTGGAAGGTTTTTTTTTTATTTCACATGTTAAATGTTCTATATTATTACTTTTTTTCACCAGGAAAATGGTTCGTCAGTCTATCATCAATCCTGACTGGGATTTTAATAAAATGGGCATTGGAGGCTTGGACAAAGAGTTCAGTGCTATATTCAGAAGAGCATTTGCCTCAAGAGTGTTTCCACCTGAAGTTATTGAACAGCTTGGTGAGTTTGAAAGAACACTTCAGTCTTTGCAAGAATCTAATCATGCTGATGATGAATGACAAGTTTGACCATTACAGTAATGCTACATTACAGTAGGCTCTCACTAAATGTAGCCTGAAGGGATCAGGAAAATGTGTTGCATTTAACAGGATATTCATGTGTTGAGTCGCACTACTGGCAGTTATTGCATTTAAGCAGCAGCTTCATTTAAAATATTTTCATTCACTGCGAGTCTATTGTAGCCCATAAGTATATAGTGCCTGTCCAGTCAGCACTTTGATGTAAGTAAGGCAGCAGTAGAAGTTGTGACTGAGCACCCCTTTACCTTCTTATTGGCCATACTGTTCAACCCTTTCAGGGTCAGTGACTTAAATTATCCGCTAATATCCTCAAGATGATCGGAGACAAACATCTACGTCATCGCTTATATGTTTAAAAAATTTGCCTTCTGCAATTGTTTTTCTACCTTTTTTGTGACCTGTCACAGTGGTCTAGTGGTTATAGTGCTCAACTGCTGATCTGCAGATAGCGGGCTCGAATCACAGTTGTCGCGGCTGCATTTTCAGTGGAGGTGGAAATGCTTGAGGCAATGGCGGAGCCATCCACCAGAGCGTCTCATAATGATATCATGGTTTTGGGACATTAAACTCCAACAATGATGATGTTTGGGATGTGCTACCATGATGCGGGAATACATAAAATTTTTTGTTGCAGCGATGCGTCTCCATTCCTCTTTTTTATGCTTTACCACAGCGGTGCGTTGGCTAGTTTCAGTTTTGTTCTTTGGCCGGTGCCCGCTTGTTGCACCCCCAAGACCACTGGCTTTCTGTTTTATAATCTTTCAAAAGGTGACTAATTTGTTACTCTCTCGTTTATGGCTCCCCAGTAGGTGATTACGCCTGTCTCTGTGCAGACACTCACTGACTGAAACGATGCCACTGTGGTTTCATTTTTATGTTTTTGGGAACTGACAAAAACTGCTTCCGTTACATTGACAATGAGGCATATGATTATTATTGGTTTCGAAAATTTTTTTTTTTTTGACGTGTTGATAACTAGTTTTCTTCAGTGTGCTCACCTGTGCAGTTTGCTTGTACTATGGAAGTGCGTGCAGGTTTCTCTGCTGCGAGTTAATCTAGCGACGATTCCTCCGAATTTCTGATCAACTGAAAAATTAGAATCTTATTCAGTAAATGTCGGGCCATCGTATGAGGGGTTACTCATGAATTTAGACTCGTGTGCTGACTGGATCAAAAGCGACTTGTCTCTCTCAGTGTTTCCACTTGACGTCCCTTTGTGTGCATATTTTGTATGTCTGTGAACTACATGAAAGTTTATTGGTAGGCATAATTTTTTTAACGTCATATAGTTTTTCTTTATAATTTATGTTGTGTTTACTCGTGAATAATCCATGTGTATGTAACAAGATGAATGATTTTGTGGTCACCTTTTGGTCATCCTAAAAGAATTATGACAGTTGTTTTCTGAATTATATTCACCTGAAGAGTTCAAATCAGCATTAAAAAAAACTACCTTGATGGGTTGCATTTGATAAAAACATTCGACCCTATAATGCCTGAATTGTGAAACTGCCGAGCAAAATAAAAATTGTGTTCATTTTCTAGCTTTAAATAGCAACCTTTAAATGATTTAGCAGTTAAACGATCTAGAATGCAACTTTAATGCGTACTTTTATGTATGTCGCAAATTTTCCATATGCCACAGAAGCGAGGATCTTGCAACAAAAAACGTACTTGAGAACTGTGTAATATCTGTGCTACCTCTTGAGTGTGTACACACAAAATCAACAAAACTAATGAAGGCAGAACTTATGTCACCAAGGCGAGAAAAAATGAAATGAGAGCTGTTACACATACTTTGCGCTCTCCACCATCAGCTCCAAAACAATTGATTCTAGCTTGCAATACCTTAGACAAGACAGCGCTAGATTTTTGATGATGAGAGCTACATGCCCTGTTAGTACTTGACAGCCGGAATTAAAAGTGGCTTGCATTTCGCGACTTACTTGCTCGAAGTTTTTCAGTATGTGGGGAATTTGCAACATAGTAAAGGGTTAAACGGTTGTTGTGGTCTTGTCTACAAATTTATGAACATTTTTTCTTTCCTCGTGGTTCTGTGCTTGCAGACCTGAAGCATGTCCGTGGCATCCTTTTGTATGGACCACCTGGTACTGGAAAGACGTTGATGGCTCGTCAGATTGGTAAAATGCTGAATGGACGAGAACCGAAGATAGTAAATGGACCTCAGATATTGAACAAATATGTTGGCGAGTCTGAAGCAAACATTCGGCGTCTTTTTGAAGATGCAGAGGAGGAAGAAAAAAAAGTACGCACACTGACTTCTGTACCCCTTTTAATTTAGCTCGCTCACATCAAACTGTTTTTTTTTCTTACACTCTTCTTTCTTACTCTTCTGTTTCAGTTAGGGGCCAACAGTGGTCTTCACATTATAATTTTCGATGAAATCGACGCAATATGCAAGCAGCGAGGCTCTGTGGTAAGGCCTGTAGAAAATGCAATGAATACTGACTTCACATATTGAAGTGTCTTCACATGTGTTATGTTTGTGTCCAGGCTGGAAACACAGGTGTTCATGACACTGTAGTGAACCAGCTGCTGTCCAAAATAGATGGTGTGGAATCATTGAACAACATTCTGGTGATTGGTATGACCAATCGTCGAGACATGATAGACGAGGCACTGACACGACCAGGTCGTCTTGAGGTGCAAATGGAGATTGGACTCCCCGATGAACATGGTCGGCTCCAGATTCTGAATATCCACACAGCACAGATGCGTAATCATCGCAAGATGGCTCCTGATGTGGACTTGGATGAGCTGGCTGTCCTTACTAAAAACTTTTCGGGTGCTGAGCTAGAAGGCTTAGTGCGTGCAGCACAGTCAACTGCTATGAACCGCCTCATCAAGGTGAGTCTACTTTGTTTGCTCTATTCACTAACAGCTCCGCATTCTTGCATTTCTCCTACATTCCAAATTTGAATTTCTATTTTGTAATTATTGTTAATGCCCGCAATCAATATTGCCAATGCTTCATATTATTCTGCAAATAAATGCATTCTTTGACAAATCACAGTCATATTGTAGTTTCCATGTGCATGTCAGTCTATCTTTAAAACTTACATTTGACATCTCTCTCGCATCTTGTGAAAGCTGCATTGTCTGGTGCCTGTCCCATCGCGGTGGTCTAGTGGCTAAGGCACTCTGCTGCTGACTCGCAGGTCGCAGGATTGGATATTGGTAGCGGCAGCCGTGTTATCGATGGAGGCAAAAATGCTTGAGGCCTGTGTGATTAGATTTAGGTGCATGTTTAGAAACACCAGGGGGTCGAAATGTTTGGAGCTCTCCACTACGGCGTCTCTCATAATCATGTGGTGGTTTTGGAACGTTAAACCAACACATTTCAAATCAAGTGTCGGGTGCCTGGGAAAGGCACTGTCATTGCTCTGTGCAGGGATGTAGAAAAGAGCTAGTTTCACCTTCCTTTTGCCAACTTTCTCAAAAGCTGGATGTTTCCAGATTTGTCATAGAGGTGAATTCATTCATGCTTTGCGAATGTGTATTCTCCTTACAGTAGACTCTTGATAATTCAAACTCTGATAATTCATACTTTCGGTTAATTCAAACAAAATAAAATTTTTTGATTGGCTCTTGTATTCTTTCAACGTATTTAAAAGCCTCTTAATTCAAACTCCATCATTTGGTTAATTCGTACTTTTTGTGGTTCTATAACAGAAAATATCTGCTGCTTTCTCCCTACTATTTAAAAATTTGTGTGCTTAAATAATCTCAACTGTCTAAAAATGAAAAGTAAGCACCTGAGGCTTTCGAGGAAAAAACTTTGTAAGTAAACGAGTGTTTGAAACGAAGCACACATATAGTAAACCGCAATGCTTCTCAACTGGTATAGAAAGCTTTGCGACTCGCTCTCTGGATTTCGTGCCGACCTGTTGTGCCCCCACGATCTCCGACGACAGCGCAGCTCTGGCCAACTGGCTCGCCCTGCGCCATCTCCTGCCGCCGACTAGAGCTCTTCCTGAGTGGTGCCTCGTCCTCGGACTCCTGCGACTGTGTCCATCTTTCCTATCTCCTCCTTACTTCCGCAGTTTCCTGTGGTTCGCTGCCCCTGCACCTCGCTCTCTCCTTCCTCTCTCTATATCTTTACCCTTTAATCCTATTCTTTTAATCCTTCCTTTACCCCACCCCCTCGTGAGCTACTGTTGAGGTGTCCTCCCCCTAAGAGACAGTTACGGGGCTCACTTTTCTCTTCTTTTCTCTTTAAGAGTCGTATCAGAAAGCACATACTTATAGCAATGAAGCAGTTTGCAGTTCACGATTTCTTTAAAAGGTCTTATCAGCATTAATGGCCAATAAATTGTGGATTTCACACCTCTGCTTTCTGTTTGCTGTATGCAGTTGGGAATTCAAAACACTCAAAAATTTTTAAATGTGATAAAATCAATGCCCAATCATAATGTGTGGTGTCACCTCACCCAGAGTCATCTATCTGAGAACTTCTGATAATTCAAACTCTTGATAATTCAAACTAAATTCAGAGGTCCCTTTGAGTTTGAATTATTGAGAGTCGACTGTATTAAGTTTCCTGTACTTTCTCTCGGAAACATTTGCAGAATAGATTTTCTCAGAAATGTTTTTCTATATTGGGTAAGAATAACAGAGTTCCATATGTTCTTAATTCAGGCAGGAAGCAAAGTTGAACTTGATCCAGAAGCCGCAGAGAAGCTTCTTGTTACTCGAGCCGACTTCATGAATGCACTGGAGAATGATGTAAAGCCGGTAAGTGTCTGGTGTTGGTGAAGGGGAGATGAGAATAAAAATGTTTTTTATTTATTATATTATATTTATGAATATTACCGTGCATGTGTATCACAGAAGAGAGATTTCAAATACATCAACAGATTACATATATACCAACAGATTTCAATAATATCTCATTTAGACAGGAAGAAATGGCAAGTTTTCATATTATAATTGGGTATTTTTTTAGGATTTATGGTAACTTACAAATCAAAGTGTTAGTTTTCAAAAATACGTGGTTCTTCTAAATGGTCCACCCTACAGGCTGAAGCAAGCTAAATGTCAATAGAGATATTTCTTCCTTGATCAGAAACAATTTTCAGACAAATAATTATAATTCTATTAAGGTTGCGAAGAAAAAAAAAGCTTTAGCCTTTAGTTCAAGTGATGCAATAAAGAGTAATACTAAGTTTGTTTAAATATGTTCTCGGGAACTTCCTCAAAACTTCCATAAGGCACATTTACTTTGCAAAAATAACAAAGCCAGGAAAATATCATTCCAAGTATAAAAACATTTGTAATTTAATCTATTGAATTTTTAAGAAAAAGAAAGGGTATTTTGTCATAACATAATATTTTTCTGGAGCATAATTTTGACCATAAATACCTCGGAATAGTAATTTCCGGAAGCCAGGCTGTATCAAGACCCTCATCACTCTTTATCTAAGGCTTGTATGTGTTGCTTGGTATAACTTGCAGGCATTCGGAACCAGTACTGAAGAGATTGAACAGCTGGTGTGCAAAGGTGTTACCACATGGGGACCAAAGATAAGTGCCATACTGGAAGATGGAGATTTGTTCATCCAGCAGGCACGATCTCCAGAGTCGAGAGGTCTGGTCACAATCCTTCTCGAAGGTGAGCACTTTACATGCAATTTGGAAGTAACTTTCTTTTTCATCATCTTCAAACACAATAAAAACAAGTAGTGCAGTACAAATTGCAAATTGCTTCATCCCCGCAAGGGCGCCTGTGTACGCAGGCATTTGGTGTGTAGAGACACCATGAACCCGAGCTAACGGGGGGGTTTCGACTCCCTCCCACGCCTAGCCGTGCGTGGCTTTGCCGTGTCTGGGGAAAAGGGGATCCTGGGGGTTGAGCCGATGCCGGCTGATTGGACCTTTAAGGCCCCCCGGCAGAGGCAACACACCTCTTTGGGCCGGACTTCACGCAGACGGCACCCCTGGGCTGACCCACCCAGAGGAAATCGGCAGTCGCCTTTTTCTATCTCTCTCTCCTACGACTTTGTCTTTATCTGTCACTTTTAGTCTGTCCTCTTCTTACTTCCATTTCTTCCTGGCACCAAGGGTTAACCTTCTGTGTTCACCCCACCTTGGGATGCCTCACATCAGGTTATAGTGGCGGTGTACAGCTGGCTCATGCAAGCAATTTCTTCAAGTCTTGCAGCGTCCCCTCATTGGGCTCGGTGGTGGGTGGCTGCCACTGCCACTGAACACACTCTATATTTTATGGCCAAAAACTTCCAACCCTCTACTGATCGCTCCGTGAAGAGGGCGCGCACCGAAGCAAGCTTTCAGCTATTCCAACTAAACAAAAACAACTTTCCACGCTACCACGTTATCCACAGTGACTCACCAGCAAAACCTGTCAGAAAACTTTCACCGTTCTTAGTTTCAAGGTGCCTAATAGACACACGTGGAACAGGGTAGAAAGCTACAAAAATGGGCAGTGGTGACCTCCTCGTTGAAGTTCGAGACAAGGAACAATATGATAAACTATCCAGTTTGAAGACTTTTGGTGATGTCCCCATCACTGTTTCAGCACATCGTTCGATGAACACAGTCCAAGGAGTCGTATCGGAGGATGACCTAGTTGACTTGACAGATGCCAAACTTCTTGATGGCTGGAAAGAAGAGAATGTAATTAATGTACAGAGAATCAAGATGAAGTGAAATGAAAAAGAGACTTCAACAAAACATATAATCGTTACCTTTGGCTCCAGCATCCTTCCCGAAACACTCACAACTAGGTACACATAGCTTCGTGTTCGACCATACATACCTAACCTGCGACGATGCTTTCAATGTCAGAGATATGGCCACGGCTCGTAAAGCTGTCGTGGCCGACAAACTTGTTCACAATGTGGAGTTTCGGGTCACACCTCCGTTACTTGCACAGAACCTGCACACTGCGTCAACTGTGATGGAAATCGTGCCTTATACTCACGGTCATGTCTATTCTGGAAGAAAGAAAAAAAACGGTCACCACGTTGAAGGTGAAGGAAAACATCTTGTTTAAGAAAGCAAGAAGAAGGGTCTCGCCATTCTATAGCCCAAAATCATATGATGATGCGGCGCGTCTGTGGGTAGCGTCCCACCAGCCCTCGCCACTGCTTCGGCCTGCGCAGAGCGAGCTGTCTGCTGTGGCCCCTGCCCCCAAGGCGGCAGTAGTCCAGTCTACTCCGCCTACATACGAATAGAGATCAGAGATCCCTGGGTCTTCAGGTCTCAGGGCTTCCCCTCATCAGGCGAGGCCTAAACTTCGAACAACCGGCTCGCACGTGCGGGCATCCAGCGCCTCCGAGAAGGCAATGGATACGTCAGTACCCTTGGTGCCGAGGGAGCGGTGTGGCTTCTTGGAGCGCCCCAGGAAAAAAAAAAAAACAGATAATGGGGCCTGGTGACGGCCCTGTTACTTAAATTCAAACTTCTCGCCTGAACAGCCACTCGCTCTTCGTACACACAGCACTACTTTACTTTCACCATGAACACTCAAATTTTACATTGGAACGTCAGGGGCCTTCTAAGGAATCTTGACAATGTCCAAGAACTGTTATACAAACACTCGCCAAAAGTGTTGTGTATACAAGAAACACCTAAAACCAAGACACACCAACTTTCTATGCAGCTACATTATTTTTCGAAAGGACCGTAATGATGCCATGACACCATCCGAAGGTGTAGCAATTATAGTAAATCAAGGGATCGCATGCACACACTTACAACTCGAAACGTCCGTTGAGGCAGTGGCTGTTTGAGCTGTTTTTTTTTTTTTGATAAACTGATCACAGTTTTCACTATTTACATTCCCCCAAGCTGTCAGCTGTAAAAACACGATTTACAATCTTTAATTGATGAACTTCCAGAACCTTACCTTCTCCTTGGAGACTTGAGTGCACATAGCAAGCTATGGGGTGACTCTCGTTGCGACGCATGAGGTCGACTGATTGAACAGTTCCTCCTCTCGTCAAGTGCATGTTTCTTGAATCGAAAAGAACCAACCTATTATAATCTCGCTAACAAATCCAATTCTTCCATAGACCTAAGCATAGTATCTCCGCCCCTTGTGCTTCTACTCCAGCGGAAACTCATCAGTAATCCCTACGGAAGTGACCACTTTCCCGTAGTTCTGAGCACAATTACAGCAACTGAGTGTTCACCATGGGTTTTAAATGACTCACAAACGGAGTCGACTGGGAACAGTTTTATACCATCACTCGTTTAGGTTGAAATGATATATGTACTTTGAGCATCGATGCTGCTGTCAATTACTTCACAGCGTTCTTGATGCTGCAACGAAATGCATCCCACAAACGAATGGACACCCTGAAAAACGACGTGTGCCGTGGTGGAACTCTGAATGCCGAAACGCGCATAAACAGCAAAACAAAGCATGGAGGTTGCTTCTGAACTCACGGACAGTCAAAAATCTTGACAGCTTTAGGAAAATGAAGTCTCATGGCAGGAGAAAGCGTCGGCAGGCCAGAAGAGAAAGCTGGCAGAAGTTTTTATCAGAAATCAATTCATAAACACAAGAGGCTAAAGTCTGGAGCATGGTTGGTAGGGTAGGAGGAAGAAAAGTGCACTCACTCCCACTTGTAAACACACAGGGTGACACCTTGGAAGATCAGGCAAACTTCCTTGGTGCACACCTCGAACGGGTGTCAAGCTCGTCACATTATACTGATGCTTTTCAAAAATACAGAACAAGAATAGAAAAGCAGAAACCCGAACACAAATGTTCGGGTTTCTGAGCTCCAAACATCACTTAACTCCTGCAGTAATTCAGCCCCAGGTTCTGACCGAGTGGTGTATGAAATGTTAAAAAGTCTACCAATCAAAACACAAAAAACCTTACTTTGCTTGTACAATGCTATCTGGTTCTCTGGCGCTATCCCTGCTTCCTGGAAAGAGGCTGTTGTTATTCCCATTTTGAAACATGGCGAGGACCCTTCTTCAGTTTCGAGTTATAGGCCTATTACACTTACAAGCTGCTTATGCAAACTTCTCGAAAAAATGATAAACTGCTGACTTGTTCATTTCCTTGAAACGAACATTTTGCTCAACCCATTACAGTGCGGGTTTCGAGAGGGTAGATCCACAACCGATCATCTTGTTCGAATCGAGGCACAGATCAGAGGCGCTTTTGTCCACAAACAATATTTTCTCTCTGTGTTCCTCGATACCGAAAAGGCCTATGATATGGCATGGCGGAAGTTTGGAATATTAAGAGACATGTCCCATCTTGGCGTGCGTGGCATAATGCTTAGTATAATCGAAAGTTACTTGTCAAATCGGACATTTCCGCATTTGTGTGAGCAGCGTTCTCTCTCAAACATTTGTCCAAGAAACAGGTGTGCCGCAAGGTGGTGTACTTTGTTGCACACCTTTTATTATCAAAATGAGTGCCTTGCGCTTGTCCATTCCTCGCAATATGTTTTATTGTATATATGTCGATGACGTCCAGCTTGGTTTCAAGTCTTGTAATCTGGCCATGTGTGAGCGGCAGGTTCAGCTTGGTTTGAACGAAGTCTCCAATTGGGCAGAAGAAAACGGGTTCCGACTGAATGCGCAGAAAAGCACGTGTGTCTTGTTCTCGAAGAAGAAAGGCATTCATTCCGAACCGGATATTCGACTGAATGGGCAACGTCTTTCTGTTAATACCGAACAAAAATTCTTAGGCCTAATCTTGGACACCAAGCTAACCTTCATACCACACATCAAATATTTAAAAAACAAATGCATAAAAGCTATGAACCTTCTAAAAGTGTTGTCACACACTACGTGAGGAAGTGAAAAGAAGTTTTTAATGAATTTGTATAAAAGCCTCATACGTACCCGCCTAGATTATGGGGCAATAGCATATCAGTCTGCGACACCTACTGCCCTTAAAATACTTGACCCTGTTCATCATCTAAGCATCCGTCTCTCCACAGGTGCTTTTCGCACTAGCCCCGTGGAAAGCCTGTACGTGGAAGCGAACGAATACTCTCAGGTCGCGGGTTCGGATCCCGGCTGCGGCGGCTGCATTTCCGATGGAGGCGGAAATGTTGTAGGCCCGTGTGCTCAGATTTGGGTGCACGTTAAAGAACCCCAGGTGGTCGAAATTTCCGGAGCCCTCCACTACGGCGTCTCTCATAATCATATGGTGGTTTTGGGACGTTAAACTACACATATCAATCAATCGAATCGAACGAATGGTCACTCCACCTACAGAGATGTTTCATGTCTTTTAAATATTATCTTAATGTAAATGCAGACAAGGATCACCCACCACATTCCACAATTAATGACATGTCAAGCCTTGCTTTGTTTGAGAAATGGCCTTCTATGAGACAGCCCTACTCACTCTTTGCGAGGGGCCTAGCGAAGGAAACCGGTGTGCTACTTGAACACCGTTTGATGGCTCCCGCTGTATGCCTGCCACCCTGGCGATGGCAGGCGATAGATTGCAATGTGTCTTTCTTAGAGGTTACGAAGCATGCACCAATTGCCCATATCCAGACATACTTCCTAGAACTACAACAGAAATACACATGTCCAGAGTTCTTTACAGATGCTTCAAAGTCGGACACTTCTGTCTCGTATACAGCTGTCAGCCCATTCTTTTCCGAAACTGGCGTTCTGCACCCTGATTCAAGCATTCTCACCGGCGAAGCTTATGCGATACTTGCGGTCATTAAACACATTAAGCAAATAAAACTACAGAAGGCAATAATATGTACAGATTCCCTAAGCGTAGTAAAAGCCCTGAAAATTCTTAAAAAGCAGAAAAGCCTTGTCCTTGTCTCGCTCTATTCGCTCTTATGCACAGTCTACTCATCTAAGCAGCATGCTGTAGTCTGCTGGGTGCCAGGACACCGCGACATTCTAGGCAATGTTCTGGTGGACCAGCTCGCTGGATCTGTCAACAAAACCACTTCCAATACGTTGATATCAGTTCCTCCACTCGACCTGAAACCTTTTCTAAAACGAAAGCTCAGGGGTTATTGGCAGAGCACATGGGACGCACACATAGGTAATAAACTGCATGTCATCATGCCACAACTTGGTCATTGGCCGCCAGTATCAAAATCACGCCACACAGAAGTAATCCTTACAAGGTTAAAAACAGGACATACACACACAACGCATTCATTTCTTTTGTCTGGGGGCAATCCACCTTTGTGTGATAGATGCGGAGAAGCACTCACCGTACCTCACATCCTAATCCACTGTAAAGAATTAGACACACTGCGAAGACAACACTTTCCGTTACCTTACCGACTACAGATACTACTTCATTCTGCAATGTTCGTCGGTAGGGAACCACTTTTTACTCATAAATCATTGTTGGCTTTTTTAAGAGAAGTTCGTACTTTTCATATCATATATGCGGGCATTCCGTAGCACGACCTCTTCAGAGAGGTTTCTGCTGCGGTTAGTACACAAAACAAAGCAGTTGCCTCACGGCCCTTGCACCCAAGGGTGTGAACGATTGAGGCACTTGTGCTAATTCTATATATATGTCCACCATCGTTTTTATTATCACAAACTGTTGTCATCCATTACCACCACACACTTTCACGGCATGGTCATGATTTTATTACTTCTATGTTTTTACCCGCCTTAGCGCGAGAAATTTTATGGCCCCTGTACAGCTGCTTATCACAATCATTGTCCATATCTCTAGTAAGAGTAACTGGCGCTCTTTGGCCATGAAATAGCCCTTGTGCCACGAAACATCAAACATAATCATTAATTTCTTCATAAAAATTAAGCATAAAAAATTTCTAAATAGGACTGTATGAAAGGTGATTTAAACTGACAGGAAGCCTGTCTTCCTTTTTACCCTTATCTCTAGTTGCTGCTTGCTTTTTGAATTTATATTTTGCATAACTGCCTTCTGAGATGCAGATGATAATTACCAACTAACAAAAAAAAATCTCAACGTGTCATGCTTTGATTGTTTTTGTGGCACATGGACGGAACAAAAGCGACATAAACTAGCGATGTACTTGCAACAATTTTACTTGGGAAAAAATTGCACATGTATTTGTGCTATTGACACAGAAGTCATTAACTACACATGCATAAATATGTCATCTTTTTATTGGAAAGTTGTGTGGCAGCAAATTTTTGCAAAGCTACAATTTTCCTAATGTGTCCAAGCCTCCATGTCAGTTTTACATTTTGCCCTGCAGAGAGTTTTTATTCTACTACCACGAACTTCAATGTGGCCATTATAGAAAGTGTTTGCCATTTACGTTTGTTTTGCCCTGTGGGTGCAACACATTCATAAAGTTCAGATATGCTATCTACATTCTGGCAGGGTGGATGTGTAGACCAGTAGCTGACATTTGCCGTCAGAGCGTGGTGAGCTCAGGTTCAAACCACGTCGTGCCTAGAAAATGTTTTGTTCTATTCATTTATTTCTTTATAATGATGATCGTCTCAAGTGACAAAGGGACAGACAGTGACTGCTTATGGACAGAGCATAGACAGAGACAGAGTATTGACATTTTTCCTATTTTTTTATTTAGTCCGCATAAAAGTGCTTACACACTTCAAAAGCTTGGGATGTATGGTTTGCTTTGCTTTAAAAATTTATCCATAGAGTATTACAAATTATTTCAGATACCTACCAGCTGTACAAACTTGTCGTGAAGTTCAGAAATTAAGGCTTGTTCAACCACTTTTTCAATGTTGTGTCATGTTTTATGCAAAATAGATTCTATTCACAGAATTATTGTGGGACAGGATCGACAATAATGAAGACAAAAAATCCGTACAGGAGAGAACATGTCATGGTACCTGTGATACCAATTTGCATATATGCACGACGCTAAAGAAAAGACGTCTTGCTTTGGGCGAATTTAGTCCGAGAGCTTTCTCTGAAGAAATTGTCGTACCAAGGTGAAAAGTTCGTGAACAAGGAGTGTCACTGGAGCCAACGTTTTGACAAGCGGGCTTGTCTTCTTGAGCGCTGCAATTGCTTTCCTTGGTGCTTGTATGTACCGCACACATTCATGTAAAGGCCCCGTTTTTTTCCCCACGATTTTGATCAAGTGCGGCTCTTCCGAGAACGTGTGAAATTTTTGTTCGATTTTCTATTTATGTGTGCAAAATCTTATTCAGTCAGGTCATACAGAACTCGCAGATGGCGCTGCGTGATGAAGCCGCAAAATGCCAATTGCCATTTGGTGGCTGCCACAAAATGCGCTGTACGCAAGGTGCGACGACGTTGCCGTTTGCTGGGGACATTTTTTTATTTTTTAAAATTTTGGACCGACAAGTTAGGAGGAGTGGCCCTTTGTGGAGTGTTTAATATGCTTTGTACCCTCTCCTCCAACCCAAATAAAGGAGGTGGAGATGGTGACCCTCAAAAGTATGGAAGGCTCTTATCTATGTCATGCTTTGTTACAGATTGTAGCCATGTGTGCAGATTGTAGGCTGTAAATCGTGTTGCCACTGCTGATTATGCACACCTCAGTGAATAGGGCTGTAATGGTTTTCCTCAAATGGGCCATTTTAATAGATACAAAATGGTAAACACATTAAAAAAAGCAGCCTATGGATGCGTAATATTTTGTGTGTGTGTGTGTGTGTGTGCAGGTGCACCCAATTCTGGCAAAACTGCACTGGCGGCGAAAATCGCGCTGCGGTCAGAGTTTCCATTTATAAAGCTCTGTGGTCCTGATGGAATGGTGGGTTACACAGAGACTGCTAAATGCCAGCTTATCAAGAAGGTAAGCTGTCTTACACTTTAAAATACATTTTATATTTTGATTTTTTTATTACAAGAAATAAAGCACATAATTGTGCTAGACAGTGCTATTTCACTAATTTTGGTCGCTGAATGCACACACTTGGAAAAGTGGAGAGCATCAAACCTTCAAGATCTGGGGCAGTTTGTACAAACATTTCATATGAAGTATAATTGGTTCAGTATTGTTCTTAAATGTTTTTAAGAAGGCCCGAATTCACACAGCTATCTTGAGTCATAGACCATTATTGTGATACTTCGATAAAATGAAGGCCAAACGCAAGGTAAACAAGGCTTTTCTTTTTTGACTGAAGCACTAGCTCATTCAGGCTCATATTTCGTGATTGACACTCCTAGTGCCACGTTGGCTTTTGCTTTAGAGGAGAACGGATCAAGTTTTTTCGCCAACGCCTGCACTTGCCATTCGTGAATTGGAATATCAGATCTCGATTTAGTTGGTTAATCCTAATGAGGCCAAAACTGTGTGCACTTGCTGAGGATAGACAGAAGGAACAGCACCTGTTTCTTCTGTCTGTCCTGGTCACTGTTTCTGCCTTGCTTGTCATTCTCCTATCGCAGAAAGTGAACTTAATTCGCAGGGTATGGTCCCTTCCTTGGTTCCCAATCTGCTGTAGCATGCACATGTTGCACGCAGTGGCTTTCTTTTTCTTGTGTGTGTGTTTGTGTGTGTCCACTTAAGCTTACCTCAAGGCCGGGCTTGCGAAGCTCTCGCATGTGCAGGTGGCTGCCGCCGTTTCCTCACACATCATTTCCTGTGTCGCTTTGTGTGACGTAGGAAGGGAAAGATGGAAGCTTGCAATGAAAAAAATCTGTAAACAGTGCTTGTTTGCTAGAGTTGATGGGATGTGTGATGTAGAATCTCGAAAGTCCAATCAGTGTAGTGGCTACGTGTCCCCCATTCCTCAACCCACTACTCAGTACACACTGAAAACTAAATTTGATGATATACCCCAACAGTAATCATGTGTATCGTTCCTTTGTTCTGGCCGTTGCATTGTTCGTCATTTCGCCATCGCAGTGACCTGTGTTTTGGTCACTGATTACGTTTCGGCCGCTGTGAAAACCTTATGACGCTGACGCAGCCTAGAAAGGGCTTGGGCCAAGATTGGATGGAACACGACTGACTGTTGCTGGGAGCCCACCAGTCATGCAAGCACCTGCTGAGAAATGACACTGGTTGACAACCAGCAGCAGTGGTAATTAGCATGAGTCACCAAGTGGCCGACAGTGAGGCTGGCAGTGAGTCCACTCAAGGGGCCAGAGCCTTGTACGTTGTGGTGGGATCTTTTCCCTGTGGCAGGGCATCGCCAGAGGCTAGATCCGGATCAGCAGCGGCACTGGCCAGTCTGTTTGAATACCCTGGCTGTCTCCACAACATGTTACTGCGTATTACGCAATGTTCTTACAGGCATCTGGTGTGTCGTCGTGATTCTTCTTACAGAAGCTCACCATCAAAACTTCTTTTTGGCGAGTTTGTTAATTGTAGGGTGATTCGGTGGGCAGCTGGTGAGAAGCTCACGAGCTGTCCACCTGCCGAGACCCCAAAGGCACCATCCATCAGGAACTTGGCCACAGAGAAAGTGGCCAGTGTTCTCATGCAAGCACTCGCACCCAAGTTGCCTAACAGTGCTGGCCCACTCTGATAAGCCCCAATAGGAAGAGGCTTGTGACTTCAGGCCATACCTGTTCCCTGGGCCTAGGGGGACATGAGAGTGACAGTGCTCCCTCGACCAAGTGATGCTGCACCTCGTCCACTTGCACAAGTTCATCAAGACGCTTTGTGGCAAGGACGTTGTGTTTGTGAAGATCAAGCTGCCCCGCTAGGTTGGCTGGGTGATGATGCAGTCATGCTGTGGCTGCAACTTCATGCTGAAGTGAAGCAATTAGAAAACCCCAACTAAAAGTTGTATTTTGAAACCTAATGTTTCAAAGCCAGACTGGCTCATTCTTCAGGGGTGAGGGGTGCGGCGCATAAATACGGTTGCTTGCTTTGCGTGAGAGGCTTGCCGCGGCCTGTGGCAAACCCTGGCAGAGGGAGGGCAATGTCTCCGTGGAGCAGTTGATGTTCCCTGCTTTCTGCTGAATGTGCCAGGATTCGAGGAGGAGTCGTTGGCGGGTGTTCCTTTCTTTTTCCAGAGTCATTGCGTCCTCCTGGTGGATGTGGTGGTCAAACCGCTCGCGTTATTCTGCTACTGCACTCTTGTGGCTGTTCAGTCGACGAAGGTCGTTCTTGTCCTGCCGCATCCTTTCATGGAAGTTCTTTGTTTCCCCAATATAGGAAACGGGGCAGTTGGCACCCTGGATTTAGTATACGACGCCTCTGCAAACAAATGCTTTTGTGTAGCCGTTGGCACCGAGGTGAACTGTATGTCAGGCTCACAGAGTTCAGCCATGCAAGCAAGTTGTCGATCTCGCCAGATTTCACCACACAGAAGCAACCGTCCACGTAGTGCACAAACGTCTTGGGTTTGAGGTCAAACACAGAGTGCCCTGCCCCGCTGCGGTGGTCTAGTGGCTAAGGTACTCTGGTGCTGACCCGCAGGTCGCCGGTTCGAATCCCGGCTATGGCGGCTGCATTTCTAATGGAGGCAAAAATGTACTAGGCCCTTGTGCTCAGATTTGGGTGCACGTTAAAGAACTCCAGGTGGTCGAAATTTTCGGAGCCCTCCACTATGGCGCCTCTCATAATCATATAGTGGTTTTGGGACGTTAAACCTCTCATATCAATCAATCAGAGAGCGCCCGCTTTTCAGCGTCCTCCATCACAAGCTCAGCCATTGTGGCCAGGCAGGCTTCTGCTGAGTGTTTACCTTTGAACTTCATGCTGGTTCTGGAAAATTGGGAGAGTTACCACAGCTACCGGCAGTTCTTTGCCGTGCTGCAGCTGATCGGGTTGTAAAACGAGAGAAACAGTTTTGTCTGCCTGCTCGAGCTCATCAGGCACATTAGGCTATCCAGGTGAATCACGCCGTGAAGGCTGTGTGGCATGGCTCATTTGAGTGGCCATGTTGCGCAGGGTCTAGGAGGAGATTTAGGCAACCACAACGAGCAGTGACTGCCTTATTCTCAACGCCAGCTTTGCTGACTGCAGTGACCGCAGCATCAGCATCTTGCAGACATGAGCAACATTTCTCGCTGCGTGTGTGATATTGGTGTCTAGTGACACCCACGTGTCGTTCGTAGCCTGGAAAGGAACGTTGCGATGTGTACTGCAATTTTGCTGTGGAGATAATGATGCTCTCGGTAATGCCCTATTAACGAACTCCACAGCTTGGTACCTCTGCCATATAGGCCTATAAAATCGCATTAAGTTCCTAATGTTTTAAGATTTAATGCCGTTGGCTTGGTGCCACTCAGGCAAATCAAATGGCATCTGCCTTAATGCTATTAGTCACCTAATGCCTTAGCTAGAACCTGTTTGACTAAGAAATGCTTACTCTCAACACCAAAGCTTGCTCACTGCAGTACACGTAAAACATTTGAAATGTCATGTACCATGTCAAAAATATTTTTTATACAAGGCGTTTGACATTTATTCAGATATGGCATATTATTTCCCAGTTGCACTATAGTGAAATACACTGTAGAATTGCAACGGCTTCTGGATGACAGGCACTGCGTGGGATTTCTAGGCTTCAGGTTCAACTTCCAATGACCAAAGTTGCTGTGATCATTTGCAATTCTTTAAAAAACAGGAACGAACCCAAGCTAATGGCACCAGAGTATCCTTATGCATATTACTATCCCTGAATGCTGGTTGGAGGTGTAAAAATACGGGTTTATATTTTATTGTTGCCAGAAAATTGTTCGTTATAATCGTCACTGTTTTTGACATCACATGGTAAAGTGCCATTAAATATAGACGTGGTCTAGCTCCACTTAAAAAAATTAAATGTCATCTAGGAACTTAGTGCCTTAACTACTGAATGTCATTTCTTGTGCCCCTGTGGCATGGGTATTGTTTAACTGTGTTACGTCGGTTCACTGTGTGTCATTTTGCTGGCCTGTTCATGTCACTTATGGCTGTGCCTGCACGAAATGCACAACTTGCTGCAGTGAAGCCATGCTGCCAACCGGCATTGTTACATTGAGTGAAGAGGCGATAGACAACTGTGGAAACTCAGTAGACCTGAGAGCTGGGTTAGTTGGCAAGATGTCATTTTAACATATGGTGTAGTAGCGTGAATTCGACGGGGCACATAAGACAAGAAGAAACACGACATTCGCTACACTGGCAACCAATTTTATTTCAGAAACAGCACTTCATATATATAACCCAAATCCCTAGCGACACAGAGAAGAAGTACATACTTTGAATCATTGTCAAAAAATATTTGAGAGCAGCAGTAACAGTCATGTCCAGAAAAAATGAACGAAAGCTTCTACCAATAAATTATCAGGCTAAAAAATGCTGGGTACGAAAGACGCATGCTGTGTAGGTCAGCCAACAAATTGATTGGTCACGTACGCAACAACTTTCTGAAAACAATGACAAGTAATGAAAACAGAAAAAAAGATAGTGTCAGTTTCTCATGCGCTCAAGATTGCCCATAAACTTAAAAAACGTAGGTACAGTCGAAACTCGCATTAACAAAATCGCCGGGAAAACCAAAAAATTTCGTTTTCGCGAGAATTTCGTTGCCACGAGTATGAGACATAAAAACAGTGATATGGTCAGCAGAACGAAAATTTCTTGCCAGAAGTCAGTCAACTTACTTTGCCAACCCTTGCAACAACTTCAAAGCTCTCCCTTCGCACTGGAAAAAGTGGTTCATTGCTACGTCGTCGTCATGTGCGCCGAAGGAGCGAAGGGTGTCCAGCGCATCCAAAACAACCTGCGGGTTGGGTTTCTCCGCGTGAATTTCTCCACGTCAAGCTTTTCTCAGGCGCCAATTGTAACTTCATTTCGATTTCGCCACCAGTTCCAGTCTTCTCTTCGTCGTTTTGATTGATTCCAACTGTTGGTGTTCCTTCGGCCTGTTGAGCTCGTCCGACGGGGCCATCTGTACTCCAGCATGATCATTTGCCATCGCCTGCTGCAGTGTGGCCAGGCTTGTTGCCAGACACAGACCCCATCGCCGATTTAAGTAAACAAAAATGGCGGTACCCACGCTAGCGCGGCAAAAGCAGACGTTTACAAATTTTGAGTGCACATAACACGCATACGAGCATATTTTCTACAGTTAACCTTTGGCGGGAGGGTAAACTAAGGCCTGCACCGTGGTAGAAAATTTGTTAATGCGGGATCGCTGTCCAAAAACATTTCGTTGCCGCGAGATACGTAATACATAAGCTTCTATGTACGTTCGCCAGGGATCCGGAAATATTTCATTGCTGCAGGGATTTCGTACTCGCGGGGTTTCGTTATTGCGGGTTTCAACTGTAATTGATTTGGTCTAGTAGTTTTTTCAACACCAAACAAGCTTAATAAAATATGTTCCAAACTGGACCGAAAAGTTTCCATAGCAGAAAAAAATGTTGCTGATGGTTGTACAATAAATCACACAACAAAGTTTGTTAAATGTATCCTGGTGGTTGTGTATTGCTTGCCGCTATCATGTGGAAAGATATACATCGGCCAGACGGGACGTTGTTTGTACACCCGACTTTAAGAACATAAACGATCATCGGCAACTAATATCCATTCTCACATAAAGGCATGCTGTTCTCAGTGTGGCTGCTTGCCACTGTTCGGTGATACAATTGTAGTCTTCCGTCATGGGAACCAGCTAACCAGAGAAATGGTCGAAGTCTTCCTCTATAAATAAAAGAAAAGATAGCTGCATTAGTCAGTCATCAGTTTCGTTAAGTAACCGAGAAGCCAGCTTCTTCGAAGGACTAATATTGAAGTTAGTGTTTGCTTGTGTCATATTGTCCTTCATGTTTTTTCAATTCTGTTTCATGCACCTGTAAATTCATGCCAAAGGTTTTTGGTTTTATAATAAACTGCTTTGTTATTTCTTGTTTTATCTAAAAGTGTCTACACATAACTGCCGTATACTATTGCTTGAAGTTCGTATTTGCACGGGTCTTCTTTCCTTATTTTTATTTCAATTCTGTTTCAGGCACGTTTAAACCCACGCCAATGTTCTTAATGATACCCAGTGCTGTCATTTGTTATATATCATCTAAAGATGTCTAAGCTTATCTGTCGTGCACTATCACTTGAGTGTGCACAATAGGTTTTTTAACAATGATTCAATGTTCGTAGTTTTTTTCTCTGTTACTAGGAATTTGAGTTATGTATATGAAGTGCTGCTTCTGAAATAAAATTAGTTGTGACTGTAGCGAGCGTCGTGTTTCTTCTTGTCCTATGTGGCCCGTCGAATTTGCGCTACTAAACCATATGTTAAAACTGTGGAAACGCTGTCTGCTCCTTGTTCTGCTGTTTTTACAGAAAGTTCCATTGTTTGCTTCTAATTATACTGTAGCAAAAATAATTTTGCTGTTAAACATTTGTGTAAATCATCCCTGGTTGACAGAAACTGAAATAGAATGGCACTTTGCAAACCTTAATACTACTCGTCTATTGACAAGGTGAAAATGTTTTTTTTTTTCAGGTGTTTGATGATGCCTACAAGTCTCAGCAAAGCTGCATATTGGTAGACAACATTGAACGCTTATTGGGTAAGCTACTATTCGTATAGCTATCTTAAAAATGCAGGCACCTTTCTTTCACTAGATTGTTCCAAGAAAATCTATTTCATTGTTTTGAATCCCTAAACTTCCCTTGGTGGGATATTTGCATTGACAGATTACGGCCCCATTGGACCAAGATATTCAAACCTGGTGCTGCAAGCACTTCTGGTTCTTCTGCAGAGGGATCCTCCAAAGGTATTATTTGCTGCTGGTGAAGTCGTTTTGTTTATGTTAAAAAAGTTGCTTTGTCTAGTGTTCGCTAGAGCTGTGGCCATATATTGAATGTTTCTGGAAGTTAGTCTGTAACTGTGGACTTTAAACTTAAGTAGAGAATTTTTTAAAGGAATGCTAAAAAACTTTTTTGATGTAGTCCTCGAACGACCTCACTCTCAAAGTTTGTCTCACGAATCGATAGGTTCAAAAATTTTGGAATTAGTCCAGCATGAGCAGAGTTACGAAAACTTATCACACACTAAGTTTTCTCTCGTCCCGACAAGAACGCTGGAATTCGCACAGGGGGGCGGTCGTACGGGGGGAAAGAAGTTACGTCACTACAAGTCCAGACCCTGAGCACGCATTATAATGCAATTGCTTTCTCCCATTGCGATTCCTATGTGTTAGTGTGTAATGTACTCTCGTGTAATGTTGCCAGACTACAGAAAATGATGCTGGCACATGGCGGCACCCAATGGCAAGAACTGCATCTGATCTAAACGCTGCTCATGATTTGTCAGAAATTGGCTAATGGCCTGCTGTCTGCTGTTTGACAACAAGGAGCAGGTGCCGGCAGCTCCCAAGCAGAGGCCTCCATATTAAAACAGGGCACCTGAGCAATCGCAATTTCGTGCTCCGCTCGAAATTGCGAATTCGTGCTGCACAGGACTATAATATATGGCTTAGCTGTTTTACAGCGAAAGCTGTTATGAGATCACTTTTCGGGTCACACGCAGTTGTTGTCCGCTGCCGTTGCTGCCGGTGTTCGTAACCACATTGTGCAAAATTTGAAAAAAAAAAAAAAAACAACTTTGCACCAATGACACAGTGGGGCTTGAACCTGGGTCCACTGCGTGCCACCATATTCTACCACTGAATCATGCCAGTGCTTATAACTTGTTTCAAACTTGCCTTAGGCAGTCATGACCTAGCACCAACAGCACAGTGGGGCTCGAACCCAGGTTCGCTGGGTGCCAGCCTAGTATTCTACCACTGAGCTGCACCGGTGCTTGTGACTTGTGGTCAAACTTGCCTTAGGCAGGCTTGATGTCGGGAAAGCAATCGCGTTAATACGACTTATAAAGCGTTCTACAGCAGCGAAAGAACAACCAGTCCTCGCACAATGAAAGTAGTGTTATGAGTGGGCCATCTAATGCTCCAAATCATCACAAAAGCTTGTTCTTGTTCCCCTATTAACTGTGGCGCACACCCACTTCAGCCATAATTCCTCATCGTCGTCGGCCACTGCATGGACAATTGGCACAAAATTCCTTGCAAGTGTTTAGCGGATACCATGCTTCTCAGAATAATGACAAAAAATTGCATAGCGAATGCCGGCCTACTATCCAAAAGTTCATTAACATTGCCTTAGTGGGTACCAAGCAAGTGTGCTTGCAGTAGTTACCCAATGAGTGTTTGAAAAGGCTCTGAAAGGCTGCTCTTCTAGCTTTCGCTGTGATTGTGCTGTGCCTACCACGCAGGCCTGGTGTTTTAACAGTGCCTGCTTTCCATAGGATGTGTTTTTTCACCAAGCACAAGGGGTGGTTCATGATCATTTAAGCTGTAAACATTATATGTAAAAGATCTATGACAAGTTCGGAGCAGACATGATGTTATGAACATAGTCATTTTTATATTCTCTGAGGCGTCGGGGCGCCCGGCTTGCTCTTCCGCACTTTTCCTTCGCTCTCTTTATACATATATAACAAGAGAAGGTAATTCATTTTCTTGATACGTACGCATACATTCCTTATTTATTTCGCACAAGAGCCATGTAACTGCTGCAATCCTGCGATTTCGTTCTCAATGCGACCATGGCACCAGACTCCCTACTTGTCACTGCCCCATGATTCGAATCTTAAAAGCTTGAAAGGAAAAGGACCATACATATATAGTCCTCTTTGAAATAGCTGCAAGATAGGAAGGATGGCCGACACTCCGTTGGCGGTGATTAAGAACCTAAGCCAAGCTCTAAAAATATTATCCCGCGCCCGTGTCAGAGGGTGTTCTGCCCCCCATGAAGCAGCCCGGAGAGGGCTTGGGTCCCCCAGTCCCGTACTCTCCACCTATGGTTTTGAGCATATTACACTTTCTTTGAATTGGTGCTGCAGTATCTTTTAATTGTTCAGTTTTTGCTGCACTATGTATTATCTATGTACATAACAGATATAAATGTTGTAAAGATGTTTGTAGCTTACAACATAGACATGAAGTTCTGTTGCGCAGATTTCTTAGAAAACTCGGCCTGCACTGCAAAGCACTCACTGTGGAGGTGCAAGTGTGGTCTGTCCCCATTGCAGGGCCGCAAGCTGCTCGTCCTTTGCACGAGCAGCCTGAAGGGAGTGCTGGATGAGATGGGTCTCAGCCCTTCATTCACAGCTATTCTGCGGGTGCCAAACCTGTCCCTGCCCCAGCATGTCCTGGCTGTACTTGAGGATGTTGACTGCTTCTCAAAGGCCGAGCTTGACCAGATTGCCAAGCATCTGGGAGGACGCAGGCTAGTGGAACTCTTTTTTTTTTTTCCTCTGCTTGAAGATTATCAAGTGGGCACCAGACAGTGGTATTAGGCATAAGGCTAGCTGTCTGCTGTTAGCACTGTCTCGGTAATTTCGAGTTTGTTGCACTGAATTCGATGATGCATTAAGCACAGCGAAGTATGCAACCGTTTGATTGGCAGTACAGCTCATATTGACCACATTTTTAAAGGGTAACTCACTGCATTGTAGTCACACCGGCCAAATTTTCCAAATTTGCTGAAAAGTTTGTGGCTTTGGGTTTAGGCTGAATTTTGTTGACATTGGGATTTTTTTTTTTTGTCTTTGCCAGGATCTGGATAGGAGTCAAGAAGCTCCTGGCATATGTAGACATGGCTCGTCAGGTAATATTTTTTTACATTTTGTGAAGTGTTTGTCTTTTTTTATTAAAGGGGTGCTGCAACATTTTTTCAAATAATCGTCAAAGGGTCATATTAAAACAGTTTATTGCCTGATGAATGTACTGCTGCAAAATTGTTTAGAATCTGTCAAGTATGAGCAGAGTTACAGGGATTTGTTGCTCGCTTTAAGCACTTTCTCTTTCCTCTCGTACCAACGAGTGCACTAAAACCTATGCAGGGGGATGAGTTACAAGGGAGGCAAAAAAAAATGCGTCCGCTCATCAGCAGGTATCATGACCTTGAGCACTTCTTTTTCGTCAATCGCGCAACTTGCTTTTGATGTGATCACGAGTGCAGGCAGATGGCAGCATATCGCTGGGGCAATGGTAACTATGCAGTTCATGATGCTCAAATCACCCCCATAGCCGTATACTTTGGGTTTATGGCATCATTTGTTGAGAGGAGAGGGAATGATTTTTAGTGGACTTCAAGAAATAATTGCAACTTCCAAGCCGCCTGCTGCGCTTTAATGTTTAGTTCACGTATTCTCAAGAGCCACGACTGCAGATAAGCGATGTTTTCTAACCATGTTTGAATAAGTGCTGCATGCCACTTTAGGTTTGTGCATATATTTGATGTTCAATGTGAAAATAGGAGTCCCTTTTTGCTATTTAAGCACATTTAAAGTTGTTGAATATTCATTTGTTTTAAGGAATAAGAACAGCTGTTCAGTTTACAGCATTAAAGAGTGATTCAAGTGAAGAGGTTTTTCTAAATAGTTCTGCTGCATGGGAATTGCAGTTGTTGCAAAGACTCTCATGCATTCCTGAGCGAACACGTAGAGAAAACGGCTTGTGCGCAACAGTGACTTTTACTTGTGCCCAACATTATTCAAGCTATTGCTTGATTGTTCACCAAGGAAACAAATTAAAAAATTGGGGATGCCGTCCACGATGCGATTGTGATCGCTATCCACATTTGTCAACGTGATTTTTGGAGGGCAACTGCGCTCTTTTGAGGGCCCGCAGCCAACGCTGAATCACACGTAGTGGTAAACACTAATAAGCCTTCTAGCCCTCGGGTCGTACTCTATGCTGCGCAATATGCTTATGATGGCAGTGCAGACTGCACTGTCTGATGTCGGTTGTTGGTGGACGCCGTTTTCACTCTTTTGTGTCACATATTTGCTTTGCTTCACGCTCGGTACACTTTGAAGATTATCCGTATTGACCGGGTTTTGGCCACGTATGACCAAATTAACAAGAGTTTGATGCCAAATAGCAATACATATGCTTGTTGGGACTGGAGAACTTGTCCAAATTATCCGATTTTTCAAGTTACCAAGGGCTCAGTCAACGAGCTTTCATTAAATGAACCACACACTGACGTGGTCGTTATTATTTTGTGGCTGACTGTGCACATATCTGTAGTTAGGCATGAAGTGAGCACACTATAACTATTTTTTTGTCGTGAAAGTAGAGAAACTAAACACGTGAAAGTAAGTAATGAAGCAAAATGTGTAATTTTGTAAAAAAACTTGGGATTTTCGACTCTCATCTTCCTTAAAACAGGGTTGAAATTTGTGGAGCCCTCTTTTATGATGTCTATCATGATTATACTGTAGTGGTTTGGGATGTAAAACTCCAGATAATAGTATTAATAAATTATAAATTATTATTATTAGTTGTATTAATATGACTAGTAGTTCTGAACTGTATTAAATATTGTTCAGAACTACTGATCACGGCCAAGTTTGGGGTGTGCCTATAATGCACGGAAATAAAAAAACCTGATGTCTCTCGACCAAAATGAGGTGTGCCTGTTATGTGAGTGCGCCTGTTTTACGAGTGAATAATTATTGATATACATTAATCATTAAAACACATTGATTGGAAGTGAGAACTAACATGAAAAAATCATTTTTGTAGCCTATATTAGTTATTAGCATTTTTTTTTCGATATTATTAAGAAACATTTTGGGAGTGTTTGTCATATCTAGATTTGGCTGTATTTTCACATCAAACAGTTGAACAGGCTGAGTAGAAATGATCACTGACAAAATGCTGTTGGTTCAGACCACTTCCCAATACAGAGTTACCAAGTTCATCTGCAAGCTTGAAGAAGAAGGAGCACTTGAGCTCAAGTGAAGCATTGCTTGTTCCAAGTGGTCGACGGACACCGCGCTGTGTCACCTCTATGCAGCTCGCCTCACTCCAGCTTACCCAGCTGCATGTCCTCATCTGGTGGCAGCCAGCTAATTTTGCTCTTTTTTGCTGTGTCCACCTCTTAATTCCTAAGACGTGCATTATCCTTCCACATTGCTTTAATATATCTTTACGTATGCAAGTTACAAATTTAAATTCAAAAATATATATAGATAATCAATACAGATAAAGGTGATTTTGCTACAGATGTTGTGATATTATTCTTGCACGAAAAAAGAGGATGTCATTACTTTATTTATGGTAAGCACTTGAAGCAGTAATTGCTTCATCTTTCTTTTTTTTTAGAATTTTCTATTCAATTCCCCTGATTTGTCTTCTAGGAAGTTTGCACGTCTTGTGGGCAGTAAGAACTTTATTGCCGAAAGGTAGTTTCTCACCATTGCCACCTCTTTTTTGTATTATGGTAGACAAGGGAGAAAAAAAAAAGTTCTTCCTATGACTATGTATTCTATCTTGAGTCCAGACATCTGCTTTGACAAACCAACCTTTTATGGTGATTTTGAGGGATTTTTCTTTTCATAAAGGGTGTGAGCTCATAAGACTTCCATTTTAACTACTTTCACAAGACATTGTGTACCTGTATGTGTATGAAGCCTTTTTTTTAATAGTGTTGGTAAATATTTAACTGTGTTGTAATTTTGGAAGTTGTTTTGAACGTAATGTTCCGTTGTCTGTGCTGCACGGTTTATATTCGCGATTGAAACTGTCCTGACGCACTGGCTGTCACATTGACAAGTTATGAAGTCAAACTTCAGTATGTTGAACCTCAAGCAAATCAGAGTAATATAGCATAATAAAAAGTTAGTGTATATCATTATGAGCAAATATAGTATCTCAATTGCCATTCCAATGTGAGGGGCTGCAGTGGCGGAACATAAGAATGTAGTGCATGAATGCTGAACATGAGAGTGCTGCTCTCTGATGTCAGTTTCATGCACTTTGCCTTTTCAGTATAGCCATCGTATTCTGAGTAAACCAGTTTGCTTGTGTACCCATCGCCACTGCCAGTTGCCACCTAAAGGGGACATTCAGATCGAAACAGTGTTATAAGGAAAAGTAGTTTATTTGCCACATACAGTTTCAAGCAGTTTTTGATGAGGTACTTCACATACTGTTAGGTCTGAACATTTGGTACACCAAATGCTGAGGGCTGAGCCCCTCTGAAAGATATTCACTACGATGAAAAGCAATCCCAGATATTGGAAACAGTGTCATCACAATATAGCATGGAGATGTGGGAAATGTGACATATCAGAAGTGTTGACAGATAATTTTAGAAGGCGCTGCAACATTGCAGTTATTAACAGCGTTACCACTTTTTGATGTTGGCAATAATTAAAGAAAAGTGGTTTTCATATAAATGTACTCGAACATATTTATTTGCGAGTTGAATGGAACTTCCCTCTGGAACAAAGTACAGTTCTTGATAACTGTTCTTGTTTCAAAGTTATTTATTTGTTGTGATGCTACTTTTGCAGAGGTATTGAGGCTAGTTGTGATGCTTAAAGCTAAGTACTTTTGTGTCATTACATTCCTGTTGTTTATTCATATTAAAGCCAAAGTTCGGTATGATATTGACGAGGATTGCCACTTGTTCTTCTTGTGTGTCTAAGTTTTCTTCTGGAAAGTGCACACAGTTCTGTATATGTTTGTTTGCAAAATTTTGCACTGCTATTTTCATTCAAATATGTCCTTTATTAACAGTTCAGCAATTTCGATTGTCTAATTTAAAGGAAATACTTGTGCAAAATACTTTACTGCTGAGCACATGCAAACTTAAGCATCAGAAGTGCAGGATGGCAAAATAGTGCAATGAATGTAGAACCTGACAATTTGTAAGGGCATTTTCGCCCCTTAGTTCTAATGCCTGTATGCTACTATAATGATATCGAAACTGGTGGCTGCTTCACATTCAGCACTTTTTAGCACTCCTTGCTTCAGGTGCTTTTTACCTACAGGCTTTTGGTCATATTCAGGCATGTGCATGTATAAATTGTGTGGTTTCGGATTACTAAGTTCCTCCTTTTAGTGGGAAGATAGCATTCTCTTTCAGAGTGACAGCCCTAACTTTGAGCTACATTCTCACAGGCCATGAGTATGTCACCTAAGCAAAATCATTATTGCCAGGTTCGAGTGTGTACTAAGTGTTCCTTCACAACTGTACACAATCATTTCTTCTTGGTGATACAAAGTGCTGAAACTAGCTTTGAAATGCCTTGCCTAATAAAACATCGTCTGTTACATTGTTGGCATCAAAGGTTTCGCATCATTATAACAACCCTTCTTTTATGTTGCCTTAGTAAACCCAGTTTTCACTTGCTCTAGTCCTTGTGAAGTATGAAGTTTCTTCATTCATATAGCAAAACAGAATTCCGCACCTTTGTTATATTTTACAGAAGTGTCCCAGTAGTATACAACAGGTGCCTTTTACGTAAGTAGAGTTGCAGCACCTTGTTAACAAAGTGTCTGGAACATTAACAGAAAATGGGCTGCCATACCCTTTTGTCATCCTTTCGTTTCTGCTACATTAGGCCACTAGTGGCTCTTGCTGCTGCAACTTTCAGAACACAGGGCAGGCAGTTCCTAAAAAACATTATGGATAATATTGGATAATATGCTTGTTTAGCAAGCACTCATGCTGAAATAAGGCAGATGCAGTTCATGTAGACAATGTTGTTGGTAGTATACTCTTAGTGCAAGGCAGGGCAGCTACAGAGAGCTATCCGATTCCAAGCATATTACCGGTCTTAAGAGGTGTTGGCTATTGTGCAAGTACATTACGGAAGTTGGAGGAAAGAATTTTGTATCTTTGCCCGACATTGTGTTCAACTTGAGCAGGATAACGGCGATTTTTTTTCTTAAGTTATCCAGATGGTTATTCTGCAAGCTCCTTTTGCCCCTTTTTCTTTATCCAAATACATTTGTTTAACAAACTTCTTGTTCTGTGTGTGCTATGTAATTATAAAACCATTCTACCAATTATGCAGTTATGTTTGATTGTTCATATGTGAAAGAAAATAACTGGAAAGGGAAGCTGCTGCTAAGTGAAGTTCACTTTCACACTTTATGTTGTTGCTGAGCTGTTTGTAGACTAGCCTGACAAGAATAAGATGATGTTAGTATGTTCATAGATCAGTTTTTTTCAGGGTTCACTTCTTAATGAACCTGTTATGCTACATGTAATTCAAACATGTTTATACATGAAACCTACTTGCTCATTTATCTTCTGTAATGTTCATGTTTACTTGAGTGCAACAAGGGTAAAATTGCTTTGAGCAAACTGTACTTTTTTTTAATAGTACAGCTTTCCTAGTGCCCAATTTTTCTGTCTTGCTAGAATAAAGTGCTCTACAGTCATGCTACTACTTCCTTCAGCAGAATGTTGCTGCATAGAGCTCTGAAATGCTAGCATTGTTAGTATGTGAAGGACATTCAATTGTGATTCTGGTGTTTGTCAATAGCAGCTTCTTGTAGTTGCATAGCTAGTTCTCAAATCTTATTGTCACTGTGCCTCTGTCTCAGTAGCAGCAAATGTTTGCAGAAGAGTTCCCATGTAAGGCATGCTGCATATTGTTGTCCTTGTAGGTCTTTCATTACTGCAGTAGCTGTTTATCAACCTTCTATTCTTGTTGTCGCTTGCAGAAAAGCTGTTGGCCTTGCTCTATTATTTCCTTATGCACATTGTAAATCGTGGTCAGACAGCAAAATCGAATTAGAGAACTTAAGGCTGTCAGTTGACCACATGTTTCTGCTTTTAGTTAGCGTTTAGAAGTCTGTCACATACTCTTGTTAAAAACTGTTGGCAGTAAATACAATGTTGCTGAGGATGTGTACCACAGACTTATTTCTTGTAAAACATACTCTTCCTAAAGTTCTGACCTGCATATCTATGTCATTACAATTCAGTAAGCCATCGTGCGCACCAAAAGGGCAGATGGTGTTCTTTCTGTCTTTTTTTTCTTCCAATTCAAATTCTTCTGGCTTTCAGGTAGCACTGTCAATGTTCTAGTATTCGCAGGTAATCAAAGAAATTGAAAACATTGCTTTTCAAGATGAGTATGGAATTTTTATTTACCCAAATACAGTTCAATTCAATTCAAATTTTATTTTAACATTAAAGAAGCGAAAAGTCAATAAAAGGCCAACTCTGGCGATTTTTCGAGGTCAGTGGATCCCAATCAAATTCACTGGGTACGTTTGCACGTTTGCGCCATTCATGCCAAATTGCAGGCTTGAGAATTTTGCATATTCTTTTCAAATGAATTTTATAGCTTGCCTCGAAACGCTCACCTCACTTGCCAGAATTTATGGCAACATTGTGAGTGTGACGTTGAGTTTTGCTTGGTGGAAGTGATGAACTGATGTGTCACTGCAGTCTGCTTGTCTACTATGAATTGTGTGTGTTTGGCAGGCACTCACTTGGTTTAGCGTGCGATTTCCTTTTTCGTGTTGGTGGGCGTGCGATAAGTACCAAGTGGTGTTGCGTTGTGAGCCACACACGATTCGCCATATATTCACCATAACAGCGTAAACGCTTTAGCCAATCACCACGGACAGCATGGGCAAGTAGTGTCATCTGGTGGGGATTGTGCAATCAGTCAGGTTCCGGCAGCGTCAGGCAAATCATTACGTCACACGTATAAGCACACTCGGTTGGGTTTCGGTATTGCGATTTTTGAAATTAAAAATTATTTTCGAATTTTTTTGGCATTGCAGTTACTGAGCGCGTGAGAAGAGTGTCTAAGGAACATGACAGCACCATTATCCTGACATAGTGAACAAAATAGTGAACATAGTGAACAAAAGGAACAGTAGGAATGTTTTATTGTAGGCAACTATTTAATGTTAGTGGCAGTAAGTAGCTTATAAATTGTCGACCATAATTAGTACTATGTGTGTAAGGGATCTTCCAATCTCCAGAAACTGTTCTTATGGGCCTAGTTTGTAACACTTCTTTTGGGTCACTTTCCAGTGGCTCGTGTGCTATATGGGCAGGTGTAGGGTTTCAAACGTGCTAAATCAGCAAGAAAAGAGTCGTGCTTCTTTCGAAAAGTAGGATATCGCTTCATTCAAACTGAATTGGACATGTCGGGTATTCGTTGTAAGCTTACTTGATAATACAAGCATTACTAGTCCTTACAAAAGTCATTTTCACAATTAAGAAGCAAACATTCATTTCTTTGAAAATGATTTTTCTTGATGCAAAGAAAAGTTTCCATCCTCCTGGAGGTGGTGTAAAGTTTTTGAAAAAGAAAGCTTAAAGCACTAAACCAGGCACCACTAGGTTTTTAGGGCAGTTGCTGTACAACCAGCAAGCATGCTAGCATGAGTACTAATAGAAGTAACTTGGCCGACTATCAGCCATTTTCATGAAGACTGGCCGATAAATGTGCATTGAACATGTCTCATAAAACAAGCAGCTTATGTTCAACGGACTTGAGAAAGAAAAATTGCGGTGTTTCTAATTGAGATGTTTCTACAGGTGTCATGCTTATTTTTAGGAAAGCCTCTTTGGGCCAACAGGCTAACCATAATTCATGCTTCACAAGGCGCACACTGTTAACTCTTGCATCTGCGTGCCTTTCGGAGGCAGTATAAAAACATTTTAATATAATACATATTAATCTAGGTTTGTTCATTTCCTCTAAGCTCTCTGCAAAAAGCATTCTTACAGTGTACATTTCATGTTGTTCACTTTGTGGCAATTTTACAACTGCCGAAATAATACAAAGAACCTAGGTGTGTTAAGGAAAGTGAGCGAGAACAATTTCAGAGACAGCAAAAAGAAAAAAAATATAAGTGTATTAGTAAATTACAATTTCATAAAATTGTAATACTCTAACCGTTATATGGTGCTTGGTTAGTAAGAAAATGTACAAAAAAAAATGATAGGAGATACCACCTTGAGATTTCTACACCAAACACAGTGACGTCATAAATTTTGAAGGTGTCTATAGGGTCTTACGTAGTGTGTAATCAATGAAAATAAATACGCTGTCACCTGTGGGGGCCATGAATCTAGCATATAAACTTTAGAAAAATTTCATCCAGTCAATATTGCAAAAATAAAAATATACATATATATATATATATTAAAATTTTCGATGTCACACACTGAAACTTTGGCATGAAATTTGTTAATGAATTTTCAACCTTAAGTTTTCTCCACTAATAACGAACATATGATAGTTAAACATATAGCATTAGAGTTCTGAGAGTGCAGTTTGTCAGTTTGAACCAAGTCACCGTTTCTCTTTAGTGCCCCTTTAACGTGCTTAATGCTGTTTCACCTGAAACCCTTTTTTTTTTTCACCGAGCTCCTCTTTAAAGCATCCAAGACAAAATATAGGGCTTTTGAATTTTACCTCACCGCTTGAGCAGTGGAAGATGTTTTTAGTACCGAAGTGTTAGGTGTCACGTATAAGAAAAAGTGAATGTGGCCTCAGGCACTCGCAGATCGTGTGTTGATTTACTTTCAGCTGTATTGATATGCCTTCATTTGGATTTCAACTATTCCAAGCTGTCACAAAATAAGTAACAGGTTGTTGGTTAGATGGCTACATGTCCGTACCCAGGAATTTTTTTTTTTCGGGGAGGTTTTTGTGTAGAATGGCAAACCATGGCAACTGGTGGTCATTGTGATGTAGTGTAAATACTTTAGTGTCGCCTGAAAAATTAGAAATTTCCCAGGGTCCCAGAACCCCCTCAGCCCCCCCCCCCCCCCCCTCTAGTTGCACCTCTGGATGGCTAATATTGGATGTGGAGTGCAGTGGGTACGGTTTTCTTTTTCTTCTGTATCATATGTCAACAAGCAACACACCATATTTTCTTAACTCCGATTCACGCTTTGGCATTTCTTGCTTTTATGTTCACGATCATCCTCAATTTTTTATTGTTTTTGGTATTGCACACCAGTATATTGACTTTCATACTTTTTATTTTTTGAGTGTGCTCATTCTGTAGTCAAAACTTTATGGAAAAAAGTTAACGCTAGATTTAGGGTATATTTACACACAAGTAAGTTTCAAGCAATGCTCTGCTTAGGCTGCATGTTCATGGCTGTTTTTCTTCCGGTCAAATTGTCTTTAAGGCAAGAGCAACGCACGGAGCGTGCACTGTGCTGGTTTTTTACACTTAGCGAGGCCCACTAGTGTGCAGTCTCCAGTTTGCCTTGCACATACATTTCCTCTACGTGTAAACAGGAGCTTTTGCGTATCATGGACACTAAAAAAAAAGTGTTTCTGCTTGATCCTACCACGGCAGTTGGTCAATTTCGGTTGCAGATAGCAGCCATTAGTTCATCGTTCAGCCAGAGTGCTGCACATTAAATTGGGTCTTTTTGGACAGCTTCATATCCACTACAGTGTAGACCGCTTATAACGTAAGTCGCGGGAGTTGTAAAAATCCGCTCTATAAGCGGTACCGCGTTATAACCAAAGCATGCTTTTTTCGGCCTTTGCCTATGTCAAAAGGGCAACCCATTTTTCAAAAGCAATTTACTACACTTTTCACTCGCAGACACATTCAACACACACGGAAACAAAGTTTTCAATTACGGCATCAGCGGAGGAGCGCCGTCATTTTCGTCTGGCGATGCTTGCGAACAGCGCTGCGAACAATTTCGTCTTCCACAAAGCTTAAGCACTGAAGCGATTTCTCCAACAGCATACTCTCCAAGTTGAAGCGAAGCCAGACTTCGATAGGCTCGTCGTCGACAGCGCCGCTTTCTCCGCACACCACTTTGCAGCTGATGCCATGGCGATCTTTGAAACGCTGAATCCACGCGTTGAGTGGATTGAAGTCGTCGTGGCCTAAAAGAGCTCCGAGACACTTGTTGGAGCATGGGGCCACTTACTGGGATGCTCTGAGCCCTAACTTCGCGGAACCACCTGAACAGCGCTGCGTACACGTCTTCGTATTTTACGTACGTATTCTCTTCCGTGACAGGGAAGACGAATCTTGCTGCAGTTGCTGCCGCAGTTTGTCCTTGTTTTTGTAGATGGTCGACACGGTCGTGTCGGAAGCGCCGTATTTCGCCGCCACCGACGCCTTCTTTAGGCCACTCTCAATGTCCCTTATGACGCATTCCTTAATCTCCAGCGATAAGGCACGGCGGTTTTTCACACCGCTTGAAGACGCCGCCGACGCCACGGCGACAGGAGCTACGCAACACACGTGCTCTGGGCTCTCAGACGGCAACGACACCACAGAACACCTACGACACGGCGAAGCGCACACAGCAAATCCAAAGAGGCGGGAGACGCTCCCTGGATTTCGTGCCGACCGGTTGTGCGCCCGCGCGCTCGCGACCTTCGGCGTCATCGTAGCTCTGGCCGACTGGGCTCGCCCTGCGTCATCTCCTGTCGCCGACGACCTTCGACGCAGGGGCGGCGCCAGGATGTTTTTACTGGGGGGGCAACGACGAAAAGTGAGTTCCTCCGGGGGGGCAAGCCGTCGGTTGCTAGCTCTGCTCCTACTAGGTTTTCAATATATGCTTCCGGGCACTTGGGTGGGCATAGGGGGGGGCAGGCGAGAATTTTGGGGGGGCTCCAGCCCCCCCTTGCCCCCCCCCCCCCTGGCGCCGCCCCTGCTTCGACTACAGCGCAGCTCTGATTTACTGGTCCTGCTCTATGCCATCTACAGACGCCGACAACATCTCTCGCAAGTGTACCCCGTCCTCGGACTCCAGTGACCGTTCTTCCATCTTTCCTGTCCTCCTATCCCCTCATTCGCTCGGAGGATTTCAAGCTGGACGGTTGTGCCCTCGCGATCTCCGACTTCAGCGTAGCTCCCGCCGACTGGTTCGCCCTCCGCGGTCTCCTGATGCCGTGCAGCTCTCGCATTGTGGCACCCCGCCCTTGGACTGCTTCGACCGGATCCCCACTTTCCTATCTCCTTCTTTTTTCCTCTCGTTGGCTGGCGGCTTCTTCTCCGTCTATTTTCCTTCTATTCTTTTTATCCCTCCTTCCTTCTCCCTATATCTTTTATTCCCCATATCCCATTCCTCTGCTGACCTGTTGAGGTGTCCTCGTAAGGAGAGACAGTTACGGGTCGGCACCTTTCCTTTTCTTTTCTTCTGATATAACCACTTATATATATCCTATCCCCTCAGTTTGTTGTTGCTTCTTCTTCCTCTTTTCTATACCTTTACTTCTACCCTTTTATCCCTCCTTACCCCCATCCCTTGTGAGCTCTGTGACGGTGTCGCTCACTGAAGCAGACAATAACGGGGCTCACTTTTCTCTTCCTTTCTCTTAAGAACCACTCCAAATCCAAAGAGGCAAAAGAAGGAGGTTGAGAAAAAAAAAGCATGCTACCGCTTCTCTCCCCCACTCCGCACAGCGTGCACCCGGATTGGACGCTGCCACAGTCGCCACGGTGACGAAAACACGCTCCCTCCTTCCAAGGTCTCCCTGACTCCCTCCCTACTACTGTACCCTCTCTTCTCCTCCGCAATGAGGCACTGCGCCGTGCTCCCGACCGGATTGCAGAAATTAGGTGCCTTTTCTCATATTCTAACCACTACCACCACCTCCGCAATGTTTGACTTTTCGCGGCGGTCTCCACGTGCGCCCTCCCGCTCACACTCCCAACGTTCCGGCGCGCCGAACTGCTTGGCTTTGAAAGAGGAAAAAGGAAGAAAAAAGCGCTGTCCCGTTCTGCCTCTCTTAAACGAGGGCGCCTCCACAGTTAAGCGCAGGGAAGGGGGGATGGGAATGAAAGAGACAGAAGAGGTAAGAGTAGAGTGGTGAAAAGCATTCGCACCGCATCACATAGCGTGCGTCCGAAACCGCTGCGATAATCCGCAACCATCAGGAAAAGCCGCCGGGAAGGCCGGAGAATTAATTCACCGAAAAAGAAGAGAATGAGCCTAAGAGGCGCATAAAATGATGAGCGAACACACTCGCGTGACCACAAAGTGGAAGCACGAGAGAGGGAAAAAAAAGCCGAATGTTTTCAGTTCAACGAGAGTAAAAAAAAAAAAAAAAAGCTGAACGGACTCTTGGGAGAACGCGCGTGGGCACACAGCACAGGGACGAAAGAGGGGAACAAAAAAAAAAGAAACATTGTTCCAGTTCAACGATAAAAAAAGGAGAAAAAAAAACTGTTGAACTTACAGATTAGTGTCCTGTTGACCTTGCTGAAATAATCCAGTGGGGCACAGAACACTGCAAGGGCAGATAGCCCGAAGACGAAAAAGAAGGAAAAAATAAAGTTCAGTTCAGCCAAAAAAAGCAGGGAAAGAAAAAAAAGAATAATGTTTAGCGGAACACAAAGGTGAGAGTTCCGAGGAACTCGATGTGTGAAACCGGCGGGACCGTGGTGCCTTCAAAGGTGATCGTGAGGCACCTGCCTCGTCGGACGCAGGAGATGACCGGGACAGCTGAGTCGAGGCTGGTCACGATTTCCTCCAAGTCAAGGGATGCGCCGACGCCATAGACGGTTCCAACGCAGCTGTTTACCGTGAGTAGCTTTCCCCTGACGTGGGTGTCGCAGATCCGGCTCACTTGGAGCAGGGGTGTGGGATCCGCGAAGGGCTCGATGTCCACAGCGACGACGTTGCGCCGAAAATTGACACGGACGCGTCGAGTGGCCGAGAAGCCGGAGAGGAAGACTCCGATGGCTTCGCGGGTCGTGGCGAGGTAGTTGGCCTTCTTGCCAACGGGCGGTAAAGGATGGTGCCGCCGGGAAACCGTACCGACCGTACGGTTTGGACCCCTGTTCGACGCCGTGGCCTCTCCAAAAAGTTGCTCAGCAGATACTTCGGTCCGTATAAAGTAATACGCCGTGTGAGCGACGTAAACTACGAAGTGGTTCCGGACGCTACGTCGTCACGATGGGCACAACGAAAACAACCGACCTCTGACATAGTTCACGTGGTGCGCATGAAGCCCTATTTTGCGCGTTCCTAAAAGACCACTTTTAATGTGTTTTTTATTTGTGCTCTGACAATTGCCTCATCATTGGTGAACTTATCGCGTCTGACATTTGATTATTGGTGCCCTTTTTCATTGTTTAACCTACTGTGTTTTGGTTTTTTTTTTCAATAACTTTACAGCATCGGGACGATGCTCTTTCTTTTTTTTGTTGAGGAGGAATATTGCCACCTACTTCTAGTAGTGGGTCGTATGCCAAGGTGAAGGCTCACACCACGAAGAAGAAAGAAGTGCGCGTGAACCCCCGCTCTAGCAAACAAGCCCAACCAACGCGCTTGGTTAGAGCCCTGTTGCTCGGACATCAATAGACCTTGTCGACATCCCCTGGAGCGACGTGACAATATATATATATATAATGTGGAAAAAAGTTTACACCTAAGGTCTTGTTTTTACGTGCTTGGCACAATATTAATGAGATCTAACAGACACTAATGCCACGGAAAGTATAGGGGAAGTTATTAGACCGAATTGTAAGGTAAATGTGAAGAAAGAAAAGTGGTTGAAAAGATAACTTGCCGTGGGCAGGAACCCAGCCTGCAACCTTCGAATAACACGTTCGATGCTCTACCACTGAGCTACCATGGCGGCTATCCCCCCAGCCACTTTATTGGGTATATATGTGAATTTAAACGTGGGAGTGTCAGTCAGCGCCACCAGTAGCCGACGCGGCAACGCGCGCTGATGCGTTCATCTGCCACGCGTACTTTGCTTCAAGGAGAGGAGGAGGAGGAGGAGGAGGGGGTAAACGTTTACGCATGCGTGCGTTTATCATACGGTGGGGAGAATCGTGTGCCTTGGGCTTTCACCGGAACGACTCTGTTGTAGTTACAGGGCGCACAAAGGTCTTGTCCTCCCTTCCTTTCTTTTTATTCGTGCGCTTGAACTGACAGTTATACCATGCATATCCAACTAGCCCAATTTTCGATTCTGTTGCACAAAGGTCATTGTATTCGCTGCACAGTCTCTGTTTGCGAAAAGGGCGCGCTTTTTAGACACAGCGAAGTAACGCGGAGTAACAACAGAGGCACTTATTCGCGTTCATCTGTACCTGTGAGTACGTTTCTGGCGTCATTTTTGCGTGAGCAACGTGCGGCAGTTTTGATCTGCATGCTATTCTTCGAGTGACATTCCAACTTGCTGCTATCACATTTATTGCTTCGCCTTTGCGGCAAAGCTCTAACTTTTCCCCCGCCCTACAATAAGGCTCACTTGGGCGATGTAGGTTGCACTAATAAATCATAAACAAATAAATTAATAAATAAATAATTAAGGGTGTATCGCCTATTCCTTACGACGCTTGTCTTTGTATTGTGATTTCCTTGATTTGAATCGACAAGAAAATATAGTTTAGTATATCTTGTTGACGTCAACACAACGTTCGCCGCGTGACGCCTGCTGCTACTTCTACTAGGCCGGCGACAAAGTTACAGGTTAGAACAAGATTGCATGTTACGAACCAACCTCATTATTATGTTTTTCTTAGGTTTCTGTGCACTCTACGTGGGTTATTAGGGGCCGAAAACGGCTACAGAGCAAAGCATAGCTTGTAGAACTATTCATTCGCGTTCGCAGGAGGTCAAGAGCAAGGTACCAGACGTCTACCCGGTGTACCTAAGCAAACACTGCGACATTGAAAAAAATGTGACAACAACGCCGGACACCTTGGAGGAGAAGGGTAGCCCGAGGAAGCGACCGGTCTGTCATGACAATCAAACCAGTAACGGCTCACCACTCGCGGCTCAAAGTCCGTTGCCGATGACCAGGTCCAGCAAAGTTGTCCATCCACCCGCGAGTGACCCCACTGTCAGTGAGGATCGATTCTGCCAGGAGATTATCTCCGAGCTACGTGAGATGGATGAGTACAAGCGAGATCTGGCAAAGGTCCGAATTTGGCAAGTTCTGTTTGAAGTCAAGTACATGGACCAAAAGCAGGCAACCGGCTCCAGCGAGGAGCTCCAGTGAAGACAGCCGCCGGGTATTGCCACAGCACCGCGCCTCAGCTAAAGAGCAGCATTTTTTATGTGTGCTTAGAGGGAAATGCGTTTGTGTGCTAACATTTACGTTTTACATTTTTTGCTAGTAGTGTATAAGGTTACCACGTTCACTATTCTCGCTTTGTGATTCCATTATTATTTTTTCATACTATTATTTTTACATTTCACTTTTCGGTTTCCCTGAATTATAGGGAGATTAATTTGCTCTAGTCTTTTTCATATATATCACGTTTTGTTTTGCTGTTTTATATTTTCCATTTTGTTACCCACTTCCCTTTGTAGTGTGATTGAGGGTAACAAAAATAAATAAGTAAAAAATACATAAAAATGGCCCCGTATCTGCATGTCAATCTGCAAATGTCGTCGAAAGACGATAGTTTTGCGTGTGGAGAGAGTGAACAAAACATTTATTTGATGTTCTGCGCAAGAAAATCGGCGTATGGTATTCTGGAGGCGCTGCGTTAGAGTGCCTCGAGCGTGCAGCGGAGGCTAACGAGCACATCAAGTCACGTGACACGTGAGACATGAGCGCCATCTGGCAGTTCTCTTGGAAAACGAAGCGCGCAGCTCTGAGACGGGCGTGCGTGCCTGTCTCAGAGGTAACGCAAAGTGACGGGTAGGTGCCACCACCATGTCGTCTTAGCAAAGAGTTGAAAATACTTGCCTTTTCGTGCAAGCGTTCCATGATTAGCGCAGCGTGATAAATGCTACGGTCCTTAGAATTACTTATGTATGCCTTTTCTAGGAAAAGACGCACATGCAGGATATATAAGTGTTGTTATGGTGCCTAAAATATGCGCAATAATCGATTTTTAATTGACAATCACACAAAAATGAATGTTGAATCTTGAGCAACATTGGTGGGCGCTGCGGATGGGGTCGGCCGTTTGGAGTACTGGCTGGTGTCGTTTAGAATACTCAGTACTGTTAAGGATGGACAAACAGACAAAAGTACAGACAGACAAACACACCAAAATATTTGCGTCGAAGGTCCCAAAAAGACTATCGTCTTTAATAAACTTTCTAATATCATCCACTTAACTTAGTGTATTTATCTTCCTCAGGCGTTAGCCGTCTAGTGGAGTCCAGTCATTTCCCTTAATGACCAGCGGTTCTCTCCGCTGTTCACATCTCCTGAGCCTCGGCATCCACAACACTGTCGACGAACTCATCGAAGCGTATCGCACAGCACAGATTCAGAGACTTCGCGGTAGCAAGACCGGCCGCTGGTTACTCGTTCCCATAGGACTCGCCGCCTGGCCATTGAGCGCAGACCCGGTCTCTATACCTCCGATTTTACGTCGACGTTTTCTCATCAAAGCACTGCCGAAAAACATGCTTGCAGGACACCACGACGGTAGACGGCGAGCACGAGCTTTACACGACGACTGCGCCTCGCGGCCCGATGTGACCTATGCGGACGCGGCCCGCTACCCCTCTGAACCAAGTGGGTACGCACTTAGCGTAATAACTACTCGCACCCCACTCAACACCGACGCAATCTTGCGAGTAGCTGGCTCTGTCCGTGCCCTCCACCCCGCCGAAGCCGAGGAAGCGGCCATAGCTCTCGCGGTGTCCTCCAGGTTCACTACGATCCTCGGCGACTTGAAAACAGCTATCTCCCATTTCACTCGCGGTACCGTTGCTCTCAGTACCTTACGGCTCCTTGAGTCCCTCGCCTACCTCGAAGACGAGGATCCGCCTCCCATATCTGGGTCCCGGCGCACGCAGGAAACCCGGGGAACGAGGCCGCCTACCAACAAGCTCGAGAATTCGTCAACCGAGCGGTGGGCCCCGCCACGAACCCAGAGAACACCGGCGAGCCCCTCATATCCTTTCACGAAATTGCCCAGCACTATCGCCTCGCACGTCGAACAAAACCGCCGCCGCATCCCACACTCACGAAACCTCAAGAAATCACATGGCACCGCCTCCAAACGAACTCGTTCCCGTTCCCGCGGGTGTACGCACACATTTGCCCCGATCTGTTCTGTCCGCATCGCTCAAAATGTGCTCCGTCGCCTCCCTCTCTCATATACTATGTGACTGCAGCGAGGATTCACCCCCGCCTGATCTCCAGACCACTGCCTCGTCCGAGGCATAGGAAAGAGTACTCCGAGATACGAGCCTGGAAGTACAGCTCCGGGCCATACAGCGAGCTGAGGAGGTGGCAGCCATATAGTTTTCTAAAATTAACTAGAGGGGACTCTGGCACTGCGATCGTTTAGCGACCATGGGAATGATGGGTAGTACACACGTTTGCCTAGTCTTCGTACTTGTGGACGGCTAATCGTACTTGCGGCTTCGTTTATTGCTGTGTTTCGGTTTTATTTTGAAAGGAAGATTCAACCCTTTTGAAGTTCGTGACCCGATTTGGAAAGGTAAGTCTAAAAGAATAAGATGGTGAAGCGCAACCACTGAACATTTGCTAATATTTGTTTCGTGAGAAAACAGCTCCAATCCACACGAACACGCACGGAGCCAAAAGCAGGCCAGAAGTAGGAATATTAAACAAATGTGTGTACTACAGTCCCATCATTCCCATGCTCGCCGAAGCGCCGTGCGTTGCAGCTCCCATAGACACTAACGCCACAGTTCCCTCTAATGTATATTAGGAAACTCTATGGTGGCGGCCAGGAACGGCCTGATAGCCATTCCTCGATGAATTTTTTTCACTTAAATAAAGTTGTTTCTCTCCGCTGTTCTCTTTCGAGGCTGTTGCATATTATTTTAGTTTTCTGCTAATTAATTTTTATACCAATCCTCCTGCTTCCCTTGTCCAGTTCAGTAAGAATCAGTTGTGATTCGTTCCCTGAGTTACCCAGGTTACTAAGGTTCTCTCCATTAGCACGTATCTTAAACTCGCCCCAATCTAGGGGTCTGTAAACCTCTTGTAAGCACGCGGTGAATAGCATCGATACTATCGTGTCTCCCATCTTTACCAATATAAAGTAAACACCGTTGATTTACTTTTTCTTAGTTTTTCTGGCCACTCTACCAGGCCGACACATGACCTCACCATCACACCCACGCAATATTTGCTTTAGGTATTATTCATTCGTACTGAAATCATCAAATGGCGATTTCAGTACTTGTAAATAAAATAAAAGAACACTTTTTATTGGGATTCTGTCACTTTTTTTATGCAGGACTATGGTGGCTGTCAATCCGCTGTAGATTTCTGCCAGTATGCTTATATACGCTTTGACGATGTTCTGATTCCGCCGTGCCTGCATATATGCTGGTATACTTTGACCGAATCATATGCTTTCATATATTTTATGAGGGCTATGTATACTGAAGAGTTGTATACCACGCATTTCTTTATCATCTCATTGATAGTGTTATTTCTTCTATTTCTTTCTGGAGTTTTTCTTTTCTTGTTTGCTGTTACATGGATCGCATACATGAGGGGGCGTAGCCACACAATTTATTTCGGGGAGGGATGGGGGTAATACGTTCGGATGCATTTTTCTGCTGTGCGTGTAGTTCATGCACGTACAAAATGATAATTTTGGGGTGTGCGGATTAAGGCTATTAGGGGATTATGAAACGGTAAATAGCTGCTCACAACGGCCTACCTTTTGTCATCGGCTCTCCGGAGTTATAGGCGCAAGTAAGCAGTTCACAAAATGCAACATTTGCACGTGAAAATAAGAATAGCTTATTCCGTATAACAAGTACCGCACTCTTCAAGGGCAGGCGCTTTTCATGGTATGCCGGTCCTGCAATCACGTATCCTCCTTTTGTAGCTGATTGAATTTATCACATTTTTGAACCGAGCGGCAGTTTTTGGTGTTAAGTTTCATTTTTTGTTATTCTTTGCTGCCTTATAGATTAACTATTGATCTCTTAAGTGGCGTTCCAATGACTTTTCCGTTTTGTATAATGTTGGTAACGATGCTTTACTTCGCATATTTGCAAAATTTGACGCTGGTTGCTTTATTTTGTGTTTGCTTGGTTAAGATCGTCTCAACAGCTTAAGCACTTATCATTAAAATATTTGGATTTATCAGATACTTCAGTGCAGCTCACATTGCTATTGCTCCCAATATTGTCTTGTGCGGTCCGCAGTGGTCTGTAAGAGAGAGAAAAAGAAAGTAATGAAATATCAGTGCACGAACGCACACACACACACACACACACACACACGCACACACACGCACGCACGCATGCACCCACGCACACATGCACGCACGCAAGCGCGCGTGCGCGCGAAATATTATATAGCGGCGTTTTTTTGCACCTCTATGCTCAAGGCACTGAAGAGCGGGTAATTCAAGTGAAATACATCTATAACGCACATTCCAGCCGAATTTCCGCTCGCTTGGTCCTGGCCGGTTTCCTCTTGAATGCTGTAAATGGATGGAGAAATAACTATAACCAGAAACTTTTTGTCAAAGAAGGCTATAGACCGATGGGAAAACCACGGGATCGAGCTCGGACGCTACTGGTCTGGTAAACGTGTAAGTACATCCGTAATCCTTCCGTTCCCGCTATCGATTGCTACACCTATACTGGTGAACTCGGCGCACTGTGGCACTATGGGTGCAAGAGCCATATATATGCTCTTACTTGTAGCGGGTCGCCGACGATTTCCAAGGAGTCGTTAAAGCAACCGTCCCCTCTCTGCCAGCTGCGAATGGCGCGAATCCGCTCCGGCTTATAGAACTCTGGAAAGCTGGCCAACGCGTAGAAGCCGACTAGAAGAGAGAGACGGAGATAAAAGAACAGCGGTGCAACTGAGTAGGGCGAAAAATATGCTTTAGCTGCTTTCTTTCTTTCAACTTGTGCAACGCTAAAAAGAAACACGCCGAGAGCTAAACACAAATATAGAACACCATGGAAATCAGTCGACTGCAGAATTAATGTCGCAATAATGAATTGCACATCACGTATGCACCTAATGTGTTCCTTTGTGACGTACATTTGTGCCTATAATTATTATGCTCCTATATTATAAGTGAGGTGATAGCGCGGCTCACATGCTTGATTCATGACGTATGCTCTTCAAATGCATATATTTAAATTTAGGGTGAAATACATGAACCCAATCCGTGTTTCAGTACGTTTTGCGTTGAAATATACATTAACTTGCATGTGATTTTCGTGCTATCCCATCATTTATTCCTTGGAGTAAAAAAAAGGCATTCATTCAAAAAAGGAGCTAAGAAGCTAATGTTTTAGCAAATTTTTTAGTTTTGAGATTAACTGGCAATGAAAATTAAATTTTCATTGCCAGTTAAAAACTGTTAAATCTGTTAAACTGTTAAATTTGAAAACCAAGTCTTCATGTGGTGCAGACCAGATTCCAAACGCCTTTTTACGCAGATATGCCGAAATACTTGCTAAGTTTCTTGTAGTAATATTTCGTACTTCTTTATCCACTGGGAAGCTGCCGAGTGACTGGAGGATGGCTCTGGTTGTTCCCGTTTTTAAAAAAGGTGACCGGTCCAGCTTTCAAAATTACCGTCCGATATCTTTAACGTCTCAATGCTGCAAGATCATTGAACATATTATTTCCAAACAGATTTTTGAATTTCTAGACGAAAATGCCGTACTAACAAATTTTCAACATGGTTTTAGAAAAGGTTATTCCACGGCAACCCAATTGGTGACAATAATTCATTCGTTCGCAGCGTGTCTTGACAATAACGGCCAAATTGATGCTATATTTTTAGATTTCAAAAAAGCTTTCGACAAGGTACCACACGACAAACTAATAGCAAAACTTAAAAACATTCACATTCCGGATATTTTTGTTTCCTGGATTGCAGCCTACCTATCCAACCGCCAACAGCTTGTAAAAATTAACGAAGAAGAATCTCGGTGTCTTCCTGTCACCTCTGGGGTTCCACAAGGTAGTGTTTTGGGACCATTGCTTTTTTTGTTGTATATTAACGATTTAGTAACTGTTGTTGATCCTACTGTTCAAATTCGATTGTTCGCTGACGACTGTGTTTTGTTTCGGGAAGTCACATGTACTAATGATCACAACGAACTCGAGAAAAACATTGAAAACGTGCGGGAGTGGTGTGTAGAATGGAAAATGGAATTAAATTTGGAAAAAAGTGTATCTCTGTGTAACGAGAAAGAAAAACCCTAGTGAACACGTGTATAAATTAGGATCGTCTTCTCTCACACAGGTTGACAGTTATAAGTACCTCGGCGTTACGCTAACAAACAACTTATCATGGAACATGCACATAGATAATATTTGCTCGTCTGCCTTTCGGAAATTATGCTTCCTAAGATATAAGCTCAGAAATTCCCATCCAAACGTAAAGCTTCTTAGTTATTTCACTTTCGTTAGGCCGAAGCTGGAGTATGCGAGTATCGTGTGGGACCCCCATACTAAACAAAACGTTAAAAAACTTGAAAGGATTCAGCGGAAGGCCATTCGGTTTGTTTATTCTAGGTTTTTGCGAACGGACTCCCCCACAGACCTAATGCTAGCTAATAATATTCCTTCCCTTCAGGATCGTAGAAAGAAGTCCCGCCTTGATTTTCTGTCTCTTTTATATAATCGCAAACTTTCCCTTGATCCAACCCCTTTTCTTTCTCCATTAAACACAAGACCGACAAGACATCACCAACCAAATGCACTAACTCCGTACTTCGCGAGAACGGACACGTGCAAATTTTCATTTTTTCCACGCACCATTTCAGACTGGAACCAGACAATCGAATCTAGTACTTGCGATACTGAGTAACTGTGCACTGTTTTGTTTTTGTTTTGCGTGTATTGTATTTCTCTTTGTATTACGCCATGCCCTCCTGCTTGGACTGAAGTGTGGTCCGCAGTATGTATTAAATAAATAAATAAATAAATAAATAAATAAATAAATAAATAAATAAATAAATAAATAAAATGGACTTTTGTGAAAGTGTGCTGCAGTGCATGTGTGTCCCTGGCATACCCTTCTCTGCTACGAGGAAACGGGAAGTTGCGATACGGAGAGTTCTGTTTGTTCAAGAAATATGTTATGCGGAGAAAATGCTGGGGTGATGCACGCGTCTGGTCGACTTCTTCACCTTTCTTCTTTTCACACGAGTGAACATGTCAAGTCACATTTCGTGGCCCTTATGTCACCCAATGCTACGTTTTTGATATTTTAATTTTCTAGTTATTCATGCAGTGACAGGACAGTCACACGTTGCAAGTGTCTTTCCGACTTACAGTGCTCAACAGCAATTACAGTTATCACCGCGCTATAGAGGGTGTTTGAATATCATAGATTCCTGTAGCAGTAGTTCTGGTTGCCATCACATGCGCGAGAGTAAAATGACCTGAGGAGAAACTTCACGCTTGATGCGATTTGCCGAGCGGCACGTTGCCGTCGACTCCTGTTCTGGCCATACCGATGCTGGCGAAATAGTGTGAACCGCTCGGCTATGTTGATGGCCCTCTAGGGAAACGGGTCGTGGCTCCGCCCGTATACGCTGAGGCCGAGACGGCGAAGGCCCACAGCTCGTGAACTGATTCGGAACATTTTACCTTTGCATTTAGCCTGTGTGGTCTGACAAACCTGGAAATTTCTTAAAATGCACTTGAGTTGCGTGTCTCATCGCAGCCGCATACAATTTGGAAAATTATAGTCGAAACCGTGATTTTGTTTACTGATGTGTTAATGAACCATGCCACATGTTTAGTTCATGCGAAAACTACAAAATCCTTCTGAACCCTAGGACCTCCACATTTTTAAATCCTGATGAATTCTGTACATATTGCAATGCTATATCCACACTGTTTGCGTGCTTTTGCTCAGAGTTAAACATGCTTCTAATGGCTCCACTCAAGGATAATGCGAAAAATATGTCGTGCGAAACTTTACCATGGCACACTATCGACAAAGCTATAATCATTTTCGTTGGATAAATCGAGCCATATGCCAAGAGCTCAGTTTTTGTCATATAAATAATCAGTCGGCATCCCAAACAAATCATGTTGTGTGAAATTTGTGGACAATTTCATGCGACAATATTTGTAAAAAGAAAGCGGACAGGAGCTTCAGTCGCTTTAGTGCCTTCCTGCATAAGTAAAGGAAACGCATCTTGTCCGTTTACAGTTATTTGTTGCAGGGTGGCAAAACATCGCATGCCCCAGGGAATATGCAGTTGCTACAGCGACTTTTGCTTACCACAGGAAAGCAAACGCCCAACGACAGCGCCACTGTATTTTCGAGTTGCGTGTTCGTTAATGGGCTCCGAGATGGTGGATGCGCGAACACGCCGTGCGCCCACCATCTCGGGGGCCATGGTTCGGAGAGAATAGTCTACATGACGTCAGGTTGGCGGAAGTGATAGCTGAAAGTGCTCCGGATGCGCTGGAAACGGCATGTTTGCCGATTTGCAGGCCATACAAGATCCAACTGTTGCATTAATTACATTTGCATCATGCCCTTCCGCTGCATACAAGTTGTAGTTCCCGCAAGTTCCTCTTGTTCACATTTAACTATTTCATTTACCTGTTGTGAAGATGCTCCATGGGTGATGACCCCTCGGCTCTCTTGAGCGTGTACGCAGAGAAATCGGACGCTAGTGCGAAACAGGGATACAGACAGAGTGACGCTGTGAATTGGCGTTAGCCCATTCATTCTGACGAGCAAGGAAGCCAAACTTAAAACCGCACTCGTATCGAAGGTAGAACTTTCAGTATTAGTGGGCTATGCACGCTATAAGCGTTGTGACGCATAAACAACTGTGCGCTAAGAAATATATGGAAGCATGCAATTATTTAACCCATGGCATTGTCCGGGAACCCTTGCTGAAATGTCACGGCGACTGCATCGTTGTGAGTGCAACGGTAAAAAAATAATCTTTAGCAGGATAATCTATTGCTGGAACTGTTGGTTGATATATACTTGAAGAAACGAAAAAAAAAGCAGCGTACAGACGCGTTGATGTGACAGAGGAGCGGGTACAGACTTTCACCCAGGCGTCGGTGAAGGAAGAACGCTAGGCACGCTTTTTGCTCCCACAAAGAACACAGGATTTATTTATACAGGTGTGACCAGACTAGGCATGCAGACGCGCCTTTAGATGCAACAGAAAGGCAAGGAGGTTAACCAGATGCACGTCCGGTTTGCCACCCGGCACTGGGGAAGGAATGAAGGGGGAGAAAGGAGATAGGAGAGAGGGCTGCAGAAAGATGCACACAATCACGAACACACTCGGGGGAGCACACGCAGTCTACAGGTGGTCCCTCAGGTTTGTTGTCTTGAAGTAATGAAGGAACGCTTTAGTCGCTTTCTGCGCAATTGAGGCACACGCCCAAGTTCCCAGAATCTTCTGCATAAAGAATGGTCTAGAGTCCAGTTGGTTCAAAACCATCCGGAGCTGGCATCGCTGCGTGTCGTAGCAAGCGCAGCTGCACAGCACGTGTTCGATGGTCTCTTCAGCTCTGCAGGAGTCGCATGTAGAGGTGTTTGCCATACCAACGCGAAAAGAGTACACCTTTGTGGATGCAACACCCAACGAAAGGCGGCATAACAGTGTCGCATCGAAGCGGGGAAAGTTGCGATGGTAGCTGTATCTTTAAAGAAGGATCCAGTTTATATAAGTGACACCTTTGGAAGCTGTTAGGCGACCAGAACGCGCGTGTAAGATGTCAAGGCTATTAAATGCGACATGACAGGCCTAAGCGACGGCAGTTCCAGCGCACTCTCAATGCGCTTCTTTTATAGCTGTCTGTGCTCACTGTTCAGACGTCTTTCAGAGGACGCGGACTGCATGTCCCAGCGACGCCGATGCACGTTTCCTGCAGCGTACACAGGCACCTCTCGCGTTTCGGCAGGATGTGGACCACGTTTGAACGATACGCAGGTGAGCGTCTCTTGGAGGCCATGTCCTTGCTCTGCCGGTAATAACTGCCCGTCCGCCACCCGTCACGTAAGGGCTGCAGTGGCGCTGCTCCCTTAAGTGGCCATTGTGTGTCTTCTCGGATGTCCTACTGATTGTCAACCACAACCCTTAGGCACACACCACACAGCACACCTTCGAATCCCACAGTACAACATTCGCTTGGATGCCGCATGCTACCATCCACAGCTGTAGAAGCCCAGTTACCACTGCCTGGTCGCAGCCAGGTCTAAGATCCCACAAACCACTGTAGGAAGGCCCCGCTCCGTCGTGGACCAGTAGGCGAGCTGGGCTTCCCTTCTGCCTGGCTTTTCGATCATTCCAGCGATCATAGAGGGCGCAACGGTGGGTCAAAATGGCGGACGGGACAGTGATGTCGCAAGCGTGCACGTCAGCGTCGCAGAGCGTGAAGACGCGTTCATGACTACTGAGAGAACGAACTGCGACGCAGGTTATCACCGTGCGACAGCTTCGGAGCACGGCTGCATGGCGCCGCCTGGGTTGCTGGAATGACCGATTAGCGAGGGAGGGCGCTCACAAACAGGACTCCGACATTGAGAGCACTCAGCCCTCCCGAGATTCGCCAAGTGAAAGTTACGGCAAAGCTCCTTTCATAATTTATTGCAGTACAGACGTCGAAACTATGATGGTGACCAGTCGAACTCGAAACACGCGCACACGCACACGATCAAACATTCGAAGCATGCAAGAAAACTCAAAGTACTGTTCCACGTTTACTCCGCTAGTTAGCTAAGTTGCACCTGGGCTTAGTGCATCGCTGTTTTTGTCGTCTCGGCTTTAGCTTATTCAGCTGTGCGCCGAGCACTTCAAAGCGATTTTTTGAAACATAAAGTTGGGCTTTTTAAGAATAGGTAATGGTACTGCTTCGGCACACTATATGAGACACTGCCGCCCCGGTCTCTAGTGCCCCAAACGGTCCCTCAATTTTTATCTTTGCGATAGCCAGGCAAACGCTACCACGGCCAGGATTCGATCCCGTGATATTCGAATCAGCAGCCGAGTGCCTTAGCCACGAGACCACCATGATGGTTTTGCTAAAACATGCATTCCAGTAACATGGTAAGCGCAGCGCAGTATGTCGGTGAAACGGCAACGTTAAAAAGTATACGAACAAGCTCAAAGCCCCTATTTCATCCTTCAAGAAAAAAATGCCACGTACATCTAAAATTTTTTCAAACTGTATACAGTAAGCGACGCGATTGCGTGTTATTAGCTACTCGTAAACACGACGATGTAGTGTATACACATCGCCTCAACGATAAAATACTGTTCGCACGCAGAAGCGCAACAAGCCCACCCATTGGCGTCGTTCAGAAAACTAACTTACTGCAGCTTTTATAAATAACTTGGAATATTGAGACGAGACCGCACAAAACGTGTTAATCTGAGGAGCAGACAAACAGTGATGTGCGTGTTTCTGTGAAAGCACAAATCTATAGAAAGAAGTCCTGAGCCCTTTCGACTTCTGAGACGGCGCTGCGTTTATACTGAATGCACGCATTGATCACAACTGGCATGTTTACGAACACTTCAGTTTAACAGAGATGTCAGGTCACCTTTTCGCTTGAAAGATTTATTTGGCAAGCAATTATATAGAAAGCCTAATTACCACGGGCATAATGGGTTAAAAATTTGTCAATGAAAAATAGAAAGGTAAAAGGGGTAAAACACGAAAGGGAGGGCGGATGAGGAGAGAAACACATTAGGGAAGATTTTCATTGCTCATCAAGCCAAACTGCCGATATTATTATAAAGTGCCGATAGAATTATATCGTGGAGGCTTCGTAGCTGCGGAAATATTTGACCACAGCAGAACGGTGTTTTCGCTAATATACTCACATTCTAAAGAAGTGAGTTTCACCGCGAGTATTGAGCAATGAAGTTGTAATCTTGTACGAAGCAAGACTGGCAGCTAGCTGTTTTAGATACGATCTCGCGTTACTGTACAAAAAAGACAGCTCTGCCCCAAAGGCCAAGCAATGAACGCGATAGCAACAAATCGAAAAATCACGCGCAGAATAGAAAGCAGATCGAAACGTGCTCCACCTTTCTCACGCACAGATGACGCACAAAATGTACTCACAGGTACAGATGCACGCAAATAAGCGTCTCAGTTGTTACTTCTTTGTGTCTGAAAAGCACGCGCTTTTCGCAAACGGAGACATGCAATGATAACAGTGATATTTGTGCGCCCGGTAACTACAACAGAATCGTTCCAGGTAAAGCCCGAGGCCAGCCAAGGCGTACGATTCTCCCCTCCTACCCACCGCGAGATCAGGGCGCGCGATAGAGCGTCGCTCCCCTCCTCTAAGTGGGGCAAAATGCGCGTGGGAGATTAGAGCATGCGCCGCCGCGCCCTCATTGCGCCATGTTGCTAGTAATGCGGAAAACATAATTTGCCACAAGATGCTCGTGAGCAGCGGTAAGTGGTGGATGTAAATAGCTTGCCGTTTGAACAGTGAAGGACGTGCTTCTCGGTTGCGCAGTGGTAAACGCCTCGCACTCGCGATTGAGAAGACCCAAGTGCGATTCCGTGCGCAGGAGTCTTTTTCAGCTTTTTCCCCCTTGCATTTTCATATATATATAAATACGTATACATATACGGTGAGAAACGGTGACGCTGACGCCGGCGGCAAAATCCAGCCGAGAGTGTCCATATAATTTTTAGCGCAATAAAAAACTCTGGTGCAATAGAATACGGCAGCTTCCAGTCAGAGAACGGTTTTCGCAGAGTCTCGTCGCGTTGAGAGCGCAGCACGAAGACGAAACATTCACTGATGCCTGTCGAGACAGCGCGTGCGTCCGCGACCACGGTTAAAAGTTCACAGTTAATGAGGTAGCTGTTTGGGTTGGTTGGTTTGACATGATACACAATAAAAACAAAAAATACGAAGGCAAAGAAGAGGCTTTACACACAGGAGCACTGCCTTCAAACTATTCCATTTGAAAACAAGCAACATTATATATTGCTAAAAACGCTTGCTTGACATCAATATTTTATTCTGGTACCAACGTTTGTACTGGCACTTCCAGCCGCGTGCCAATAAACTTTGCTTCCGTGTGCCTCGGTATCTCGAAGCTGGTGAAAAGGTGTATGATGCGGTCGAGGGGGGGGGGGTAGTGATTATTAAAGAGAAAAGTATGACAAGAATGAAAAGTGAGCCCGGCAACTGTCTGCATCAGGCTGCGACACCTGATCAGCTGCTCCCAGGAAATGGATAATGCGGGATTAAAAGAGAAAAGGAAGCAAAGCTTGAGAGAAAAGTAAAAGATATGGAAATGGTGAGAGAATTCCATGGACAGTGGCCCAATTGTCGAGCGGTCGTCGAAGAGATCTCATCGGGGATGAAACAACCGTCAGGCACGAAATCCGTCGAGCGTCTCGGGGTATGCGAAGTTATGCCTGTCCAGTAATTTGCGTAGGTCTTGCCCTGAATTAGTGCGTGGCAGTTTCAACGATCAGCTAAGGAGGCGGGGCATCCCTCGCACGTACTCGTTAGCGTTTCTGGAGGCCTTTTGGGCCACATGGTACCGAAAACAACCATTTCGACACTTTCGAATAATACAGTAGCAGTCATTTTAAACATTCGCCGTTTTTCACGTCATCTCAATAGCATCAGTGAACGTGCAACCATTTGTTTTTTTTGTGTGTGCCAGATAAAGTGCGATATTTATGCAGATTAACTAGCACGTGTGGCCACAAGAAAGTGAGTGCGATAAGAAGCAATAAAAACACTTTCATTGACTGTGGAGAAGATAAATTTTGCAATCTGCATTTGGCTTGTAGTAGCAATTACGTTGACCAAACTGGACGATGGCCTAATGTTAGATCCCGGAAGCATCATTACAACGTGTTGGATATGAGAGGGGAGTTTTCAAATGTACACCGTAAGCCTTGCGCAGTTATGAGCGCGTGTTATCTTATTTACGATAGTTTTTCATTTTTGAGCAGACGTAAAAATCAGTTAACCAGTGTTATCATTGAGGCAAAGTTGATTGATAGATTAGGTGACGCACGTGTTTCAAAACCATCGATTGCTCTGTAAGAAAGACCTAAGTTTCTAGCACCACAATAGGAATTTTGTGCAGAAGGCACGCACGTCACGTGTTGCGGCTTTTTAGGTCACGTTTGGTTGCTTCTTTCCAAATGAAATGCTGTAGTAGGTCGGCGCTCGTGTCAAGCCTCTTTGCTGTCTTCGTCTTTCGTGCTTTTACCCTGTATCATAGTTGTTGCTCAAGCGACACCCCATCCGCCTGTCCCCGCGTTCCTCCATTCTTGTTCAAGACGGGCAGGAGATCTCCTTTCGGCTAAAGCAACATTCGATGATAGGTCTAATACGTGGGGGGGGGGGGGGTATGTTATCGCAAGCGCCATCCGAGTGATAAAGGTGGGTCTGACCTCTATTTCAGCCGAGATTGTTGGCGCCGCTCCCGCGTTTTTACCCGTGGCTGAACGTTGAATGCGCGGGGGGATGTTATTAATTTAGACTTTATGTGGAGCATGACGGCGACGGTAACGCTGATGGCAAAAACTTGTCTAGTGTCCATATGACTGCCATCACAATAAGACAATAAAAAATAGCAACAGGAAGTGAGAGAAAATATCGTCAAAGCACCTCAGTAGCTTTGAAAATTGAACACAATAATTTCATTTTCAAGCCTGGTCTGTAGCCAACTACTCGCGTGATTTCTGGCACAGCCGAGACGATGCTTTAATTGTATCGCAGAAAAATGTAGGTGAATGAAAACCGTAATAGACGCGGGAAGACAAAAATGACCAGTGTGATAATAGTCAGTATATTATTACACCAATTATGTCGACGTATGTGTTGCCCAATTTCAAATAAGTAAAAAAAACCAATAAAACAAATAATGAAACTTGCCTTGTTCAATAAAAGATCTTGGAACCACTCTGTCAAGCCTGTTTGCTTTCGAATAGGCAATCCTGTAAATATTACTGCAATCCCTGTAAATATTACTGCACGTCTGGTGGAGGAATGTTTTAATGTTCATTTCCCTATGGTCCCTCAAGAGTTCTTGCAGCCGCTGTCCACACGGGCTGTGTAAAGGAAGTAATTTTAAAGAAAATATTGATATGCAGGAATTGCACCGTTTCTCTCTCCAAAGACAGTAGTTATCATAAGCAATACACATAAACGTCAAAGCTGAACTACTGCATTGGTCGTCGAATGTTTCTAATTCGTGTGATGAACAAGTTGACCAATTTCTGGTTTTATAAGCTAGCCAAAACTACAATATTATTATGGGGCGGGCCGTAGTGGAGGATTGCGGATTTACTCCCTGGTGACCTTTAACGCTCACCTAAATACAAATGCCCCACACGTCGAAATAACTGCACAAGGTATTCGTATAAAACTCGAACTCGGGCCTTGTTGTACCGTACTATGTATATTCGAAATATCTGTATGTAGCAGATCATTATATATATATATATATATATATATATATATATATATATATATATATATAAATAACCACATAATAAATTTGTAGAAGCGGCTTTGTTAAGTTAGGGAGAAGATAGAGAACATAACAAACAAATGTTGTGCTATACCAACAAACACACATTAAAGAAACCTGAGTTTAGGGTCCTAGATTGTGGTAAGTGACCGCCTAGTTCGATGACTCACTCAGCAGCGGCGAACAGACGGATGGACAGACAGACAGACAGACAGACAGACAGACAGACAGACAGACAGACAGACAGACAGACAGACAGACAGACAGACAGACAGACAGACACAGATGGACGGATAGACAGACGGACGGACAAACGATTCACGGTTTACCGATAAAACCCTCCGAAGCTTCGCCCCTCTCATGATCATTCATTCCGTAAATATGCTGTGAACCTTTTCTAAAAAGTGCCATTGCTGCTGGGAATATTTTGAGATGCAGCATCACGGAAACTTAGTGGAGGTTAAGAAATTTAGGCACGGCGTCATAAGGTAACATGTTCCCATAGGCCAAGCACTGTTTCTCACGTTTTCACAATTTATTGTTGAGTTATTACAATTTATCATTCAACATGAGCACTCACTGAGTTATGACTATAGATGGTCAGGTGATAGCAAGCATATGATAAATAAAGTAACAATAATGTTGGATCGTGTAGTGCGGTAACTTATAGAAGCAGAATTTAGTTTATTTGTAGTATAAAATTCGTAAAATATGTTGCATTTCTTATGGAGAAGTTTAGGTATATAATCTACTGCACAAGATTCATACTGGCATGCAGAAAAAATGAAGTGCTACTGCGTGAAGTGCACTTCATGGGTAAGTAGCAAGAAGAGCTCCCACAATTCTCGCAATTGGCTATCCCGAAGTCATTAAAGCAGCTGTATAATGTACCTTACAGAGCGCTATTCGGCAGTTTCAATGTAATTGCTGCGCCCCTGTCAATGGTTTCCTCCAAGTAACCGTCATGTTGGCTTTCTCTTACATGTGCTCATATGCGGTTTCTGCACTGGAAACTTTTCCCAAGACACATATTTACAATACTTTTAAAGTTAGCGAACGAATATAGACACACACACATTCACATACACAGACACGCATGCACGGCTTGTATGCAAGGCTCGAATGGCACAATCATTTCGTCATAACCTTCGTGAACCTCGATACAGGTGCTTGGCAACCTGGTCTTATGAACGCATGCTTGCACTTACGACGTAGGCGACGAGTGTGTAGAATGCTTCACGTGTTAACCAATGTCCGCCTGTGTAAGGATCCGTCACGAGGTCGAAACACTGTGAGCTGATTCTGCAGTCTTTCTGTTTTCAAGAAAGAAGGTAAGAAAGAAGAACTACGCACGTTTTCGGCGAGAAAATAGAAGCTGCAACACCAGACACACAAAGAAAACACAAAAAAACAGTGCTCATTAATTCATCTGGCACAGAACTCAACCACTCTATGTGCATGCGATACGAAGGCAACTTGCATACGTGCTATCACCGAGGGCACGATAGCCATCACGGCCGAATGCCGCATTTTCACAGGGATCTGTATCACCGTCATCGGCTCCCTACACCGTTATTAGCCGGAAAATGTAATTTGTTTCGAGCTAGCCAATGCAATAATGATAGACGAATAGATGAAAGAAGAAGCGAATTACACACCGCTTTGTCTTTGTGCGTGATATGAGACTCTTTGAAATTGCTATAGTGTAAGCACCCGCAATAGCTTTTCACAATATTGTTGCTTTGTAGCAACCCTAGATCGAGTTTCCGAAATCATACATAGCCCCACGCTAAACCTGCTGCTTGGGCGAGTTGGCTCATGATTAAGATGTATTCAGCAGCAGGAAAAAAGAAAATTTTTACGAGCTTTCAGCGCTGTGTGTCTGTTACCTTCCTGAATGTTCTGTCTTTTTTTGTTGTTGCGTTGGTTGCGTCTATCGTATTCGCCCCACAAGTTCCGCGTACTTTTTGCGAGATTCCGTCTATCGCAGTAAAACCGATAGCTGGGGAGTTGGTATGTATCCATGATAGAACTTTTTTAGCGCACACACAAAAAAAGAAACAGGACAAGAAATAGACAGACGAACGCTAACTCTCAACTAATTTATATTTGAAAGGAAGAAAACATATAAGGACCTGGAAACCCGCTGAGCACATGTGCCAGTCATGTGAAAGGCAAACGTACAAGACATGGCTAAATAGAATTAAAAAAAAAACTATACTCTCTTTTTGTTAGAGACACCGAAGGTTGACTAATACATTTGTTCGTGCACCCATTTTGTTAGCATCCTCTATCCCACTTTGGGTAAATATTTGGGGTGTCGCAGATATGGCCATAAAAAGGTGAAATATAATAGAAGACACAACACACGACTCACGCACTGTTGAGAAAATGTAAAAAAAGAGGCTTGCACTTAATTACGAAAACTAGCTTACAATATTGTTCGCACAAGCGCTCAATACCGCTCATCGCACAACGCACAACCACTCAAGTGGCTCGAAATTCGCAGACTCTTCTTCGCTCGCCGTTCTCTCTGCGTCTCTGGCTCTTTTCGTGCTTTTTCGCTCTCCTCTCTCGACCACAGATTCCAGTATTTACATACGCGCACGCTGACACAAACACGCACACACCACACACACACACGTGCACAAACGATTCCACGAAGTCAGTGGGGGAGGTCCGTCGCTTCGCCATTCGGGGAAGCAGTGTCGAACGTCCCGCAGTCCACGGATGCGCAAAGCGGCATGTTTCCCTCTTCTTGCACCCGAACTCGCAAGGTGCAATAAAGCGGGCCGCCGCCTTTGTGCTGACCTGGCGCCCGCTGCACTGGGAGGCTCGCCGATCGCAGCTGCCCATAAACAGGAGGACGGCCCCTTCGAGTGACCAGCGGACACTCGCACGACACAACACACGCAAAAGGAAGGAAATAAAATAAAACTTGAAGGATTTGAAGCAGTCGCATACAATTTATATGTAAAGCTTCCGTCAGTTCACTTGTTAGTTTATCTCTATGTGAAAACAAGATATGTATATCGCGAAACACGGGATCACAATGGCATGATTTATAATGAGCTGACAAGTGTGAAAATGTTTATTATTGTTTATTAGGTGTTTATTATTGTCTATTATATATGTATTAGTCAACCTTCGGTGGCTCTAACAGATAGAGAGTATAGTTTTTTTTTTTAATTCTATTTAGCCATGTCTTGTATGTTTGCCTGTCACATGACTTACACATGCGCTGAGCGGGTTTCCAGGTCCTTGTATGTTTTATTCCTTTCAAATATGAATTAGTTGTGAGTTAGCGCTCGTCTGTCTTTTTCTTGTTATGTTTCTATGGATTCCTTATGAATGCCGTCTAATGGATTCCGTCTATGGTTTCGGCATGTTCTTAGTTCATCCCTCTGCACGCACGCACGCACACATTCACACACACACACACACACACACACACACACACACACACACACACACACACACACACACACACACACACACACACACACACACACACACACACACACGGCTGACTGAAAAGGCGACTGCTAACTTGCATCTTATGCATTTTTGCACAACCTGAGTATATAAATATACCCACATCTGACAGAACAAGCAAAGAAAGATAGAAAAAAAAGGAAAACGGCCATATGTCATTCATGCCAAAGAAAGAACTTGAATATCATGCCAGTGGAATTTAATGCAGTAATATACTGAAACAAGTTTACGGCATCAATAGATGGGGTTTTGTCTTCACGGTGTCAAGAAAGTGCTGCTACGAGTCCTATATATGGCTTTCAGTGGTGGATCATGTTCCACTTCATTATGCTTGAATTGGCGCAAGGTCGATAAATATTACCGCGGGTTTACAGCAAGTTTTCAGGACTCTACGTTGGGAGGAGCTAGGGATAAGAGTTAATGGAGAGTATCTTTGTAACCAGTGATTCGCTGATGATATCCTCTTGATGAATAACTCGGGGGATGAATTTCAGCTATGATTACAGAACATGGAAAGCAGAAAAGTAGGTGTGAAAATTAGTATGCACAAAACTGAAGTAATGTGCAACAGTCTCGGCAGAAAACAGCACACTTTGAGATAGGCGGAGAGACACTCGAAGTTGTTAAGGGATATGTCTACTTAAGATAGGTAGTAACCTTGTAGCCGAACCATGAGAGTGAAATAACGAGAAGAATGAGAATGTAGTGGATGTCATTCGGCAAGCATTCTCAAATTATGAATGGTCATCTGTAACTAACCTTCCAAAGAAAAGCGCATAACACCTGAATCTCGCCAGTACTTACCTACAGAACAGAAACCTGGAGGCTTACAAAGTGGGTTCAGCTTAAATTGGGGAGGACGCAGCGAGCGATGGAAAGAAAAATGATAAGTGTAACATTAAAAGACAAGAAGAGAGCAGAGTGGGTCGGGAAACAAACTGGGGTTAAGGACATCATAGTTGAAATCAGGAAGAAGAAATGGACATGCGCTGGGCACGTAGCACGTAGGCAGGATAACCGCTGGTCATTAAGGGTATAACTGACTGGATTCTCAGAGAAGGCAAACGCATGAAGGGTAGACAGAATGTTCGGTTGGCCGATGAGAATAAAATGTTCGCAGGTATAACGTGGCAGCAGGAAGCAGAAGACCGAGTTGATTGGCTGATCATGCATGGGAGATGCCTCTGCCCTGCAGTGGGCGAAGTTGGCCTGATGATGATGATGATGATGATGATAAATATGACAAGCTCGCAGGTACATATGCCTCATCTGGAGATTCGCTTCGTTAGTTCGTCAGAATGTGTATCATGTGTCCTGTGTAAAGAAGGTGATGGATAGGAGGCTTATCACAGGCATCTGCCAATACAGGAAGTTTACGTTCATTTCTTACATTAGTTGCTGCGAGTTATTAGGACATGAATGAATAAGTGCTTGGTCTTGAAGAAGGCGGCCTCTTTTTATGAACTGTTAACAACAAAAATAAAAGAGAATGCCAAAGCTGTGTTGTACGTAGGAAAAACCGGTATTAGGATGTATCATAACGGGCCATGAACGATGTTAGGTTTAAGGCATGGGAGCTGGCGAATGTGATGAGGCGGCCATCAGAAAAGCCGGATGATGAGTTAATAACTGAATGTAAAGTTTTAAAGCTTTGATCTAAAATCGCGAGAATTGTGACTCAATATTTAATTATTTTAGGACTAGTGAAAGCAATGTCAATGCCATGCCGATTGCGCTAGCCGTGGCGTTACCTCCAAGATGCAAAAATCTGAGAAGTCATCTAGGAATCCTTCGGAACCGAGTGGTATCTTCAAAAAGTCTGCTTTGACTCGTGATGGCGGGAAATCAAAAGCCCAGTTTCCGGGCCGAATAATGGGAAGCAGAGCTGCGATGAAAAATAGCCGCGCTCAACTGTGTCTGCAGTAAACGGAGAATTGTCTTTATAGCCGGTGTTCTCAGCAAAGTAAACCATTCAGAGCGACGGTATAATATTCAGAACAGTACCAGATATAATCAATGAGATAAACCCCACAGACAACAGGTGCCTGTGTGTCTGTCTGGTTTACATTTTCGTAGCGGAGTTATCTCGTTTGTGTTAATATGCACCAACTAGCCCAGCAGCAAGTACCTTTAGGCAGTCTCGTAGCATTTGTATACAGAAAATATTGATTGAGTGAAGCGTATCTTATATCAGCTGAAAACGAAAAAGTCAGCAGGCTTTTGTGAATGTTCCCGCTTCCGTATCACTCAAGCACTGGCAGAGGAGTCCCACAGTGGATGATTGCTGTCTTGCTGTTTTTGCAGCGACAAATTTTATCTTATGGCACGTGCAAGGCTTCTTTCTTTTTCGCAATTTCGCAACGTTTTTTTTTTCGCAATTCTCCCGTGAACCCGCGTGCTCTTGCACTGCTTTTCACTGTGATACCCCCTTCCCCTCCCTGAATGCACTGACGCCGTTGCTTTCAGTCTGCAGTCTGCACAAAACCAAGCCGAAAATTCTGGTGGAGCAACTCCTAAATCTTTGGCCAGAGTTTTCGGGTGACCACTAACACATAATACGAAAGCAAGGGACACTTGGCGATTTTTGTGACTTGCGGTTAGACTGTCGTCTAAAGATTTCCCGTCTATTATATCAGGGTGGTTGTTATGTCAGGGTAGTTTATGTTACCCTACAAGCTAACGTCAGCTCTAAGCAGCTTGTAGTGCTGTCGACTAATATGATGTTTACTATTTGTTACTTCATTGGTTGTTTTGCACTACTGTTGACCAATGTCTTCGTAATCCCAGTGAAAGTATGGCTTCATGACAGTTTCCCCGGCCTGTGGATTGGATGACGGGTACCAACAGAATGAGCAGCACACAGCCCATATCTCACCCCCTGATAATCTGGGGTGAGTTAGGGAGTAAATATATAAGTGTAAAAGTTAAAATTAGAGTATCTTAAGAGTCTCGAAAACAATATTTCACGCAGTGTTCGCCAACGTTCTGCAAATGAGATGCTAGTAAAGTCCGTGCAGACTGCTCCTTGAACCGAGCGGAAAATACGGGTGCTTGCGTCGTAACATGACGCGATTAATATACGATACATCCTTGTAACATACTCATTGGTAATAAAAGATTGCTTTATTGTTTACTTTCTGAACTACTGATTCTTAGAAATAGGGGTTGACTTTACAACCGTATATGAGATGTAAGATACCGAATAGTCCCAACTAGAGCTCTATTAAAGGTGACGTGGACCTTCACTGAGCATTATGGCAAACCGCAGATCGTGGGTTGCTTCGGGCTTAGAAGAAGAGTGCGTGCTTACTGTCTATTTAGTTCCTTACACGGACACACGTGCATGCGACTCCCCTGCTACTGACTCCACGGTGAGGGTATCCATGAATAAAGGCGCTCCCCGCTGGTAGATGTCTTGAACAGCTGCCGGGTGCGGTTGAGCGCGCTCACAGCCTTCGTCAGGCTGTGCTGCGCTTCCCTCGACTGCGCTCGTGACAGGCGTGCTGCTGTGTAATACAACGACCGTGCAACGCTGGGTCCTTTTGAATGACTTCAGAATGGTATACACAGCTGTCGCAAATGATGCCGAGGAGGTGGCACTCACATTGAAAACGCCAAAACTAACTGAAAGTTAGACATGTCGGATGCTGCCAACAATGTCATTATGGTGTACTTTTGTGTTTATTTCACATAACATACTTCTATGTACTTCAGTTTAGTCGCTATAAACATACGTACGCACACACACACGCACATAGAGATACATACACACACATGCACACACGCAGGCATGTAAACACACACACACACACACACACACACACACACACACACACACACACACACACACACACACACACACACACACACACACACACACACACACACACACACACACACACACACACACACACACACACACACACACACACACACACACAAAACGCCAGGTCTGCGCGGAAGCGCGGAAGGCGAAGCACAGTCACAGCAAAAACATGAAGAGCGGCCTATCAGAGCCTTTTCTAAAAACTTTTTGGGTAAATGCTCGAAGCGCTCATGCAAAGTACCCACTACGCCATAAATATCCATATTTTCTGCTTACTAAGCCGGTATTCACTATGCTATACTTCGCCATTCTTCGGAGAAGCATAACATCCGCTAAACACTTGTAATGAATTTTGTGTTGCATTCAGTGGCTGATGACGACGAATAATTAAGCCTGAAGTGGGTATGTGCCACAGTTAATAGGTGATGTAGCACAATCTTTTATAAAGTGTTGGAGCATTGGATGACCAACTTGTTACGCCATTCGCATTGTGTGACACCTAGTTGTTCTTTGGCTGTTCTGAAACGCTTTGTTACTCATATTACCGCGATTACTTTCCCGACATTAAGCCTGCCTAAGGCAAGTTTGCGAACGAGCCTCAAGCACTGGCGTGGCTCAGCGGTAGAATACTGGGCTGGCGCTGGCACGCACTCACTATGTCACCACATGTCTTTGGTGTTTTTTATTTGAGATTCTTCTTTTCTTATTTCGTGCGATATTGGTTACGGACACCAGCAGCGGCGGCGGAAAAGTACGGCGCTGCGCGTTATCCGTGTTGTGATCCCATAACAGCTTTCGCTGTAGAAGTTCTCGGTATTGATTTCCACATATAGCGGAGCGTGGAAAATGGCGGCTATTACTCGCCAGTAACTATTACCCTTTTCTAAAAAATGATGTGGGAACGACAGAAATAAAAACTGAGCCAGTAGAGTGTTTTTGTCTTTAAGAATTGCTTCTTTGGCGTTCTTGGACAGCTCGGCAAATAGCGAAATGGCAGACACAATTAGCTCTTTTAACTTACCATATTTGAGTGCAAAATAGAAAGCAACAAAACTTCTGTCTCATCTTGCATTTACAGATACGTTGTGGGACAACCTAAACTTAGGACATGGTCAGACAAAGAAAAAAAATAGCACTCGCTCAGTGGTGCTTCTACCGTATAAACACTTGCTGTCAACGAAAGTGGGAGAAATCCTATATATGGTTCTGATCACGAACTAATGAGAATATCAGCTATCGAGCTTATGCTGACACCTCACAATGATCTACACGACTATTGAGCGTGTTAAGTTTTTTCAGGCAACCATCCTGAGAGGGAAACTTGAGCTATTCAGAAAAAAATTTCACCACATCCGCAGTTCAATCAAATTATTCTTTGGCTTTCAAGCGTGTACACGTGTGCCACTGGGACTTGAAATGAAACGTGCAACGACAGCCATGTCGTAGAGCAGTTATGAATGAGATAATCCCAGCAGAATTAAAATGGGGTCGATTCCTTTTTTAGACATCGGTATAGCACGAAAGGGAAACGCGTTCTTGCTGAGGTACTTGAACGTTCATTACAATGGCGAAGGAATGAATGCTGCACTAAGAAAATGCAATGTCCCGCGAAGAACCTCAAGCAGCTAGAAACATGCAGCGCGCACCTCAAGCAGAAAGCACGCACGAAATGCGCATACATATGACGAGCGCGGACAAGCAAAATTTCACAGCTCGACACTTAAAACACGCTGCTCAAACAGAAAGAAAGACGCACAAAATGAACGCACACATATACATAAGACGAGCGGGAACGACGGTCACAATTCACACTTTGTTGAGTGTGAGCAGCGCGCTCCTTTCGTAAACGCGGCCGCGGCAGCGAGTGAAATGACGCTCGTGTTCGCGCCCCGCCGTGGTGGCCTGGTGGCTAAGGTACTTGCTTGCTGACCCTCAGGTCGCGGGATCGAATCCCGGCTGCGGCGGCTGCATTTCCGATGGAGGCGGAAATGTTGTAGGCCCATGTGCTCAAATTTGGGTGCACGTTAAAGAACCCCATGTGGTCTAAATTTCCGGAGCCCTCGACTACGGCGTCTCTCATAATCATATGGTGGTTTTGGGACGTTAAATCCCGCATATCAATCAATCATCACGTTCGTGTTCGCGCTGCAACTTCAAAGCAAAGTTGGGGTGGAAGCCCACCCGAATCCCGAGATGAGCGTGCGCGTGATTGAGCCACCATGCTAGACATATATACGCCCTTGTACCACGCCACGTGGAGGTGAGCGCGCACAGCGACGGCGCGGCACCATGACCTTTAGAGCACACGCGCCCAACGCGCGCTCGTCGTGCCAACTCACTGCTGATGACGAAAACATGCTGAGGCTGCCGAGCTCTGAGGGCCGCCAGCGGTGCATGGTGCACATAAATGGCTTGCAGTTCACATGTTTGATAAGGGTCGCTCTGAAGCATAGTGGTCAGCGTCAAGCGCGAGATCGCAGATTCGATGCCCCGCTACGAATCTTTTCCTTCTCGTTTTTTTTCTTTGCATTCTGTTAGTGAATATTTTGAAATGTCCTATACGTGACGTAAATATGTCATTAGCCATGGTGGACCCCGGCATAAAACACTTTCGTGCTGAGAAAAAAAGTTTATGTTTGCCATGACGCTTTGTTATGTTGAATATTCAAAAGTACTGTCAGTTACACGCTTTGAAAACCTTCGAACTGTGGTGTTGTCCCCCCTCCCCTCCCCTTTTCATCTCCCGGCGTCAGGCGGCCTGTTCCTCGGCAGCACAAGCAGCCATTGTCATTCTCGTAGAGCAAACGGGAAGCTCCTGAAGCACTCACCTCTTCTTGGAATTCCACTGAGCCTCCTAATGACCCAATTTTTGAGCCTCATCAATTCGCCTCTTTTCCGCCGAGCCTTGCTGGCGCTCGTTTCGGCGAGGTACAGCTTTCCCCCATTTCATTAGGCCCCCATCAGCGTGGCGCAGCCTTTCTCCTCTTAAAATGATAGCTGGGCTAGCTTGTGGAAGTTCGTGTCAAAACCGCTATCGCAAAGGTAGAAACGACAAAAGCTGTGTCGTTTGTTCCTTTGCGCTACCTGCTTTAACATCAGCATCGCTCACGCCAGTTTCGCCGATACAAAGTTTTCTCACCTATCCACTAGGCCGATCTCGGAACGGCGCGGCCCTTTTCCTCTTTCCACCAAGCATGGTTAACAATCCTTTCAGCGGAACAGAGTCTTCCCCCCTTCCACCGAGCCTCACTATCAACCCTCTCAAGAAGCCACTGCCTCTAAACTTCACCGTCAGGCCTCCCTCGGCGTGGCTATTTCTCGCTTTCCACCAAACGTCGTTCGTGCCCCTTAGGTCATGTGACCAGCGTGACGCCAACGACGTTAACGGCACAGGGTCGACAGGTCGACAGTCGACTAAAACACCTTCACCGTAAAAGCACAAATTGTGAAAATGGAGCACTCATCAGAGGAATACACCAAATTTATGCATGCAGTAACAAGCAAACAAGCAAGGATTGATTGATATGTGGGGTTTAACGTCCCAAAACCACTATATGATTATGAGAGACGCCGTAGTGGAGGGCTCCGGAAATTTAGACCACCTGGGGTTCTTTAACGTGCACCCAAATCTGAGCATACGGGCCTACAACATTTCCGCCTCCATCGGAAATGCAGCCGCCGCAGCCAGCAAACAAGCAAGGACGCTTTTTTTTTTTGCAAGTGTGCTTGCACGTCCCGGCAAGTTCTAGTAATATAAAAAAAAAAGCAAACAAGCAAGGACGCTTTTTTTTATTACTAGAACTTGCCGGGACGTGCAAGCACACTTGCAAAAACATAAGAAATACATGCACGGAAATCTGTAAGAGTATGTATAATTCATTTTCATGAATAATAATATATGCTTCACTTTTTGTTTGCCACCTGTTTCTGTTACATTTCGGTATTGGTCAAGACATTATAAAGTCATTTAGATTCTTCGAGCTTTTGTTATTTTGTCATTTAGTAGTGTTTCTTTGCGAGCATCCACCTCTTTTTTTCAGAGTCATCTACCCCTAAGTGCTGATTCCAGTCTGGGTTGAAAACGACGTACCTAAAGTCTAAGCTGATCTAAAAACGAAAGAAATAGAATGAGTGTTTCCAATTTTATGGACACTCATACTGCCCCTCTCTCTTATCAATCATTCACATTCGTTCTGATGCAATAATTTGATGCAACAAATACACGTGCACATAAAGTGTTAGCTTGGAAAACTATGGCTTATATGCTGTAAATATTATGTAGTCAAGATGAAACGTGCATTAACACCCGCTCAGGCTGGACATGACCCACTCAAACTGCTTTAGATACAAGATTAAATAGTTGATTGATTGATTGATATGTAGGGTTTAACGTCCCAAAACCACTATATGATTATGAGAGACGCCGTAGTGGAGGGCTCCGGAAATTTCGACCACCTGGGGTTCTTTAACGTGCACCCAAATCTGAGCACACGGGCCTACAACATTTCCGCCTCCATCGGAAATGCAGCCGCCGCAGCCGGGATACGAACCCGCGACCTGCGGGTCAGCAGCCGAGTACCTTAACCACTAGACCACCGCGGCGGGGCAAGATTAAATAGTCGGACTCTGCTGTGTGCAGAACACATAACAAGGCGCATCATAGCAGCATAAGTGCTGCTGAAATGCGAGATCTCTGCCTAACGTAATCATCTTGGAGCACCTTGCACCGGAGACACTTGGATGTCGGTGAAACGAAGTCGGCTTCAACCTTGGTTTAGCTTGCACTGGATGTGGAGCTCGCGAAAATTTGCCTTATTTCCGCTTGAATTCTTGGATTGGTGTTCGTCCATATACAACGGTGGACTCGGACAGAGGAGACTAAATGGGGGCAAAGATAGGGTGTGGTTTGAACAATATATACGCCAATGTTTCCTTTTAGATGAAGGGTTTCTCCATATCTCACATATGGGTTATTTTTCAAGGGGATAGACGACAGGATTCGAGTAACACCGACTATGGTCTCCAGCATGAGATCTTTTGATGTATAAACTGTTTGACCCTGTATTCTATACAGCTGAAACCATCACAAACTCGTGTTACGAGGCGCTGGTCTTCAGGGACACTGCTGGTGCATACATGCTCTTTCTCTGTGCTCCAAAGTGGTTGATGGGACTCTAAGCCCAGTGAGGCCTCCTATGGTGAAGTGAATAATTCGACTGAAATTTAAAAACGTTGAGGTAATTTAGGGCTACGGGTGGTATTGTACTTCAGGGGCAATTGCAATCCTTATTGCTAGGCCCGCCACACATATGTTTGGTGGCCACCTTTTTGGCGAAAAAATGGCGACTTTTCACTAGTGATTTGGCCAATCTCACTGAAAGGTCAGTGGCAACCTTGCGCACTAGTGCACCAGGATCTAAGTGAATTAGGAGGTACACACAAGAAACAGGACAGACGTGCTAATTTGCGCATAAGTGCGCCTTCTACTAATGGGTTTAAAATTAAGAGAAATAGATAATGTTGTCGCCCATTTGTTTTCAAGACTCAGCGTATAGAATGCATAACTCAATCGATACCTTACCGAAAATTGCTAAAAATTTGCTATGTCGCCATTGATAATTTTAGGTCGCCAAGCGCCTCCCGAAATCGCCGACTCGGCGAAATGTAGCCAACAGTGGCAACTCTGGCAGAAAACACCGGTTACGCTGGGTCCCTCGCCCTTTATCGTACATGGAAATTTCATTGTCAATGGTTTCAACGCACTAATCAGTATCATCATCACTAACCATAAACAATGCCCTCATCATAGACGTTCCCGTGGCCGCTTGCTGGAGGCTATGATTCAATACTTTCATAATCGTCCTTCATTGTCGCATTATCAACGCGTTAATTCTCATTTTCAACACTTTCAGCATCACCATCGTTATCACCAAGGTCGCATTTTTAGGCACCAACAAAGTGCGTTTTAGGCGCCAAAACTAGGCACGTATAAAACACTGCTTTAGACCTCAAAAATCGCAAATATAGGAACAATAAATTCTCACACAAATCGTAACAACGTCATACAACGACATGCGTGACCTGTTCCATGACGAGAAGCAAGAAATGGTATTGTTTATGACAGCACTAAAGCACCAATGGTTGAGCATAGTCACGAGTTTCCCGAATGGTTCGCAGAACAGGTTCTTTTCTTTTATTGTCTAGCTTGGTGAGTCAAATGCCCATTTGTCGAATCGGCACTCTCCTGGGTCTCTCTTTTCATCGTGATTGAGAAGGGCAGCACAGGAGCAGATAGGCACCGCACACTGACCAGAGGGAACTGCGTTCCTCACCCTGCCCCGTCCCATGTTCGCTGACATTGGCCGTAAGGGGCACGCAGAAAACAGACCCGCGCAAGCGTCTCCCGTGAAGCCCGGCTACAATCCACCCATTGGTGGAGGGAGAAAAACGCGCGCGTAGCGTTCCATGTTCACGGGCACCGTATCAATGTTGCTGTTTTCATCCACTAGGCTTTGCGTTCTGGCGCTGCAGTCAGATTGAAAAACTCGACTGCACGGTGCCTATAGCCAGACTGATAAAAGACTAGAAGGCAGGGGTGCCTCGTATTAGCAAGGACTTCTCTCCGGTTAGTGAACACTTTAAAGGGCCCCTCACCAGGTTTGAAAACTTAGAGATTGCAAGAACCATGCATGAACTGGTCGCTCAGATCGTGTCTGCAAAGATTTGCAATGCTACGCGTCATGGAAAGACATGAAATTCCAAACTGAATGCCGTTTGCCCCTCTGCTCGCATGCACGTGCCATAGGACGGAGCTGCAACCAACGTTGGGTGCGACCTACAACAAGGAAATGTGTACTATCTCCTACGTCGCTCCTTTGTAAATGTATATCTCCTACGTCGCTCCTTTACGTAGATATTGGTGCTCTGACATAGTTCACCGTACACTCTTGTAGGTCTCAGTTGAATGCCAACTATATCCAGAAAACGTTTTCTGGATATAGTTCGGCTGGTACCAGCCAAATAATTTCCCGTTTTTTGGCTATATCTAGCATTTTTAAGTGGTACCTGATTATGACAGCGTAGTACGAATCTACGAGACATCACGAGAATTATTCTAAGTGACATGTTTATAATTTATGTAATCTGTTGTTGAGAGTGAATGAAAGTTGAGAGAAATAAAACAGACAAACAACATGTAAATGGGTTTTTATACATACCTTTTTTTTCGAATCGCAGCGAGATGCTGTATAGCGTACCCTAATCGGTCTCCGTTGCGCATGCGTTCGTCTTCTCGCCGTTCCGCCGGCAGCCTTCTTGGCGTGTGACGTGGTGTACGTATCGCGGTAAGGATGAAGAATCTGTGGTGTCCTCTCCACGCGCACTGAGGGATCCATCCCACAGAAACGGGCAATATACTATACCGAGAACGTCTGAACAACAGCGCATTTATGGCGAACGTGCACGAGCAGGCTCGGGTACATCATGCGCACGTGACATTGCATGTGTATGACGTGTTGGTGCGTATGCACATTGTGATCCTCCGGCTCCGATAGCGAACAGGTTCTAGTCCACTATAAGGGCAGCGAAGGAACTAGGCTTGCGATGGCTACACGGGGTGAGTGGCAAGGGTTTCAAGCTTGCCTCCTCACATCATGGTTTTATGGCTCGTAACGAACCAATTCGGAAACAAATATTGTGGTATAACGCTCTTCATTGGGCATTCAATCACTTCCAGTGTCTAGCTGCAGATTCGTGTCTGACTTGGATCAGGAGCGCTTGAAGAAGTAAATTACAAACGAAACAAAAACTTGTGCTAATCACTCGTTTTTTCTTCTTCTGATGCACACTCTCCTTTCCATTGACGTCTCTTCAAGATTTCGCATTCGTTCTCCACCTTGCTGCGGCTACAGAGAAAGCCCTCGTATTCCCTTCCCAACGCCACATCCAGGACTCCTTCTCCAATCTTTACTTCTATCTCTCTCCATTCCTCTGCAGGCGCAGAGACGTGCAGCAGAAATAGCGTATTTTCCTATTCTCCTCCAAACACTCAAGGCATGTCGGCGCTGTGGGGTATGTTATCTGCCGCGTCCCGTTTCGCTGCTGCTAGCAGTTATTTTAAATGCGAATGCATTTCTTAGTAGGGGCATGTCAGGCGTCTGTCGGTCTTCTCGTGCCGTGGGTGATATCTCTCCGCTCTTACTCTCTCTCTCCCATAGCAACAGCTGCGGGCACACGCACTTATTCTCGCTCCTAGCAACTGGAGCAGTGGAGTGGGCAGAGTAGCGAAGAGTGAGGGGAGAGGAGGAGCGTGCTCTGGCGTATGAGGGCGCTCGCATCGCGGGAGCCAACATCACCTATATTCTGTTTTTAGAAGTTCCCTTCAGCACTGTGGAGGCTAAAGGGCCCCTCAGACAATGAGAAGGGCGATTAGCCCCTCCACATGTAATAATCCGCGCCATGTCGTCTGCTCACCGTCTTCACTGCCTCTGCTCGCCGAAGTGTTTATTCGCACGCATTGCAGATAAGGCTAGTTTATTAACTTGAATATTCAGTAAAACTACGAAACAAGTAGTCACACCAGGAACTTGGAGCGTGGATTTGTTTCTCTGCTGAAGATCGGTAGACACTCATGCCGGCAGATAACTTCACTTTGAGGCTGTTTCTCTTCGACGCTTTTCCTAGCTTTTCGTATAACTGCTTCTCTGTCGACGCGTTCGTTCACGTCTCTCGCTGAAATGCTTCTTTTCTCTCTTTTTTTTTGTTACCATCGAAGGAGGATCCGACGCGCACGAAATGCTGTGCATGTTGCATGTCCGTTGGAAACAGGATTCTCGGTCTGGCTACGCAGCCCAAGCATTGCCTCGGTGCGTTAGTCTTAGTACGTGCGGCTAAGCAAGCAGCATATCTCGCTAATACCAACAAAACGTACCTGATGTTTTATCCTCAGAGTAAGATGAAACAAATCGATGGCTGATTTCACCATTTATTTGTTGCTGTCAGCGCAGCGGGCGTGTAGCCTGCAAGAGCCACTTCGGATTGAATCGGGCGGTCGGTTCTGCATGGGCGCGCGCTGCCATGTTGATTTGTAAACACAGTTACCGGCGGTAAGTGACACAAGTAATTTCATGCATCGATGTGATGTAACACATCACACAAACGCCAATTTTATTCAACCCGGTCAATTTTAAGGCACATATGATATCTGGGATGATGTTTCGCTGCGCAAGCGTGTGGCTTTCTTACACCCCGTAATTTTGGTAGTGCTGAACCGAAGTGGCGCTCCCGCGTTTGTGGAGAGAGGGTAGGAGAGGGTAGCTTCACAACTTCTCTCGCCGTTTGTTCTCTCTCTCTCTCTCCTCTCTGTGCCCCCCTCTGTTGTCCGCTCGCTCGTACGTATGTATAAATGGAGTGAGGCGCGCTCGCCCCACTCTCAACCGTTAGTTGACTGATGAATATTTAAATGAATGATAGTGGTACAAAGCCTCATCTCGTCATTTTATTCCAACAATAAAATTACTGCGACCTGTACTCTCGGTGCAAGAAATGCATTAAAATTTTCTCACGATTCCCTTCGGGGAGATATAGGGGCAATTTTTTTTGAAAATCGGAAAATTGGTAGAGGGCTTGGGTGAGCGTTGTAGTGTTCGGAAAGGTCAATTTTGCGCTGTGGCACAAAACCTGAAGCTGCACTAGGAAACGAAATTCGAGCCTAATTATTGTTTATATAGACACCGATTTCAAGGGAAAAATTGCATTTATAGGCACATTTCGGCACGAACGCCATACATAGGCATTTATAGGCACTACAAAACGTTATAAAAGTCCTTCTTAACTTCTAATTTATGCTCATATATCAAATAGGCATGATAGGAATGCAAGGAACAAAATAAGCATTTGCCTATAATCTGGTCACTAGTTATCACTATTCAAGGCTCATGCCATTCACTTGCCCACAAGTTGTACGTCAACGTGTTTTATCATGATATCAACCGTCGTTGTTCATCGTTACCAATGCGTTCATGGTTACGTTCAAACTGAATGCTTTCATCACCAGCAGTAGCATTATTCAAAAGGTCTTTGCTTTTTGATGGCTCTACATCAACGCGCTCGTTGTCAGTATTCTCCTAATAGCAATTGTTAACATGCGCTTCTAGTCAGCACAAAATGTATGAACTCGTATATCTTCACCACTTATTCTGCGTCACCAATAAACCAAGTGCGTTTTAAATAACTATTAAAAGGCGTATTCAGCTATATTACGGATACTGTTTTGTACAGAGCCGTGATTTAAAAAATTACGCTAATCAAATAGGCATCGGTACTTCACGACAACTTGGGAGATTTAAATGCATTTTCGACTCCAAGTTATTCGATGATAATGAAATACCTGCTCATTATAATACTGAAGAGTTGAAATCGGAGGATCGAAACATATTTTTACACAACGCAGATTTTTGAATAAAAATCGCATGACATTAGGGCTTCTGTTATTTTCGCACGTAAACTCTACGTCGAGGCAGAAATAGTTTGCCCCGACTAAAATGACATTGTTGAGACTTACACTCGTTTAGTTAGTCGTTTTTGTTAGAGTGTTGTCGTGCACGACCATTAGCATACCCATTTTTCTAGAAATTTTCAAAGTTGCACGTAACTCCACATATCCATTAGCGAATCTGAAGGGCCACATCGGCCTACCCGGCGCCCACGAAAGAACAGCGATCTGCTACGTCAGACCGGAACTACCCGTGAGAAAGTGATGAAATTTGAAAAAGGCACATCGTAGATGTTCGTAAAAAGCGGTGTGACATCTCTCCTCTCATCAGTGGATTGTCTTACCTGTTTCATCTAGTGTTTGGTGCTTTTCGATCTCTGTGCAAGAAAACAGCAGTATCAACCATTTCTCTCTCCTTGAAGCTTAAAACTTGGGGGAAGCCACTGCGGCGCTTCTTCTTGCAAACAGGCGAGGCAGTATTTCAGAATGCTTGCCAATTTTCCTGACTAGAGTCTGTTTCCGCGCTTTGATTCAAATTTCTTCACATTCTCGTCACGTGTCGCTCTTGTCATGCGTGACAGACAGACAGACAGGCAGACAGACAGACAGACAGACAGACAGACAGACAGACAGACAGACGGACGGACGGACGGACGGACAGACGGACGGACGGACGGACGGACGGACATACAGACAGACACCTTTATTTGGTAGTGAGAGGCGACGCAGCAGACTAATTAGGTAGGTCTTCCACCCAGCCATTGGCTAGTCCCATGTCGAAACAGAGAGGCCATGCCTCTCCGCACGTTCGTGGGTTCTTTGGAAAGCCTGAAGCTGGACGTCTTGTCTGGGGTCTGTAATTGCCGTCGTCCAGCCTTCTGTTCTCTTGAAGTCCTGTAACGTAGGGCACTGCCAGATCATGTGACTCGGAGAACAATATTCACCACAATCTGGGAAAAGTGAATCAACTTCCGGATGAAGCATGAGCATGCGGAGCGTGATTGCTTGTAATCTGTGGATCTTATAATGAGGAAAGAGAAAAATCTGCCGCTCTGCTCCGTAATGAGATGATATCTCGTGAAAAGTAACGGGAGGATCACTGTGGGCGAGCTCTTCCAAACTCGTCCGTGGGCTCAGATTTCGGTGCGCGTTAAAGAACCCGAGGTGGTCGAAATTTCCGGAGCCCTCCACTACGGCGTCTCTCATAATCATATTATGGTTTTGGGACGTTAAACCCCTCATGTCAATCAATCAATCAATCAATCAATCAATCAATCAATCAATCAATCAATCAATCAATCAATCAATCAATCGAGCTCTTCTAAACTCACACGAGAGACGAGCCCATCGTGGCATGTGAAACCTCGCGCACAGTCGTGGGTCATCTCGTTTGAGTTCAGATGACCGGGCAGTATGTCTGGTCCCATCAGAGCTGGAAACCAGACTATGTGATGAAGAATGTCGGAGGGGGGAGGAGGGAAGTGGCGTTTTGTGCACGCCAGACGATGTCAATTTCGATATCACCCTTAATTAAAACTCGATGATGAATACTTCGAATTACGCGCAACTGTCGGAGCTTCTAAAAAAATGGGGATGCCATAAATTGCCATGCACTACATTTTCTAATGTGAACTGCCCTAAGGTTAATCATGAAATAGTTAAATAAGTTTTTGTTAATTAGTCGTACCAGCGTCGTTTCAACTGGGGCGCAGTACTTTCATCTCGACGTTAACAGGCAAAAACGACAGGAGCCTGACTGTTATAAAATTTTCATTAAAAATTCTGTGTCGTCTAAAAAAACCTGTACAATATCGCGGACAGGCAACCAGTAGACCCGCATCAATAGGATAAACTTATCTGTGAGCTGACAAGTATGTTATAGTTAAATCTCAACATAACGAACTTACCTATAACGAAATTTTCGCTATAATGCAGTATTTCAGATTTGAGAGAGCGAGAGAAAATTTATTTACAGAAAGGCAGAGTGGTCAGCCTGAGCGATAGCTTGCTCTAGCCTGTTACTCTACACTGGGGGAGGGGAAAGGGGAGAAGAAAGACTAATGGATGACGATGGTGAGATAGAAAGGTGAGTATGCAGAATGTTTTCTAGCTGAGACAAATTTTATAGCCGCGCATATAGTCCAGTTGCTTCCAAAAAGGTTATAACCGCTCTTATGACCACACTTGTACTGTTGGTGTCTGGCCAAGGGCCCAACACGGTCTCATCAGTTAATGACCTACCGCGATATCATTCAGTAGAAGAAATCAGCGTTTGTCGTTCACGTGCGCATGCTGGGCAGACACAAAATATGTGCTCAAGTGTTTCAGACCAATCACAGTGTTCACAATTAGGACTAGTGTCATTGCGACCGATGATATGTGCTTAACGACTGGTGTACGCCACACCAAGACGAATGTGGTGGATCATACTTGTGAGTTGCCGTTTCAATTTGGGGGCATGCGGGACCTCATTTTTGGGTCCCATTTGGGAAGTCACCGGTGTCGCCGTTCCGGTTAGGTCCCGTGCTGAAGTGGGTATAGCAGCGCATCACGCAGCGAAGCAGGGCGTTTGTGTCAGCTCGTGAAAACGCATGCGTATTTCAGGGGCACTGCTTAAAGCATTTTTAGCTTCAGCGTCTGCCTCTTCGTTTCCCATCACGCCGCAATGCGCGGAAATCCACTGGAAAGTGATAAGATGGCCATTTGTTGAAGCAACCTGAATAAGTTCTGCAATTTCTATTGCCAAGACGTAATATGGACCTTTCTTCATGATGCAATTTATGGTCTGCAAAGCGGGTTTGGTATCTCAGAAAATCGTCTAGGCTCGAGGTCGCTCTCTGGTAATAAATCTTATTGCCTCCCGGATAGCGACAAGCTCTGCAGCAGTTGATGTGGTTTTACGGTCCACTTTGAATCGTCGAGCGATATCCATGTCTGGGATGACAAAGGCTGCGGCGGAGGTGTTTAGTTTGGTGGACCCGTCGGTGTACACGTGCAGAGAATCACCTTACGTTGTATAAATGTGTTGTAAGGTCAGTTGTATGAGGCCAACAAAAGAAACGAGCGACTTCTTCGTAATTCCAGGTATCGTAAGACAACCAGGTGGTTTAGGCAGGACCCATGGAGGCACTGCAGGAACATTCGACGGGGAAAACCTTGACGGTAGAATATTCTCATGCCACGATATTACTCTTGAGAAACTGCACTCTAGGTGAGTGGCGGGTATAGTACTGATAGTGGGTGCTGTTTGTGTCGGCTCAGCAATCGAAGGTGAACTCTAAGTGGCTCGCAGAGCATGTATACACTGGTGGGACAAGTCCGAGCTACTGCGATTGTCCCATTTGTTGAAGTACAGCGCGGTAGACCCAAGAATCGTCTTAAGCGTTGAGCTTGAACACTCGCTAGCGTCTTCACACAACTAGGTCTCATATTGGAGAGCACCGGCATGCTGTATCGAATTTATCCCACAAATAGAGCATTCCAAAATTGTAGTGATGATTCTAATGGGCCCCATCTTGCTCCTGCCACGTGGCGAAGAACGAGAGCAAAGCTCTTCAATTTAGAATTAAGTGCTGCGACATGTCTCGTCCACAATAGATCTCTGTGTACGACAACCCCAAGAAACTTGTGGTGCGTTACAGCAGGTCTCGCTGTCCCATTAATAAATATCGGGTACTGAAACATATGCCTGAGCGTGAACGCAAGCCCTACGCATTTGTCGATTGAAAGAGTGAGCCCCTGACGACGTAGATATTTGTATGTGATCGCCCCGGCACGCTGTAGTCGAGCTCGCAATTGCGGACGAGTAGTTTCGGATGCCCATATGCATATGTCGTCAGCGTACACAGTAAAAAATTTTACACCCAAAAGGGCGTAAAAAGGGTGCTTTTACGAGAAAGCACCCTTTGCAACACCCGTTAACACCCATAAATGGCCGACTGAAAAAAAGCACCCATTTGTTTGGGTGCTTGCCTCGATAACACCCTAAAATAGGCTCTAAGGGTGCTTTTGTGCCTGAGAAGGGTGTAGGTGACGATTCATCAGATGGAATATGCAGCATAAAAAGAACACATTATTATAATATTTGGGATTTTACGTCTCGAAAACCTCGATACGATTATGAGGGTCGTCGTAGTGGAAAGCTCTAGAGATTTTGACCATTTGGTGTTCTTTAATGGGCGCTGATATCGCATAGTGCACAGACTTCTACCTTTTCACCTCCATCTGAATTCGACTGCCACGGCCGGCCTCGAACCCGCGATCTTCGGATTGGTGGCCGAGCAGCGTAGCTACTGCACGAATATGTGGACCTTGCGTTAAATGACGGCCTAGACTTAGAATGTGTGAAGGTGCTCTCCGAATACAGCAGAATGCCAGCAGAAGCAAATCGGGTTTCATCTATAATGGCAATTAACTGCAATCCACGTTACCAAAGCTCACCTTAGCGTTGGTTATAAGCTACATGTTTACTGTGGATTATATACAGGAACATAATGTTCGCCCGAGTATGGGTGTGTGTGCGTGAGCCTGCGCATGTGTTCGCGTGTAAGCGCGATTGTGTGTACACCCGTGCATGTGTGCGTGCGCGTGTATGTGCGAGTCCGTGCTTGTGTTAAGCGTGCCTGTGCACATGTGTACGCCCATGCATGCGTGCGTTTACGGTCGCGTGTGTGTGTTGCCGTATGTGTGTATACGTGTATGTGTGTGCGCCTGTGAATAAGTATGCGTGTGTACCAGCCCGTGCGCCCTCAAATTTCTTGTGTGTGTGCGGGGAGGGGGGGCACTGCTTCTTAGTGTTTAAGGTCCCACACCTGTTCAGACTGGGAGTCTATATGGGAGGTGGCTTAAGAAATGGCGGTGGTCAACGCACTGTACACGGACTACTCAGTACATGGTAAACAGCTGCACATTTTCGTACCTCATCATTGCTTACGAACTTGCTGTGGTAGCTGATTAGGTCCGCTGAGGCGCTGCTACGCTCGAAAACGTGGGTTATGACCAATTCACACGGAAAGCTGTCACTGCACTTCTGCACAACCATCGTCTATATTAACAACGTTTAACAAGAACGTGCCCTGCCTTTGCTACAGGTGCTTAGCTAGCTCATTGGGCAACCATAAGGAATTATGTGCTGATCATGTGGTCAGCAAAAAGTTTGTTATAACAACCTCGGCACGTTTCGTGGTGCGTGACAAGCCTTCTAAACATCCGCGACTGTGGATTAATTTGTTCCAGCTTCGACTACGCATTCAGTGTTTGCGGCACCTTACGCGGAATTGCCAGACACAGACAATGCGAAAAGAAATTCCTCTGGAAAAAGGTGTAGCGATGCTCTCCCGCTAATGCCACCGAGGACGAAATAATTATTGTTTCTGGCCATTCCATGGTGCACTTTGTTTTCCGCAAGTTTTGCTTCACTATTTTTTGCCCGCTACAATCGCATTCCGTCAAAATACTCAAAGAACCCGAGGCTGGTAAATAACCGGCGTCGCTGTGCGACTGGCTGGAAGGAGAGTTGCCGTTTACAAGGAGTCGATCCGCGTCGAACGGCCGTCCGCCGTATACGCCTCAGCGTTTGCCTTTCGGAGCCGTCCTGGCAGGTTTCCCGCTCCTCTCTCCCCCCCCCCCCGCTAACCCCGGCCAGCGTTGCTCCCACAACGGCGGCGTAGATAAGCGAATAGTTGCGTCACCGAACACCTGCGTCGACAGGCGCGGCGCCGCCGCCAGACTGCCTCCTCCTTCTCTCTCTCAACGTTTCTCTCTCTGTTTAATAGTCTTTCAAATGCGTTGCGTTGGTCTGGGGTCTTGGTCGCTGTGTGTGTTCTAGCGAACAGGCGCATATTCAATGGTGGTCGTGCATGACACCGTGTTCGAAGTGACGCTCGGATTAAGGAATATTCATGGAGTGGTGGACACGGACAACGTGGGCCTGTTAACGGTGAGTGTACTGTTTTCGTAGGTAGTAATCATACAGCGCTAGCTGGGCGCCTGCAGCAGTTCTGCCGAAGTAGGCTGCCAGCCATTTACAACAGCATGCGTTCTCGGGCCTGTTGCAGATGCCCGATTAAACGTTTGACTTAACGAGTTCACACTGCTATGCGCGATGTTGTGTAAGTGCCTGCATCACTCATACAGTGAGTGATGTGATCACTTAACAAGGGCGGGATTAGTTGCTGATCGCACATTGTCTCTACACTGCACAAAGTGATTGATATTGTTTTAAGATGTGCTTTGGGCTACATCGTAATAACATTTCTATTAATACTCAAATGTGCAACGTGCTTCTGTAGGTGTAAGCGTAAAAAAAGAAAGAAAAAGAAAAAACTATGTACAGAGGCGCACTGTACGAAATGGCTTTTTTTTTGCTTAAAGACAGTAAAGTTGGAAGTGCTCATATGCCGCGATGCTCCCAGCACGTGCGCCTCGGTCTTTTAAGCTATTTAGGACAAGTGTCACCAGCAACAGGGAGAGATCTAGCAGACTTCCAAAGGCGCGTTGTTGTGGCCATCGCCGTGCGTTGTTTTCCCTCGTTTCTGTTTGGTGTTTTCGTGCTTTGCCTTCATCTGCGATAACGTTCGGCGTTATAACAGAATCGAGAGAGTATACGTGACTGTAGGAGCTATGTGCGGTAGCTCTAGCATAAGCCATGGCTGCTGCAACGTAGACGGCGTCCGCGCACGTTGGTGTCGTTCGAGCGCTTCTACTTGCTTGATTGTGTTTAACTGGGTATTTAGGCACGGGTTACGTTTGTAAATCCCCATGGTTAATAATCGCTAATAGAGTGCCCCTGATTGCCATCAGAGGATGGGCTTGGTTGTCGAAATATGCCAGACGCTTTTTCTGGAAGCAAGGTTTGAAAAAAATTTTTTAAAGAAATACTTTCATACGTGCTAGGCAGTGCCTATTGCAGGCCCGCAACTCTTTAAAAACTGGACGAGCTATCACATCTTTTATCAAATTACAATGAATTAAGATGATTGAATTATAGATGACGAATTTCTGTGCTAGATTAGGTGCACAAAGCACATGTTCGCAGCCCTACGTCTAGAAAGCAGGCAAATAGGAAGCACAGCGTCAAATTTGGATAAGATTCCATTGACGGAGCGTCTTGTGAGGGTAGAAAGAACGAGAAAATTGTTCATTTTTGATGCCCTTATAGAGGCAGTCAGAATTGCACTGATTGGTGACTTGTAATAATTCCTCAGATTGTTAGAGGCGTGATTAAAGTCAGTAAATCTTTTACTTTTTTTTTTGCAGACCTCTTCGCTAGTGCCACGCCCAAGATCATTTGTTCTCATGTAAAAGAGAAAGCAGAGATGTCTTCACTGTTTGTACATGAAGAGGTGAGTTTCTCGTGCATTTTGATTAATGTTACATGTTCTGAGCGTTGTACTTTAGGAATTGTTTTTCACACTGGCTCACTACCCTATAAGGAATTTGATTCTTAGGTGAGTTCAGGCTTTCGTAAGTGCCATTTTCGAGCTGTAGTCTTACACTTCACCTCATTTCGAGAATTTGCTGTATGCTGGAAAACTCTTATCTTTATCATACGAAATTATTAGAATGTATGGGTTGTATGCTTCGAGTTCAGTGTAATGTCAATTACAAGCCATTTCGAAGGATACACACTACACATTCTTTATATATGGTGCTGCCAGAACAGCACGAACATCCTTTTAAGAGAAGTCATATTTGCTCTTATTACAGGATGAGAGGGTGCCGCTGACGTCCTGCGTAGTCTACCCCCCGGCCCCAGTCTAGAGCAAGCCTACTTCCTGAACCTCCACATGGATAACCGAAACATCTTCCGTGTTAGTAATGACGAAGAAGGAGTAACAGCACTGATGAGTTGATTTTTTTTTATTTTCAACATTGTCTACGGCCGCAAGGCCTTTAACAACCACCGTGATTGAGCGGATTTTTCTCGGCGTGAATTTGGAGTTTATCAAAGAAGTTGTTCAGGCAGTACGGCGCTGAAAATTTTAGTTTCACAATGCCTGAACAACTTTTTCTAGTGTGGTCATGGTAGATGAACAAACATTGTTATTTGTGTAAGTTATTTTGCTTAAATATAGCTGGACCATTCCATGCCAAACGTCCCAGCCACTTTGGCGACCATCTGAATTGTATTTGAAAAAAAAAGTGCTGACTTACTGCGTTGAAAACAGTGAACTGCTAGAATATTTCAGCGAGAAAAAAAGTTTTGTTCATGTGGCTGGCTTATAACTTCCTGGCATAATGCCGTCTGTGTGCTGTTTGTGGAAAATTTCGTTTTAAAACTACCGCTTATTTTTTCTAAAGCAAATTCGGTCTACCTGTTAAGTAAATGTGCTTCTGTAAGGTATTTGAAGCTCAATAGTAATAGTGCAATTTTTTAGCCACATTCGCTTCCAAGAATAAAGCCAAAATGTGTTATGTTTGCATTTTTTATTGCAATATTGCACTTTGTATGAATATCTGAGCAGTGAATATTTACTCCACAGAAGGTATATTTTGAGGAAAAAATATCTTTAGACCTCTCAAGCTGCTGAAATATACGAGAAAATATCTCGAATTTCACAAAATTGTGATTTTTGTCCGTATTGAGATGCAATTTACTCCATGTTGTGATACAATGAAAACTCATCATTATACCTAAATTGTAAGAAAATGAAATTCTTTCTGTAGTAAAAATCTTATCGCAAAAAGGACAGTAAAGAGCGCTGTCAACTGAATTTTATTGAAGGTGCTACGAGCGTTTTTATACTGAGCAGAAGACCAGGGCTCATCTGCAACAACACATGTGTGACCATGACAAAATAATTTTAACCGAGAAAAGAATACTCTTTTTCGGAAAAGATAAGTGAAGGTGTACTGATGCATTGATCCTTGGCCTTCCTGATAAAGAGTTCTAAAATCTCTCATTTTTCTGCTTGCTTTTTTTTTTCAAAAACCATGTTTTATGAAACCTAGGACTACACTTCATTCTTTACGGTGTCCGGCCATGAGACTACTATAGCCCTTCTTAACATTTAAAGCATGCTGTCTTGCTTGATCATTGCAGCATTGCCCAGTTTGTCCTATGTTTACTTTTCTACGTGTTAGCGCTATCTCATACACATTAGATTGGCATTCAGTAAACCTATTCTAGTGACGAATGACGCAAGATTGACTATTCCTGTTGCTGTAAGTACATGCACTTTTGGAAGCTTGCAAGGGGTGGAAAACAACAATGTCATATCTGCTGGCTTTTTTCCTAAAATTGTGAGACACCTTATGTACGTAGTACCCTGTGACATGCAAAGGTGATTGGTCATTCTCTTTTTCTTTTGGTCCTGTTTCCTTTAACTTTACTTTCTGCAGGAGGGTTTCGCAAACAAGTGTGATGATGCTGTTGGGGTATTGGCTGGTGCTATCAGCCCAGGAGTGCTAAGAATGTTCTGCCTTTTGATAGTGGGCATTCAAAATTAGTAGAAAGAGGAATTGATACCACATGTATTCGGCCACCCTTCAGAAGTCATGTTAGCAGAAGGGTAAGGTCAGGCTTAAAAACCAGATTAAAAGACTAAAAGATGCTGGGTATCCCAACAGAATCATCACACCCGTTTGCAAAACCCTCCTGCTGAAAGTAAAGTTAAAGAAGACAGGACCAACAAAAAACAATGACCAAAGCCTTTGCATGTTATACCACATCACGTGTCTCACAATTAAAAAAATAGCCCGCAGATATGATATTAGCGTGTTGTTTTCTACCCCTTGCAAGCTTTCAAAAGTGTGTGTACTAAACAGCAACAGGAATAGTCAATCTTGCCCCATTCGACACGAGAATAGGTTAACTTAATGCCAATTTAATGTTTGTAGAAGTATTTTTTTATCAGGTAAACCAATGATCAGTGCATCACTACACGTTCACTTATCCTTTCCGAGAGGGAGTATTCTTTGCACAGTTAAGATTATTTTTGTAGTGCTCACACGTGTCGTCCTGCATGAACACGGTTCTTGTACTCCGTATAAAAGCACTCGTAGCACATTCATTAAATTCAGTTGACAGTCGGTGCTCTTCCTAAAGTTGTCACGCTGTGACTAGCACACAACCACGATGAACCAACTCTCCCAAATTAAGCTCTTGTTACGTAACACGTAGACCGAGTTTCGTATGGAAAGAAGGAGCGGTGCTTTTAGAATAAAATTTTTCACATACAACACCTAGACGGCATTCCAGGAAGTTCAGAAGGCAGCCACGTGACCAAATATTTTTCCTCCCCTAAATATTCCAGAAGTTCACTATTTTCAATGCAGCACGAGTTTTTCGAATACATTTGAGATGGTTGCCAAAATGGCTGGGACATTTGGCATAAAGTGACCCAGTTGTGTCATTAGCCATAATTATGCATTACCTCTTGTGTTTTTTGTGTGTCCTGACTCAGTTTTGTGTTCGTTTTTAGCTTATTGTGTTTCTGATCATTGTATTGGTTTCTTAGGTATTCGCTAAAGTTATATGTGCGAAAACCCGTATATGTTTGCATGTACATCATTTCTCATAACCAATTGTTATACATCCAGGAATACAAAGCTTAAACCACTGTGATTGTATACATTTGAAAACACTATCCATATATATTTTTGTGTGCATCACTTCTTGGGAACGATTGTGTACATGAAGGCGTATATAGTGAAATCATGGTGATTGTATATATTTGAAAGAATCATAAGTATATATTTGCCTGTATTTCATTCCTATTAACCGATTGTGTACATGAAGTAGTATTAAACTGGAAACCACTGGGATTGTAGATACTTGAAAGAAATATAGGAATATATTAGCGTGTATTTCATTTGTAGTCTCTATGTACTTGAAGCAGTATACTAAACTGAAACCAGTGTAATTGTATGTTGCAAAGAATTGTCAATAAAGTGAAACTGAAAAAATATAATAAACGTTTGAGGTGTTGCATGTGTAGTGTACGTATACGTGAACGTATATCTGGTGAAAAAGTTGTGTGGCAGAAGAAAAGTTTGTTTTATTTGCCTATTAAATAAACACTATATGCAAGGGCAGCAAGGCTTCATTTTCTGTAACGCGCATTATGCATATACTGTGAAGTATATATAGATTCAGCACAAGTTCATACACGATTGTACGCGTTTATATTTTTGCCCAGACGCAATGAATGGAGCTCGACAGGTGGCGCACCATTGATAATCAGGACCACTTTCTTCAAGTAGTGTGTAATCAGTGCATGCTGATATCTATTAGTGCAGTCTAAAAGAATACTGCCACCCCTGCCATGGGCACTCAACACCCTTGTGCACCCTTCTCGCACCCTCCTCAGAGGGGGCTAAAAAAGTGATGGACATCGAAGGCACCCTTCCTTAAGGGTGTATTTATAACACCCTACAGTTTTTTTACATGTACACCCTATTTTAAGGGTGCATGGTAAAGCACCCTTTTTGGAAAGTGCTGATATAACACCCTTAGGGTGTCGTCCACGGGACAAGCTCATTTACACCCTTCTGGGTGTAAAAATTTTTACTGTGATGCACTAATCTTCACCGTGCTGGCAAGTTCTGCTGCTAGCCGGTTATTGTGACATTGAATAGAATCGGGCTGAGAACTCCCCTTTGGGAACACCACGATGAACCTTATATCGATCGGTGTGTTCGTTATTTGTCGTCATGTAAATGGTGCGGTCACTACACAGTGAAAATTTTTGCACCCAAAAGGGTGTAAAAAGGGTGCTTTTACGAGAAAGCACCCTTTGCAACACCCTTTAACACCCATAAATGGTCGATTGAAAAAAAGCACCCCTTTGTTTGGGTGCTTGCCTCAATAGCACCCTAAAATCGGCTCTAAGGGTGCTTTTTTGCCTGAGAAGGGTGTAGGTGCCGATTCATCAGATGGAATATGCAGCATAAGAAGAACACATAATTATAAGATTTGGGATTTTACGTCTCAAAAAACTCGATATGATTATGAGGGTCGTCGTAGTGGAAAGCTGCAGAGATTTTCACCATTTGGTGTTCTTTAATGAGCGCTCATATCGCACAGTGCAAAGGCTTCTACCTTTTCGCCTCCGCCTTAATTCGACTGCCACGGCCGGCATCGAACCCGCGACCTTCGGATTGGCGGCCGAGCAGCGCAGCTACTGCACGAATATGTGGACCTTGCGTTAAATGACGGCCTATTTGACTTAGAATGTGTGAAGGTGCTCTCCGAATACAGCAGAATGTCAGCAGAAGCAAATCGCGTTTCATCTATAATGGCAATTAACTGCAATCCATGTTACGAAAGCTTTCCTTAGCGTTGGTTATAAGCTACATGTTTGCTGTGGATTATATACAGGAACATAATGTTCGCCCGAGTATGGGTGTGTGTGCGTGAGCCTGCGCATGTGTTCGCGTGTAAGCGCGATTGTGTGTACACCCGTGCATGTGTGCGTGCGCGTGTATGTGCGAGTCCATGCTTGTGTTAGCGTGCCTGTGCACATGTGTACGCCCATGCATGCGTGCGTTTACGGTCGCGTGTGTGTGTTGCCGTATGTGTGTATACGTGTATGTGTGTGCGCCTGTGAATAAGTATGCGTGTGTATCAGCCCGTGCGCCCTCAAATTTCGTGTGTGTGTGCGGGGGGGGGGCACTGCTTCTTCGTGTTTAAGGTCCCACACCTGTTCAGACTGGGAGTCTGTATGGGAGGTGGCTTAAGAAATGGCGGTGGTCAACGCACTGTACACGGACTATTCAGTACATGGAAAACAGCTGCACACTTTCGTACCAAATCATTGCTTGCGAACTTGCTGTGGTAGCTGATTAGGTCCGCTGAGGCGCTTCTACGCTCGAAAACGTGGGTTATGACCAATTCACACGGAAAGCTGTCACTGCACTTCTGCACAACCATCGTTTATATTAACAACGTTTAACAAGAACGTGCCCTGCCTTTGCTACAGGTGCTTAGCTAGCTCATTGGGCAACCATATGGAATTATGTGCTGATCATGTGGTCAGCAAAAAGTTTGTTATAACAACCTCGGCACGTTTCGTGGTGCGTGACAAGCCTTGTAATAAACATCCGCGACTGTGGATTAATTTGTTCCAGCTTCGACTACGCATTCAGTGTTTGCGGCACCATACGCGGAATAGCCAGACACAGACAATGCGAAAAGAAATTCCTCTGGAAAAAGGTGTGGCGATGCTCTCCCGCTAACGCCACCGAGGACGAAATAATTGTTTCTGGCCATTCCATGGTGCACTTTGTTTTCCGCAAGTTTTGCTTCACTATTTTTTCGCCCACTGCAATCGCATTCCGTCAAAATACTCAAAGAACCCGAGGCTGGTAAATAATCTGCGTCGCCGTGCGACTGGCTGGGAGGAGAGTTGCCGGGTACAAGGAGTCATTCCGCGCCGAACGGCCGTCCGCCGTATGCGCCATAGCGTTTGCCTTTCGGCGCCGCCTTGGCGGGTTTCCCGCTCTTCCCCCCCCCCCCCCCCCCCCCGCTCACCGCGGCCAGCGGCGGCGTAGATAAGCGAAGAGTTGCGTCACCGGACACCTGCGTGGACAGCTGCGGCGCCGCCACGCCGCCGCCAGTGCCTCCTCCTTCTCTCTCTCAACGTTGCTCCCTCTGTCTCATCGTCTTTCAAATGCGTTGCGTTGGTCTGGGGTCTTGGTCGCTGTGTGTGTTCTAGCGAACAGGCGCATATTCAATGGTGGTCGTGCATGACACCGTGTTCGAAGTGACGCTCGGATTAAGGAATATTCATGGAGTAGCGGACACGGACAACGTGGGCCTGTTAACGGTGAGTGTACTGTTTTCGTAGGGAGTAATCATACAGCGCTAGCTGGGCGCCTGCAGCAGCTCTGCCGAAGTAGGCTGCCAGCCATTTACAACAGCATGAGGTCGCGGGCCTGTTGCAGATGCCCGATTAAACGTGTGACTTAACGAGTTCACACTGCTATGCGCGATGTTGTGTAAGTGCCTGCATCACTCATACAGTGAGTGATGGGATCACTTAACAAGGGCGGGATTAGTTGCTGATCGCACATTGTCTCTACACTGCACAAAGTGATTGATATTGTTTTAAGATGTGCTTTGGGCTACATCGCAATAACAGTTCTATTAATACTCAAATGTGCAATGTGCTTCTGTAGGTGTAAGCGTAAAAAAAGAAAGAAAAAGCAAAAATTATGTACAGAGGCGCACTGTACGAAATGGCTTTTTTTTTTGCTTAAAGACGGTATAGTTGGAGGTGCTGATATGCCGCGATGCTCCCAGCACGTGCGCCTCGGTCTTTTAAGCTATTTAGGACAAGTGCCACCAGCAACAAGGAAAGATCTAGCAGACTTCCAAAGGCGCGTTGTTGTGGCCATCGCCGTGCGTTGTTTTCCCTCGTTTCTGTTTGCTGTTTTCGTGCTTCGCTTTCATCTGCGATAATGTTCGGCGTTATAACAGAATCGAGAGAGTATACGTGACTGTTGGAGCTATGTGCGGTTGCTCTAGCATAAGCCATGGCTGCTGCAACGTAGTCGGCGTCCGCGCGCGTTGCCGCGTTCTTACTTGCGTGATTGTGTTTAACTGAGTATTTAGGCACGGGTTACGTTTGTAAATCCCCATGGTTAATAATCGCTAATAGAGTGCCCCTGATTGCCATCAGAGGATGGGCTTGGTTGTCGAAATATGCCAGACGCTTTTTCTGGAAGCAAGGTTTGAAAAAATTTTTTTAAAGAAATACTTTCATACGTGCTAGGCAGTGCCTATTGCAGGCCCGCAACTCTTTAAAAACTGGACGAGCTATCACATCTTTTATCAAATTACAATGAATTAAGATGATTGAATTATAGATGACGAATTTCTGTGCTAGATTAGGTGCACAAAACACATGTTCGCAGCCCTACGTCTAGAAAGCAGGCAAATAGGAAGCACAGCGTCAAATTTGGATTAGATTCCATTGACGGAGCGTCTTGTGAGGGTAGAAAGAACGAGAAAATTGTTCATTTTTGATGCCCTTATAGAGGCAGTCAGAATTGCACTGATTGGTGACTTGTAATAATTCCTCAGATTGTTAGAGGCGTGATTAAAGTCAGTAAATCTTTTACTTTTTTTTTGCAGACCTCTTCGCTAGTGCCACGCCCAAGATCATTTGTTCTCATGTAAAAGAGAAAGCAGAGATGTCTTCACTGTTTGTACATGAAGAGGTGAGTTTCTCGTGCATTTTGATTAATGTTACATGTTCTGAGCGTTGTACTTTAGGAATTGTTTTTCACACTGGCTCACTACCCTATAAGGAATTTGATTCTTAGGTGAGTTCAGGCTTTCGTAAGTGCCATTTTCGAGCTGTAGTCTTACACTTCACCTCATTTCGAGCATTTGCTGTATGCTGGAAAACTCTTATCTTTATCATACGAAATTATTAGAATGTATGGGTTGTATGCTTCGAGTTCAGTGTAATGTCAATTACAAGCCATTTCGAAGGATACACACTACACATTCTTTATATATGGTGCTGCCAGAACAGCACGAACATCCTTTTAAGAGAAGTCATATTTGCTCTTATTACAGGATGAGAGGGTGCCGCTGACGTCCTGCGTAGTCTACCCCCCGGCCCCAGTCTAGAGCAAGCCTACTTCCTGAACCTCCACATGGATAACCGAAACATCTTCCGTGTTAGTAATGACGAAGAAGGAGTAACAGCACTGATGAGTTGATTTTTTTTTATTTTCAACATTGTCTACGGCCGCAAGGCCTTTAACAACCACCGTGATTGAGCGGATTTTTCTCGGCGTGAATTTGGAGTTTATCAAAGAAGTTGTTCAGGCAGTACGGCGCTGAAAATTTTAGTTTCACAATGCCTGAACAACTTTTTCTAGTGTGGTCATGGTAGATGAACAAACATTGTTATTTGTGTAAGTTATTTTGCTTAAATATAGCTGGACCATTCCATGCCAAACGTCCCAGCCACTTTGGCGACCATCTGAATTGTATTTGAAAAAAAAAGTGCTGACTTACTGCGTTGAAAACAGTGAACTGCTAGAATATTTCAGCGAGAAAAAAAGTTTTGTTCATGTGGCTGGCTTATAACTTCCTGGCATAATGCCGTCTGTGTGCTGTTTGTGGAAAATTTCGTTTTAAAACTACCGCTTATTTTTTCTAAAGCAAATTCGGTCTACCTGTTAAGTAAATGTGCTTCTGTAAGGTATTTGAAGCTCAATAGTAATAGTGCAATTTTTTAGCCACATTCGCTTCCAAGAATAAAGCCAAAATGTGTTATGTTTGCATTTTTTATTGCAATATTGCACTTTGTATGAATATCTGAGCAGTGAATATTTACTCCACAGAAGGTATATTTTGAGGAAAAAATATCTTTAGACCTCTCAAGCTGCTGAAATATACGAGAAAATATCTCGAATTTCACAAAATTGTGATTTTTGTCCGTATTGAGATGCAATTTACTCCATGTTGTGATACAATGAAAACTCATCATTATACCTAAATTGTAAGAAAATGAAATTCTTTCTGTAGTAAAAATCTTATCGCAAAAAGGACAGTAAAGAGCGCTGTCAACTGAATTTTATTGAAGGTGCTACGAGCGTTTTTATACTGAGCAGAAGACCAGGGCTCATCTGCAACAACACATGTGTGACCATGACAAAATAATTTTAACCGAGAAAAGAATACTCTTTTTCGGAAAAGATAAGTGAAGGTGTACTGATGCATTGATCCTTGGCCTTCCTGATAAAGAGTTCTAAAATCTCTCATTTTTCTGCTTGCTTTTTTTTCAAAAACCGTGTTTTATGAAACCTAGGACTACACTTACATTCTTTACGGTGCCCGGCCATGAGACTACTACAGCCCTTCTTAACATTTAAAGCATGCTGTCTTGCTTGATCATTGAAGCATTGCCCAGTTTGTCCTATGTTTACTTTTTCACATGTTAGCGGCATCTTATACACATCAGATTGGCATTCAGTAAACCTATTCTAGTGACGAATGTTGCAAGATTGACTATTCCTGTTGCTGTAAGTACATGCACTTTTGGAAGCTTGCAAGGGGTGGAAAACAACAATGTCATATCTGCTGGCTCTTTTCCTAAAATTTTGAGACACCTTATGTACGTAGTACCGTGTGACATGCAAAGGTGATTTTCTTTTGGTCCTGTTTCCTTTAACTTTACTTTCTGCAGGAAGGTTTCGCAAACAAGTGTGATGATGCTGTTGGGGTATTGGCTGGTGCTATCAGCCCAGGAGTGCTAAGAATGTTCTGCCTTTTCATAGTGGGCATTCAAAATTAGTAGAAAGAGGAATTGATACATGTACTCAGGCCACCCTTCAGAAGTCATGTTAGCACAAGGGTGAGGTCAGGTTTGAAAACCAGATTAGAAGACTAAAAGATGCTGGGTATCCCAACAGAATCATCACACCCGTTTGAAAAACTCTCCTGCAGAAAGTAAAGTTGAAGACAGGACCAACAAAAAACAATGACCAAAACCTTTGCATGTTATACCACATCATGTGTCTCACAATTAAAAAAATAGCGAGCAGATATGATAGTAGCGTGTTGTTTTCCACCCCTTGCAAGCTTTAAAAAGTGTGTGTACTAAACAGCAACAGGAATAGTCAATCTTGCCCCATTCGTCACGAGAATAGGTTTACTTAATGCCAATTTAACGTTTGTAGAAGTATTTTTTATCAGGTAAACCAATGAGCAGTGCATCACTACACGTTCACTTATCCTTTCCGAGAGGGAGTATTCTTTTCACAGTGAAGATTATTTTGTAGTGCTCACACGTGTCGTCGCGCATGAACACGGTTCTTGTACTCCGTATAAAAGCGCTCGTAGCACATTCATTAAATTCAGTTGACAGTCTGTGCTCTTTCCTGTCCTTTCTGTCTCTTCCTAAAGTTGTCCCGCTGTGACTAGCACACAACCACGATGAACCAACTCTCCCAAATTAAGCTCTTGTTACGTAATATTAGACCGAGTTTCGTATGGAAAGAAGGAGCTGTGCTTTTAAAATAAAATTTTTCACATACAACACCTAGACGGCATTCCAGGAAGTTCAGAGGGCAGTCACGTGACCAAATATTTTTCCTCTCCTAAATATTCCAGAAGTTCACTATTTTCAATGCAGCACGAGTTTTTCGAATACATTTGAGATGGTTGCCAAAATGGCTGGGACATTTGGCATAAAGTGACCCAGCTGTGTCATTAGCCATAATTATGCATTACCTCTTTTGTTTTTTTGTGTGTTTTGACTCAGTTTTGTGTTCGTTTTTAGCTTATTGTGTTTCTGATCATTGTAATGGTTTCTTAAGTATTCGCTAAAGTTATATGTGCGAAAACCCGTATATGTTTTTGTATGTGCATCATTTCTCATAACCAATTGTTATACATCCAGGAATACAAAGCTTAATCCACTGTGATTGTATACATTTGAAAACACTATCCATATATATTTTTGTGTGCATCACTTCTTTGGAACGATTGTGTACATGAAGGCGTATATAGTGAAATCATGGGGATTGTATATATTTGAAAGAATCATAAGTATATATTTGCCTGTATTTCATTCCTATTAACCGAAAGTGTACATGAAGGAGTATTAAACTGGAAACCACTGGGATTGTAGATACTTGAAAGAATTATAGGGATATATTAGCGAGTATTTCATTTGTAGTCATTATGTACTTGAAGCAGTATACTAAACTGAAACCAGTGTAATTGTATGTTGCAAAGAATTGTCAATGAAGTGAAACTGAATAAATATAATAAACATTTGAGGTGTTGCATGTGTAGTGTACGTATACGTGAACGTTTATCTGGTGAAAAAGTTGTGTGGCAGAAGAAAAGTTTATGTTTTATTTGCCTATTAAATAAACGCAATATGCAAGGGCAGCAAGGCTTCATTTTCTGTAACGCGCATTATGCATATACTGTGAAGTATATATAGATCCAGCACAAGTTCATACACGATAGTACGCGTTTATATTTTTGCCCAGACGCAATGAATGGAGCTCGACAGGTGGCGCACCATTGATAATCAGGACCACTTTCTTCAAGTAGTGTGTAATCAGTGCATGCCGATGTCTATTAGTGCAGTCTAAAAGAATACTGGTACCCCTGCCATGGGCACTCAACACCCTTGTGCACCCTTCTCGCACCCTCCTCAGAGGGTGCTAAAAAAGTGATGGACATCGAAGGCACCCTTCCTTAAGGGTGTTTTTGTAACACCCTACAGTTTTTTTACATGTACACCCTATTCTAAGGGTGCATGAAAAAGCACCCTTTTTGGAAGGTGCTGAATTAACACCCTTAGGGTGTCGTCCACGGGACAAGCTCATTTACACCCTTCTGGGTGTAAAAATTTTTACTGTGTAAGGTAGCTAGAAATCCAAGCATACAGTCGTCCACCGATGTCGAAATCTTCCAGTGCGTCAAGGATCGCACAATGCAGCGCATTACCATAGGCACCCTTAATGTCTAGGAAGACCACCGCCACTAGTCTGCGTCGGCTTCTTTCCTCTTCAACGGTGGTGATCAAGTCGACCACACCGTCAATGGCAGATCGGCCTCTTCTGAAGCTGTTCATAAATGCAGCAAAGGAGTTGTTGCTCTCTAGAAGCCACTAAAATCTTGACAGTACCATTCTTTCCATTACTTTGCCGACGCAGCTGGGTAAGGCGATTGGTCTGTAGGAGGAATGTGCATGAGGACACGTCCACGGCTTCAGCAACGCAATAATGTGACTGCATTTCCAATTAGCTGGGACTTCTCCTGACTCCCATGAGGTGTTATAATGAGATAACAGGATATGCCGTGCTTCTGTACCAAGATGGTGGAGTGCAGCATACGTGATTACGCTAGGTCCTGGTGCCGATGATCAGCGGGAGGCAGAAATCGCAGCGTCAAGCTCATGCATTGTAAAACGCACATCAAGGCGCTCGTCGGACGATGGAGGCGCAATGGTAGTAAGAGGCTCATTAGTGGCAAGATTATCAGTGGTGTCCACGATGAGGCTACAGTAGTCATTTCAGTTTTAACTTTTCTACAGAACGCTATGTATTTTTCACAACATTATACCCCGAAGCTTCGTTATCGCGATCTTTAACAAAATGAGTTTAGGTTACCGCAGAGAAATTCGAGGCTATAAGCTGAAAATTCTGCTGGTATACCATTGGGCAAATAGATTACTTGTGCGCGGTTTTTCACAATGGTTTTTCCAAATCGGGCGCTGCGTGACAGAGCGGCCGCGTGTTTTCAGGGAAACCATAAGTTGCTCGTTTACGGAGAAGCAGATAGGGAGGTCATGCACGTAACTGCGGCAGCCATGCATGTGTGGTTGCTGATACCATGATTGCAGCATCGTGTCGCGCGCTCCTCTGCATCTCAACCAACATAATAGCGTTGATCTGAACGCACTGCGTAGTGCAGGATTTCACGCCTTGCGTGCTGTGCGTCAGCTACCGATTGGTTGCTTTTGTTAACGCCACGCCGCGCTGCCGAGTTTAATTTATAAGCATGCATGAGTAACTGTCACAAACAACTGCAATTTTAGTTTCACCCGCGTGGCCCATTGTCCAAGGAAGGGCGCCGTTGTGTTGGGAAGATGACATCCGGCGACTGGCGAAGCAGCGGCGGCGCCACCGCGTCTTCCCTCCACCTGTACCGAAAGGAGAAACAGGTGTTCGAGGAAAAAGAAATGACCTCCAGGGGGGACGGGACGTCCCGAAAGTTTTTCGACTGCTTTGAAATCAGGGGTTGGCGTGCAGCCAGCAAGAAGTGCGGTCGTCGGTGTCGCGAGTCTCGCGTAGGCGGTGAGCATGGAGTGACCCGCACAACGTATTGAGAAGGCTGCAATTCCGGGCACCCTCGTCGTCTACTAAGCTGGCGTGATCTTCAGGGACACCCCGACAACTCCCCTACGTGTACCAAGAGCTGGCCTGGTCCGTATGGAACTTTTTATTGTGTTTTTTAAAACTGTTAGTTTATTATAACCAGCTTTTCAAAAATTGTAGTTGTGTGCACTGTGTAGCATCTAGAAATTCCGAAGCGCGCGCATGATTTTTTTTCTCGTAAATTTTCTTTGTCTTTCCTGTAGTTTCATCATGTTGTTTTTTTATTAATATTCCGCGTATTTGTCCATTGTCTGTACCTCTTGTAGTGTTCTTCTATAGCATAATTTGCTTTGTTGTTCTTTTTCATCGCGTATCAGTGTTATTCCTCTCTATTATGTTATGTAATTTTGTGCCTATAGCCCTTGTTTTAATTAAATGCTTGTTTGTGTTTAAGCAAATGTCCGTGTATGCTTTATGAGTACGTCGGTCAGGCCCATACATCACCACACGTGCAACCCTGCATGGGTCGACCGACCTGCAAATAAATTTGAGATGTGCCACTTCGAGGCCTTTTAAGCGTCGCAGTCCAAAGCGTGAAGTGGAAATCTACGAGTCTGCCGCACGTCGATGTTGGATCGGCGGGGCCTCACCCGAAGTACGTGACAGTAATCGTTGAGGCCGTAGCAGTAAGCGAAAAAAGCTTGCTGAAACGAGTTGTATGCCATCGAACAACATTTTTGGGCGTCTTTTGAGCCGACTTACGTAGACTTTTGTTCAGGCACTTGTGGGTGTGCGCAGGGTTCTCCATTAGAGAGGGGGAGGAGGCACGTTTCACCACAGCGCCCTCCTCATTGGTTGAGTCTAAAAGCAAATGCAAAAAAAAATGTCCAAGCACTCCGTACAAATGATTTACCAGTGAAGGCTGGAACGCGCGGCTCCGGCGTTTTGCAATGTGTTCAACCCGATGCTGCACTGAAGTCTTTCTTAATTATTGGTTACATATTCGTGCTTCTCAATGAGGTTAGACAAATATTTGTCTTGGATTTACCACAGTGTTTATTTCGCATGCCGCACATTGTGCCTCGCATGATCGCGGTCATGGAGGAGTGAAGTGAGCGGTTAAATGCGTTTCGCAATGCATTAGCAAACTTCGTTGCCTTTTTTTTTCTATAACTTTGCAGAAATATAATCTGTTCGTTCATTCTTTAATCACAGTGGCTGTTCTCGAAGCACAAGCGCTCACAATCATCGCAACTGGAACCAAAGTGCCGCTGGAGAAACTCCCGCCGAAAGCAGGCGTTCGCCCCTGTTAAGTTTGGCCTGGAAATTCATCTGGGCAGACGCCATGGGGCGTAAGCCGGTCCACTGGAGAGGCTCTTAATCCCTTCGGCGCCCAGTCTGACAGACGCTGTCTAAGATTTGAGCTATTATCCAGACCAAACAGCAAGCAAAGGCGAGTGCCCGTCCTTCAAATGCGGACCCTTTTGTCGTCCCTTCAAGCAGAAGCGGTGACTAATGGACTCGGCGACTCATCGGGCAACGGAAAAGCTGGCGTGACCGGCGACAGAGCTGACGGCGGAGCGGCGCTTCTTTAATCCTCAGTCAAGTAGCCGACCGGCCGACTGCCTATGCCCGCCAGGCATTGTACCTGCTGGCCGGAGGAGGAGACGTCGTGTCGCCGCGACGCCACGTCAAAAGAGGGCAACAGGGACGGCGTCTTCCTGAAAGAGACCGCGACGGACACCGCAGATTGCCCCGCTAATTGGGCGAGCTGTGCGGTGGACCCTTGGAAGTATGCGGCCAGGATCGTGGGAACTCTCGACTAAAAGCACACACACGACGAGGAAGAGCCCTGCTGGCGCCACCACAGTGCAGTGTTCACGTGGACCTTGCATGCTTGCCCCCTCTCACCTGTGTGTGCGTGATTGGTGTTCGACTCGGAGAGGAGGAGCCCGACAGGGCATAAAACGACGCGGCAGAGTGCTGGACGTCGCTCTGAACTATGTAACGTTCAACCACCACGCTCGTGGTTTGTGAAACCACTAACCCTTCTTTTCTGTAAATATGTGTAAATAATGTCATAAACCATGCTCCTGTTTTTCGCATCCTCCAACGACCTGCTTCCTCCTTCGTCAACCTTTACAACTGGTTGGCAGCGGTGAGATGGACCTCGCGACATGGTGCTGTGCTGTGGTGAGTGCTTGGTCTTTGCTTTGACTTTCCAGGCTTCATTATAATTGTGTGAGTTTATTAGAAGCTGGATTGTGTTGGGATTAGGGAGATTACCTTTTGTGAGTTGTAGGGATCACCTAATTATGTGTGAGATGCAGGACCAAAGTACAACGGCAATCATGTCGTGGAAGGCAATGCTAAGAGATGAACTTTTGGTTGTGAGTAAGCATCTAGGCATTGAAATAGAGGAAGGAATGGGCAGGACAGCGATTTGGAGGCTGATCTCGCAAAAAGCCAGTGAGGACGAGATTAAAAACGCAGTAGAGATTTTTGAAAAACAGGAAATGGAGGAAAGGGATAGAAAAGAGCGTGATCGAGCACGCGCCTTGGTACTCGAACAATTGGAACAGAAAAACGAGGCAATGAGACGGAAAATTCAGTCATCCGTAACTGTAGCGCACGAGAAGTGCGATAATCAAGTGAGTGAGGTGCAGTCCAGAGCTGTAGAGAAGGCTAGCACGTGTGAAGAGCGCAGCAGGTTCGCAGATGAACCGAATGTGAGAGCTGCGGAAGATGCTGCTATAATTAGAGGGGCCGACAAAGGCTAGAGCGAGTGCAACGAGGTGCTGTGCCAGTTAACTGTAAGCGAAACAGCTAGAATAGCTGTAGACAATCTGGCACAGACCTCAACTGTGTTTGTCGCGACGGTGGATCTTGCAAATGAGGTCGAAGTAGGCAAGAACACCGGAGAAAGCTCAGGAGAAGCATCGAAGGTAGAGAATGAGAACAGTGTGATTGTAGGCAGCTCCCAGCAAGACGAGCGAGATTTCTTGCGGGAAAGCAGCTGCACTGTTTCTGAGAGCGTCGAGCTGTCCGCCGATCTAGAGTGTGGAATAAACGATTTTCTCGAAAATCATTTAGACGGCGCGGGTTTGACAGCGGACGAATACTGTGCGAGATTTGACGAGCTTGCGATGAAATCGGAAGGCATGGCGACGAGCCGCAAAAAGCGGCGCAGACGAAAGAGACATCGCAAAGCCGCGAGTGAGACAAGCAGCTCTACGCATGTTGAGAAAGGTTCGAAGCCTATTAGCGCAGCAAGCAGAACTAGGCATTTTGCGTCGGTGTCAAAGTTAATTTGTATGCGTCTGAACTACCGGACAACAAGTAAAGGAACAGCGGGTCCTTCGCAAATGAAATCAAATGGGAGGTGCCAGGTTAGTTGGGTGCGTAAGCACAAAGTTAAGACAGGTGAATCGCCCCGACATGGCAACAGTGCTAGGAAATCGAAGTGCCAAAGGAGTAGCGCGGGTGCTGCAGAGGCACCCTTGAGCTGTAAACCCATCGATGACGCGACCCGAGGCCAATTTCCTGACGGTGCAGGAAAAGTCGTTCGCAAACGTTGCCGTAAGAAAGCGAAGCGACCAAAGAATGTTAAAGATGGCCATCAGCCGGGCGAACGAGAAAAGGGTAGGCTACTGGCCAGTTCAGCGAAGAGGCCTTTGTGTCGTACAGTAAGGCACAGACAGCGAAACGGTAGGCCATGGCGCAAGTCCACGCGACGGTATGCGCGGTGGAGATTTAGAGCTTTTCACGGAAAAGAGTGTCGACGTGGTCCTAGAAGAAAGACCACAATAGCTAAATACCGCTCGGCTAGACCAAATGGGACACCGTCACTCTTTCCCTTGCATTGCTCGGGTTCCCTCCGTCGGATTGACAGGGGACGGCCGAAATCGCAAATGAGGCGTAACGCTGCCGTTCAGCTGGTAGCACGTGCACGTTGTTGCCTCGGGTGTCCTCACAATCCGGCAAGACCGCGACCACCGCGTGTGAGATTGAAGTGCGGGACAGCTGTAGTAAGCTGGAGTGTCAGACACAGGAATTTTCTTGAAAGCATGTTTGCTCAATTTTGGTTTTAAAGTGGCATTCCGGTGTCCCCTCCCCGGATAGTTTTAGATACAGTTTTTTTTCCCTTCTAGATCTTTGTTAAAAGCATTGCAAGTGTTTTTACTTGAGTTACAGAGAAATGGCCTACGGTTAGGTGTGCGATGGGTGTGCTTCCGTTTTTTGAATGAGAGTATGATGTCGTGCTAGGGCGCACAGCATAGTCCTGTGCGTTCTTTAAAAACATGGGCTGGCATGAGGCTACATTCATTTAACGACCGTCTTCGTATACGAGGCCCATTCTCTTTGTTATTTTAGTGAGTGATCACAGTTCAAGTGATCTGTTGAGCTGATGAGAGTAGCGTTCACCAAATTCTGAGGCTAGAAATACAATTTACTGGTGTATAAAAACGCAGTTAGATCTGGTATGTGAGAGAGATTTGTTGGCGTCAGAGTGACATAAAAGTAGGTAATCTCGACTACGCCTTGTAAGTTTGTAATGAGAGAATAGAAAATGCGTCCAGATACCTTTTGTAGGTTCAGGCTGCATTTGTGTGGAATTTAAGTAGTTGTCTTTTATGAAATTAGTAATGAAATTAGATGTAAGTTACAACTTAGTAGGGCGGATGGTAGGAGAAAGATAGTTTTCAAAGAGTGTAATTATGTTTATTTGGGGCCAAATTACATTTGCCTTTGTGTGCTTTTCTTTCACGGCAATATGTTACATCTTTGGTAAGCATCTCCACATCCATGATTGTTGTAACTTTGGCGGCACAAAATTGTCTCAAAATTTTAGCGTACAGGTTTCTCTTTTGTTTGTGTTTCTGGAGAAGCCTGGAGGGTTTTAAGCGGGTCCAATGTGCTTGACTTCGGCATGGTATTGTGTTGTGTGGTTCGCCTTGCTGTTGTCAATCATTGTGAGCTGGTTTGGGAGTTGGTTTCGAGTTCGCAGCTGGAGAGAGAAAAGCCAGGCCATCGTCCTCGTCACCAACCATTCTCTTCGTGCCCAGCGGTTGGGAGCGCTGGCCAGCCGAGATTTTCCGGGCGGCGGAGGAGCTGTTAAGTTTGGCCTGGAAATTCATCTGGGCAGACGCCATGGGGCGTAAGCCGGTCCACTGGAGAGGCTCTTAATCCCTTTGGCGCCCAGTCTGACAGACGCTGTCTAAGATTTGAGCTATTATCCAGACCAAACAGCAAGCAAAGGCGAGTGCCCGTCATTCAAATGCGGACCCTTTTGTCGTCCCTTCAAGCAGAAGCGGTGACTAATGGACTCGGCGACTCATCGGGCAACGGAAAAGCTGGCGTGACCGGCGACAGAGCTGACGGCGGAGCGGCGCTTCTTTAATCCTCAGTCAAGTAGCCGACCGGCCGACTGCCTATGCCCGCCAGGCATTGTCCCTGCTGGCCGGAGGAGGAGACGTCGTGTCGCCGCGACGCCACGTCAAAAGAGGGCAACAGGGACGGCGTCTTCCTGAAAGAGACCGCGACGGACACCGCAGATCGCCCCGCTAATTGGGCTAGTTGTGCGGTGGACCCTTTGAAGTATGCGGCCAGGATCGTGGGAACTCTCGACTAAAGGCACACACACGACGAGGAAGAGCCCTGCTGGCGCCACCACAGTGCAGTGTTCACGTGGACCTTGCATGCTCGCCCCCCCTCACCTGTGTGTGCGTGATTGGTGTTCGACTCGGAGAGGAGGAGCCCGACAGGGCATAAAACGACGCGGCAGAGTGCTGGACGTCGCTCTGAACTATGTAACGTTCAACCACCACACTCGTGGTTTGTGAAACCACTAACCCTTCTTTTCTGTAAATATGTGTGAATAATGTCATAAACCCCTGTTCTGTTTCCCGTATCCTCCAGCGACCTTCATTTCCCCAACCCTTACAACTGGTGGCAGCGGTGGGATGCCATCACCTGCAACTTCTTCCTTCAACATCTTACACCCCGGAGAACGCGCTCCTGCCATCATCACGTTGACGCTGTCGTGACAGCAACGCGCTGCGTTCTGGGAAGCGTTTGACATCGCGAGCTAACTCGGCGGCGTAGTTTACAGGATCCGCCCGCCGCCAGCGCTTGCATCCCCATTCGCGATTTAGTGTGGCTTGGAAGGCTGCCGAATCATCGGTACACAGTTGCTGCCGGCACTCTGCATGCCGTGCCTGCTTTTGTGCCCGGACTGCAGCATCGGTCTGGCGAATGTGAGCTCTCTCACGTTTCTTATGTCGGTGCTCTTCTTGAGTTGTCCGTAGCTTACCCATATCGAAGCTCTCAGATGAAACTGATGAGCGCGTGCTCAGCGCCGTGGCTGCGAAGGGATTGACGACGTCACTCACAACGCAGACATTGATTGATATGTGGGGTTTAACGTCCCAAAACCACCATATGATTATGATAGACGCCGTAGTGGAGGGCTCCGGAACTTTAGACGACCACCTGGGGTTCTTTAACGTGCACCCAAATCTGAGCACGCGGGCCTACTTCATTTCCGCCTCCGTCGGAAATGCAGCCGCCGCAGCCGGGATTCGAGCCCGCGACCTGCCGGTAAGCAGCCGAGTACCTTAGCCACTAGACCACCGCGGCGGGGCGTCACACAACGCAGACATTGGCGCGCTTGATTGGGTGCGACGCTGAATATTACGTAACTGATCGTACATCCAATGGAGACCACTCGTGACATCAATGCCTAACAGTTTTTTTTTGTTCCTTCTAGACATATACAGATTTCGCTGTAAAATGAAGACGAAGCGACGATGACATGCTTCTCACAACCGCCTGCCATTGGTCCCCGGCTTCGCAGGGGTGAAGGTGGGAAGTAAGCATTTGTTTACAACATCATGAGATCACAGGTTGCCATTCTTCGTCAAAAAGCATGCGTAGCCATCATCCTGCCATCATCATATTGCCATTGCGCAATAAAAAATGGCGCAAAAAGCCCGACTGAGTAGAAGTGTGACACCCTTCATAAAGATACCTCCATCCCCCCGTGCACACGCCTATGATGGCAATGCATAGCAATACCGAAATGCACGGCATTGCAGCAGTTTTCGCATGTAAAAGAGAAAACACAAACGGATGAGCCTCAATTCATATTGTTGCCTTGCTTTCGTGGGATTTATTCTGCAGCTTTATAGTGTTTTTGTAGTGAGACTGTTCTTCTCGTTGCGTCTGAATGGGGCGTAAGTATAGTTCGATACGGTGAACATGATTGCTTGCCACAACGCGTTGACGGACATTAACATGATGCTTGACTTTTGGCGCTACAAAACGACGCAAAAAAGACGACAAGATACAGGGTTGTGTCCTGTCGTTTTTTCTTGCGTGATTTTGTTGCGCGAAATGTTACTATATGAACATGGAAGCATCGGCTTCGCACCACGGCAAACCGCGTTGGCAGAATCAACGTTATTGTTTAATAACCACGTTCAGTACGTGGGACCTGCATTTCTCTTGGCCTCCTATATACAGCCTATGAAGAGGACTTCGTCGGCGCGGCATCAAATCGTATTGCCAAATCTCAGGTTCAACGAAAATGATATTTTCACGTCGTTGGAATGAGCTTTTTTTTTTCGTGTTACCGTATTCATGGAATGTTCTTGAGGAAATCTCAAGGTAAAAAATTGGCTCAAATCTGCATGTTACATTGCAAATATCGTCGAAAGACGATAGTCTTGCGTCTGGAGAGAGTGAACAAAACGTTTTTTTGATGTTCTGTGCAAGAAAATTGGTGAATGGTATTCTGGAGGTGCTGCGTTGGAGTGCCTCGAGCGTGTAGCGGAGGTGAACGAGCGTATCGAGGCACGTTGGACACGAGCGCCATCTGGCAATTATCTTCGAAATCGAAGGCATGCGCACCCGCGGGGAAAGATGTGCGCCAGTCTCGGAGGTCACAATGTGTAGAACGAAAAGCGACGGGCAGGTTCCACCGCCGTGACGTCGTATTAAAGCGTTGGAAACTCTTACCTCTTTGAGCATCGGGTTGCACTGTCAGAGCAGCGCGATAAACGCTACATTCCTGAGAGTTACTTGTGTGTACCTCTTCTAGTATAAAGGCAGACATACAAAACATCGACGTCTTGTTATGGCTCCTCAGATATGCGCAATATTTCTTTTTAATTGACAATCACACAACTATGAACGCTAAACCTTGAGCATTAATGGTGGGCGCTGCGGATGGGGTTAGCCGTTTGGTGCCGTTTAAGGTATCGTTAAGGGCGGACAGACAAATGTACAGACAGACAGACAGACAGACAGACAGACAGACAGACAGACAGACAGACAGACAGACAGACAGACGAAACATTTTCGTCGAAGGACCCCAAGAAAGACTATCGCCTTTAAAGCTTATTCTTTGGCGACTATACCACGCTGTGCCTGAGAGCCAACACAATCGGCCGCTGACTTCGTAATAGTTGATGTGTTATAGGAGCAATAATTTCGATGCACAAACAATGAATTCAGAGCCCTGCCGCCACTGGGAAGATGGAAGCCAGTAAATCTGTGACTATGGTAAGTCTGGTGTAGGAAAAATCGCTATTGTGAATTCACATATTATTACTGATTGTGTTATGCCATTAAAGAGACATACTCCCAAATATCTCGGTGCTTCTCTTGCGCATTACACAGATTATCTCGTCAAAGACCACCAACAACGCTCAAAATAGGTAGCCCATTTTTTCGAAAGTACAAAAATGGCATCACGTTTGTTTGTGTAATGAGAGTGTTCTCGTCTTTGATGCCAAAATTCCCCCCCCCCCCATTCGGCCACGTTGTCAAAATTAAGCACATTTACTGTTGCATGTCCATTTTTTTTTCGATGCGAAAACGCTGTATTAGTCGAGTTAGTGGGTTGCGAATCATACCTAATTTTACGCGTGCTTTGCCTGCGGGTGCAAGCCACCACAACCTGCTATATTCAGCCTTGCTGTAAAGCAACCACGGAACTTTACGTAGCTCTTCAAAGCTTATTAAATAGCATACATGAGGATGTTTGGAAAATATTTATTCTGGAACGCCTTTGAAGAGCGCACCGACTGTTTCTTTTTTTGTTTTTGTTGTTTTTTGCCTTTTCGCTGACGCCTATACAGCAACGGCCGTTACAAAAGGCTCCGCAGGAAAGGACTTGCGGGCCATTCGTATAGCGGTTTTGCTCAATGTTAAGAAATAACAAATAAAAAAAAAACGATAACGTCTACATCGTGAAAGTGGAGATACCGAGAGCGACACACCGTCTGTTTTCTTCGGGCAGCGCGCAGTGCACGGACGTACGATTTCTTTTTTATTTTTTTTTCCGACGGCACGCATTTGAACGAGTGCCCCGGGACTCCTCCCTCCTAGACCAGCTTTCTGACAGCGCTGCTCAGAACTCGTGCCCTCTTATCACTCGTTGCTGTGACGCGAAGGCTTCCGTGTCAGGCCGCATGGGCGCCACCGATAGCGCGCACAGCAGTTTCGCCCATACGTCATCGAGCCTCGCAAAATGGCCGTCAGTGCCTCTGCCGGGTTAGCCGAGGAGACAAGCTGAGCGCTGCTGCGGGAACAGCAGTGTCGCCCTGTCACACTGCGACGTACGTATACACCTCTCGTTTTCATTCTGCCGACTTGCATCCCGCCAATGCAGTTGCTTGTGCCCGAAGCGCCGTTACACGTGGCGTAATGAAGAATGAGGAAGCCGACGGGTGCCGGACTGCGCGCTTTCACGCGCTTATACGAGCTTGAAGCCGGCGCTCTATTTATGTAAGGCTAACCACAGCCTTAGCGGTACTCGCCTCCGCTTCTCATTGCTCTTCGCATCAGGCCTGCTGGTAGTTAATGCCAGTAGACATGATGTGGTTCAGAAACGATCAACTGCCAATCATTATCGTAAAGCCTACTCGAAAGTAATTTGTCGCACTTAATTTACTCTAAATATCTTAAGAAAAATTTAATAACCTTTACTTAACTATAACTCAGGACACCCAGATAAAAAGACAAATTTGTTAAGTTAAAGTTTCAAGTACGGGGGACAGCGCTGCGAAAATCATGTGCACCTTATTATGAAAAATTTTAGATATCCACTGGACAAGTAGAATATGGCCATTCACACTCGGTCGTTAGTTTGTGCTTCCCACTGACCAAGTGAAACAATAAAAATGGTACGGGAGAAACGCCAAAGACAAGAAGCTTGTGAAATGCACAGTTCAGATATTGCTAGCTTGAGCAAGCACTGATAGCGCGCCTAAAAATCATGAGAACCGTCTTCGCATTTGGCAAACCATCTTGAAACTTACTATCCCGTATTTACGGACACATTTATAGTTCTTCACAATAATCCGCTCACGAGCGAGTCGACTTAGGCGTGTACATATGCTGGTGTATACCACGGGCTCTTCATTTCTTTTTTAGGTTTTTCTGCTCTTACCGCTATATCATAATCGTTGCTACACCACACAATGAGTTATTCTCGATGGGGTATTAAACTAAACATTGCGGCTAACACCAGTGGAACGAATATTTGATACATATTGTTTGGCATTGAAGAATGATGAATACCACAGGTCGCAAACTTATTTCGCAATTAATAGTACTCATGTATTGTGGGATGCTGGAACAATTAGCATTCAGATATGTTTTGTATGTGTGTACGATAAATTTTGCAACATGTAGTCATTGTTTACGGGAGCCACATACAGAAGCAAAATAATAACGCGAAAATTAACCCCCGTCACCAGGGGTTCGTATATAGTTCATTTAATCAAAATAATGCGCTACTACTGTTTACACGATATGTTCAGCGTGGGCAAGACTGGATTGTTTAAACTGCGGTTGTTTCATCTTTTGCAAGGGGGGGGGGGGGTGTTGCCTTGATGAATGCAGTTCCCATGACCACATAGCGCTGAACATTGCCAATTAACGAAAGTGAGTGCGCTGTATTGTCTGATCACGCAGTGCTCGTATTCTGAAGGTGGGATTATGTGACGGCGCAAGAGCGCAGATAATGCCTTGCGAATGTGGATGCAGTGTTCGAATACAATAACTCTATGACTCTACGCGTACGATGAATTTGAAAGAACTGATATCAATTTAACAATCTGATGCTGTTCGCCCAGCGATCCCTTCTCCACATAATCCGAGAGGCCCTAGCCGTCCTTTTTCCTGAAGTAAAAGTTAGATTCATTAATTACAATCATACTACAACTGTATAGTAAAACACGTTTCGTTTGGAATTGCTTTGCCGCATGTGGAATCGGTCCGAATTTCTTTTCGTTTTCTTCTGTTCTCTCTTCTTTTTCCTTTTTTTTTGTCATTCGCCGTCATTGGCTCACTGTTGGCGATGACCACAAGCGATGATTATGGTGATGACTGTGGCGGCGGCAACCTTTAGAGTGCGCACTCGGTAGAAGGTCACAATCGCTGCAAGTCAATTTGAACAATACAGCCGCGGTGAAATACGCTTGACACTCGGCCACAGCAAACAGATAAGGCGGCTCTTGTCAAACAATGAAACTGCCTCAACGCTTCCCAGACCATCGCTCAGGATTGCGCCAGGCAATGTAATATAACATGACAAGTGTCTCGTCTGTTTCACATCAACAGACACCACCACTTGCACTGAATACGACTGGCCGGAAGCATGAACGCTTATCTTCAAGAAGCAGTTTTTTCTCTCACCGACGCTCGCTTCTAAGTGGGATGTAGACGTGTGCAGCCGGAAGCCGACGAAAAGCCGTGATCCGAGCACACGTGAACTCGATTGATTGATTGATTGATTGATTTATATGTGAGGTTTAACGTCCCAAAACCACCATACAATTATAAAACGCCGTAGTGAAAGGCTCCTTAAATTCCGGAGTTCCGGACCTGGGGTTCTTTAACGTGCACCCAAATCTGAACACATAGGCCTACAGAATTTCCGCCTCTACGGAAAATGCTGCCGCCACAGCCGGGATTCCATTCCGTGACCTGCGGGTCTGCAGCAGGGTAACTTAGTCGCTGGACCACTGCGGCGGGGCCTCATGAACTCTGAAACATCTTATGCGAACAGGAGGCAGACTAGAGAACTTTCCATTTTCGAATGAGGCAATCCTCGAAAGGGGCAAGCTGCACATGTTTTTAGTGCCAGTTGTATACGAACGAATCTGGACACTCATGAAAATAGGTGAAACGTCTGTACAGCAACAATAAGAGCAACAAAAAATGCGAAGTGGTAAGCTTCCTCGAGCGGTAACTCGAGAGCACAAAGTCGCATAAGTAGTTAAACTGTCGCAAATAAATGTGTAGAGTTTTAGAATCGCGTACACAAAGCTTTGCGTTACCGTTTCGTGCCACTGCGCATGCGTCGTAAGCTAACTTCATATTGCTTGATATATGTGTCGAGAGAGCGAGATAGGTGCGCGACCCACAATGCATGATATTGAGTAATTTAATCCCCGCAGTTTTAGATGCGCCTTAATGTTATCGTGTTTGATTCGCTGCTGAGCAGGACGCGTTGCACAACATAAAACTGATTTCTATGAACAGTTCACATGGTGAAGCATGTGGGAAGAGAATGGGAAAGGTATAGTTAATTCTGGTAATGCCTTTCACTGGTATGCCACCGAGGCGGAAATCAGTTATCGTTCTTGAATTTTCGCGAAATCCTCGCCTTGGCAGGCATGGTCGTGTTTCGAATCGATCTCGAGCGCGTGGGTTCGATTCCCGTACACGGCAACCGCATTTCGACGGGAGTGAAATGCAAAAGAACCCGTCTAAGTTAGATTTGGGTGCACGCTGAAGCACCCCAGGGATTCCAAATTAATCAAGACTCCCTCATGACCGCGCGCATCATGATCGTGCATGTGATCAAGCCTAATTTGCGCGCCTAAAACCAGTGATTATACCGGATGTTTCACGTAACTAGAATAAAGAATTAAAAAAAATGTGGTTTACCGCAACTGAATGAAACCAACGACATGTGGTTTGCCGTGATGTAGTGCTGGTCAGGGCATATTTTATAGTGCGCTTAAGCTAGTTGAATAATGAAAATGAATTGCGCAGATTGTTAATTATTCACTTCAGGGTCGATTGTATTTTGTGATGTTGAAGAAAAACCATTCCAAAACGACCAATTCTCTCTCTCTCTCTCTTTCTGGCAATTACCGTACTTACTGCGCGGTGAATTTTCCCGGCGTATAAAGACCGCCTGCGAAATATGAGATATAAAACTACGAGACTTCGCTTATGCGCTACCGTGCCACATTGTTCTCAACCGTGCTTTGAGCGAAATAACCCTGCACGCGGAAAATCTGTGACCACATCTAACCAAACTCGCCGGAGCACTGCTTACATATAACATCGGGCAGCGTGAGACGCCCCGAGAAATTCGCTTTGCCTCGCAAGACGTTGCTTTTCCTCATGGAAGGGAACTTTTCCGCACGAATTTGGGAGAAACGAACGGTGTGATTAGGAGGGCGCCACGCGAGCCTATAGAAACTATACCGCTTGTCATCACTTGCTCCCTCTCGTGAGTCCTCGTCATCACCTCCGTCGTGCACGGTCGCCGTTCATTTCTCCGCGATGATCCGGTTCCTTTGCCGTGAAACAGAAGAACGTGCTGCTCTCTGCAAAGCTGGCAGTACATAGTCAAACGTGGAGGGAAAAAGTCTGACGTCACCGCTGCACAAAGTATCTAAGAAAGCACGCGGAGTGCGATATAAGGCCAAAGCTGCGATTCGGGCCAAAGCGGACCAGAGGCTTCATTCCGCAACTCTATGAGTTGGCGCAGCTGCGTGTGAAGGAAGATCTTGGAGCGCAGCTTATATCGATACAGGGCACTGCAAGTAGCCCTTTTACCGCCGAAAACATACCGCGGTAAAAACAAACTGAGAAACAGATTTTCATCGTATACGTATGGCAATACGGTTTATGTTGGACGATTACTGCTTTAGATGGGTACTGATAACGCACGTCAACCCCACACTGCAAAAATATTAAACCCAAAAGGTTAACTGCTCCACTGCAGTTAGAAATGCAAGAAAAAGTATGCTGAGCAAAAAACGCCATAAAAAGCGCGCTGTGGCAGAATCACTATACGTTTCGTGCCATAGATATGAGCCTTACTTTATCCTTTTAGCTTGCTCGCGCAGGCAAATAAAAAGGTGCTGCTCCAAGTTGATAATGTTCCATTAGCTGCATGCATCGACCAATCTAAGTGAATGTCAAGTTCTATGCTTAAGTATGCATCACCGCAGCTACATGTGTATTTCTGCAGATCTACCATGGTGCTCATTCGAATAGTTTATTAAAAGGAATGCAGTACGACGCGCAACAACATATACATATTTTATCTGTATTGCACAAAAGCACAATGCCACTGAGCATACATGACAGTATGCGAATTGAGTAGGTATTCAGTGCAGGTAACTTGTAAAATTAAGTACTGTGTAGTAACGTGTTACTACACAGTAATTAAAAACACAGCACATAAAAAGTACACAGCACATAAAAAGTTTCTTTTCACTCTAGGACACAAAGTGAAAACTAATCCAAAAGAAATGTGGAAATATGTCAAGAGCAAAAAGAACTCTGGTGACGCTATCCCTGACGTCATAGATGAAAACGCCTACAGCGCAGATATTTTGGCAAAAGCAGAGGCCTTCAATGCTTACTTTCACTCCGTGTTTTCATGCTCAAAAGCCGCACTTTTGAAATCACATGACGTCAGAGAGCTTACTCAGATGAGAGAAATTGAGCTGTCTGAAGATGGTATCGCATTATTACTACGGAAGATAAACATCCACTCGGCTACCGTTCCTGACTTTATTTCAAATTTTGTTCTAAAAAACTGTGCATTGTCTGTCACCCCTTTCTTAATACTGTTATTTAAGATATATCTTCAAGTTGGTGCTCTACCTTCGGACTGGAAAACTGCAAATGTTATTCCAATTCACAAAAGTGGTTCAAAAACAAGAACGTGCTACAGGCCAATTTCACTCACAAGCGTTGCTTGTAAAACATTAGAACATGTTGTTTATACAAATTTAATGGCACACCTTCAAGAAAATAGCTTCATTATTCCAACGCAACATGGCTTCAGGGCTGGCTTTTCTTGCGACACTCAGCTTGTAGAATTTTGCCATGACATCGCAGCATTTATTAACTCAGGTTTGCAAGTTGACTGCATCTTTTTAGACTTTCGGAAAGCTTTCGATTTGATTGATTGATTTGTAGGGTTTAACGTCCCAAAACCACCATATGATTATGAGAGACGCCGTAGTGGAGGGCTCCGGAAATTTTGACCACCTGGGGTTCTTTAACGTGAACCCAAATCTGAGCACACGGGCCTCGACATTTCCGCCTCCATCGGAAATGCAGCCGCCGCAGCCGGGATTTGAACCCGCGACCTGCGGGTCTGCAGCCGAGTACCTTAGCCGCTAGACCACCGCGGCGGGGCAAGCTTTCGATACCGTATCTCACACCCTGTTACTACTAAAGTTGTCCTACCTCAACTTGCCGAACACCCTCCTGAAGTGGTTGGAAGCGTACCTGTGATAGAAACCAACGCGTGATACTTCATGGTGTCCGCTCTTCTAATGTCTCTGTATTATCTGGAGTGCCACAGGGGTCCGTCTTAGGGCCCCTGCTTTTTCTTATATTTATCAATGACCTTACTGAACACTTGTCTTGCCGTGTGAAGTTATATGCAGATGATTGCTGTATTTACCGTGAAATTTCAAGTGAATCAGATAGTCAACTTCTACAGAATGATCTGAACAAAATCATGTCTTGGTGTGCGACTTGGAACATGACACTCAACCTGTCCAAATGCAACCTCTTAAGATTCACAAACAAAAGACACCCGCTGATGGCAAACTATGTCATGAATACAACACAACTGTCCCTTGTAACAGAATATAAGTACTTAGGAGTCATTTTTTCCAGCAATTTGACTTGGAATGCCCACATAAATTATATCGTAACAAAGGCCAGCAACACATTAAACTTCTTAAGACGTAACTTTAAACAAGCACCGGCCAGCCTGAAAGAAATCCTGTATATGTCGAATGTACGCCCACTTTTGGAATACGCGTGCAGCACGTGGGACCCTTTTACTAAGGTGAACATCGACGCTCTAGAACCCGTGCAGCTGAGAGCGGCCCGTTTCGTCACGGGTGATTACAACTTTTTTAAAAGATCTTTCGAAATCAGGAGTACTTTAGGATGGCCTCCTCTTGAAGACAGGCGCAAATTCTTACGTTTATCTCTGTTTCACAAACTATTCCATGGTTTAACGGGTATTCACAAAGAAAACTACATATCGGAGCCTACGTATATATCTGCTCGTACTGATCACCCCCTTAAAGTGCACGAGTTCGCTACCAGAATTAACCTTTTTAAATATTCATTTTTCTGCGATCAATTAAGCAGAGGAACAAACTACCTCATGAAATTGTAGCCGCGTCCAGGGAAACATTCGCCACTGCGCTGGAACATCATATTTTATCGTAGCCTGAGCACACATTAAAGTTGCCTACACTTTCGTTTCATCTCTCTAGCGATCTACGCTTCAGTTTTTTTCCTGCTTTTATCTGTATATATATATATATATATATATATATATATATATATATATATATATATATATATATATATATATTTCTTGCTGCTGTATCTTCACCCACGTCAATGTTTATTACGTGTCACCATTGGATGCTTTATTATGTATCTCTATTTCTTTTATGTTCAACTCAGTGTTAATGGACTGTCGCCTTTCTGCATTTCGAAATCGTTATCTCCCCCCTACAAGAATGCCCCTCGCGGGCGCTGTAGGTACTGTAAATAAATAAAATAAATAAAATGCGAATGATACTAGTGTTATTGAACTGGTTCACATTGATACAATTATATAATGGAATAATTGGCTATGGGGTCACGTCAGACGTTCAGCCATGTTGGCGACCATCTCAATGTATTCGAAAAAAAATCGCGCTGAATTACTCCATTAAAAAGTTAACTGCTAGAATATTTCGCAAATATTTTTTTGGCACGTGCCTGCCTCCTGAACTTCCCGGAATCTCGTCTGATTGTTTGTGAAAAAAAATTATTTCATAAGTACCTCTTCTTCCGTGCCAAATTCGGTCTACAAATTAAGTGAAGGGCTTGCGTAAAGTGTTTGAAGCTCAGTAATATTATTACCATTTTTCGACCACATACGCCTCAAATACTTTAGCCGAAATGTGCTATATCTGCATTTTTCAATATCAATACTGCACTTTGAATGAATATCTGAGGAGTGAATACTTAACCCACATAAGGCATATTTGGAGGAAAAAACCTGTTAGACCTCTCAAGCTGTCAAACTTTACGTGAAAAAATCGCGAATTTCTCAAAATAGTTGTTTTGTCTGCAATGAGACGCAACTTGCACCAGGTCGTGGTTGAAATAAAAAAGACTTTGCACCTAAATCGAAAACAAATAAACAGTTCTTTTCATGTGCCAAATTTTGTCATAGCAATTTATGTTTTGAGAAGATGATCACAGCATATCCGCGGAGTGAATGATGATGAGTGGGGCGTAGCGTTCGTCCGTCCGGACGCAGAAACGGATGGACAGACAGTCCGACGCCAGTATGGACGAACAGAAAGACGGACGGACTCACGGACAGACCGACACACGGAAGCCCGGACGGATGGATGCACAGACGAACGGACGAAAGCACAAATGTACGCACGAACGATTCGCCCCACAAATCATCATTTTGTCCGTATATATGTTCTGAAAACCAGTAACGCTATCTATTGTGCAACTCGAAGTGGCTACATAATACTAGTACGACTACAGAGGAGGGAACGACCCACGGCCTTATGAGCTTTGCCCCTAAATGATTTTTGAAGTTTCCCATTTGCCATTTGGACATACGGGAGCCGACACCTCGAAGTTCCCCATTGCCGTCGATGAGAAAATTAAAAAAATTATTTTATTCTCTGAAATAGAAATTGTAATGATGAAACTTGTCAGATACAAAGAACTGTCTATTTGCTTTCAATTTAGGTAAAAGGTGATTTTAATTGGACCACCACATGGTGCGAATTGCGTCTCAATATGGACAAATATTACAATTCTGTAAAATCAGTTATCTTTTCTCGTAGAGGTTAACAGCTTGAGATGTCTAAAAATAATTTTTTATTAAAATATCTTTTGTCTGAAGTAAGTAGTCACAGCTCAGATATTCATACAAAATGCCGTATCGCAATAAGAAAATGCAAGCATAATACATTTTGGCTAAATTCTTGCAGACGTATGTGGCCGAAAAATGGTATTAATATTATTGAGTTTCAAACACCTTACATAAGCCCCTTTACTTAACATGTGCCAAACTTTGTATAAAAAAGAAAGAGCGGTACTTGTAAAATAATTTTTTTTCCACAAACAACGCTCAAACAACATTCTGGGAAGTTTAAAAGGCAACCACGTGACCAAAACTTTTTTTCTCTCCGAAATATTCAAGCAGTTCGCTGTTTTCAGTGCGTTAAATCAGCACAATTTTTTTTTCAAGCACATTTGCCATAGCCGCGAAATTGACTGGGAAATTTGGAATAAAGCGACCCTGTTACTATCACTCAATGACCATTGCATACTGCTAAACTAGGGCCATTTGTTTCAATCATGCTGTCAGGGTGAGAAAGCACAACTCCTTCCCGATGTAACGTAGGCTGTTCAGTGGCTGTGCGTGTTGTGTTCCCAGATAAATATTCTGCCCAGTCTTACATTTTGGCTGCAAGACATGCTTAGATACCGGGCAGTATGTATAACATAAAGTGTTTTTTGTGCAACAAAAAAAAAACTAACAATACGCTTCACATAGCGAAAATACCTTTAACATCTAAAGTACTCCGCGACGTTAAACGCCAAAGCGAGGCGAAGCCAATATAACTCCCAATAACAACAATCATAATTAATGTTACACATGATGGAAACAAGCGGAATAAAATAGAATGTGTTCGAACGTTAGCAGTTATGTTCAAACAAGCGTTTGCACTGATCAAGTAGGCAATTCGGCCACACACACAGACGAAAGGTCTGTTCAAACAAAAGTCCAGCTTCAGTGCTCGATCCGCTCCACAGGCACGGCTGTCAGCAGTGTCACGCTACGTTTGGGGGTGAACGACAATACAGGTGAAGACAAATGTAACGAAATTGAAGGTATTAGCAAGTATCCTATATTGCCTAATTAATCCAACCCTCTCTTTCAAGAAGTGAATTAATTCAAAAAGCAAGGCACCGTCCCATTCATGGCCTTTCCCCCTTGGTGGGTTGCGCCAAGGTGTTGAGGAACCAACCAACCAAGCAACCAAGTAGGCAAACTTCGCGAGGCGCGCCTAACGCGAAGCAATATGCTGTGTTGTCACCCGATGCATCAACCCGAGTTATCACGGCAGTATTAGCGCACAAAACGAAAAAGTACCGAAAACAACGACATGGACACCATGCCCTTGCTTTCCGCTCTCGGTCGTTTTGTGCAATAAGAAAAAAAAAAGACAGCAAATGAACTACCAACAAACCCAAGCATATGCGTCTTCGATACGATTGATGCTTAGAGCTAACAGGCGCCGTCCCCACACATGTCTTATTAGTAAACTAAAATTGATGTTGATCACGAGCGGGCCCCGTTAAACACGACTGCCCACAAAGGGTATTGCAAACATCTGTTCAAATTGTTCGCTGAACCTCAGCGGCGCACGCTCACTCTGCTTTGCACTCCAAACAATCTAAACAAACCAAAAAAAAAACTTGCCGACAATCACATTTCTCCATCATCCCCGTGAAACAGTTCGGACAAATATTCTCGCTACGTAAACAAATGCTGATTTGTCATCAACTATATATGTTGAAAACAAAATTGTTTGAAAGCGTTACTCTCGTGTTCACGCAGTTAACAAAGCGATGAACGGAACAAAGTGAGAGCGGTACTCACTATTTTACTTCGAGTGCTCCACAATATGAATCCGCAGGTCCAGCCTTCAGAATGGTGCACCTTCGCAATAATCAGCACTAACAGAACACACAGGTCGAGCACAGAGCGCAGGCACATTTCGAACTAAACACCGACTAATAAACACTACCGATCGAGAAGCCACGCGCACCACACGCACACACACGGGATAGTTTTTCGCCAGCGCACGCAGTGACATGTAAGACGACGCCGGTCCCTTTCCCGCGCAATGCGCCCGGGCAGCCGAAGTTGTCTAGGCTACGAGACTTGATGGCGCCTTGTGGCGCTCTGGGACCGGCTAGATGCGGTTTAACGCTAGTTCTGGCCCTCTAATGATCGCGCGGGCGCTGCTTTTTTTTTCTTTTTTTTCCGGCAGGGATTTGTTGCATTATACTCGTTCTTTAACAGTGCATCTGAATCGCAGTGAACATTGTGACGGTGCATTGCGGCCAGGACGAGCTGCTAGTCATAACACGCTCTTGTAATATTCAGGAGAAATATTTTCAGCGCACCTTCACCGACCTAATGTAGTGAATACTGGTAAAAAAGCTAAGCTGATGGTTTCTGCTTAGCTCTATGGGCCTTTAGGGACTGCGCTTGCAGGGTCATGCTGGGGCTATTTTATCGGCACTTTCATTTGGGTAAAGACATTGCTCCTCGCAACATTGCATGCATCGGCCGTCACACTATTCGATGAGAACATATTGCCACGTAGGTGCTGCTAGGAAGACGAAGACGACAGCGCATAAGCGCATCCGCGCGCTTTTATGCAGCAAGCAATAACGAGAAAGAAGAGGAACGCTCTGGCGCGTGGTAAATAAAAATACTGACCTGCTGCTACTTTCTCAACCTGTTTAATACTACTTCTGTCGTCACGTCGCGACAATATATTTGTACTTATCTTGCAGTCCTTGGAACAATACCGTGGCTTAAAATATTTCATCAATGTTGATTTCTCACTACCTACAAAGTCAAGGCTTTGACGGAAGCACGTCTGCTGGGGAAGTAACATAAATTAAAAGAAGGGGATCCACAAAAAAAAACAAAAAAACAGAGAGATGGAGAGAGAGAACTGGAGAATGTGTTTCGGCTCCCCTGTGGAGAGCTTTGTTCGCAATTTAGTCAACAAGGCTCCCGTCATTGTCAGCAAGGCTGCGTCAAGGTCACCGAAATGTCTTTATTCTGCATTTTCTTTATGGTCGGTGTTCTCTTCCTAATTAACATGACGCACTTTTAAAGGGGTCGTGAAACGCTCGCTCTAAAGCGGCAATGCGAAGCCACTGGCGTCCACACGCACTAACTAGGTGACGTCATCATAAGTAATTATTCCGCTATCGATGAACGCGGAACTTTTCGGTACTTGCGTGCGTGCAGCTGGGACACTCGTCAGCGTCTTTGCCATACGCAAGCAGCGTTAACTTGAACTCTGACGTCGTATTAAGCAGCGTCCTTGTGGGACGCGGGTCGCGTATGGCAGACGTCGATGAGCGCCTCTTGAGCGTGCTCGATATGCCATAATAGAGTTCCCCGTTCCTCGATAGGCAAAGCTTTTATGCAGGTCCACTCGGGCTGATGATAAAGTTACCGCATGTGGCTGCCGATGGTGCCGCATTGTCGTTGTAAAGCGACCGTTTCACGACCCCTTTAAGGACACATGAAGAAGAATATTCGCTACAGTAATAAAAAAAATGTGTCAACTAAAAATACATCACATCAATGTTCGTTTCTAAGGGACATGTTGGCCTGTAGACGTGGTGCTTATGGCTAAACAATTGTGCAGTTCTTTTTTTTTTTTTGATGTGGTGGACGTTTTACCTTCAGCTTTAAAAGCTTCAATCTTATGGGGGATGGGGGGAGGGGGGAGTGTTTCATGCATGAATACACCAATGTACGCAACATTGCCTTGTTCAGGCAAATCAGTGCACTTTGTGAGTGTTGCTAATCACGCAAATGACACAGATGAAAGGAGCAGATACAAGAGAATTGGCTCTTTCTATTGGGCAAGCGGCGCTCCTGTTGCATATTCCATCTTATAGTAGTTTGCGTGCTTTATCGATGAAAACTGCGTTTCGGTCACTTTATTTCCTGCTTCGATTCATTACTAGACCTGCAAGCAGCTAGTAGCAGGAGCCTTGCTGGTATCAAGATGGTTAATGTTACAAAGAATATAAGGAAAACTGCCCGAAAATTGTGTGCCTTTGCAGCCTTGTAGGCCCGTTTGCTCAGATTTGGGTGCACGTTAAAGAACCCCAGGTGGTCGAAATTTCCGAATCCCTCTACTACGGCGTCTCTCATATACATATGGTGGTTTTGGGACGTTAAACCCCGCATATCAATCAATCATTTGTAGCCTTGTTCATAACACCCCAAGGGTGTAAATGGGGTGTTTTGAGGGTGTCTTGTTCACGAACACCTCAAAATATAAAAACTGGAGTGTAAAAAGGGTGTTCATATCGGTGCTTTCAATGCGTACATCCGTTTTACACCCTTTAAGGTGTAAAATTTTTGCAGTGCAGGTGGTCGATATTCTGGAGCCCTCCACTATGGCGTCTCTCATAATCATATGGTGGGTTTGGGACATTAAATCCCACATATTTTTCAATGGGTACTGACACAAGATTTCGCGACTGAGATATGTCTATTCCATGTTATTTTCCTTTAATGGGAGAGCCTAAGTTGTTCCTTGGCTCTGCGAGACTGTTAGATTTTGTTTGACAGACAATGATGCCCCTAATACAAAGCGAGCTTGCGAGTCTCAAATGTGGCCTCTAACAACAAGTATAGTCATTGGGTCACGTCTTTTAACTGTTTCAGGGGTATACGTTATGTTTTCTATTAACCGCCGTGGGGGTACAGTGCACGAGTGTTGAAGATTGGGCGAGTTGGTTCGTCGTACTTGAACTGGTATAGCGCATTACGGGGAAGAAGAAACGGCCGAGCAGACCGACTAGCGCTCTGTCCTCTTGTGTCGGTCTGCTCGGCCGTTTCTTCTTCCCCGTAATGCGCTATACCAGTTCAAGGGGGTACAGTGGTTGTTAATGCACTCGACTGCTGACCCGATGGTCGCGGGATTGAATCTTGGCCGCGGCAATGGCATTTCACTGAAGTCCAAGTGCTTAAGGCCCGTTCGCTTAGATTTAGGCGCACTTTAAAGAACCCTGAAATTTCCGGAGCCCTCCACTATGGCGTCTGTAATTATCATATCGTCCACCATGGTGGATCAGTGGCTAAGGTGCTCGACTGCCGACCCGGAGGTCACGGGTGCAATGCAGGCCGTGGCGGTCGCAATTCGGTGGAAGCGAATTGGTAAAGGACCGTGTACTGCGCCGTGTCACTGCACGTTAACGAACACCAGACGGTGGAAATTTCCTGAGCCCTCCACTACGGCATCTCACATAAATCATATCGTGGTTTAAGGACGTGAAACCCCATATAATATTGCGTTATCTCATTATCATATTGCGGTTTTGAAACCTAAAATTCCAACAATTATTATTATATAGCGTCCACACAATGATGGAGCTTTGTTTATTTACCGTTTCGGCGTAATTTCTGCGCAGGGATGAGGGCCGCGGCGCAGCTGGCCTGTGTCGTGCTCATCGCGGCTCTCGGGCGGCGCCTGTGCACGCGAGTGGCTGAGTCGAGCTGCCCGCATCTGGACGGCTGCGCCTGCAAGAAGGTGCGCAGGGGTCTCCGGGTGCTGTGCAACGCCACCGTGAATGGAGACGTCTTGAGTGCGGACATCTCCACGCTCAGAGGCCTCTCACTGGACTCGCTCATCCTGGACCGCGTGAACCTCACAGTTATTCCCTCGCGGTACTTTGAGAACCTCACAATCAAGTCCCTGTCTGTGACCAACTCTCCCCTGCAGTTCACGCGGAACGACAGCTTCGAGGGAGCCAAGATTCTATCCACTCTGCACATGGGACGCAACAAGCTGAGTGCTGTTCCGCGAGGTCTCGAAGCGCTGCCAGCCCTAAAGGTTCTGCTGCTGCGAGGCAACTGCATAACAGCCATCGAAAACTTCCCACCGCTCGAGAACCTGACTGAGTTGGACCTGTCGCGTAATTGCATTGAGAGCCTCAGGACTAACGACCTGGAAGGACTTGGAGGCCTGAAGAAAGTGTGGCTGGGCAACAACCGAATACAGTACATGTCGTATTCGTTCTTCAAGTACGCGAAAAATATTATGTTCGTTGACTTGCACAACAATTATCTGAAAACCATCTACAGCGTTTTTCAAGGCCGTGGACATCTTATGGTACGTACGATAGCCCTAGTACCTTGTCTTGTATCCACATTTCTTTCGTATATTGTTTCTGCATATGTGCCCTATTATTGTAATACTGCTCACGCTTCCGTGTCGAAGATGCAATCAGGCACCTATTAAGCAATATCAAGTGTTGTAAAAATTAGCCTGTTTGTTGGGATGAATTTTAATCAATTTTTTATTGAAGCGTTTCTGTTCAGTACACGAATATTGATGCGTCCAAATTGTGCACGCTAATCGCGCGTATCCAAACCACAAATTAGAATCAATGTGAAATGAAACATTCGCCAAAATGCTAGTGATATTCTGCATAACCTAATATGATCTGTACAGTTATATTTACTTTGTTTCCCTGCAGTGTGTATTCGCATGCAGTGTCTACGTGCATGCATTGATCGCACATGTCCCAACTTTATTATTGCGTAAGGCTTAATGTTCAAACACTATATCATTCTCAAGCTATGCTCAAATGCGAGACGTCGTCGCAGAAATGTCGCGTGGACAAAGGCAACATTTAATCGATATCGATGATAGTGAGGAGAGGCGTTAGCAAAGAAACTTTAGACGCATATGTTAGTACAGTGTGCGCAAAAATATAAAAAAACATGATATATTTGAAAAAAAGCTCAATATTTTCACTGTTTTGGAAGGCAACCTTGAATTCAGATACCGGGCCTGGTATAAAGCATGCTAACGTGTACTTTGTAGTTAGACCGCATACAGCCACAAATTGCTGAAAGTATTAAGGTTTTCCTAGACGTACAGTGGCGCCACCAAACCTTCAACGCTGCCTGTACATTCAACGATTCTATTCCGATTTTGACACAGTGTCACTTGTATATCTGGTGACCCAGAAATAAGAACGGCCACACAAGAAAAAAAAGAAAAAGACGCCGTTGAAAATCATGCTTCACTGCTTTAGAAACCTGTGCGCCTTATAGACGCATATAAGCTGACATTAAATTCACATGCAGGTTTTCATATGATCATAGTATTTTTGAATAAACACGGAAAAGATAGTATGCGAGATGAACTTCATTGCATTGGTGATCGAACACCGGACTGCCCTACAGGACATATATAGTTTTATTTTAAAAAAGAAGTTTAAATAAGATGATAAACTTGATTGATATCATGAAGCTATATTATGAAATTATGTGCGTGCTTTAGAAGCTGTGAGACTACATTGTTAGTTGTACTATAGGAGGGAGCTACACTTTGACCGCCACTTTTCATAGAGTTTAAAAATCGGTATAGGGCTTGGCTTGTTGTTGCATCGTTGGTGCCGCATTTAGTATGAATAAACGTGATCAGAAGCGCATGGTCCTCATAAATGCACGGATCATGCATGGTTCATTCGCGTGGAACGACCAGTGGTGTTTTCAAACGGCTCTGTGTTAAACATTATTATGTGCAGACAGCCGGGTCTGTTATTCTGTTTACCATTTCTTTTCAGGAAATCGTCTTGTCTAACAACAACATCATCGGTATTGACCGGTTATGCTCTGGATTCACACCCAAGCTCAAAATACTCCGTGCTAACAATAACGGCATCTCTTGGCTTTCTAGGGTTGGTCCTCACAACATCGCAATCGAAATCATTGAACTTCGGAGCTGCAATATAAGCGAATTGCGGAATGAAACGTTTAGTCAACTGTCAGAGTTGAAGATGCTTGATCTCTCTTTCAACGCCATTGAATATATTCCCGGCAACTATTTTCACAAGGAGTCGAAGCTCAAGTATTTTTTCATTGCTTCGAATAAACTCCGCAGCATACGGGACACTTTCAAGGTGACGCGTCGCATGGAAAAGCTAAACTTGTCGATGAACCTCATTGAAGACATCGGGGATGCATTTATCAACATGCCGGCGCTGAAAATATTGGCATTAAGGAACAACCGTATCCAATTCATTCTAGACAACACATTCAAAAGTAACTCAAACATTGAACACCTGGATTTGAGCGGCAATAAGCTCGAGTGGCTCGGAAAAGACTGCTTTCATCGTCTCTTTCGCCTCAGAGTGCTCCTTATGACCGGGACATCACTCGTGTCTCTCAACGGGTCGCTCCATGGCCTGCCCTACTTGAAGTATCTCTTCATTCATGACAACCACCTGGGAAGGCTGGTAGATGCGGATTTTGACGGCAGCCGACAACTTTCTTTCATTTATGCGAACAGGAACAATATAACCAGTGTGCGAGGAGCTTTCAAGGGTCTCCACGAATTGCACACACTCAGGCTAGATGGAAACCGACTCAGATCCTTGCACAGGGACAGCTTCCCACGTGTGCTCAACAAACTGAAGCGGCTGACGTTAGATGGTGAGTTTTTTTTTTGTTTTTTACTTCTTTCAGTTCTCTGTGTCCTTAAGTCCGTGGGTGCCTCTGTTGACTGTGCCCTGCGTGGCCCCACCTTGCGTCGCACATTGCTCAAATAAGTATCCGGGAAGCTCATCTTTGCTTTCGACATTATTGTTCGTATAACTTTTTTTACACGTTGCCGTCTAATTTTGGTCTCAATATAACTGCCGTTTTTTATAAACCTTCAGTTGTCAAGTGCTCGTATTGTTATGTTTTGCTAAATATCGCTGCTCGTTATTCAGTGCTTCATTGTTTAGCGATAATCATGGTATTAATTTTGATGCAGATTATGTCAGCTGTGGCGCACACATTTATGATATTGATATCCAGTTGCGCCTTCACTGGAACGCCAATGAAGCAGTTCACGAAGCGAGGCTCATCTCGTCAACTGCCATGTTGTTGATAAGCGGGCATTACGTGCAATTACTATGCATGTTTGTAGCACAGTAACGCCACAATAATTTCCCCTCGTAAGCGATTGATTATGTTTCGACGTGATGCTTCCGCCCTTTTTTTATTCCTATTTAGTACTCGTTGACCTTTTCACGCATTTTTTGTGTGTATGTGTGTGTGTGTGTGTGTGTGTGTGTGTGTGTGTGTGTGTGTGTGTATTGCTATGAAATCGCTTCTTAAACCATAATTGGCGGCTAACATCACCTCAGTGCTACCATGTCGTTTCAAATTTTTTAATATATTTTCTGTGAACCACCAATGTGTTGAGCTATTCGTGTGGATTGATCAATGCGTGCAACCAGGGACGTAGCCAGAACATTTTTTTTCCTAAGGAAGGGTGCGTTTGCTTAACCACTCTTTATGTAAACATGTTTGTGCGTGTGTTTGTATGCCTACGTGAATACACTCATACAAGATTAAAAATATTCAGGGGGAGAGCATTTGAGCCCTCTCCCCCTGGCTACACCATTGAGTGCAGCCGTGAAATATACTTGTAAACTATGTGCTTTTGAACAATTTTGTTATCATTGTGCTGTCTTGGTTATTCCGAAGGTTTATTTATCTGTTAAATTTGCACAATAAGGAGTTTTATAACACTAATTGATTGATATGTGGGTTTAACGTCCCAAAACCACCATATGAATATGAGAGACGCCCGGTAGTGGAGGGCTTTGGAAATTTCGACCACCTGGGGTTCTTTAACGTGCACCTAAATGTGAGCACACGGGCCTATAGCATTTTCGCCTCCATCGAAAATGCAGCCGCCGGGTTTTAAAACACTATCATTCATGCTTTAACGTATATTGGCACGTGGCATCACGACGTGGTCGTCCGGCTTGGCTTTTCCATCTTTATGCGGGAGGCAGCGCTGCTGCAGCGCCTCCCCCCTCCCCTCCCATGCAACTGCGGCCGGCGCATTTACTTTCGAATACGAGCGGCGTGCGTAGCGTCCGTAATGGCGTTGCGCAGGTGGCGAACTCAGCGTTAGAAGTATGGTTTTTTTTAGCACTGTGCAGCCAATAGTGGCGTTAGTAGCCGCACGTGGCGTTTTTCGATCTCGAGAAACGCAGCATGAGTTTCCAGCTCTAGTTGCTAGCGTGCACGATTTAAAAAAAGCACTATGAGGAGGAAAAAAAAACGCGCGTTTGTCTTCTCGTGGTATAGCTTTCTTAAGCCTTGGATGTCACAGTGCCCCCCTTCCCCCCCCCCCCCGTCCTCACAAAACTGCGGCCGGCGCATGTACTAAAGGCGAACATCATCTGGACGCGCTCTCTGTGCGGCAAACGGAGAGCGTCCACACCTAAATTATTTTTCTTACACCGTGTCCTTGCTTGTTACAGCTGCTGTTTGTTTTTACTGCATAGAACTGACAAGTATAAACGTTATCGTATGATGCAGATACAGGTGTACTGGACGATGTCTGACTAGTCTACGTCATAGTGATATAATTTATATTTCTCTTCTATTTTATTTGTAATGCAACGCGCACTATACTGAATTGTATACCCACCACATATCCAAGTTTATTGTGGTTTGAGGATAAAAGCTGAATAGCATAACAGCCTCATTTCTTACGTTGTTGTCTTCACGTGACAATACAGTATCGTGCAACTTATTTTGCAGGAAACCCACTTCTCTGTGACTGTCAGCTTACGTGGCTCGTGAGAATTGGCGCTTCACTAGCTGCGAAAGGTGACCCAGTTTGCCACGGGCCTCGTTGGAACCGACGAGAGAAACTTTTCGACTTATCCGTAGGGAACCTCACTGTGTGGTTCACCAACTGCAGCCAAGGTTGCGAGTGCACCTGCTTTCAAGACTCTTCATTTTCTGCAGCCATTCTGGTCAACTGTTCTCGCAGGGAGCTGAGGGAGCTTCCCGAAGAGCTCCCGTCGAAAACGCGCGTTCTCGATCTGAGCTGGAACCTCCTCAGAAAACTGAAGAGTGGACTAGTTTACAAGACTCCATCCCTCGCCTCACTGAACCTTGCCAATAACCTGCTTTCAGAGATTGAATCAGGGGTCATTCCTATTTCAACAAAACGGATAGACATAAGCAACAACTCCTTACGTACGTTTCCTCTTCGCATGGTCTCCGAAAGGACAGTAGCGGCAATCTGGCTCTCGGGTAATCCTTGGAAGTGCAGCTGTCAAGACTACTCCTTCAGGCAATGGACCGAAGCGAATAGCTCTGTGGTAAGTCTGTGGTAACTCACTACTTGGACTTCAGCTCTCTTACTCGCACGATGTGCCGATCGCCTTCCATTTACTCTTCGGTATATTTCCACTCCTCTCTGGTGCACATCTCAGATTCAGGACTACAACGAAACTGTCTGCGCTCTAGGACAAAACCAGTATACATCCGGAAAGAGGTTCATGGAGCTCGGAGAAAAAGACCTGTGCCCTTCACTGAAAGTCTTCATTGTGCTGGCATATGGAATTCCTCTCCTGGGTACGTTTTCATTTCACATTTTCATTCGCGTCTTATGAATATGTACATCATGAAGCTGCATATATAGGATATGAGTGACACATTTGTTCAGGTGTTTCTGCCTTGTAAGTCCACGCCTCCTTGAGGTAGATTTGGTTTAAATGATTTACGCGGAGAAACTTTAATTCAATTTAAACTAAAGCACTTATATCCCTTGACGATTGCGGGCACAAATTCAACGAAATCATAGAATATATATATATATATATATATATATATATATATATATATATATATATATATATATATATATATATATATATATATAGAAAGACGAGGAAGACGTGCTGGGATACATCTGGTCCTCACCCTGGAACTTCGCAGCCGTACACTCCAACGACCTTCTACAATGACTAATCTGGGGCCGTCTCAGGCCGCCACTCCAGATCTCGCACCCGTACCTGTCTTCTGTGCTGGCGCTTTCGGGCAGCGTGATCCCCCCATATTTGGTGGCACAGAGGATCAAGATGTGGACAACAGGATTACCGAGTATGAACTGGTGAGCACGTACAATAAGTGGAACGCAGCCGATAAGCTCACAAATGTGAGTTTTTTTACCTGACCGACGTGGAGAAACTATGGCACAGGAATCATCAAAGTGATTTCAGTACCTCGTCAGAATTGGCAAAAACCCTCTCGGAAGTCTTTGGCCGTCCTGCTGGCCACCGCCTTCGTCATGAACAGCGCTTGCTTGGCATAGTACAGAGAACAGATGAAATTTTCACGAGCTACATCGAAGATATGCTCTTCCTCTGCAAGCTCGTCAATTCGACTCTGGACGAGGCAGGCAAGATCAAGAACATCATGAAAGGAATCGACGATGGTGCATTCCAAATGCTACCTGCGAAGAGTCCTCAGACGGTCACCGAGGTGAGAGCTCTGCAAAAGCTATGATGAGCTGCGTAGGCAGCGCGCTTCCACACGTTGCGCTGCTCAAGACATCGCGGACCTCTCATCCCTCGACTATAACCATGACACCACCGAACGCGCTGGGTTGATGCCACTCATAAAGCAATTCATACGCGAGGAGGTCGCCCGGCAGCTATCTATAATCACAAGAACTACCGAACCAATGGCACCCTTGTCGCCTTAGCTTCGCCAGGTCATTCAACCGCAAGTTGCCGAAGCATTGCCGCCAGCTCAGGCTCTACCATCTGTTACCGCACCACTAATGTATGCAGCCGCTGTTGCTCGGCCACGTGCACCATCGTCTTCAGTTATCTACGAAGCAACTCGCCACGTTTATTTGTCAGCGCCACCGGCCCGCCCGTTGGCTGTCCCGTCTCCGGCTGTATACGAAACAGTTCGGAACGTTTATATGACGCCGCCTGCACGGCCGTTTATGGTACCTTATTCAACGAACAGTGCCCCTACTATCAGCCAATGGTGCACTCCGGATAATCGGCCAGTATGTTTTTCATGTGGCATCCCAGGCCACATAGCTCGTCACTGCCGCAGTCGCAGCTTCCCTTCTCATGACATTGCAGGGGCCTCACACTACATGCCCACCATGCCCACTCAGCCGCGATATCCCTTTCCTGCCGATCCACCTCTAGATATACGTCCCGGTTGCCGACCATCCGGCTCAACCCGTTCGCCTTCTCTTCGTCGTCGGTCTATTTCTCCAATGTTACATCGCAACAGCCCACCGCGAGGGGAAAACTGGCGGGCGCAGTTCCGGAGGCAAGAACTGCGTGGGCAGCGAAAACTTCAAGACCTAACGGATGTCTCCCGAACGAAATCAAAGTCTATATTGATGGCATTAAGGTGCACGGACTTGTTGACACTGGAGCTGCCGTATCTCTAATTAGCGAGAAACTGTGCCGAAACTTGAAGAAAGTGACACTCAACTTGCCACCCTATCTTTGCAGACAGCTACGTCTCACCATGTTCAGCCTTCAGCTTTGTGCACTGAACGAGTCGTCATTCAAGGTGTGATTTACATCGTCGCAGCTGTAGTTTTATTCCGTTTCGCATGACGCCATTCTTGGGTGGGACTTTCTTTCGTCAAATTCTGCTTTGGTCGACTGTGCTCGTGCCGAACTCACGTTATCTGTGCCGTTCTATAACCCCGGCGATGGCGCTTCGTGTAGAGTGCTTGCTGCTTCTGACGTTGACATAGTGCCTTTCTCAGCTGTTGTTGTCCCGGTGTCGTGTGCCTCTCCTTCGAAACCACCTGTGTTGTATATGCCATCGGTCACATCTGCGTGCCGTCGAAATTTCATGCTTCCGTTTGCCGTCGTCGTTTTTCGCAATGATCACGCTGCCATTCATGTGCGCAATCCCTCGGACAGCCCGTGATCCCTACTACGTGGAGAATGCCTGGGAAACTACGAACTTTGCGAGTGCATCAATTCAGCTACTATACCCGATTCTACGGTTTCGCTCCCAATTAGTGCTGTCACTACTACCAACGCGCCTAATGATGTTCTGGACGTCTTCTCGGATGCCATCGACTCTGAGTTCACACCAACTCTGCGCCAAGAGATTATAAATCTTCTACTCCGTTTTAGCTCTTCGTTCGATCGTGACCAGTCAGGCTTATGCCGAGACTCTGCGATCGTTCACCGTATTGACACCGGTCAACAAGCCCCGCTAAGACAGCGTCCGTACCGTGTGTCATCTGCTGAACGCCATGTCATCGACGAACAAGTGGACGACATGTTGAAACGTGGCATCATCGAGCCCTCCAACAGTCCCTGGGCTTCACTGGTTGTTCTCGTCAAGAAAAAAAGACGGATCCATCCGGTTCTGCGTTGACTACCGCCGACTCAACAAGATAACCCGCAAAGACATATACCCTCTTCTTCGAATCGATGATGCTTTGGACTGCCCACAAAGAGCAGAGTTCTTTTCTTCGTTAGATTTACGCTCCGACTACTGGCAGGTGCCCATGGCAGAGGGTGACCGCCCGAAGACAGCCTATGTAACACTGGATGGACTATATGAATTCACTATTCTGCCTTTTGACCTCTGCAATGCGCCTGCCACTTTCGAAAGGATGATGGATACCATCCTGCGAGGCCTGAAATGAGAAACGTGCCTCTGTTATTTGGACGACATTGTGGTATTTTCAAGCGACTTTGCGACCGACCTCAGTCACCTCGAGCAAGTTCTTACATGCCTTTCCACGGCGGGACTTCAACTTGACTTGAAGAAATGCCACTTTGGCGCTCGCAAGCTTGTAATCCTCGGCCATGTGGTTTCTAAGGACGGCATTCTCCCGGACCCTAGAAAACTTAATGCAGTCGCGGCGTTTTCAAAACCAACCATCATCAAAGAGCACCGAAGCTTCATCAGCCTATGTTCATTTGTCCGGCGCGACGTCCGCAATTCCGCCTCCATTATTTCCCCTTGACCAATCTTCTTGCTGGAAGTTCTGATTCGTCAGCATGGTCTTAGGCGTGTGATGATGCATTTCAGGAACTCCAATGGCTCCTCACTACACCTCCCATACTCCGACATTCCGACTCGTCTGCTCCAACGGAGCTTCATACGGACGATAGTGGTGTCGGGCTAGGGGCCATACTGGCCCAACGCAAGTATGGCTTTGACGAGTACGTCGTTGCCTATATGCCAGCCGCACCCTCAGTTAAGCCGAGAATTACAGTGTCACTGAAAAGGAGTGCCTCGCCATTACTTTGGTGATCGGAAAATTTCGGCCTTATTTATTTGGACGTCCGTTTGATATTGTGACAGACCATCATGCGCTTAGCTGGTTATCTTCCCTAAAAGATCCTAATGGTCGACTCACTCGTTGGGCATTGCGGTACAGGAATTCGATATCCGTGTTATCTACCGTTCTGGTCGGAAGCATTCCGATGCCGATGCCCTGTCACGTTCGCCGTTGGTTTCAGAGCCTGTCAGCTCGCCTATCTCCACCAATGCTATCTTGGCCATCAGCATTTCGGACATGCCTTCCGAGTAACGCAAAGACGCTTGGATTTCTTCCCTTTTGGACTTTCTCTCAAACCGGACGCCCGCTCCAGGACACTTCGCCGTCAAGCGCAACACCTCGCTGTTCGAGATAACCTGCTTTACCGTTGCAACTACAGCTCGATCGGCCGTAAGTGGTTGCTCGTCATTTTCTGACATCTCCGCTTTGACATCTGCGCCACCTTCCACGATGATCCGCAATGTGGCCACGCCGGTGTGTTAATAACACACACTCGCTTGCAGCTGTGGTACTACTGGCGTGCTATGTACCGTTTTGTTCGCCATTACGTAAGGTGTTGCCTTACGTGCCAGCGACGCAAAATGCCCGCTCAACATGCCACCTTGCAGCCGTTGTCATTGTCCAACACGAGCTTTCGATCGTGTGGTAATTGACCTTTACGGTCCACTTCCCTATACTTCGAGTAGCAACCGCTGTGCCTTTGTAGCTATCGACCACCTAACGCGGCACGCTGAAACAGCTGCGTTACCATCTGCTACCGCAAAAGACGTTGCATGTTTTATACTGCGAAACCTGGTTTTAAGGCATGGGGCACCTCGGAAGTTCTTAAGCGACCGCGGTCACGTTCTTTCTCCGATTCCATCAAAGCGTTGTTGAGCGAGTGTCGCATCATACACCGCACTACCACAGCCTATCACCCGCAAACTAATGGGATGATAGAGCGTTTTAATCGTACGCTTGGAGATATGCTGGCCATGTACGCTTCATCCGACCAGTCAAATTGGGATAGCATACTGCCTTTTGTGACATATGCCTACAACACTGCAACGCAAAGCACCACTAGATTTTCGCCTTTCTTCCTTCTTTATAGACGCGAGCCATCATCAACAATGGATATTGTTACGTGAGTAACGAGACAAAGTATTGCGAATATATTCGAAAAATATATTTGCAAGAGCGGTTGCAGCACTGGCCAGTCTGGCTCCGAGCTCGAGCAGCCAGCGAGCCTCATCTTCTTCGTCGGGCGCACACGCGCATTCGCACTATGGTTTGTGGCAGCCTACAGGTAGCATATAACCCCCGTCGGCAAAGGCGCCGTCTCGGCGCATCTAGATGTCAAGATCATTGGGCGAGTGGTACTGCTTCAGGCGTGCGACGTGTACGATGTCGCTGGCCCTAGGGGTGGATGAAGACGGCGAGGCAGCAGGAGTGATTTCATAAGTGACGGGAGTCACCTCACGAAGCACTCTGTAGGGCCCTGTGTACCGAGAGAGCAGCTTGTCAGACAGGCCAACGTGCCTGGTCGGAGACCACAGCAGAACCAACGAACCGGGCGAAAAGTGCACATCGCGGTGTCGTTGGTCGTACCGACGCCGTTGGTTTGCTTGGGAGGTCAGAAGGCGAGCACGAGCGGTTTCGCGTGCGTGGGCGGCCCGGCTGATGGCGTCCAGAGCATATTGTGAAGTTGGAGCTGCTGGTAACGGAATCGTCGTATCGAGGGGTAATGTGGGTTCGCGGCCGAACAGCAAGAAAAAAGGGGAGTAACCAGCCGTGTCGTGGCGCGAAGAATTGTAGGCAAATGTCACGTATGGTAAAGCGATGTCCCAGTCAGAGTGATCTGAGGAAACGTACTTTGCAAGCATGTCAGTTAGGGTTCGGTTCAGGCGTTCTGTGAGGCCATTTGTTTGCGGATGGTACGACGTAGTGAGCTTGTGGCGTGTTGCACAAGAGCGTAGAATGTCCGCTATGACTTTCGATAGAAATGTGCGGCCTCGGTCCGTGAGCAGCTGGCGTGGAGCACCATGTTGCAAGATCACGTCGTGTAGAAGAAAATCGGCGACGTCAGTGGCGCAACTTGTTGGAAGGGCGCGTGTGATTGCGTAGCGTGTGGCGTAGTCTGTGGCCACAGCTATCCACCTGTTGCCAGCAGAAGACAGAGGAAAAGGGCCGAGTAAGTCCAAGCCGACGCGAAAGAAAGGTTCAGTAGAAATATCGAGTGGTTGAAGGCGCCCAGCCGGAAGCGTCGATGGTGTTTTGCGGCGCTGACATTCCTCACACGCCGCGACGTATCTTCTGACGGACCGTGCCAGACCTGGCCAATAGAAGCGACGGCGAATCCGGTCGTATGTGCGGGACACACCCAGGTGACCGGCAGTAGGAACGTCATGAAGTTCGTGGAGTACAGCCAAGCGGAGGTGTTTGGGTATGGCAAGCAGCAGAGATGGGCCGTCTGGATGGAAGTTATGCCGGTATAATGTGCCATTCTGGAGTACGAACGAGCGATAGGATCGGTTCGATGGGGAGGAGTCGAGGCGCTCAATGATAGCTCGTAGGGCTGCATCACGGCGTTGCTCGTCGGCTATGTGGTTCAGTTGAGAAACGGAGCACACGAAGGCGTCGTTGTCAGGTATGGTGGCCGATGGGTCAACTGGATAGCGAGAAAGGCAATCGGCGTCCTGGTGCAGGCGTCCAGACTTGTATATCACAGAAAAGGTGTATTCTTGCAGTCGCAGAGCCCAGCGACCAAGTCGACCTGTAGGATCTCTTAAGGATGAAAGCCAGCAGAGCGCGTGGTGGTCGGTGACGACGGAAAAGTGAGTGCCATATAAATATGGACGGAATTTTGAGACCGCCCAGATAAGAGCAAGGCATTCTCGCTCTGTGATCGAATAGTTACGCTCTGCAGGTGTAAGGAGGCGGCTAGCATACGCGATAACGCGGTCGTGTCCCTGTTGGCATTGGGCGAGAACGGCTCCGATACCGTGACCACTGGCATCAGTTCGGACCTCAGTTCGGGCAGATGGGTCAAAGTGGGCGAGGATAGGGGGCGTCGTCAAAAGTGTTATGAGGTGAGAGAAGGCGGCAGCTTGAGTGGACCCCCACGAAAATGGAACGCCTTTCTTCAAAAGATCGGTAAGTGGTTGGGCGATTGCCGCAAAATCTTTCACGAACCGCCTAAAGTAGGAGCAAAGTCCCACAAAGCTCCGGACATCTTTGGCGGATTGGGGTACTGGGAAATTCGTGACGGCACGAATTTTCTCAGGGTCCGGTCTCACACCAGAAGCATCGACAAGGTGGCCCAGCACGGTAATCTGTCGGCGGCCGAAGTGACACTTCGAGGAGTTCAACTGGAGGCCAGCTTTGCGGAAGACGTCGAGAATGGCCGACAGACGCTCAAGGTGGGTCTCAAACGTAGGTGCAAATACGAGGACGTCGTCTAGGTAACACAGGCATGTTGACCATTTGAACCCGTGTAGCAGAGAGTCCATCATACGTTCGAACGTGGCGGGGGCATTGCATAGGCCGAAGGGCATAACCTTGAATTGGTATAGGCCATCTGGAGTGATGAAGGCGGTCTTTTCTTGGTCTTTCTCGTCTACGGCAATCTGCCAATAACCAGAACGAAGGTCGATGGATGAAAAGTAGCGTGCGCCGTGGAGACAATCGAGGGCGTCATCAATACGTGGTAAAGGATACACGTCCTTTTTGGTGACTCGATTTAGATGCCGGTAATCGATGCAAAAACGCCATGTGTTGTCCTTCTTTTTAACCAGGACGACGGGTGACGCCCATGGGCTTGATGAGGGCTCAATAATGCCTTTAGTTAACATCTTATTCACTTCAGCTTGAATAATCTGGCGCTCCGACGCGGACACGCGATACGGTCGACGGTGAATGGGAGCAGCATCACCGGTGTTGATGCGGTGCTTTACAAGAGAAGTTTGGCCGAGTGGGCGGTCGTCAAGGTCGAAGATGTCACGGTAGGAAGCTAGAAGGCGTGCGAGAGCGGCTGATTGCGCTGGGGGAAGGTCAGGGTCGATCATGGGACGTATTGACATGTCGAGGCATGTGGCATCGAGTGGGCGACAAGGAAAATTGGGGCATGCGTCGGCTGCGAAAGTGGTGACGTGATCATCGGCTAAGGACCGCAACGTGGCAATTAGGATGCCTTCAGGGAGGACTTGCTTTGTGAAGCCGAAATTTATGACGGGTAGACGGGTCCGGTTGGAGGCTACAGTTACGATGCAGTGAGGGACGGTGACGTCACGTGCCAGTAGGACATCAGGAATCGGCGTGACGATGTAATTCCCATCCAATACGGGTGAGGTCGTGGCGAATTCGGTGAATGTGAGGGCTTTAGGCGGTAAGCGGAGGAAGTCTGTGGCAGAAAGGCCGTGTTGAGGTTCAGGGTGAATATCCGGCTGAAGAGGAAGGTCTAAGCAAAGAGTACCAGCGGAACAGTCGATCAGAGCAGAATGGGTCGACAGGAAGTCCATCCCTAAGATGAGGTCATGAGGACAGTTCTGGAGCACCGTGAATAGAACAGGGATGTAACGGTCGGCGATGCGTATGCGAGCCGTACACATGCCAATGACAGGAACAGTGCCGCCATCGGCCACACGTACAGCTTCGGTAGCAGGGGGCGTGAGTACTTTTCTTAAGCGGCGACAAAGATGAACGCTGATTATGGACACATGAGCGCCAGTATCGACTAGTGCCGACAGAGAAATACCGTCCACGTGTACATCGACAAGATTTTTGTTCGTATGAAGCGTCAATGGAGGGTTTGGTTCAGACAGGGATGATGCAGCACTACCTCCAGGGGCTGCACTGTCTAGTTTTCCGTCGGGTACGATGAAAAGTTAGGCGGCGAGTGATGGCGGCGTGGCTGGGGCGACGGGGAACGACGGCGTTGAGGGGACGGAGAACGAGCAGGAAGGCGGCTGTTAGACGTGTCGAAAGCGGGGGCGGTACGGCTGGACGAATACCGGCGAAGATCTTCATATGGGCTATAAGGTGCGAAAAACTGGCTCCTATGTGGCGGCGTCCAGGAGGCACGGCAGTAGCGGGAGACATGTCCAACGCGGTGGCACCGGAAGCAGATCGGTTTGTCGTCAGGAGTTCGCCATTCCGCCGGGTTGCGAGATCGTGGAGCAACAAATGGGTCACGTCGAGGTGCATTAATGGGAATTGGTCTGGAGGAGGGGCAAGAGATGGGGCAAGCATCAGGGAACCCGCGGTTGGCGAATTCTTGTCGTACGACCGCCTGAATAACGGAGATCGCGGGGGTTGTCGGTATCGTATGTTCGAAAGAAGTGGGCTGAAGCGGCGCTGGACTTGCTGCTTCAAGTTCCCGTCGAACGATACGCGTTACACTCTGCTCAAAGGGCGGTGTGACGGTAGAATCGGAGCAGGTGGACGTAGCCGCCGTGTTTGGCAACCGAGAAAAAGGAGGGCGCACCCGACGGCTTTTTGCTGTTTCGAAACGGCGGCATTCTTGAATTACACGGTCGATGGTCGAGACGTTAGTGTACACCAGCAAATTGAAGGCGTCGTCCGCGATCCCCTTCAAAACGTGTCCAACCTTTTCAGCCTCAGACATCGCCTCGTCCACTTTTCGGCAAAGAGCGAGAACTTCTTGGATGTATGACACATACGATTCAGTTGGCGACTGGACACGGGTAGCCAGCTCCTGTCGTGCAGCTGCGTGGCGACCGGTCGGGTCCCCAAAGATGTCACGTAGCTTCTCCTTGAACGTGTCCCAGCTGGTGAGTTCGGACTCATTTGTCTCGTACCAGACACGCGGGGTTCCGTCCAAGTAGAAGAGAACATTAGCGAGCATCATGGTAGGGTCCCAACGGTGAGTTTGACTGACCCGTTCATAAAGGCGAAGCCATTTGTCGACGTCGAGGCCAGGTTGCGCAGAAAATGTCCCGGGATCACGTGGTGTTTGGACGGCGACAAAGGTTGTCGGAGAAGCCGCAGATGATGAAGCGGACGCGTTGTCACTGGAAGCCATGGCGGGAAGCTGGAGGATGCGGCCACTGCGGAGCTGCGTGGTGAGGACGGGGATCGTTCCACCTCCACCAAATATGTTACGTGAGTAACGAGACAAAGTATTGCGAATATATTCGAAAAATATATTTGCAAGAGCGGTTGCAGCACTGGCCAGTCTGGCTCCGAGCTCGAGCAGCCAGCGAGCCTCATCTTCTTCGTCGGGCGCACACGCGCATTCGCACTATGGTTTGTGGCAGCCTACAGGTAGCAATATCATTCTTCCTTATCGACTGGACCTTTCAGATTTGACAACCGTTTCTCGAGTAGCAGCACACGCTGAAGAATGTTGGAAGCTTGCTCGTGCGTTCACGTCAAACGACCAGACGCGCCAAAAATATCGCCCCGGCGCGTCAACCACGCCATTGAGTTTTGCTCCTAACTCACTGGTGTGGCTATGGATTCCTTCTAATCCTCCGGGACTCTCCCACAAGCTTTCGTCCAGGTGCCATGGTCTTTATCGAGTTGTACGTCAAACATCTCCTGTCACCTACCTTGTCGAGCCGCTGTACGCATCTCACAAGTACTGAGGGGTTTATTAAACCACCGAGCAGCTAGCTCTAGGACGATGCGTCAGTCGTGGCTGGCTCTCAAGCAGAGAAGAAGCACGCGATCTATCTTCTTTTTTCCTCCAGATTTTGAGCCGTTCTTGCTGCCGACCCACTACGTGTGGGTGGCTAGGCTATATATATATATATATATATATATATATATATATATATATATATATATATATATATATATATATATATATATATATATATATATATATATATATATATATATGTGTGTGTGTGTGTGTGTGTGTGTGTGTGTGTGAAGGCTGTCTTTACCGGTGTCTTTTTTTCTGCAGTATTGTTGGTTACTGCCATGGCCTCCGTAACGTTGTATCTGAAGTACAAGCAGGAGATACGGGTGTGGCTGTACGCGCGCGGAATCGGCCACTCACTCAATTGCATCAAAGAGGACGACATTGACGAGGACAAGGACTTCGACGTGTTCCTCTCGTTCAGCAGCAAAGATCGGGAGTGGGCATACAACGAGCTTCTGCCTAAGATCGAGGCGCACGGCTTCTATGTCTGTACGTACGACCGTAACTTCAAGGGTGGCTTCCTGATCCAAGATATAGTCCAGGAGGCCGTATCGTGCTCAAGGCGAACACTGCTGGTTTTGACACAGTGAGTCCTTCATGAATTTCCCCTGAGATACTTTATACGAAGGTTCCATCTGGAAGGTCTAAACATGTTTCCTTCGGTTGCTCAGAATGATTGCTCACTATTGAGTTATTAGCAGACATTGTTTGCTGTGGCTGGCATCTGCGAATGCTCTTCTATAGTGACTGTACTCGCCTCCTATAGCGCAGACCAAGTCACAGGTTCAGTACAACGCCGATTCTGCTTTTCTTAGAGATGAACTTAAAAATGCTCGACTACTTCGGTGCATAGTTATAAACGCCTGTGGTCAGAATTAATGATAACCCTGTTCCAACGACTCCCGCATCATTCACTGCGCTTTTCCGGGACTTTGAAGCTTAAACCTCACGATTCAATTTACTTAATTTACAGCCTGCGTATATTTCATATACGAAGTAATGCTAAATTCTAATGGCAGATCCAGATCAAGTTTTTCTGATCTGGCAGATTGGAAGCGTTAATAGAGTGTTTCAATGGCAGATTAAGAGCAACTGCAGATCACGGATTGCTCCGTGGAGCAAGAATTCTTGCTCTGCGAAAATTGGCAGATTTTGACTGGAAGTTCAAGTGGCATATTCTGTGCACCCGCCTTTCATCCATTCACCGATGAATGTCCGGAAAAAGCTTTGCACTCTCTCGCAGCCTCTCGTGCTCCTTCGCTAGATTTCCGCTCACCAAGAGGTCGCGCCGAGACGCGCACGTTCCAATAGCCGATTCGGCGAGAGCAATACCGCTCAAATATGCGTGCTTCATTCGCAATCCGGCGCAGCGCTCGTGATCTGCCATTGGAATTAAAAATCAGTGTATGGTAGAGGATCGTGTCCTCGCTCGAATCGCCTCCTACAAAGTGATCTTACTCATATATATGCTAGAATGCTTCTGAAAAACACACTATGCCATTAAGAGCTTCATTATCGCATTACTGTACTATCAACAACAAGAGTTTGTAGGACGTTGGATCCACAACAATCGAAAATTTCTTTAGTATTAGTGCTTAATGCTTGCAATAAAGCTGGTAACTGCATAGTCGGAATGCCAAGTGCAGTATGAAACATTTATTTCGAAATTGCATTCCTAGACAAAGAGAGGATTCAGGTTTATCTAACGTTTTGCGTGCCGTAAACTTTTGCTGTTGATGGTAGATGAACGTGATACGAAACGAAATTAAGTGCTGCTCACTAATTTCATGCCAACTTAAAAAAACGTTCACCATCTGTGAATTAATTCTTGTGAATATCTTTAGGTGCGAATTGCACGGAAAAATGCTAAGTTCACGTAGAGTTAACTCCGTCAGCTTCAAAACACTTCAAAATAAAAAAAAAACAGCTTGAAGACTGGGCACAAGAAGAGAATCACACGACATAAGCGCTCTTGTTGTGTGGCTCTCTTTTTGTGCTCAATTTTCGCACTGCGTTTTTCCTTCCAAGTAAATGTACCATTTGGCCATCCGGCAAACCCTTCTTCAAAGCACTGTTGGCCGCCACAGTGGCTCAATACTTCCACTGCTTGGCTGCTGATCTGAAAGACGCGGGTTCTTGCCTGTTGCGGCTGACGCGCTTTAATGGAGCTGAAATGCTAGAGGCCCGTGATGTCAGTGCACGGTGAAAGAATCTCAGGTGGCAGAAATTGCCCGGAGCCCTCCACTGTGGTGTCACGATAGCCTGCGTCGTTTTGGAATGTTCGCTACCATAAACCAACCAACTCCTAAGCGCTGTTGAAGCATAAGAGGATTTTGGTCATACTGTACATATATAGAAGGAATAGTCCTGAATACCTGCAACACTTTTTGAGCATGGCCAGAAAACGCGGCCGATCTGTAGTCGGGGCTCCAGAGTACACGCGAGCCAAATATTATAGCGGAGCACGATGCCTGTTTTTACAATAAATTCGCAAAATTGGCTAATAATTGCTTTCTCTTCTATCTACAAATGACGATACAGGCTCATAAATCCCTCGTCACAGCCATTGTACAGCAATTGGCTGACTTGAGCATGGCAGGCTAGGTCGTGACTGGAGCCGCCGTGGGAGGCCACGACTTGTTCACGCGTGCGCGCGTGATCGCACTGAGAAGCCGCGCATTCGGGGAAAGAGAGAGAGAGAGTGCTCAAGGTCACGAGGCGCGTGTGGCGTATTTGACTTCTCCGTTCCGTCCCTCTCTGCTTAGCTTTTAGGGCTTTCGACGGCTCGAGTGGAATGATAATGTAATTGCAGCGTGCGACTATTCTACGTAACTCCACTCGTATCTCGACGGATTATAAAAGTCTTTGTGGTGGCGAATGGCGAATTCGTGAGGCAGTAAGCTCCTTTGGTGAATTCATTCCATGTCTAATTCAAAAAGTGTTGCAGGGCCCCATTAACCTCCCAAATTTCTTTCTTTTTGTTTTCTTTACTTCTCCCAAGGCATTATGTGGAGAGCGAATGGTGCCGCTGGGAGTTTCGTTTGGCTCAGCACCGTGCCCTGCAGGACAACATCAACCGCCTCATCATCGTAGCTGTTGGCGAGGTCTGCCCCGAAGGCATTGACGAAGAACTGCAGCGGTACATGCAAGAAACCAACTATCTGCGTTGGGGTGAACCCCACTTCTGGGACAAGCTGCTCTACTCGTTGCCTAAGAAAGACGCCCGCACTAGGGTCATCGCAAACGAGTACCCAATGACTACAGTCTCTTCGGCGACGCACTGAGGTCATGCGGCTACCATGGTCTCAGTCCTTTAGCCCAAGATCTCTCTCTTGCCTGAATGTGTAGAATCCGAACCCTTACGACTGTGAATGGGACCGAACTCGCCATTATGCTCATTATGCGTTGTGCATTTTTGTACCTAGTCGAGGGAGGTTCCTCGAGGATGCCTGTCGATTCTCTCTTCTGCCATCACTCACAGTTATGTTGCTTTTTACTGCATGCATGAGAGTGCCAGGGGATGTTTCATTTTCAACTTCTCATTGAACTATTTATTGCGCATTCATTTCATGTTTGCCCGTTTTTATCATCCATGCTAAATGGGCAGGCATCCGGTTCTATTTATAAAAGCTCTCATTATATCATAGAACAGATCTGAGGGACTCTTATTCGAAGCTATAATGCACGTTTGTTTCTCGTCAAAATGTTGCTTTCCATGACAATCTTCAGACCAATGTGGACTCTGTGATGCCCAAATAAATGTGCAGAGACAGAAGCATTATAACACCTGTTTTTTCTGGAGATATTACATTCCCAGTCAAACAGCGCAGCACATATACACAGCGATATAGGCCTTTTTTAAACGAATATTTATTTATGAAAACGCAGAGGGCAGAGAAAAGCGGCTAAGAAGTGATAAGCCGTTCAAATAATTAATGGTTAGATTAAAGTGCTGGACAACCGGCTCTTTGAAAGTACTTGTGTATTTAGATTATTGCTCAACACGGCCTCCACATACAAACGACGAACGTACCTTTTACATCACAGCTGTCTTCTCGACTGACAGCGGTAGAATATCGCTGAAGCCAACGTTTGCAACAATGAAACTTGCCTTCGTTAGTGTATGTACTGACAATGATTGTGTTGCAACAAAAAAAAACAGTGGCTTCAAAAAATTTGTTTGTCGATTGCTGTCGCTGTGATCAATTGAAGCCTCCATTCTCCTGCAAATTCGTTTCATCTGTGGGTGTATACTACAGAACAGCCTCAGAGCCTCTGCGCAATACTGCCTTTTCACATTTTTATGCTAAAAAATAACTATAGTTCATTATACACTGCATGTAAAACATTATAACCTACATGTAAAACAACCATGTATTTTCGCAATAGCTGTTTGCAAATGGTCAGCTGAACGTCATGATTGACTGATATAACGACAGGTGTAGCATGTGTTTTTTGTGTGCGTTTGACAGGAGCGTAACCAGAATATATATCACGGGGGGGGGGGGGGGGGGGTGAACCATACTTTATGTTCATGCGCGCGTTTGTATGTCTGCGTAAATATATACGAAAGCAAAATTTAAAATTGTAGAAGGAAGGAAAGCTCGAATCCTGAACCCCCCCCTCCTCCCCTGGCTACGCGCATGATGTGTGACGTGTAAATACGTGCCAGACTTAGCATGTAAACAGTTTTCTGCAAGAGCACAAATATTTTCAGTCCAATCAACCTGAACTGCCGCGTTTGTATATTGGTTATTCGTAAGATACCTTCCTGCTAAGACTGATTAGATGACTAGTGTGGACCAAGCATAGTGTACATATAGTGGCTGCAATTTCACTTATTTTTTAGCCGGAGAGGGAGATAGCATGATTTTCATGGAGCTGCAGAATTTTCCAAGGACGTGAGAATAACAGACGTTTATTTCAAAGCAGACATATTGAAAGTCAACACGAGATCACAGGAAGAAAAAAAAATGGCGGATAAGTGCCTAGCTAGTGCACACACTACGTGCACGTGACGTACAGATATCTAATGTTAAAGCGTTAGCACTGGGTAAATATGCACGGGATGATAAAAAAACGAAACGAACAAACGTCAATCAAAATGAAAATTTTGGAAGGCCAGAAAAACAACGTTACGGCTTGTGTAAAACCATACAAAAAAAAACAAGGTTTCGGCTTCCGCACGGAAGCCGAAACGTCATTTTTGGTGTTTTAGACCTGTTCATTTTGGCCAGCGTTCATTCATTTTGTTTTTGTTTGTTTTTTCATCAATTGATCGTCATACCATCGACTTCAAGCACGTGCCTGATCTACCACGGAGCACCATTAACTTTGCGAATTGAATACAAGCACCGTCAGCATGTAACACGCTACAATGCTGCAACACAACTAAAAGAAAAAGCCTCCCAGGATCCTTTATGCATCCGCCTATGAGAACAGGAAGGCGAAAATCACCTGCTTCTTTTTTTTCCCAGGTAATGCAGTAGCGCCCCCCCCCCCTGACTTCCTAAGGTTTTTTGCGCTTCACCTGGTTGGCCATTGCCTTCCTGACCAAGCAATGCTGTCGTGTGATGACGTCACCATGTGGCTCCACTTTATGTGACGTCACGATTACGTCAGAAATTTTGGCGGTATGCGACGCTGTGATCATGATCTTTGCGTCACTACACAGTAAAAATTTTTACACCCAGAAGGGTGTAAATGAGCTTGTCCCGTGGACGACACCCTAAGGGTGTTAATTCAGCACCTTCCAAAAAGGGTGCTTTTTCATGCACCCTTAGAATAGGGTGTACATGTAAAAAAACTGTAGGGTGTTACAAAAACACCCTTAAGGAAGGGTGCCTTCGATGTCCATCACTTTTTTAGCACCCTCTGAGGAGGGTGCGAGAAGGGTGCACAAGGGTGTTGCGTGCCCATGGCAGGGGTGCCAGTATTTTTTAGACTGCACTAATAGATATCAGCATGCACTGATTACACACTACTTGAAGAAAGTGGTCCTGATTATCAATGGTGCGCCACTTTTCGAGCTCCATTCATCGCGTCTGGGCAAAAATATGAACGCGTACTATCGTGTATGAACTTGTGCTGGATCTATATATACTTCACAGTATATGCGTAATGCCCGTTACAGAAAATGAAGCCTTGCTGCCCTTGCATATTGCGTTTATTTAATAGGCAAATAAAACATGAACTTTTCTTCTGCCACACAAGTTTTTCACCAGATATACGTTCACGTATACGTACACTACACATGCAACACCTCAAATGTTTATTATATTTATTCAGTTTCACTTCATTGACAATTCTTTGCAACATACAATTACACTGGTTTCAGTTTAGTATACTGCTTCAAGTACATAGAGACTACAAATGAAATATACGCTAATATATCCCTATCATTCTTTCAAGTATCTACAATCACAGTGGTTTCTAGTTTAATACTCCTTCATGTACACAATCGGTTAATAGGAATGAAATACAGGCAAATATATACTTATGATTCTTTCAAATATATACAATCACCATGATTTCACTATATACGCCTTCATGTACACAATCGTTCCCAAGAAGTGATGCACACAAAAATATATATGGATAGTGTTTTCAAATGTATACAATCACAGTGGATTAAGCTTTGTATTCCTGGATGTATAACAATTGGTTATGAGAAATGATGTACATGCAAACATATACAGGTTTTCAAACATATAACTTTAGCGAATATTTGAGAAACCAATACAATGATCAGAAACACAATAAGCTAAAAACGAACACAAAACTGAGTCAAAACACACCAAAAACAAAAGAGGTAATGCATAATTATGGCTAATGACACAGCTGGGTCACTTTATGCCAAATGTCCCAGCCATTTTGGCAACCATCTCAAATGTATTCGAAAAACTCGTGCTGCATTGAAACTAGTGAACTTCTGAAATATTTAGGAGAGGAAAAATATTTGGTCACGTGGCTGCCCTCTGAACTTCCTGGAATGCCGTCTAGGTGTTGTATGTGAAAAATTTTATTTTAAAAGCACTGCTCCTTCTTTCCATACGAAACTCAGTCTACGTGTTACGTAACAAGAGCTTAATTTGGGAGAGTTGGTTCATCGTGGTTGTGTGCTAGTCACAGCGCGAGAACTTTAGGAAGAGACAGAAAGGACAGGAAAGAGCACCGACTGTCAACTGAATTTAATGAATGTGCTACGAGGGCTTTTATACAGAGTGCAAGTACCGTGTTCATGCGCGACGACACGTGTGAGCACTACAAAATAATCTTAACTGTGAAAAGAATACTCCCTCTCGGAAAGGATAAGTGAACGTGTAGTGATGCACGGATCATTGGTTTACCTGATAAAAAATACTTCTACAAATGTTAAATTGGCTTTAAGTAAACCTATTCTCGTGACGAATGGGGCAAGATTGACTATTCCTGTTGCTGTTTAGTATACACACACTTTTGAAAGCTTGCAAGGGGTGGAAAACAACACGCTAATATCATATCTGCTGGCTATTTTTTTAATTGTGAGACACATGATGTGGTATAAAATGCAAAGGTTTTGGTCATTGTTTTTTGTTGGTCCTGTCTTCTTTAACTTTACTTTCTGCAGGAGGGCTTTGCAAACGGGTGTGATGATTCTGTTGGGATACCCAGCATCTTTTAGTCTTTTAATCTGGTTTTTAAACCTGACCTCATCCTTGTGCTAACATGACTTCTGAAGATGATGATGATATATGGTGTTTTTTGGCGCAAGGGCCATTTGATGGCCAAAGAGCGCCAGATGACTTCTGAAGGGTGGCCTGAGTACATGTGGTATCAATTCCTCTTTCTACTAATTTTGAATGCCCACTATGAAAAGGCAGAACATTCTTAGCACTCCTGGGCTGATAGCACCAGCCAATACCCCAACAGCATCATCACACTTGTTGATTGATTGATATGTGGGGTTTAACGTCCCAAAACCACTATATGATTATGAGAGACGCCGTAGTGGAGGGCTCCGGAAATTTAGACCACCTGGGGTTCTTTAACGTGCACCCAAATCTGAGCACACGGGCCTACAACATTTCCGCCTCCATCGGAAATGCAGCCGCCGCAGCCGGGATTTGAACTCGCGCCCTGCGGGTCAGCAGCCGAGTACCTTAGCCACTAGACCACCGCGGCGGGGCTTCATCACACTTGTTTGCGAAACCCTCCTGCAGAAAGTAAAGTTAAAGGAAACAGGACCAAAAGAACAAGAGAATGACCAATCACCTTTGCATGTCACACGGTACTACGTACATAAGGTGTCTCACAATTTTAGGAAAAGAGCCAGCAGATATGACATTGTTGTTTTCCACCCCTTGCAAGCTTTCAAAAGTGCATGTACTTACAGCAACAAGAATAGTCAATCTTGCACCATTCATCACTAGAAAAGGTTTACTGAATGCCACTCTAATGTGTATAAGATGCCGCTAACATGTGGAAAAGTAAACATAGGACAAACTGGGCAATACTTCAATGACCAAGCAAGACAGCATGCTTTAAATGTTAAGAAGGGCTATAGTCGTCTCATGGCCGGGTGCCGTAAAGAATGTAAGTGTAGTCCTAGGTTTCATAAAACACGGTTTTTTAAAAAAAGCAAGCAGAAAAATGAGAGATTTTAGAACTCTTTATCAGGAAGGCCAAGGATCAATGCATCAGTACACCTTCACTTATCTTTTCCGAAAAAGAGTATTCTTTTCTCGGTTAAAATTATTTTGTCATGGTCACACATGTGTTGTTGCAGAGGAGCCCTGGTCTTGTGCTCAGTATAGAAACGCTCGTAGCACCTTCAATAAAATTCAGTTGACAGCGCTCTTTCCTGTCCTTTTTGCGATAAGATTTTTATTACAGAAAAAATTTCATTTTCTTACAATTTAGGTATAATGATGAGTTTTCATTGTATCACAACTGGAGTAAATTGCATCTCAATACGGACAAAAATCACAATTTTGTGAAACTCGTGATATTTTCTCGTATATTTCAGCAGCTTGAGAGGTCTAAAGATATTTTTTCCTCAAAATATACCTTCTGTGGAGTAAGTATTCACTGCTTAAATATTCATACAAAGTGCAATATTGCAATAAAAAATTCAAACATAACACATTTTGGCTTTATTCTTGGAAGCGAATGTGGCAAAAAAATTGCACTATTATTATTGAGCTTCGAATACCTTACAGGAGCACATTTACTTAACAGGTAGACCGAATTTGCTTTAGAAAAAATAAGCGGTAGTTTTAAAACAAAATTTTCCACAAACAGCACACAGACGGCATTATGCCTGGAAGTTAAAAGCCAGCCACATGAACAAAACTTTTTTTCTCGCTGAAATATGCTAGCAGTTCACTGTTTTCAATGCAGTAAGTCAGCACTTTTTTTTTCAAATACAATTCAGATGGTCGCCAAAGTGGCTGGGACGTTTGGCATGGAATGGTCCAGCTATATTTAAGCAAAATAACTTACACAAATAACAATGTTTGTTCATCTACCGTGACCACACTAGAAAAAGTTGTTCAGGCATTGTGACACTAAAATTTTCAGCGTCGTACTGCCTGAACAACTTCTTTGATAAACTCCAAACTCACGCCGAGAAAAAGCCGCTCAATCACGGTGGATGTTAAAGGCCTTGCGGTCGTAGACAATGTTGAAAATAAAAAAAATCAACTCATCAGTGCTGTCATTCCTTCTTCGTCATTACTGACACGGAAGATTTTTCGGTTATCCATGTGGAGGTTCAGGAAGTAGGCTTGCTCTATGCTGGGGCCGGGGGGTAGACTACGCAGGACATCAGCGGCACCCTCTCATCCTGTAATAAGAGCAAATATGACTTCTCATAAAAGGATGTTCGTGCTGTTCTGGCAGCACCATATATAAAGAATATTTATTTATTTATTTATTTTCAATACTGCCAGTCTCACTTGGAGACCAAAGCAGGTGGGCATACAGATAACAACGTGAGTGCAACAGAATACACGCAGTGCACAGTACAATGGCATGTCATACAAAGAAGTGTTCTCTCTAATACAACATTAGTATATACAACGGAAGAATCAAGGTTAATACAATCCAATGAAACACAAAGAAACCATTAAAAAAAAGAATTTGCATGAATATGAAACCTTTTCCTTTCCCTTTTCATGGTTGGGGCTTATTTCCTATCGCGTCACAAAATATTGATGATGATTCTATGGCAGCTACTGTTGGGTCGAGGTTGTTCCACTCCCTAACTGCTGTAGGAAAAAATGAGTATTTAAACGTGTTGGAGTTGCAAAAGTATTCAGTTAACATTTTATCGTGTTTATTACGCGATATCCGGGATCTAGAGAAGGTGATATATTTGGAAGAAATTATGTTGAAGTGGTTGTGCAGAAGGCTATGCATGAATTTTAACCGAGCTTGTCTTGCTCTGCCTGCCAGTGTGTCTAAACCGGATGATGCTAGAAGTTCAGTGGGCGAGTCAGTACGTTTGTATTTGTTATGGATGAACCGTATCGCTTTTCTTTGAACTTTTTCTAGTTGATTTACGTTAGTAATATTGTGAGGGAACCAAACAGTGTTAGCATATTCTAGTACTGGCCGCACAAAGGTTGTGTAACTGAGGAGTTTGATAGGAGTGGGAGCAGACTTCAAGCACCTTTTAAGAAAGAATAACTTACGGATAGCTTTTGAGGATATGTTGGCAATGTGTTTGTTCCACTTGAGGTCGGTTGCTAGAGTAAGTCCTAGGTATTTGTGTTCATAAACTTTAGTTAGTTCAGTGTCATTAAGTGAGTAAGTAAATTCTGACGGGTTCTTCTTTTTTGTTACCGTCATTGACACAGATTTGCTGGTATTAATAGACATTTGCCATTGTGCACACCATGTGTTTATCACGTTAAGTTGTCTGTTCAGGGTGTGGTGGTCTTCGTAACACAGTATTTCTTTATAGATAATGCAGTCGTCTGCGAACAGCTTTATGTTGCATTCCATGTTAGTGATGATGTCATTAATATAAATTAAAAACAGCAAGGGCCCCAAGACCGAGCCCTGAGGTACACCAGATGAGATGGGAACAATGTCGGATGATGCTTCATTGAAATGGACGAATTGCGAACGCTGGGATAAAAAATCGCCAATCCAAGCAGAAATATTTCCGATGCCAATTATTGCCTCTAGTTTTGCTATTAACTTGTTGTGACACACGCGATCAAAAGCTTTGCTAAAGTCCAAGAATATAATGTCTGCTTGGCCGCGATTGTCAATTATCTGTGCAAGGTCATGAACAACTTCCGTTAATTGCGTCACTGTTGACATTCCGCGTCTAAACCCGTGCTGGCTGGGTGTTAATATGCGATTTTGTTCAAGATATACTGTCAGATGTTTTAAAATGATATGTTCTAGGATCTTGCATGATGTACTGGTAAGGGATATGGGTCGATAGTTAGACGGGGAGTTTATGTCACCTGATTTATGAATTGGTATCACCTTTGCCTTCCTCCAGTCATTTGGCACACGTGCAGTTGATAGTGAAAAACGATAGATAATACCCAGGTATCTGCTGCACCATTCCGCGTATCGTTTCAGGAATTCATTTGGAACATTGTCAGGGCCGCTTGATTTTTTAGCATCTAATCCAAGTAGAAGGTTAAGGATTCCCGAGTCAGATATGATGAGTGGGTCGATGCTGGAGCCTGTAGAAACGACCGATGGAAGAAACCCGTTATCTGTAGTAAATACAGATTGAAAGTACTTGTTGAATACATCAGCCTGGACAGCATTTTCATCATGAGTGCGTTCTGGCGCCAAAGTATTGCGTGCACGAAAGTGATTCCAAAATCTCTGCGGATTATTTTTTAGGAAATCTGGTAGGATTGTATTAAAGTATTGTTTCCGTGACTGGTTCAACTTTTGTTTCAGCTCTTGCTTGGCACCTATCAGCTTAGATTTCACGACTGATTGACTTTCTGTATGCTTCAGTGAACGACGTAACCTCTTAACTTTCCTTTTGGCATGTATAACCTCGCGCGTTACCCATGGGCTGTATTTTCTTGGTTTCCTAGTTTTTAACGGTATAAATTTGGTAATGCAGTCATGTATTATGCCCTTAAACTTTATCCAGAGGACATTTATATCTGCCGACGGATCAGAAGCAAATTCTGAAAATGATGTGAACTCATGTGCCAGGGACGTCAAAACGCCAGCGTCGTTCGATTTCTCAAAGTCAATGATTTTGCTTTCAAAGGACCTTTTCGAAATAGAACATGATAATGGTAGGTGGCATATCGGGATATCGTGGTCGGATATTCCTTCAATAATGCCAGTTTGCAATGTATTTAGTTGAAAGTGATCACTGATCAGTATTAGGTCAAGTATGTTGTTTGCAGTACCTTGCGAGCGCGTTGTTTGGCTAACTACTTGTTCTAGACTAAAATTTAGCATCAGATCAATCAGCGCTTCGGAAGCATGTGATGAATATTCCTTTGTGTAGTGTGTAGTGTAGGATACACACTACACAATATGTAGTGTGTATCCTTCGAAATGGCGTGTAATTGACATTACACTGAACTCGAAGCATACAATCCATACATTCCAATAATTTCGTATGATAAAGATAAGAGTTTTCCAGCATACAGCAAATTCCCGAAATGAGGTGAAGTGTAAGACTAGAGCTCAAAATGGCACTTACAAAAGCCTGAACTCACCTAAGAATCAAATTCCTTCTAGGGTAGTGAGCCAGTGTGAAAAACAATTCCTAAAGTACAACGTTCAGAACATGTAACATTAATCAAAATGCACAAGAAACTTACCTCTTCATGTACAAACAGTGAAGACATCTCTGCTTTCTCTTTTACATGAAGACAAATGATCTTGGGCGTGGCACTAGCGAAAAGGTCTGCAAAAAAAAGTAAAAGATTTACTGACTTTAATCACGCCTCTAACAATCTGAGGAATTGTTACAAGTCACCAATCAGTGCAATTCTGACTGCCTCTATAAGGGCATCAAAAATGAACGGCATCAATTTTCTCGTTCTTTCTACTCTCACAAGACGCTCCGTGAATGGAATCTAATCCAAATTTGACGCTGTGCTTCCTATTTGCCTGCTTTCTAGACGTAGGGCTGCAAACATGTGTTTTGTGCACCTAATATAGCACAGCAATTCGTCATCTATAATTCAATCATCTTAATTCATTGTAATTTGATAAAAGATGTGATAGCTCGTCCAGTTTTTAAAGAGTTGCGGGCCTGCAATACACACTGCCTTGCACGTATGAAAGTACTTTTAAAAAAAGAAGTACTTTTTTTTTGCTTTCAGAAAAAGTGTTTGGCATATTTCGACAACCAAGCCCATCCTCTGATGGCAATCAGGGGCACGCTATTAGCGATTATTGACTACGGGATTTACAAACGTAAACCATGCCTAAATACTCAGTTAAACACAATCACGCAAGTAAGAGCGCTCGAACGACACCAACGCGCGCGAACGCCGACTACGTTGCAGCAGCCATGGCTTATGCTAGAGCTACCGCACATAGCTCCAACAGTCACGTGTACTCTCTCGATTCTGTTATAACGCCGAACATTATCGCAGATGAAAGCGAAGCACGAAAACAGGAAACAGAAACGAGGGAAAACAACGCACGGCGATGGCCACAACAACGCGCCTTTGGAAGTCGCTAGATCTTTCCCTGTTGCTGGTGGCACTTGTCCTAAATAGCTTAAAAGACCGAGGCGCACGTGCTGGGAGCATCGCGGCATGTCAGCACCTCCAACTATACCGTCTTTAAGCAAAAAAAAAGCCATTTCGTACAGTGCGCCTCTGTACATAAGTTTTGCTTTTTCTTTCTTTTTTTGCGCTTACACCTACAGAAGCACGTTGCACATTTGAGTATTAATAGAAATGTTATTACAATGTAGCCCAAAGCACATCTTAAAACAATATCAATCACTTTGTGCAGTGTAGAGACAATGTGCGATCAGCAACTAATCCCGCCCTTGTTAAGGGATCACATCACTCACTGTATGAGTGATGCAGGCACTTACACAACATCGCGCATAGCAGTGTGAACTCGTTAAGTCACACGTTTAATCGGGCATCTGCAACAGGCCCGCGAACGCATGCTGTTGTAAATGGCTGGCAGCCTACTTCGGCAGAGTTGCTGCAGGCGCCCAGCTAGCGCTGTATGATTACTATTTACGAAAACAGTACACTCACCGTTAACAGGCCCACGTTGTCCGTGTCCGCCACTTCATGAATATATATTCCTTAATCCGAGCGTCACTTCGAACACGGTGTCATGCGTGACCACCATTGAATATGCGCCTGTTCGCTAGAACACACACAGCGACCAAGACCCCAGACCAACGCAACGCATTTGAAAGACGATCAGACAGAGAGAGCGACGTTGAGAGAGAGAAAGAGGAGGCACTGACGGCGGCGCCGCAGCTGTCGACGCAGGTGTTCGGTGACGCAACTATTCGCTTATCTACGCCGCCGTTGTGGGAGCAACGCTGGCCGGGGTGAGCGGGGGGGGGAGGAGCGGGAAGCCCGCCAGGACGGCGCCGAAGAGCAAACGCTATGGCGCATACGGCGGACGGCCATTCGTCGCGGAATGACTCCTTGTAAATGGCAACTCTCCTTCCACCCAGTCACACAGTGACGCAGGTTATTTACCAGCCTCGGGTTCTTGGAGTATTTTGACGGAATGCGATTGCAGTGGGCGAAAAATAGTGAAGCAAAACTTGCGAAAAACAAAGTGCACCGTGGAATGGCCAGAAACAATAATTATTTCGTCCTCGGTGGCATTAGCGGTGGAGGATCGCTACACTTTTTTCCAGAGGAATTTATTTTTGCATTGTCTGTGTCTGGCACTTCCGCGTATGGTGCCGCAAACACTGAATGCGTAGTCGAAGCTGGAACAAATTAATCCACAGTCGCGGATGTTTAGAAGGCTTGTCACGCACCACGAAACGTGCCGAGGTTGTTATAACGAACTTTTTGCTGACCACATGATCAGCACTTAATTCCATTTGGTTACCCAATGAGCTAGCTAAGCACCTGTAGCAAAGGCAGGGCACGTTCTTGTTAAACGTTGTTAATATAAACGATGGTTGTGCATAAGTGCAGTGACAGCTTTCCGTGGGAATTGGTCATAACCCACGTTTTCGAGCGTAGAAGCACCTCAGCGTACCTAATCAGCTACCACAGCAAGTTCGTAAGCAACGATCAGGTACGAAAATGTGCAGCTGTTTCCCATGTACTGAATAGTCCATGTACAGTGCGCTGACAACCGCCATTCCTTAAGCCACCTCCCATATAGACTCCCAGTCTGAACAGCTGTGGGACCTTAAACAATAAAAAGCAGTGCCTCCCCCCCGCACACACACACGAAATTCGAGGGCGCACGGGCTGATACACACGCAAACTTATTCACAGGCGCACACACATACACGTATACACACATACGGCCACACACACACGCCACCGTAAACGCACGCATGCATGGGCGTACACATGTGCACAGGCACGCTTAACACAAGCATGGACTCGCACATACACGCGCACGCACACATGCACGGGTGTACACACAATCGCGCTTACACGCACACACACCCATACTCGGGCGAACATTATTTGTGTGTATATAATCCGTAGCAAACATGCAGCTTAAACCAACGCTAAGGAAAGCTTTCGTAACATGGATTGCAGTTAATTGCCATTATAGATGAAACGCGATTTGCTTCTGCTGACATTCTGCTGTATTCGCAGAGCACCTTCACACATTCTAAGTCAATTAGGCCGTCATTTAACGCAAGATCCACATATTGGTGCAGTAGCTACGCTGCTCGGCCGCCAATCCGAAGGTCGTGGGTTCGATGCCGGCCGTGGCAGTCGAATTAAGGGGGAGGCGAAAAGGTAGAAGCCTTTGCGCTGTGCGATATGAGCGCTCATTAAAGAACACCAAATGGTGAAAATCTCTGCAGCTTTCCACTACGACGACCCTCATAATCATATCGAGGTTTTTGAGACGTAAAATCCCAAATATTATAATTATGTGTTCTTCTTATGCTGCATATTCCATCTGATGAATCGGCACCTACACCCTTCTCAGGCACAAAAGCTCCCTTAGAGCCTATTTTAGGGTGCTATTGAGGCAAGCACCCAAACAAAGGGGTCCTTTTTTTCAATCGAACATTTGTGAGTGTTAAAGGGTGTTGCAAAGGGTGCTTTCTCGTAAAAGCACCCTTTTCACACCCTTATGGGTGCAAAAATTTTTACTGTGTAGTGTGGGCGTCGCCGACGGTCCACATTCGCGTTTGATGGATCATATAAAGCTGTCGCCTTAATAATTGATGAGCCAATAGTAGAGAGTTCAACTATAGGCGGAGCTCAGTCAACTTTTGTGCCCTGGCGAAGGGGAGAGTGATTTACAAGGATGCAAAAGTGCGAGTTATGTATGAGCACCAAATAGACACTTTTTTGCGGATGCTCTCACATTCTTAATGAAATTAGTGGACAGTGCCATTTGCAATCCGCGAATCATATGAAAGAAACAGGGTGTCTGCTCTTCACACAAAACTATGAGAACAATAACGAAATATTTCAGAATGTTTTGTCAAAGCTGACTATATAAAAATTAAATTCATTTGACGTATACTCTAACGAAAAGTGAGTGGCAGTTAGAACCATTTACGCTATCTCGAAATAGGAATCCCTAAACGTGATTACGCCCTTCTGCTCTTTTTTTTCCTTTTTCATCTGCAGGACTAACTGAACTGCTCTTTGGGACGTATTCTCTGCTGCAATTTTTCGCTGACGCGGCAACAGACGTTTGTCTCGGAAATGTCGGTAACCTCATGCCATTACTAAAAAGTATGTGCCTTACAGTCTCGTCCATCAGACCCTTACACGCATATGGTTTCGAGTAAAAAAAACAAAACACGAGAAAGACTGCACAATCTCAGGAGCTATACAATGAGTATCGCATATAACTCATCCACAGAGCGTCGACTATGCTCGAAAATGAAGTTTCACCATTTTGTCGTGCCACTATCAGCGCATATCTCGCCAGATTAGCTTTCAAGTGGTTGCAGAGTCAACTGATCATGCACGTGCGGCAGCCAGTCTACTCGAAGCAGATGCCTTGCAGGATATTAACCAAGGGTGGCTATATTAGCACTCTGTCTGAACTTTATCGTTCCACTGAACTAGCGTGAATAAAGTCTCTCTACGTGTCAAGTGTGTTCACATCAAAGCCGTACGTGCTTTCATACCCATTCCTTTGGTGTAGGCGCATGAACGTACCTATACATTATCTCGTTACTCGAAAAGTGCTTGTGTACGGTACATTCCGAGATACGGGCAAACATGTTCGCGCTCCCGGGAAGTCGGCGCCTGCAAAACAACACGTGCGCGTTCATACTTTGCGTAAAAATGCAGACGTGGAACAAGTGTTGCCCTTATCTGCAACGGCTGCAACGTATTATCGCTCATTCAAATTGTGTATGATGGCAGAGAGAAATTGAACGAAGTCTTGCAAAGCTAAAGTAGATATCCTAGAGCATAATACTTAGGATAATGGCCAAATGGACGGTATAGCCGTACAAGCAATCTTTAGGAAAAGCCAATGTTTTAAGTTATCTGAATTTATATTATCTCTCGCCTTATATTGTGCCATGTTTGTTTATTGTGTGTGTGGAAGAGGTTGGCAGCATATGTAATGGTGGAGATCTCCATAGCTCTTTCGCAAACAGTATACTAGGCAAGGATAGGCCGGCTTTATGCAAAAAAACACACATGCTGTTACTCTGCGTTTAAATGTACAGAGTCATGTGGTTCCTTGTCATATCTTACCCTTTTTTTTTCTGCTTGCACCCGCTCTCATTTAGGCGCAGTTTCTGATGGAATATGTTAAACCACTGAAGTAAAATTCATCTCAATGATACTCGCGCAAGGACATGGAGGCAAAGTGCAGCATCATTAGGACGAGTGCTCGCCCTGGTTTGTGTTGCTGTAAACGTTGTCTTTTTGTACTTGCACAAGTATCGTTGAGATGAATATTTTCCAACTAGGTTGAATGGCAGTATTACTTGAGGTGAAATAACACAAAAAGAAAACAAGCATAAGTTCTGTACGTAAGAAGTAGTCCATTATGCAAAATTTTGGGGAAGTATATGCCGTTTTCACCAACATTTCAGATAGAGCAACTTATATTGGCAGCTTCTCAATCGCAGCTGTACATCAACTAAGTTGAGAAGACGGATTTAAAAAAAAACAGCTTGTAATACCTTTACTAAAAATAGTAAGTCCGAGAAAAGAAATATTTTGCACAGAAAATGTTTACAAGTTTTGTCGAAAGCCAGTGATATCAAGAAAATTAATAAAGAATGTCATGACGCGCAAAAAGCTATATGCTAGTCTTGTTAATACTTTACATTTTGCTGACCTCGATGCAATTGAAAGACAATAAAAACAGTCTTAACAAGAAAATCAAGAAAACCAGAGAAGATTATTTCCCACCTTTTATATTCATTTTGTGAGGATAAGTGTGGAGCAAACCAAACAATATCATGAAATCAACACAAACAATAGTTCAGCTAATGGGTTATTGTCTGACACAAAACTGCTGATCAGTGGTGTAGCCAAGGGGGGGGGGGAATCGACTCTCCTCCCTCCTAAAATTTTCAATTTTGCTTGCATATATATATTGTACCGAAGCATAGTGGCGCCAGCTCTGTGCCAGCGTGAAAGAAGACGTTGACGTCCGTGTGTGGCTCGTGCTTGCCGGGTTCCTGCCTGTACCAGCTTTTTGCGGCTAACGTTTCTCGAATAGTAACCTGTGTTTTTACGCAACCTTGCTCGTTGCATTTGGTGGAAACGTGCTGGGTAACGTCCTGGAGCTCTACAGCCGTAAGCTACCATCTCAGTCCGCGATGACCGAGCGCGTCGATCCCCCACAAGGCTCTTCCACGCTGCCACCTGTCATGTGTTCTGGTGTACTTCGTCTGCGTGACCCACCAGTATACAACGGCACTGAAGATCAAGATGTCGATGACTGGCTGGCAGAGTACGAGCATGCCAGCGCGATTAACAAGTGGGATGACCCAGCGAAGCTGACTCACGTCATCTTCTACTTGACGGATTTGGCCAACCTATGGTTCACCAACCACCAAGCCGACATCCCCACCTGGTCGGTTTTCAAAGAGGCCGTCACCTTGTTTTTCGGTCGTCCAGCCATGCGTAAGCTTCGTGCTGAACTGGGACTGCGGGGACGATTTCAGCGAAATGGTGAGAGCTTCACGAGCTACATTGAGGATGTGATCAGCCTCTGTAGGCGAGTTGATGCCAGGATGACAGAGGCTGACAGAATAAAGAATACAATGAAAGGCATTGATGACGACGCTCTTCATATGCTTGTGGCCAAAGACCCACAGACTGTCACGGCCTTGATTCAGCTATGTCAAAGTTTCGATGAGCTGCGCAAGCAACGAATTTCTACACGTCGCGCTAATACGCAAACAGCTGATATTTCGGCCTTGGAGTGCAAAAGCAGTGGCCCCGTCTACAGCGTGTTAATGCCTCAAATTCAACAGTACATCCGGGAGGAAGTTGCTCGACAGCTCTCTTTTGTCGCCATCATCAACGAGACCCTCACAACACTGGACCACTCACTTCGCCGTGCTTTTCAGACGCAAGTTGCCGAGGCTCTCCCTTCACCCGCATCCCCAATATCAGTGGCTGCGCCGCTGACTTATGCAGAAGCCGTCCACCGACCTCCTGCCCAACCACCGCTCCATTCATACAGTCTAGCCACCAACTACTACAGGTCACCAGTTTCAGTTTATCCGGTAAATCGGCCCTTTCCACCACCTCGAGCACCTGTAAACTCTTGGCGTACTCCGGATAACCGGCCCGTCTGCTACAACTGTGGTATTCCAGGACATGTCGCGCGCTACTGTCGTCGCCGTGGATTCTATTTTACTGATGTTCAGCATTCCGGCAACATACCTCGGCAATCAGAATCGCATGTGACACCTGATTCACATGACCCCCGCTCACGTCGACCAGACTTCAGCTGACGTCGATCTCCTTCACCCCGTCTTCGGTCTCCTTCCCCCATGCTTCGCCGTTCCAACCACGCCAAGGAGAAAAACTAACAGTCACAGTTCCTGAGGCAAGAGCTGCGTCACCGAAATTTCCAAGGCCTCATTTTTCACCCCCTAACGAGATTGCCATGTTTGTGGACGGTTTCGCCACAACTGCTCTTGTCGACACAGGTGCCGCTATTTGTATTGCCGCGAGGCGTTTTGCGGATAGTGTTGCGCATGCCGATACCGCCGGCACGCGGCCTTATCGTGGTCCAGGATGCACCGCGACTCATCTGCGAAGATCATGGCCCGCACGTCGACCATTCGTTGATAACGAAATAGCGCCAGACGCTACGGCGACTGTATCTCGGATGGTGAACGCGCCTTGCGTTCCAGTGGGACATTTCTGTTACCCGACGGCCGTCGAACGCGCCTTGCGTTCCAGTGGGACATTTCTGTTACCCGACGGCCGTCGAACGCGCCTTGCGTTCCAGTGGGACATTTTCTGTTAGCCGACGGCCGTCGAACGCGCTGTTCGCCTCCTGCTAAGCCGGTGTGTCTGTTTTCCTTTAGTGGGCGCAAGTCCGCCAAATAAACAGATCTCCTATTTCTACTAACCTCCCGGTCTCCTGTCTTCGGGCTACCCTCACTCTTACGTGACATCTGGTGGAGGTGCTGGGTATGCACAAAAACGACCTTAAAACAGCCACTGCAGAGAACGAGGACGCTGAAGACACAGATACTCGAAGCATTCGCCGCCTCCGAAACCTGCCACCTGAGCTGGGACCGCTACCGGACCCCACGCGACCACGAAAGGACGCTTCCACAGCCACCATGAACACCCCGCAATCACCTACCCCTGTCATGCTGCAGCAGCTGTGGGTGCCCCCAACTTTCCATGGTTATGCCGCTGAAGACCCAGAAGAATGGCTCGACCAATTCGAGCGCGTGGCTACCATGAACAGGTGGGATGGAGAAATGAAGCTGCGATACGTTTACTTTTCCCTGGACGGCCCCGCCAAAACGTGGTATGAAAACCATGAGACCACACTGACCACCTGGGAATTTCTGAAGAATGAGTTGCTCAGGACCTTCACAAGCATCATGCGAAAAGAAAGGGCCCAGCTGCTGCTAGAATCGAGGACCCAACAGCCCAATGAGACCCTAAACGTGTACGTCGAAGAAATGAAACGTCTTTTTAGGCGAGCGGACCAAGACATGACCGAAGACAAAAAGGTCGGATACCTAATGCGAGGGGTGAAGGAGTCACTTTTCGCCGGTCTCATAAGGAACGCTCCTAAAACAGTCGCCGAATTTACTGAAGAAGCGCACACCATAGAAAGGACCCTGGACGCCCGGACTCGGCAATACAACCGCCCGTTTCAGCTCAGCTCGCTCTACTCGGAACCGATTCGAGGTGGACTAACCACCAACGATCTGCGGGAAGCTATTCGAGAAGTGGTTAAGGAAGAACTACGCCGATTGCTACCTCTTACCCCCCAGCCCCCCAAGGAGCATCTCTCTTGGACATAGTGCGTAATGAAGTCCAGCAGGCGCTTGGCTCTTCATCAGCGACGACTCGAACAGAGGCCGAAGCAATGACTTACGCCGCTGCAGTGAACACTAGGCCACCCCGACGAAACGAGCCCAGTCCTCGACGATACGCTGCAGCCCCAAGTAGCCGTCCGCCCTTACCCGCCCACCCTACATACGAGAGACGCCCGAGCCAAAGAAAATGCGACTTCTGGAGAACTCCCGACGACCGTCCCCTATGCTTTCACTGCGGTGAGGCCGGCCACATTCTTCGACACTGCCCCTACGGGTGGATGGGACTGCATGGCTTCTCATCTCAGGCACCACGGCCACGCCCTGGACAACGACCTCCGGCAATCGAAGACTACTTGCGCCATGCAGAGTACTTGTCCAGCCGTTCTCCATCACCGCCATCCCCACGATTCACGTCACCGAACCGCAGCAACAACGAACGAAGAAGGTCCCCAAGCCCCCATAGGGGAAACTAAAACCAGCAACCTTTGGAGGTGAGGTTGCTTTAAGAGGAAAAGCTGAAGACCCTCCACCGACGACCATATATGACGACAGCACATCATCTACGACGACGACAACGCACAACAACCCAAGCCGCGAGACGAAGCAAAACGAAGCAACAAGACGAAGCCGTGACCCGAACCCAAAACCAACGCGCGACTCCAGCCCACGTGCCACCGATTTTGAAGTATCTATCGACTGCCACCCGGTAACTGCCTTTATTGACACAGGAGCTGACTACTCGGTCATCAGCGGGCCATTGACAGCACAACTGAAGAAGGTTATGACGGCTTGGGATGGCCCGCAGATCCGCACAGCGGGAGGCCACCTCCTCACCCCATCGGGGCGATGTACTGCAAGGATGACATTCGATGGTCACACATACCTTGCCACTTTCTTGGTGCTCCCACAGTGCTCCCGTGACGTCATTCTCGGCATGGACTTTTTGACTCAACATCACGCGGTTATTGACCTGGCGTCCAGATCCATCAAACGTTCCTCGGATGAAGCCATAAATTCATACTCGGCACAACATAATCGCGCAGCCCTCCGTGTGCTCGAGAATGACGTGAGCGTCCCACCCTGATCAACGACCCTAATCCCCGTAACCACTTGTACTGCCAAAAATGCTCATGGCGTCGTCGAAGGTAACATACAGCTTTTGCTTGGCCGTGATATCGCAATCGCAAGAGGCATTGCGGACTTCCGGAATGGACAGGGCCCAGTGCTGCTAACAAATTTCAGCCAAGAACACCGTCACCTGGCCAAAGGCACGACCATTGCCTTTCTCGATGAAGTCGCGGAAGTCAGTGACACCCTCGCCCACTCGAATACAGCGACCATCACCCCACAGACCCACAACTCGCAGCTGTCATTCGACATTAACCCTTCCTTGCCTCAATGCAAGCAGCAACTGCTCCAGAACCTCCTTCGACGTTATGACGACTGTTTCGCCACTTCTTCACAGGTCCGACACACTCCTCTGGCAAAGCATCGAATCATAACACAAGAAGACATCCGCCCTCTCCATCAAAGCCCTTATCGTGTGTCGGCACGTGAACGTCAGGCCATCCGAGAGCAAGTTGAGGAAATGTTACACGACGATGTAATTCAGCCATCGAAAAGCCCATGAGCGGCACCAGTCGTCCTTGTCAAAAAGAAAGACGGAAGTCTTCGGTTTTGCGTCGATTACCGACGGTTGAATAGTGTAACCAAGAAGGACGTGTACCCTTCACCAAGGATCGACGATACCCTAGATCGTCTTAGTGATGCAAGGTACTTCTCGTCCATTGATCTGAAGACAGGGTATTGACAAATTCAGGTTGATGAAAGAGACCGAGAAAAGACCGCCTTCATCACGCCGGATGGATTGTATGAGTTCAAAGTGATGCCATTTGGACTTTGTTCCGCTCCAGCAACCTTCCAGCGTCTAATGGACACAGTACTGGCAGGTCTCTAGTGGCAAATATGTCTCGTATACCTGGACGATGTGGTCGTCTTCGCCTCCAACTTTAGCGACCACCTGAAAAGGCTCCGGACGGTACTGGACGCAATTAAGTCATCAGGGCTGACACTGAAGCAAGAAAAATGCCATTTTGCCTATGAAGAACTACAGTTCCTTGGCCATGTTATAAGAAAATATGGCGTAAGACCAGATCCCGAGAAGACAGCCGCTATCGCACAGTTCCCTCAACCGCAAGATAAGAGAGCAGTGCGCCGATTCTTAGGACTGTGCGCCTATTACCGACGCTTCGTCAAGAACTTCCCACACATTGCTGCCCCTTTGACGCAGCTCACCAAGTCGGACGCCCCTTTCGAATGGAAAGCTGAGCAACGTGAGGCATTCAAAGAACTTCAACAACGTTTACAGTCGCCACCTGTGCTGGGTCACTTTGATGAAAATGCCGAAACTGAGATACATACAGACGCCAGCAGCATCGGCTTAGGTGCCGTTCTCGTTCAGAAGCACAAGGGCTGCGAGCGCGTCATCGCGTATGCAAGCCGCTCAGTGTCGAAAGCGGAAGTGAACTATTCCACGTCTGAGAAGGAGTGTCTTGCGATAGTATGGGCCACCTCAAAATTCTGCCCATACTTATATGGCAGACCCTTCAAGGTCTTAACGGACCATCATGCGTTGTGCTGGTTGGCCAGTTTGAAAGACCCTCTGGCCGCCTCGCTCGATGGAGCCTACGGCTTCAGGAGTTTGACGTGAGGGTAGTCTACACATCTGGTCGTAAGCACTCCGAGGCAGACTGCCTCTCATGAGCCCCTGTCGGCGCACCACCAAGCCATGAAGACGACGATGCCTTTCTTGGGCCTATCAGCAGCAGCACCTTTGCATTACAGCAGCGCTCAGACCCGATCCTACAACAGTTGATCAACTACATCGAAGGAAAGGCCTCCATGCCGCCTGCACTGTTCAAGCGTGGGATATCCTCCTTCTGTGTGCTAAACGGGGTGGTAGTTAAAAAGAACTTCGCACCGAATAAGGCAGCTTACCTTCTTGTCGTCCCAAGCAGCCTCAGAGAAGAAATTTTACAAGCGTTACATGACGAACCCACTGCAGGCCACCTCGGTTTTACACGCACACTCCACAGAATTCAAGAACGATACTACTGGCCCCGCCTCTCCTCAGATGTTGCGCGGTACGTCAAGAGTTGCCGCGAATGTCAGCGCCGGAAGAGACCTCCAACAAAACCAGCTGGATTTCTCAAGCCAATTGAACCCCCGTCGAGACCATTCCAACAGATTGGTATGGACCTGCTTGGACCTTTCCCCACGTCAACATCCGGTAACAAGTGGATCATAGTGGCCACTGATTACCTTACCCGATACGCTGAAGCTAAGGCCCTCCCAAACGGCACAGCCGTAGAAGTTGCCAAATTTTTTGTCGAATCAATTCTCCTCCGTCATGGCGCACCTGAGGTACTAATAACCGACAGGGGAACAGCGTTTACGGCTGATCTTACTCAGGCAATTTTACATTACAGTCATACAGATCACCGAAGAACAACTGCGTACCATCCGCAGACAAATGGTCTCACGGAACGCTTGAACAAGACCATTGCCTATATGCTCGCTATGTACGTGGACACAGAACACAAGACCTGGGACTTAATTCTGCCTTACGTGGTCTTCGCCTACAACAGCACGGTGCAGGAGACCACTAAAATGACACCATTTAATCTCGTCCATGGGAGGGATGCCGTTACTACCCTGGACGCCATGCTGCCTAATGTCACCGATGAAAACAACCTAGACGTGGCCGCCTACCTTCAGTGCGCAGAAGAAGCCCGGCAGCTTGCTCGTCTGCGCATAAAAGACCAACAGCAAAACGACGCAAGACGCTACAACCTGCGGAGACGCGATTTAACATACAGGCCAGGTGACAAAGTCTGGGTTTGGACGCCCGTTCGCCGCCGAGGATTAAGCGAAAAACTCATGCGCCGTTATTTCGGCCCATACAAAGTCATCCGTCAAGTGGGTGAAGTGGACTATGAAGTGGTCCCTGATGGGGCTCGCTCATCCCAACGACGCCGCGCACGACAAGAAGTGGTACACGTCGCCCGTTTGAAGCCCTATCATGCGCGCTAAAGGAGGCTCCCTGTTTGCATCTCATGTTTTGTTTATGTGTGCGTGATTCGTGCTTGTTTGCCATTTACTTTCGCAGAGGCTGCCCTTTTGTTTTGGTTTTATTTTAAACAAAGCATCGGGTCGATGCTTACGTTGAGGAGGAGAGCAATGCCGCGAGGCGTATTGCGGATAGTGTTGCGCATGCCGATACCGCCGGCACGCGGCCTTATCGTGGTCCAGGATGCACCGCGACTCATCTGCGAAGATCATGGCCCACACGTCGACCATTCGTTGATAACGAGATAGCGCCAGACGCTACGGCGACTGTATCTCGGATGGTGAACACGCCTTGCGTTCCAGTGGGACATTTCTGTTACCCGACGGCCGTCGAACGCGCCTTGCGTTCCAGTGGGACATTTCTGTTACCCGACGGCCGTCGAACGCGCCTTGCGTTCCAGTGGGACATTTTTGTTACCCGACGGCCGTCGAACGCGCCTTGCGTTCCAGTGACACATTTTCTGTTACCCGACGGCCGTCGAACGCGCTGTTCGCCTCCCGCTAAGCCGGTGTGTCTGTTTTCCTTTAGTGGGCGCAAGTCCGCCAAATAAACGGATCTCCTTCTATTTCTACTAACCTCCCGGTCTCCTGTCTTCGGGCTACCCTCACTCTTACGTGACATCATAATCAGTGAAGTGTTATGCCGCAAACTGAACAAAGTGACGACTCCACTGGTTGAAAGTTCTTTACGCACAGCGAGTTCGCAACACGTCCAACCTTCTGCCACATGCACTGCTCGTGTTGTGATTCAAGGAGTGCTTTACATCGTTGAATTTGTCGTCCTTCCGCATGCGTCTCATGAAATCATCCTGGGATGGAACTTTCTTTCAGCTAATCATGTGGTTGTTGACTGCGCTCGTGCTCAACTCGTTTTGTTTCCATTCAGCATGACATTCATAGATCTCCCTCGCTCACCCAAAAAGGTGATCGTCGCCGCTGACGTCGTCATTTCTGCTTTTTCGGTCACCGCGGTATCTCTTTTGTGCAACTCCGTTTACGATTCAACTGCCCTATTTATGCCGTCACAAGAATGCGCTCGTCGCCGGAACCTTGTCGTCCCGTTTGCCGTCATAACACTTGCCGATGGCTCCAGTGCCGTGTACGTGTGCAATCCGTTCCCTTGTCCCGCTACCTTATTGCATGGCGAATGCATTAGGAGTCTTGACACTTATGATGACGTCTTTCCTTTCGATGCCCGTTCTGATACGACACCGATGTCCGTGGATGCTGTCACAGCTGGCACCGTGCCCTCACTACCTGACGAAGACGTTCTGTTGCGCAGCGTAGACACCGGCCTTACGCAAGACCATGGAGCGCAATCAGCTCATTCAACTACTTAACCGTTTCCGCGCCTCCTTCGACCACGGACAACCTCCCTTGGGACGCACGTCAGTTGTCGCTCACCATATCGACACCGGTCATAATACTCCAATTCGTCAGCGCCCCTACCGCGTCTCGCAGGCTGAGCGTGACGTCATCACTCATCACGTCGACGAGATGCTGCAACGTGGTGTTATTCAGCACTCACACAGTCCTTGGGCTTCGCCAGCGGTCCTCGTGTGAAAAAAGGATGGCTCCATCAGGTTTTGCGTGGATTATCGTCGACTAAACAACATCACACGCAAGGATGTTTATCCCCTGCCACGCATTGATGACGCCTTGGATTGCCTTCAAGGCGCGGAGTTTTTCTCTTCACTGGATCTGCGCTCTGGATATTGGCAAGTGCCAAAGGCTGAACCAGACCGTCCAAAAACGGCGTTTGTGACCCCTGACGGCTTACATGAATTTAATGTAATGCCCTTCGGTATTTGCAATGCGCCTGCGACTTTTGAAAGAATGATGGACAGTGTCCTAAGGGGACTTAAATGGCACACCTGTCTTTGCTATTTAGACGACATAGTTGTATTCTCGGCGAATTTCGAAACTCATCTTTCCCGCCTGGAACAAGTTCACCAGTGCCTTACGGCAGCCGGGTTGCAACTAAACTTCAAGAAATGTCATTTTGGTGCTCACAAACTCACAATTCTCGGCCACGTCGTTTTAAAAGAAGGAATATCGCCAGACCCTGCCAAACTGCGTGCCATTGCCGAGTACCCCAAGCCTACTACCTTAAAGGAGCTTCGTAGTTTCGTAGGCTTGTGTTCCTATTTTCGGCGTTTCATTCGCAATTTTGCCTCTATAATTGCCCCTCTGACTCAGCTTCTCTCCCGTAGCGCGGACCTCTATGGCTGGAATTCTTACTGCGATGAGGCATTCACGGCGCTACGCCGGATACTCACGTCTCCGCCAGTTCTCCGCCACTTCGATCCCAATGCACCCACTGAAATTCACACAGATGCAAGCGGTGTCGGCCTCGGTGCCATTCTCGCTCAACGCAAGGATGGCTGCGACGAGTACGTTGTCGCCTATGCCAGCCGTACACTAACGAAGGCAGAGTCCAACTATTCCGTCAAGGAAAAGGAGTGCTTGGCTTTCATTTGGGCTATAAGAAAACTTCTCACCTACCTTTATGGACGCCAGTTTGATGTTGTCACAGATCACCATGCCTTATGCTGGTTAGCGTCCATGAAAGATCCTACTGGCCGCCTCGCTCGTTGGGCTTTACGCCTTCAGGAATACGATATCCGTGTTGTTTATCGCTCAGGACGCAGACATTCAGACGCCGATGCACTATCCCGTTCTCCACTGCCTCCTTACCTTGCCTGCTTATCAACTGCCATTTGCGATTCGTCATCGTTGAGCATCACTGACATGCCATCCGAACAGCGCAAGGATCCTTGGATCAATTCTTTGCTCGACGTCCTCTCTCACAGTTCGTCAGAAACGACTTCACGCTCCCTCTCTCGTCAAGCAAGACACTTTGCTGTCCGTGAAGGCTTGTTGTATCGCCGCAATTACGTGACGGACGGCCGTAGGTAGCTCCTTGTCATCCCTCGTCATTTGCGTACGGACATCCGCGCTGCCTTTCACGATCTCCCCCAGTGTGGCCACGCTGGAGTATTTAAGACTTACTCTCGCCTTCGTCTAAGATACTACTGGCGTGGCATGTATCGGCACCTTCACCAGTACGTTCGGTCATGAACTACGTGTCAACGACGCAAGACGTCTTCTCCCAGCACTACTGGCCCTTTGCAACCCTTAACCTGCCCAGCGAGACCATTCGACCGCGTCGGAATTGATATATATGGTCCTCTACCCAACTCTCTTCGAGGCAATCGGTGGATTATCGTCGCCGTGGATCATTTGACACGCTACGCTGAAACATCTGCGCTGCCTGCTACAACTGCGAAAGACGTTGCGTCCTTTCTTCTTCACCATCTCATTTTGCCACACGGTGCACCTCGTGAATTACTGAGTGACCGTGGACGCGTGTTTCTCTCGAACGCCGTCGACGAGCTACTCAAGGCATGTCGCACTGTCCATCGGAAATCCTCGGCATACCATCCTCAAACCAATGGCATGACGGAACGCTTTAACCGTACCCTTGGAGATATGCTTGCCATGTACGCCTCTGACAACCACACTAATTGGGACCAAGTGCTCCTTTTTGTCACGTACGCGTACAACTCTGCGCCACAAACAACCACTAGCTTTTCTCCTTTCTTCCTCCTGTACGGACGTGAGCCATCATGCTCCATGGACACCATTCTCCCTTACAGGCCTGATGTTTCCGAAGCGACGCCTGTTTCCGAAGCAGCTGCTTATGCCAAAGAGTGTCGTCTACTCGCTCGCTCATTTACCGCACAAGACCAATGGCGCCAGAAAACTGACCACGATTCCTCTGCGTCTACTGTACACTATAACCCAGGAATGCTGGTTTGGCTCTGGGTCCCGTCTACCCGTCCTGGTCTTTCCCCGAAGCTTTCGTCGAAATACCATGGCCCCTACCGTGTGGTGCGGCAAACGTCTCCTGTCAACTATGAAGTTGAGCCCATTCATCCACCTTCGGACCAACGCTGCCGTGGGCGTGAAACAGTACACGTATCACGCCTCAAACCGTGCTATGACCCCCTTGTCGTGTCCTTTCCCTAGGTCGCCAGGTTGGCTCCTTTCTGCGTGGGGAGTAATTGTACCGAAGCATAGTGGCGCCAGCTCTGTGCCAGCGTGAAAGAAGACGTTGACGTCCGTGTGTGGCTCGTGCTTGCCGGGTTCCTGCCTGTACCAGCTTGTTGCGGCTAACGTTTCTCGAATAATAACCTGTGTTTTTACGCAACGTTGCTCGTTGCAATATATATATATATATATATATATATATATATATATATATATATATATATATATATATATATATATATATATATATATATATGCGATATGGCACAACGGGAGCCTTGTCAACAAGGATAAATATGTTTATTTCCCAACAGTTTCAGGAGGGGTCCTCCCTTAATCAGGGGATGAGTTATACTGGCATGAACTTCCAAACTTCGTGTCTGCCGCGTCCCTCTCGCCTTGAAAGATGTTTGCGAGAGTGAGAGGGAACTGAAGAAAGGAAAGAAAAAAAAACAAAAAAGGTAGAAGAAAAAGACGAAAAAAAGAAGAAGAAAGAAAAGAATAAGAGAGAAAAGAAAGAAAGTAAAAAAGAGGAAGAACCACTGTCAACACTGAGAACGAAACCAACTGTCCGTGTACGTCCACATATGGTTCTTATCAAGTGCTGTTCAGTTCTCGACGTGTGTCGGGCCACCCAAGGTTGTCGCCGCGGTGGCGGGAGGGTCCATGACGGCGTGCGTAAATAAAGGGTTCCCCCTTAATGGTTCGGTCGGCTCTTTACCTTTAATCTTCGTCCGTTTCCCTTCAATGGTCATCAAGTGGTAGGCGAACGTAAACACTTTGTATGTGCATGTGGAAAAAAGAAAAAACAGGGAAGAAAAAAAGGAAAGAAGAAAAAAAGAAGAAAAACAAAAAACAAGAAAGGACAGTGTACACGTACGAGTCAGTCAGAAAAAAGCATGGTCCCAGCTATCAATCTTTGTCACCAATTTCCTCCTGGCTTACTTATCGGAGGCAGTTGAGTTTTCCGGGGTCCTCGTTGATGCCAGCTACTAATGTTCGAAATTTGAAAAGAAAATATGCCTCACGCTGTTCGCGCTCGCGTCTGATTGATAAACCGGACTGCAGAAGAGTTACGCTGATATTTTCAAAACTGTACTTTGGCAGGCGCAAATGTCTAGATAAAGGTAGCTTCGGCAGTGCAGTGGCGTGGTACCAGTACTGAACCGCAGCCGAAATGGCGTGTCTGTTTGGCCGATATATTCTTGTCCGCAGATGTTGCAATGTAGCGTGTATATTACGTTACTGGAGTCACAATTAAGGCTTTCAGTTATGCAGAATTTGAAATCCGAGTTCGCTTTGGATTCACGTGTTGTGACCATCTGTGGGCATACCTTGCATCGAGCTTTTCCGCAGGGATGGTACCCTGATTGAATTGGGGGGGGGGTTGTTTTTGCTCTGACAAGAACGTCCTTCAGATTTTTATCCCTGCGGTACACCACGTGAGGTGGCTTCGCGAAAATAGAAGTTAGTCGTTTGTTTTGCCTGATTATGTTGAAAGGGCGGGAAAGTATGTCGTTGATTCGTGGCGCTGATGAGGAGTAAGTTAGTACAAGGTTCGTTTGGGAAGTCGTTTTAGATACTCTGTTTGGTCCCTTAATTATATCATTCCTGTTCACGTTGCGAGCACGTAGTATGGCATCGTCAATAATGTCTTCCGGATAATTTTGTTTCAATAAGGAATGCTTTAGGTGTTCCATGTGTCTGTCAAATTCCCGCATATCGGTGCATATTCTTCGGCACCGGTAGGCCTGAGAATATGGAATACCCGTTTTGCAATGCTTTGGGTGGCTGCTGTTGAAATGTAGGTACATTTGACGGTCTATAGGCTTTTTGTAAAGGTTTGTTGACAAGCGGTCATTTTTGACCGTGACAGTGACGTCCAAAAAGTTAATGCTAGTTTTGGAAATTTTGTGCGCGAATTTTATTGACGGGTGGCACTTGTTAAAATTTTCTATGAAGCGGAAAAGACTTCCCTCATCGTGGTTCCATATTATAAAGATATCGTCTAAGTATCTTCTGTAGTAGAAAGGTTTCAAGGTGCGTCCCTCAATGAATGGGATTTCAAGTGAAGCCATAAAGGTGCTCGCGAAGTTTGGGGCCATTTTCGTTCCCATTGCAGTGCCACTGACCTGAAGGAAATGCTTGCCATTGAACTCAAAATGGTTATAATTTAGTACAAGTTCAAGAAATGTAAACAGTACCTCGCCACTTACACTAGTTGATGAGTCAGAGTTTACATATTCAGAAACCATAGCCGCTATTCCGTCATGGTGGGGTATGTTGGGGTACAGTGAGCAGACGTACATGGTCACAAGAAAACTGCCGCCTGGGATGTCGAGACGTGAAGTTTCGCAGATGAAGTGGTTTGTGTCCTTTAGGTAATAGTCCCTTAATCTTAAATTTGGGGGGGGGATGCTTTTTTATTAAGGAATTGATGAATTCTGATATATTTTCTGTTGATGTGCTGTTACTGGATACTATCGGACGTCCCGGATTACCTGCCTTGTGTATTTTGGGGAGCAAATAGATCGACCGGGACAATGAGCCGGTAACAATGCTTTTAACATTTTGCTGGTAATTTTCTCGTCCCGGCGGAGATTGTTTAGGGTTACTTTTATCTCCCTTTCAAATTCGGGAGTCGGGTCCATTGGAAGTTCTTTGTAGAATTATGTGTCTGATAGTTGTTGTTCCCCTTCCTTTAAGTAGTCCGACGTGTTTAGAATTACTATGCAGCCCCCTTTATCAGCCGTTTTGATAGTAATTTCAGTGTTTTTTCGTAGTTCATCGAGTGCCCTTCGTTCTGACTTTGATATGTTGTTTCGAAATGGCCGATTTTTTTCATACGCTCTGATGATATCTTTTTGAACTGCTGATATATACATATCGAGGTGTTTGTCCCTCTGCTCACCTGGACACCATGATTTGTCACCACCAATCAATCTATTCTCGTCCGTACAGTCCTTGCGATCATGAAAGTATACACGGAGGCGGAGATTACGCGCAAAGTTATCGAGTTCTTGGTACAGTTCAAAGTCATTGAATCTACCGGATGATGGACAAAAGATAAGCCTCTCGACAAAAGTTGAAGCTGAGCGGGTGGGAGTGTTGTGTTTGACAGATTGAGGACATTTGACAGATTAAGGGCCTCCGCCTAGCCTGCAACCCCTCAATGTCTACACTAAGTGAAGCTGAAAGGGGAAGTGGGAAAAAATATTACTAGAAGTGTCCTTGCAACTGACTCGGGTCATTGTGGACCATAGTGAGCGTAAGGCCACCGAATACAGTGTCACGGAGGCCATGCAGAAATGGGTATCTAATCTCGGAGAGCATGAGGCAAGAGAACTGGAAAGATATGAACTAAAAAAGAGAGGCGAAATTTCAGTTGTAAAAGATAGAAAATTCAAGCGGGACTGCAGAAGCTCCACTGCTCTGCAACAGGAAAATAGGAATGAGGCCGTACAAGAACGCCAGGGACCACCCGTACCACAACCTAACTTGGAGGAGAAGAATGGGAACTCGAAACTACAGTGCAATCCTAACCAAAACATCCTTACTATATATATATATATATATATATATATATATATATATATATATATATATATATATATATATAAATTGTAGCGAAGCCTCCGAACTATGAAATGGGTCGAACTCTTGAGTACCTTCTAGTGGGGCTACCCAACAAGGACGCCGCTCGCACTGAGAGCCCGTGCTTGGCCGTTACTGTCGCCATTGTGCTTGCTCGCTGTGGACCGGCTATTAAACGCCTTAACATTTTGGTGGAGGTGCAGTAGTTTTGCGGTGGACAGAATGGCACTCCGTCAGAATGGCTTCGACGACTTCCGACAAGAAGACACGGCCTCGATCGCTGAGAAGCTCTTGCGGTGGTCCGTGGCGCAGTATAAATCGATGCAGCAGGAAGGACGCAACATCGCGCGCAGCAGCCGCAGGGAGAGCGGCGGTTTCGGCGTATCGCGTTAAATGGTCAACGGCAACGATGGCCCAGCGGTTACCAGCCGACGTCAGAGGAAGTGGTCCATACAAATCGATACCTACGCGCCCAAAGGGACGGTCAGGGCAAGGTAACGGTTGTAGACTGGCGTGCGACATGTGAGCTGACGGTTTACGGCGTTGGCAAGTGAGGCAAGAGCGAACGAACTGCTGCACATAGCGGTACATCCCGCGCCAGAAGTAGCGTTGTCGAATGCGATGGTAGGTTTTGAATACCCCAGAGAGCGCGCATTGCGGATCAGAATGGAAGGATTCACATATCTCTGACCGCAGACTGCGGGGTATCACGAGTAACCACTGCCGGCCGTCGGCGTCGTAATTGCGTCGGTGTAGAAGGCCGTCACGAATGGCGAAATGGCGAGCTTGACGACGCAATGCACGTGTGGATGGCGTTGCGGATGGATCAGAGAGCAAGTCGATCAGCGGGCCGATCCAATTATCCTTTCGCTGTTCGGTAGCGATTATGTCAACGTCAATGGCAGAAACAGCAGCCGAGGATACTGAGCAGAGCACATCACCTTCAGGCAGAGGGGAGCGCGAGAGGGCGTCGGCATCAGCATGCTGGCGTCCATTGCGGTACAGCACGCGGATGTCGTAGTCTTGTAAACGAAGAGCCCAACGGGCGAGACGGCCTGAGGGATCCTTCAATGATGAAAGCCAGCATAGTGCATGATGGTCGGTGACGACATCGAATGGGCGACCATACAATATATATATATATATATATATATATATATATATATATATATATATATATATATATATATATATATATATATATATATATATATATATATATATATATATATATTATTTTATGTCAAAGTACCTTACAGGCCCCATGGGGGCATTGAGTAAGGGGGGCTATACATATATACAATTAAACTGGAAAAAAATATACAAGACCGACAATTGAGCAAGGGGGGAATACATATAGACACCTCAAAATGAAAAAAAGTAAAAAAGAAACAATTGAGTAAGGGGCGCAATACTTATATACATCTCAAACTAAAACAAATACAAAAGAAACAATTGGAAAATAATAAGTCAAACAAAAAGCACCAACATGTACAAAAGTTCAACATGTACAAAAGATACACGCATAGTAACCGTGGGCGAAACACTGTATTTCCTGCGCGTGCAGCGGCCACAAGGCAGAATCCTCGCGCACATGAATGTGACAATCACAAAAATGAACCAATACGGACCAATGAATTATGATACGGCATCTACTTGCTGAGGCTTGTGAAGTGGCTTGATAAGATATGACGGAATGTGTCAAAGTTTGTCTGGGATGCAATGTCGTCAGGCAAACTGTTCCACAGACGGATAGCACGTGGAAGTGCGGACTGATTGAACGCGTTTGTTGAGCCGTATACACGGGAATAGCTAAGATGATTGTGTAGTCTACGTGAAGTGAGATATGGTTTTTGCAGACCAGTAACGGTGATTCGGGAAGAATGGGTAATTTTATGAAAGAATGACAGCAGGGCAATGTTGCGACGAATGTTCAAGAGTGGGAGTGAAAGTTCCTGTTTGATTTGTGATATACTAGAATGCGGACTGTAGTTATTGGCAATGAAGCGGCTTGCTCTAATCTGGATTCTTTCCAATGAGTCAATTAAGTATTTTTGATGGGGAGACCAAATCGAACAGGCATATTCTAGTTGAGGGCGAACCAGTGTCAAGTAAAATAATTTGCGAATGCCTGATGGTGCAGCTTTCAAGTTACGTCTCAAGAAGCCTAGTGATTTCGAGGCGCTGGCAGAGATTGCCGTAATGTGGTCGGACCAGGATAGATTAGGTGTCAGTATTACGCCCAAGTACCGATATTGTGTTGCAGTCGATAGAATGGAATGATTAATACTGTAAGAGAATTCGGATATGCTAGGTTTGCGTGTGAACGACATTACTTTACATTTTGAGACATTTAGTGTCATCAGCCATGTACTACACCAACCATTAATTACGTCGAGGTCGTTTTGGAGTGACAGGTGATCTTCACTGTTCTTGATTGGACGGTAAATAATGCAGTCGTCAGCGAACACCCTGATGCAAGAAGAGACATGTTGCGGAAGATCATTGATGAATATGAGGAAAAGTAATGGCGCGAGTACACTGCCCTGTGGTACACCTGAAGAAACGTCAGATAGGGAAGAAGACAAATTGTTAACTGTTGTGTATTGCTGACGATTCGACAGGAAATTGCGAAGCCATGATAATGTACGGGAGTCTAATTTCAGGGCGGAAAGTTTCGATATCAGGCGACAGTGTGCAACCCTGTCAAACGCCTTCGAATAGTCGAGGAATACGCAATCAGTTTGATAATTATTGTCCATATTTGCATGAAGCTCTGTGGTAAATTCAAACAACTGAGTCTCACACGAAAAGCCCTTTCTGAAACCATGCTGATTTTTGAAAAAGAAATGATTGGATTCCAGATGCCTGTAAATATGTGAAGCGATGATGTGTTCTAGAATTTTACAACAAATATATGTAAGGGAAATAGGGCGGTAATTTTCGCATGAGGTTTTATTTCCACTTTTGAATATTGGAATTATTTTCGCCAGCTTCCAGTCAGACGGTATCATGCCTGTTTCGAGAGACTGCCGGAATATATGAAGTAGTATTTTGCTTGTGACCGTTACCGTATTCTTTAGCACCTTTGAGTTGATTCCATCCACGCCGCATGAAGACGACAACTTAAGATTATTTATGGCTGTAATCATGCCTTCTAATTGAATATCTATTGGTTCCATAAATTGGTAATCGAACTCAGCTACGTTGGGTATGTTGGTACTGTTCTCTTTCGTGAAGACAGAAGTGAAAAAGGAATTAAATGCTGTTGGACACTGGCTAGCTGTGAGAGGGACGTTGTTGCAGTCATGCAATGAGATGTGTTGGTTTTCGCTGGAGGGGTTTATGACTTTCCAAAATTTAGCTGGGTTGTTTTTCAGTAGTGTGGGTAGATCATTAGAATAATACTTTTCCTTAGCCTTACTTAAAGCTGTGCAATATGCTTTTATGCAGGTTTTATATTTAAGCCAAGAAGAAGAACTACCCGAGCACTTAGCATTATTGTAAAGCCGTGTTTTCTTATTCCGCATTCTCAGAAGCTTTTTATTGAACCATGGATTTGACTTACCATTGCTAATTTTAACCAGTGGAACATGCTTGTCAACTAACATACACAAAACTTGCTTGAAAAGTAGCCAGTTCTCTTCTACGGATCTATTGTGGAAACATGGCAGGAGAGTGTTTTCGGAAAATAACCTTAGCTTTGTGTTAATTGTCTGATAATCGCCTTTATTATAGTGCCGAATTTGTTTTGTATGTACACCGGCTACGGGAAGGGGTATGTTTATATCTACTTGGAGTAAATTATGGTCACTGAATCCGTCCAGGTAATCTGTATTACGTATTGTTTCCGGAGCGGTCGTGAGGATAAGATCAAGGGTGTTTGTACCACGTGTAGGTTTCAGAACAGTTTGAAAGAGGTTGAAATCTAGAGTTAAGTTAAGAAATTCAGTTGACATGTGACAGGGCGATGACAGTGTGGCCCAATCAATGAGCGGAATTGATTGATATGTGGGGTTTAACGTCCCAAAACCACTCTATGATTATGAGAGACGCCGTAGTGGAGGGCTCCGGAAATTTAGACCACCTGGGGTTCTTTAACGTGCACCCAAATCTGAGCACACGGGCCTACAACATTTCCGCCTCCATCGGAAATGCAGCCGCCGCAGCCGGGATTCGAACCCGCGCCCTGCGGGTCAGCAGCCGAGTACCTTAGCCACTAGACCACCGCGGCGGGGCTCAATGAGCGGAAAGTTGAAGTCGCCTAGTAAGTAAATGATATCGGCTTGGAAAATTTCAGAAGCGTTGTTTATACTGTCCCGTAGCATATTAATGAAGGAAGAGTCCGAGTCCGGCGCACGATAGCAGCAACCTACGAGGATTTTGGAGGAAGGGACTGTACAAGCTACCCAAACTATTTCGAGGTCAGAATTAGTGTTGATAAAAAAATGAAGTAATGGTTTTCCTTATGCCGACCAGAACACCGCCTCCTCTTTTACCAGTGCGATCACACCTGTAGATTTGATAAATGCTGGCTGAGGTGAATATTTCGTCGTCACTGATAGCAGGATTTAGCCAAGTTTCCGTGAATGCATTGATATCAGATTTGCTGTCATCCAGAAAAGCAGATATCAAATCCTGCTTCGACATAATGCTGCGTGTGTTAGCGATTGACAGCGACAATGAGGTATTAGCATGTTTCGGTCGTTGATTCTGCACGCGCGTGCAACGCTGTAGCTATCTGACGGATTCGATAACTGTGTTCGTCGCGGAGTCATAAATTTATGTCTTTGAAGCGATGCGTAGCTTGTCCACAGAGAGCTTATACGCACTTTTCTGCGTTTTCGCGAATTCGATCAGCTTCTTTGGGACAGCCGAGTTTCCAGTGAAAAATCTTCTCGTATGGAATATGCGGAACCTTTTAGTTTGTGTGCAGACGACAGGATTTGTTCTTTCTCCTTAAAGAAGGCTAATTTCGCTATTATAGGTCTCCACTTGTCTTCTGTATATTTGCCTATTCGGTGCACACGTTCAAATTGCCGTTCCGTCAAAGTGATGCCTAATTTCTCTGAGCAGAAGTCGATTATTTTCTGCTCCGATTTTGCCCAGTATTCCTTAGGTTCATCGTCCAGTCCAAAGAAAAGAAGGTTAGAGCGCCGTAACCTATTTTCAGAGTCATTACACCGCGACGAAATTTCTGTCACTTGGCTTGATACTGTACGCAGTGCATTGGCACTTGCCTCGGTTACACCTGTGTTATGTGGTGACGTGGTAGTGCTTTCCAGGGCCGCGACTCTAGCCATAAGCAACTGAATTTCCTTGGTGGCTTCAATATGCTTCTCTTTCAGAGCTTTCAATTCGGCTAGTAAGGTATCCTGGCTTTCTTCAAGCTTCCGTATGGCGTCTAGAGCTTGAGAAAATGTGTCGGCTTCAGTTTTCGTCATAGGGCCCGGGTTAGATTCCACGTCACCGGCGAGAAGTAACAAAGAGCAGAAAGCGCGGCACTTCACAAAAGAAACATCTTTCATACGCTGTATCTTATTTATGAATTCGGGTGGGCACGACACCGCAACTAGGACATAATTACTAGTTCTGTAGCAAATGGCACCTTTCAGGTAACTAACCTGTAAGAGCAACCATCGTAAGCTTGGCATGCTTGGCGCGATGTCGTGCCCGAAGTGGACGGCTCCTGGCTGGCTTATGAATCCCGCGCCGTCTGTGCCATCACCTGGTGCCGCGATTCCAGGTTGCCAGATGGGGTAGTTTGTTCCCACCGGAACTGGCGTGCGGTTTGCCGAAGCAGGCGGCAGCTGAAGAGGGGCAGCGGGCAAGTCACAATTCGGAAGGAGATGTACGGAAGGCACCATCCACGAAATGGCAGCCTGTAAGAGCAACCATCGTAAGCTTGGCATGCTTGGTGCGATGTCGTGCCCCATATATATATATATATATATATATATATATATATATATATATATAATGAGATCTAACAGACAGTAATGCCAAGGAATGTACAGGGGAAGTTATTAGAACCAATGCAATGTAAATAAGAAGAAAGAAAAGTGGATAAAACAATAACCAGCCGTGCGCTGGTTATTTTTAGATGCGGAGCATCTTATACTCGCGCCTTGTAGTGCGCCGTCTGCGCCGTCTGCACCGCTTCTCGAACATTCGACAGCTGACGCGCGCGCATGCGCCGTCGCGCCGTCGCGCCGTCGCCCATTCTTCCACCATCTGTGCATCCCTTCCTCCTCTACACACCGCGCGCGCTTCATTCCTCCACCATCTGTGCACCCTTCCTCCTCTACACACCGCGTTCGACATCTACAATTCTCCTGATTCTCCAGTGGACGCGCATGTGGCGTCGCGCTTCGAGAACATTCAACAGCTGACAGTGCATGCGCCGTCGTGCTGTATATATACTCAAGGTCGGCGCTCGCTCGCTCAGTTGCCGCTCGTCGGTTGGTTTGTACGGCGCGTCGACGTCCAAGGTCGCGGTGAAATGAATTCCAACGAATCCACAAACACAATGATCGACGTCCCTTCGACCAGCGCCGCCCTTTCGCATACGTGTGTACGTGTTCACTCATTTAACACCCCCTCCTACAACCACGTTAACCAATTTAGCCATCGACCCAAGTAAGTCGCACTTTAACACCCCGTTAACCAATTATATGGTCCGCATCCTCCTCAGTGTTCCCCCGAGGGAAGCTGCGGGCAATTTTTTTTCATCCACTCTTCTTTCCCTTATATATATATATATATATATATATATATATATATATATATATATATATATATATATATATATATATATATACGTACACATACAAACGCATGCACGATTTGATTGATTGATTTGTGGGGTTTAACGTCCCAAAACCACTATATGATTATGAGAGACGCCGTAGTGGAGGGCTCCGGAAATTTTGACCACCTGGGGTTCTTTAACGTGCACCCAAATCTGAGTACACGGGCCTACAACATTTCCGCCTCCATCGGAAATGCAGCCGGGAATTGAACCCGCGACCTGCGGGTCAGCAGCCGAGTACCTTAGCCACTAGACCACCGCGGCGGGGCCGCATGCACGATCATAAAGTATAATTTAACCGCCTTCCTACCCGCGAAAAATTTTCTTGTTAAGCTCGTGCTGTTTGTGTTAATCACCCAAGTGATGCCGTATTATTCTGCTCCGTATTCATTCTGATTAAAGCTGTAGCTGTCGTGATTCATATGACCTGCTGTTTAGACCCAATAAGTATCATATATTTCATAGCATTTTTGTATTATGTGGTATCTTTATCTATGAAGGCATCTTTTTACAAGAAATAAAATTTGATAAATTTATTACACTGCATAAAAAGGGCAATATTCAAATTTTAACAGAACTATTTGTGCAAACCACACACAGGTTTTGTTGTGCTTTTTAAAAAGTGAAAAATAATTATTATTGATTCAAAGATTTTCATCTTTTGAAAATCATCGTGTTATCACGAAAGCTCAGTATAATTTTCTAAAATACTTCCGCGGAGCTATAGTGCACGTAGACCAAAAATATACGTGACAGAGTTGTGAGCGAAGCCTTCTGACAGTAGGTGTATTTGCAGAGTTTTTACTGGCCTGCTAAATATGATAAGTTACATAAAGAAGTTTTGACTTGATACCGGGGGTCATAAACAAAATAAAAAGTTCAAATGTTACAAATAGATTTACCGAGACTGTTGCTTTTTATATATCAACGACGTTCTTGTGATCTATAAGGAAACTGAACTGGTCATGTATACGTTGATGATGTCATTCTGTTGATTAAGGCCATATACGCCTTATCGAACGCGAAAATCAACCTTTGGTGTTGGCGTCCACACGGGTGATGCATGAAATTATCATCATGTGATGATGTCGCAGATAGCTAAAATTTGTGACGTCATCACACGTCATCCCTAAAAGTGCCGATCATGGAAGCTACACGACAAAACCATGTGAGGTGCAGAAAGCTTTCGAAGTAGGGCGGAGGAGGATCAATACATCGACTTAGAGCAAGAAGAAGATTGCTTGCGCCTGCCAGACGTCTTAGGCGAGTTCATAATATACAATTACAGTTTTTCGTCATCATTCTACACCCGCTTAATCTAATGCGCCAATAAGTTTCTTCGAAACTTGTTCATACTGTCCACAAAAATGTAAAAGTGTATTAATCGAAACAAAATGCATAATTATTTATGCAAAAAGCGCGAACATTCTAAGAAATCAAAGTTTAATTATGAACAGAATGAGCAGAGGTACAGTCAAACAGCATGACTTGACCGAAACATGAAATTTTAGTTTCAAAATATTTACCTTAAAATGACAGTCGTTATTACCCTTTTTTGTAATCTAAAGATTGCTTCACTGATACTTGAGCTGCAAAAATATTTGTTAAATGAAACAGCCAGCTTGAAATGAAAAGGAGTTCACTATATTACCCGTTATCACACATGAAGGACTATTTTCCACATTCGCGAACTAAGTTATGGCTAGCAAGTTCTCATACAGCTCAGTTCATTCTGTTACCATTGATTTCATGGCATTGACACGCGAAGGATCACGCAATCTTAATTTCGCTCGCGTATTCGTTTGTTATTCTAACATCCCAAGTACTCTACTAACGGTGACTAGGCTTAAGGTAATGGAAAATTCAATGTTTTTCGCACGACATTTTTGTATCTGTTGCGTTGTGCTGAATGCATTACACTCGACATTCTATTCCCTTTTGTGAAAGTTCTGCCAAGTTGAGATGTTTGGGAAGCTCACTACCGACATGGAATACGGAAGATCAGGGAACTTCATTATGCATGCAGCAGCTTTTACCTAATGCTGCCGATATCACTGTGCAACATGCTGATGTGAACATTAAATTTCTCGGAGGGTAGCACAAATTTACTTCTTTTCAGGGCTAAAGTTGTCATGGGAAACTTTTTGTAAAACCTTGGTGCAGCTTCTGTCAGAAATGTCGCCACCAGTTTTGAAAATGACATTGAAGGAAGCATCGAAGCGTGCGACTACATTTTTTTTTACTCAACCGAAATTTCGCATAACAATATTTTTTTTCGGTTCAGAAGTTCAGTGTAAATTGGTAGCGTGTTGACCTGGCTCGTCCAGACTGCCATATCCGCGAATGACGCCGACTAAAAATGCGATATTCTTGAGATATTTGAGCGATAAAGCAGTTCTAAGCGTAATGCTTCTAGTGTTGGTTTTTGAAGTATAAGGCTGCCACTCATGCAAGCTCGTTTAGACGACATGAATGCCGGTGGACTGCCGTCAGCGTCATCACGGCTTTCCTTCGAACACGTGCGCAAACGTACCGGATCAATTTCCTTTACGATCCAGACGACTTTCTTGAACTCTTCGCGCAGGAAGAGGAGCACGGAAACCCTGTGGGCAAGTCTTGCTTCGTAGGTTGGCGTTTCGGCTTTATCTCTACTGACGTCAAATTCTCGTCGTTACGTTCTACCGGGCGCGGAAGCCAAACAGAAACATAAGCTGAAAAATAACAGCTGTTTCACTGGAGCATTGCACCTCCTTTTTCGGGGGATATGTCGGTCTGACGACACAGCCACCACTCTGCCGAGGTGTTGCCACCCCCCCCCCCCCTCAAACCGATTCGCGCAAGCGTGCGTAAAAAATAATAATAATAAATCGGGAAAAACAAAGTAGTCACTGAAGGAGTAGATGTAGTGGTGAAATTCGTAAATTCAGTCTTTCTATAAGTCAACTATATGGCTTACTTGCTGTTATATTGTCCAACTGTTAATATTTTATATGTATACACTTTCTTCTGTTCTGCGGCCTCCGACGATTGCTATCCTCGCGAGAAACACTATGTAATCGGGATGCGTCGCTACTGCTCTTCTTTTTTTTTTGTTCTACGTCACGGCCGTCTATCTTCGTCGGTTAACGAAGAAAAATAAGCGTTATCGCCGTCGATGCTCCGCCCGCTGTAAGCTGCCAGTGCAGTCGCGTGTTTGGTGCCGCAGACGTGTGCTATGAGGCTTACTCTGCGGAGACGCAGTGTAAACTTCGTGAAAACAGTGTATACAGATGCTAAGATGTTGCTGCCATCGGTGACACGAATGCCGCGTCGAATGTGCTTAATCGCGTGCCTGGTGTTAGTGCCGTGCTTGTTCCGCTCGTCAGCTGAGGGTCGTACGTCGTGGCGCAACGTGAACGCTACGTGCCCGAAACTGGAGCGCTGCGAATGTTCCGTCGTCAATCAGGGTGCTCTGACTCGCTGCAGGAACATCTCTCAACCGCAACAACTCGACGCAGACATGGCCAGGATCGAGGGCGTCATTCATAGAAAGCTGACCTTCGACCACGTCCGAATGACCGAGCTGCCGGCCAGATGGTTCACAAACCATACCATCGTCATGCTGATCATCGTCAACAGTCCTCTACGCGACATCGGCGAAGAAGCCATCCGCGCGTTGGGCCGAATGTCACGGATGCTTCTCGAAAACGACCAGCTGGAAGTCCTGCCTCGAGGTTTGACCGCGGCGAAGCATTTGCGATGGCTAGAGGCGCGCAGGAACCGCATCAGATTCCTGCAAGGCGCGCTGCCTTTGCCCGATCTGTTCGAGTTGGACCTTCGCTTCAACGCAATAGAAAAGATCGATGAGACGTATTTGTCAGCTTTGCTGAATCTGAGACACTTGCGGCTTTCTGGCAACAGAATACGACAGCTGCCAGCTGCTCTGCTGAAGAATACGAGAAAGCTGAAAAAAGCTGAGTTTCGCAACAACTACATTGCAGAGGTTGGCGATGTGTTCAATGATATGCCTTACATAGAGGTGAGCGTTGATTTCTCCTTCCTTATTCTTGTTGTTCATCAAAGTGTGACATACGAGAGGTGGTTGGTTCAAAAGATTTATTTATTTTTATACGTATTGTTAGATGCCTTAAAAGCCCACATAGAAGTGTGCGTTTTTCAGCTATTTACATCAGCGAGTATTTAAAAGTGACGACGAAATGTGAAAGAACATTGAAGAGCTGTTAAGTGTTGCAGTGCTTTAACATAAAGAACGTACGTTCTATAGGAGAGTTTGAAAACGTTCACAGAGTGACTGATGTTGTCGAATACTACTGATACGGTTTTTTTAAGAACGCTCGTGTATTTTCGTTAAATAGCTAGATCGCGAGCTTTGTGGGAAAAAGAAATACAGCCCGAGAGGCAACATCCTGTCCAGACGTACCATGCGTTAATTAAAACTTTATAGAACCATCATAACTTAGGGTGGCGCGAAAAAGGAGGACACGGGATTTCTCTTGTGTGCTGTATATTTCGCGCCACCTTAAATTATCATGAACCAACACCAACCCGCCCAACATTTTATTTTACTTGTAGACCCCTGAGAAAAACACTTGTTTTTGCGTGTGTGACTTCTACATTCGATATACTGGCTTTGTGTCTGATAATCCCCGAATAGAATAGAACGTGATATAATGTATCGTATAATATGCTATAGAGTCAATTGGTACCTATATTGGCGTCACCTTAAAGCGGCCGCGTCAAACTAGCGCCCCACCGTGGTGAATCACCGTAAGATCACGTGCGATCAAACTATACATAGACGTTGAGACCAAACATTTTGAACCTGGGCCCAGCGTGCGGGAAATAATGGAAATTACGTGGGTGCAGTGGTATAAGTTTGCGTACGTGTGACGCACTAGCACGATTTCCCGCAGAAATTTTTCTCTACAATGATACAACAGGTGAAACCCCCAACTTGCAAGCACTCGCTGGACCTAGGAGAGTGTGCCGTCTGACACACACAAAAAAAAGGAAATAGATTTCGTGTTATAGTACAAAAAACACCACTGTCGTAAACAACCAGAACCACCCCGAGAGCATCCCAATAACAGAACGACGAGGGCGGTCGAGGAACAATAGCCCATTTAACTTGTCTGTGTTGCCGACTATACTCGCTTTACCCAACGTCACAGAGTGGCATCTATTCACGCCCTACCACTGTGGCGAAGAAATCAGATGTGACCCCACGTTTAATTTTAAACCAAATTAAAATATCGTCCCGACAACGTTGGCCCCCAATAATTGGTCACAAGTGCCCAAGTATACAGGACAATAAAACAGCGTGAACACCTCGACTATACACTAGCTGTGAGAACTTGGTGGAGAATAATCTGTGCAACTTCAGTAAGTCGCGAAAGAGCACATGGGCTCGAGAATTCGCGTGACAGAACGCAGCAAAACTAAAGATGTATTTATTTTCAAAACCAGACCACTTGTATGCTACAATCGGCAGGCAGACAGTTAAACACGTGGAATCACTCGGAGACATGACAGAAAAAAAATCGTTCTATCAAAGCGAATTCATGGCGAAGCTTATAGCGGCGTTGCGAGTCACATGCTTACGCAAGAAAGCCAACTTCTTAGGCGACAATGCTATCGATTTCTTGCAAGAGCAGAAATCACAAAGAGCGTCGATATGTTCGGCTTCAACAATCAGTCGAGTGACTTTTTATACCACGCAGCAATGACAGTGTTGTGAAACAAAGATAAGAAACCACAAGCATGGACGGCGAGGGTGAGAAACCAATCAGGCGGCAGCTTATTTGACTTGTAATGGTTTTCTACGTAGCTCGTTTACACACCTGCTACTTTGGGCTGATATTGTTTCCCACGTTAGAGCGGAACGCGATAAGCGAGAAATGCGTTGCTGTCAATAAACGTATTTTAGTAATTTTTTTGCTTTCTCTCCGCCTTTCCAGCCCGAGAAGGATTTACCAAGACGCAGCTTTCTGAGTTTATCAGGCTGTGAAAAGACAACCTTCATGTTATCGTGGAAAGCCACCTCCTTGGCATGATGCGACAGATAATGCGAAAGCAGAAGGTTGCGGCCGTGCTTCACGTTCCTGCCGCTATGTGGCAATGACCGTTAGGTTGGCTTGCTTTCCTTGCGTAATCAGTAACTGAGTTTCTTGCTTAGTTAAGCAGTGACTCAAGATGCTATCTTCGCACGAGAATTCGTTGGTGGATTTTCTTCGCGCATGTATCCGGGTGTTTGGGCGTGTTCAACTGCTTGCTTTCAGTTGTAGTATATAAGCTTCCTGGTTTTGAAAAAAAAAACATATTGCTGATAGCGCTGGCTGAAATCCTAATATACCTCCACGTGGCCGTGTGTCGTTTCGCGCAGTATCAAGATCGAGTAAGCAATTTCTGTTTCAGGGGTCCACACTCCAATCGGGTAAATTTTGTTTATAAAGCTGCCTAACTACCGGAAGCAATGTTAACGTCTACGCCATTATAAAAAATGCCCTTAAGGGGCCCTTAACGACGTTTTTTGAAGCCCCAAAAGTAATCTGAAACAAGTAACGTGCCTTCAAAGAAATATGCTGCTGAAACATCTTTCAGACGACATCGTAGTATAACGGAGATTTTCCGAGCGTAACGTTTACCTTTATTTTCTGATCTCTCGACGTTCTCCGTTTTACCTTAACACAGCAAACTTTAATAGCACTCTTGTTGCAATGAGCTGACCCGGTGAGGAAAACGGGTGTTGTGTACTGTTTCTTGCTGGCATTCCAGTTGTGACGCAAGCGTTACATGTATGCACTTTTTTTTCGCTTTCAGGTTCTCGATTTGAGCTACAATGAGATCAGAGATGTCGACAGATTATTGAAAGCGAAAATGCCTTACCTAAGTACTCTTAATTTAGAGCATAATAGAATTCACATTATAAGTGAATTTGCACCGTCGAACACCATGATCCAAGAACTCTTATTGAACAATAATGAAATAACCCAAGTGGAAGTCGGCGCATTCACTGCTTTGGAACAAATGACCTCTCTTGACCTGAGCTGCAACAACATAACCCACTTGAACGGGTTGGTGTTTAATACAGCTTCAAGGCTCGAATACCTTGGATTATCCGAAAACAAGTTGACTAGCGTGACAGGAGTGTTCGACAGGACACGCCGCCTGAAGGTCTTGAAGTTATCATCCAACAGCATCAAGGACATCACCGACGCTTTCAAGGGTCTAACACTACTAAGAAAGCTTTCGCTCAGGAGCAACCTGGTGACTTACATTCCTGATGGCACATTTCGTGACAGCATTGGCTTAGATGAACTGAACTTGAGTGATAACAAGATCCAATGGGTAGGAAAGAACGCCTTCAGAGGACTCGTGACCCTTGACAAGTTGCTGCTGCAAGACAACTTGCTTCTGGCGCTGAACGGTTCTGCGAGAAACTTGCCGAAGCTACGTTACATTGACGCATCCGATAATGCAATCCAGTACCTGGAAAATGGCGAATTCGCCAACAATGGCCGTCTGGCTTCCATTCAACTAACTGCGAACAATATCAGCTATGTGCGAGGGGCTTTCGCAGGAGTCCAAAACTTAGTTGGGCTCTACCTAAGGCGAAACCAAGTGGAGCTGCTGCGTCGCAGTGACTTCGCCAAAGTGCTCAAGAAGAAGTTGACGATCATCCTTGACGGTAGGCTATTGTTCTAGAGTGCTCTTCTGCAATGTCTGTGTGGCATGGTGCCTATCATTACCAAGGGACGAAGTACCTCGGGATTTTGGTATAGAGTGTTATCGTGCCAGTCATGTATACAACTCATCTAAAGGATCGGTGCTCACGAAGAGATATAGCCGGCAAATTTTTATTTGTTGGCGCCGGTCAAATATTGACTTGGTTTATGAATACGTCACAGTGTTCCAGAGCGTGGCTCCGATTTCGTCTCACATGAGGTACAGATCACTGCCTAGAATGTGAATTTGCGCGTGATGCCCCTCTGGCACAATTACAAAACCAAGCAGCGCCGTGAAAGATGTCATTTATTGCGTCTAGTTGGGCAAACATGTGACTGGATCTAATAAGTTAATATAACAAAGTACAGGTTTTGCAAAACGCTTATCTTGGCTTATAGGGAGTATGCCGGAGTCTCACAGCACAGATGCAGATACTGCATATCCAAGCACTCGAGAATGTACGCTACTGACGCTGTTCTATCCACGCGGTCATGTCAGTTCCACACTTCCGGTTAGCAGACGAAGCAGCTTCGCTCAATAATCTTCTAAATCGACGTTCTTTTCCACGGATGTAGTGTTGGAAGAAAGGTTGTCGTTCTCGCCAAGTACCGCTTGCTACTGTGTGTCACATATGTTGTAAATCTTTGCATATTTTATTAATAGCGTTGGCGACAGTTACTTACTTATAGGTTGTGGTAATTGTCTATTATGGCAATGTTTTACGGTCTGCAAAAGTATCTGAGCTTACTAATTATCATAAAAAGTGAGCTGCAATCAGCCTTTTCGCAAAAATTTAACTGCTTGAATTAGAAAGCATATCAAAGCAAAGATTTAAAAAAAAGACCAAATTCACAAGCACCTTTTTATTATACTTCTTTAAGCAATGACACATAACAGTCAGACCCGATCCAACGCCCACTACCATTCCGGGGGCTATAAAGATAATTTAATCACTTACGACATCACAAAACATTATTTCTTGGGGCGTAGGCAATTCCTACTGCCACACGCAAAATTGAACAGGGCTCAGGCAGTCACGCTACGTTTACTGCAAACCGGAACTTACCCAACTCAGTATTTTCTACATAGAATTCTCCCTCACAGTGAAATTCAAGACAAGTATGACGCGTGCGATGGCATCATTGGGGTCGGACACATGCTGGCGGGCTGTCCCACGACTCTCACTGACCCCGAAGAACAATGGCTTTACTGGCAGACGATGGTGCGAAGCGCGTCTTATCAAGACCAACTACGGGCAGTCCAGAAGGTCCACGATTACGCCACAAGGCTCGGCCGGACGGTACCGACGTGGACGCGGCCCGCCTCGGTCTCAAAAGACCGGGCTTCAGGACACAAATAGAGTTTTCCTAATGAACAAATAACAGTGATAAAATGATATCAATAAGAGAGGGAGCCCTGAGTACACATTCTCCATAGCACTAAGCGGACTGTGAAAAAGTATAGGCGAGAAAAGGACGTATCACACAGTGTAACAGACAGCCTATAGTCAGGCGTATGTTTACTTCACGTGAAAATAAATGCGGCCAGAGTTTTGGGGATCCCACTTTGTGCTGGTATGAACGTGGGTACTTATGAAAAAATAAACAATAAGAAAACCACAGCTATGGCCATAACGTTTTCTAACATATTGTATTCGTGCGTATGCGCAACGAGGTTGTAAAAACGTGTTCAATATAACGAAGGAACCTTCCTAACGTGGCATGAACATAAAACGCATCGCTCTAATGAGAACATGGTGCACTGGGCATTACTTACGTACGTTGACTGGACCTGTAAATTTTAGAGATGATAAACAGCTATTAAAATGTTCCTAACTGGCAGTGATATCTGGCGTTGGTCACCACTTATTTTTTACTAATATTTTAAAAGAGTTTATTTCAGAATTGTACTGCCATAATCATGCTGAAAAACGCCCATTATTGGTGATGTTGCTGGCAGGCATGTAGAAAAGATGCGGTAATAAATGGTGGAATGTTTATGATGCAAGATATTGTGGCCTTTTTTTGTACTTCTAGAGAACCCTCTACTGTGTGACTGCAGGATGTCTTGGCTTACACGCCCGGGCGGTGCAGTGTGGGCGGGAAACTATCCGACATGCGTGGGGCCGCAATGGCTGCAAGGAAGACTGTTGAACGCGCTCACGAGCCACGACCTGACCCGATGGGAAAAGGACTGTGAGCTTGGCTGTCGGTGCGACTGCCGAGAAGACTCCCTCGGCGACCGAGCCATCGCCGTCAACTGCACATCAGCGGCACTAAACGGCGCGCCGCAGGTCTTTCCAGAGGGCACTGCCGAGTTGGAACTAGGCGAAAACCGCATCGAAGAGCTCGGCGATGCTCTGGTTAACGGTGCGCCGCGCCTGAAGGTTCTCTCCCTCAGAAAAAACTTCCTGACAAGCCTCAATGTGACCAACTTGCCCGAAAATGTGCGCTCCCTTGACTTGAGCAGCAACTATATGAAGCGGTTCCCGTACGACCTAGTAACCAAGCGCAAACTGACGTCGTTGCGTCTTTCCGCCAACCCTTTCTCGTGCGAGTGCGCCGACTACCCTTTCAGACAGTGGATTGAAAGCCACAGCCACGTGGTAAGTCTCTCAGCTTTACTCACCGAAACGGGCTTTTTGTATTAAAAAATGTGGGCAAGCATTTAATAATTATGGCGCGGTTTTTATCCATGTTGTGATATTTCATGTTTTTATACAAACATTGTTGATTCACTGTCACGCTTGCTTCCTGTAGTAATGAGAACTAACAGATATTAACGACAAGGGAAGTATAGGGGGTGTTATTAGACGTAATTGTAGTGTAAATGGGAAGAAAGGAAAGTAGACGAAAAGATTCCTTGCCACTGGCGGAATCCGAACCTGCTACCTTCAAGCAACGCGTCCGATGCTCTACCACTGAGCTACGGAGGCCGTCATCCCTCCATCCACTTAATAGGTCATATATGCGCATTTAAACGCGCGGAGCGTCAGTCAGCGCTGCCTCTTGTCATAGCGGTGAGTGTGGCATCACAGTGTTAGTTCTCATTAATATTGTGTGCTACAAAGAAAGGAGCCCTTAAATGAACACTTATTTCCTTGCTTTGTGTAGATCACGGATGTGGCTGACGTTATGTGTGCTGAGAGCACCAATTCGCTGGTTTCCTTGAAGCCCTTTCTGGCATTAGGACAGAAACAGCTGTGCCCGGGAGATGTACCCCGATCCATTATGTACCTGCTGCCAATCTTGGGTACGTTTGTCATACACATTTGTTAGCGTATCTCAGAGCGCCTTGGATATTTATTGTACAGACAGTGGCCATGGCAGGAACACGGTAAACAGGATGCCCATGAAGGCTTCCGATAATCTGAGTTATCTGATAATAGCGCGGAAAAAGTGTGCGTTCAGTCGTTCACAGTGGGAACATAGCAATAGGTACTCGTTATCAGTGGTGATTCCAAGGGGTATGTTGGAGGGGGATCAGCCCCACCCCCTGCCCTTCCCGTCAGTAAGTTTTCAATCTTGAATGATATATACACACACGCATACAAACGCACGCGCGAACATACATAAGTTAGGTTAAATGCTCCCCCCCCCCCCCGGCACACACCTTTGAGTTGGTATTCGATTAATAACGAAGTATAGGTTTTGTGCAACACAAGGCGCAGTGCTTTCAAAATGTCCAGGAACGCAAAAAAGTGGGGAGCTGTGAAGCATGCTGTGTTTTGAGAGAGATTTGTTCGATGAGGCACTAGTTGTGTCAAGCCCGAAACCGGGCTTGTAGGGATGAGTGTTTCCGCTCCTCTTAAACGTCTTCGGAAAGCTGCGTCGGAATGCAGCTCACCGTATATGCGCTGCGCCATGCTCCCAACCGGGCTGCAGTTTGTTTGTTTGTTTCCCTGGACTCATGGCTCACACCCACTCAGGGGGATTGGCCAAGGAAGCGTAGTGAATTTTCGCAGTGAGAATCATAACTATCTGTAATGAATTTGTATTATAATATGACTAATGTAAGGAAAACCACATAAAAAGAGAGCAAATGAAAAAAAATATAAAAGTCAAGTTGAAAATTTTTGAGATTTCTGGTGGTGTGATTACCACTCAGCTGCGTTTACTTCACTTCACCATTTAGAATTTCGGGGTGGGGGGGGGGGGGTAATAAATAGTATTTATTTGATTGAAGATCACAAAGGTATACGTTTGGATACATGAATATAATTGCAAACGGCATTGAAAGCATCCCTGTGGCAATGTCCGAAAACTGAGGCACCAAAGCTTAGTGCAGTTTTCACCGTCAATGTAACGCCTACTTTCAGAAATGGAATAACTATAGAAGCCTTTTTCTAAGTATAGGGTATCGGCGACAATCCAAAAAATAATGTTCTATTGATTCCATTTCTCCCCAGAATGCGCAGAGGGTGATATTGTCTGACGAGATCTGTGTAGTTACAGGTTTAGGGGGGGGGGGGGATTTAGTAATAAAACTTCAAGCTTTCTGGACTGGCTCCAGTGGGGTCGCCATGGAAACTTGAGGTGGTTATATTTTGCCCATGTAGTTACTTTTTCTATAATATCAGTGCAGATTGCTGATTTTCGATATCTTATTGCTGTAATATATTCAACATCTGGCAGAATGGATAAAATTGGGCCATCAAGTGTGGCTCGTGCTAAGGAATCGGCCAGTTCATTTAATCTTAATCCGCAGTGTCCCGGAATCCATAGTAACCTCAGGAGCCTCAACTGCGTTGGTAGTAATGTTCTGAATGTCCTTAGAATTCGAGAGTTTTCCGAAGCTGTCAGAGCTGCACAAACTGAACGATTATGACGTCATTATGACTGTGTTGTTTTGAGTTGACCTAAGTTTTTGAAGAGCTAAAATATTCTTTAGTTTGTTTTGTCAAACATTATCTGGGGTGTGTGAAACCATGGCCAATGAGCAAGAAAGAAGGCGTCTGGTTTTGCGATAAAAACTTATTGAGATCTTCTTGCCGGTAAGCTATCAAATTTTTAAAATGCTTGTACTGTCAAATTGCGAAATCGACAAAGTAGTGTAGGCAGGCGCGCTTCCTGGTACAGTACATTGATGGCCACAAACCTAGGGAGTCCCAGACACATTCGCAGTGCTTCTCTCTCTAAGACAACTAGAGGTTTTGTTTTATAAGCAGGGCCACCCGAGAATAATATGCATCCAAATTCCATAATGGGGTGCATGTACATCTTGTACAGCATTATCAAAGTGTGCCTCTGTAATCCATATTTCCAGTTACATAGCTTGTGCAGTAAGCCTGCCTTGGTAAATATATACTCTATGTGTAAACTCCAGTTAAGTTTGTCATAATAAATGCTTCTCGAATATTTTATAGAGTCTACTTGCTGGATGGGTTCCTGTTTGTATAGGATTGAAATTGAAATTGGGTCTGCAAGCGGAAACACCAAGAACGCACTTTTGTTAACCTTTATTGATAATGAAATCGACTGCAACCAAATTTCTAACATGTTAATATATATTTTTAATTTAAGTTGTATTGAGTAAATATCACAGCCAGCATCAAAGAATGCGATGTCATCAGCATAAATGTAGACAGTAACTTCTTGGTGTGTTGGAATCGTGCTCATTAAAGCAATAAATAACACTGGAGATGAAACTGCTCCTTGGGGAACTCCGCGCGTTTGTTTAAATCTATAGATGAGGAACATGCATCCTTGACTCAGTAGACTTCTCTTGATTTTGAAAATTCTGCCACCCACTCAATAAAATATTGTGGGAAATTCGATCTCTTCAGCGTATTTAACAAAATGAAGCGCTCCACACTGTCATACGCCTTGGCTATGCCAAGCGTTACTAAAGCAACATATTGCCTTCTTTTTCGAGCGAGCTGTATTCGGCTCTCTAAATCAGCATGGGCACACCAAATAGAGAAATCACTACGAAAGCCGATTTGGTCCGGTTTTATTACTAAATTATCTGCCATCCAGATACTTACTCGGCTATGTAGGATCATCTCTACTAGTTTGACCATGTTAGATGTTAGAAATATGGGTCTGGTATTATCGACTGGTAATCCTACACCTGAATTTTTTTGTATGGGAATGACCTTTGCTATCCCCCAGTCCTGCGGCACCCATGAGTTTTTTTAAGGAGTAGTTTATAACATTGGCGATGTCACCAAGCAATAAATTGAACAGAATTTTAATCATGGGTACTGTGATTCCATCTGGGCCAGGAGACGCAGATGACAAATGTTTAATCAAGTTGGATACATCTGTCTCTGTCACTTCGTCAAAGTTCGACTTTATCGTAGGCTTGTACCAGTTGTTTGGCACGACTGAGGTAAATCTGCTTTCCAGACCTTTACGGATTGCTTCTAAGGTTGTGGTCGTTCCTTGCGCGTACAGATTATCACAAGCTGCATTAACTGGTGATGGCAAGATTTTCCGAGCTCTCATATATCAGAACAGTGCTTTGATATGTTTAGGCTTCGACAGGTATTCATAATGTGTTCTGTCATACTCTTGTTTAGCTTGAGCTACCGTTGTCTTATAGCCTGCTGCAATGAATTTATAATCTGCCCACTTTTAAGGGGACTGATTATGTAAGAGCTGCTTCCAAGCTGCCTGACGTTGTCGGCGCTTTCTTGTACATTCATCATTCCACCAACGGTTATATGCCCTTTATGCCCTTTTTGTGGATTTAACAATAAATTCCGCTCTTTTGTAGGCGCTTTTAATGACGGCATTTATCTTCAGTGCTTTTGTGTCATCGCTTTTTTCCGAGCGAAAAGCAAACGCTGACTTCAGATCATTCTTAAATTTATTGTAATTTACAAATACTCGTACATTTGAACATGGTGGATATGCCGGGCAAGAAATTTCAAAAATTATCGGTGAGTGGTCACTGTTGGTGCCACAGTCCAACGCTTTCCAAGAAGAAGTAGTAAAAACCGAACTGGCAAAACTTAAATCTATGGCCGACCTACAGTGATTACGAATAAATGTGGGGTTTCTGACGTTGAGGAACGTCAGTTAATTTGCTATTGTCCACTCCCACAAGCGTTTTACACTCAGATCAGTTCTAAAACCCCAACTCGTGTGGTGGAAATTAAAGTCTCCAACTAAAACTCTGTGCTTGCACCAAAACCTTGTAGCTAGATCCAAACTTTGTGTGTCTTGAACTCTATCTGGAAAATACATATTTACTAGGGTGAAAGGATTCCAGTTGGGTAATGTAATGCCTACTGCCAAAATTGCGCATTCTTGCGACATATGTTTGTATGAACATTTAACTTTCATACTAATTCTGCAGAAATTAGGCGCCTTCTTCTAACCAGTACCGCCACCAACTTACCCTAGGGTCACGATACCTAAGGTAGTGCATCTTTACCTGTCCAGTTTCAGTTACGGCATGTAAGGAAGCATGTTATTGCGCCACTATAACGTCGTCGGCCATTTATTGGGCTATAAATAGCTGTTGCCTTCTTCATGTTCAGTGGACCGGTGGCGAGCTCAGGGATTTACCCATTGTGGTGAATACCCGTTTCTATGATGGACGGTGAATACATGACACAGCATGACAGATGACTCCGACGAGCCATGCCCCCGACGGGCTTGGCACCTTAATAGAGGTCAGCGCTGCAATTAACAATGTGCGAGAACTAAATGTTTCTAATATTAATATACGTGACATCACTAGTCCAGTTAACACAAGTTGTGTTCACGGGACTAGTGTGGTTAGCGCACTTTTTTTTAATATCTCCGGTTTCTCGTCGAACATGGCGTTCTTAATTACATCCGCAAATTCTTAAGGACAGAAGCCTCACGCAGAGTCATCGGTCGCAAGTTTCGATTAACGATAAATTAGTTCGCTTTCATTTTAACCATCGATGAAATAAAGTTTGAGAAATATTTCACACGCGTAACGACGCTGACTGTCGGCTCCGTCTTCTCGCCCCTGCTCACAGTGTCGCTGGTGGTCGGGCTGTCGCTATGGGCGGCCTACCTGCGCTACAAGCGTGAGCTGAAGGTATGGCTGTACGCGCGCGGCGTGTGCCGCTCGCTGCAGTGCATCAAGGAGGACGAGCTGGACGAAGAGAAGCTGTTCGACGTGTTCCTCTCGTTCAGCAGCAGGGACGCCGACTGGGTGCACGCGCAGCTGCTGCCCGGCGTCGAGGCGCTCGGCTTCTCGGTGTGCACCTACGAGCGAAACTTCAAGGGCGGCTTCCTGCTGCAGGACATCATCCGAGACGCCGTGGCATGCTCCAGGCGAACACTGCTGCTGCTCACGGGGTGCGTGCGACAGAAAACACGCCCTATATGCTCAGTGTTAGCCGCAAAATTGAACAGGTGTCGTAGGAGCTCGTCGTCTGCAAGTATCTCTGCTTCCCTAAGCTCCAGTTCGTTCATGCCTTGGGTTCTTGTCACGAAGTGTCGAATTGCGGCTTCCAAGAAAATCGCGTTGGTTTAGGCGCTTTTCTTTCATGGCTTTTTTCAGATAGGAAACTGAAAATTATAAATTAAATAAACTTACCACCTGTTTTAGAGTGCACCTTATCTAGTTAGGCCACACACCCTCACAAGAGAGACGGGCAGAGTAGCGGGTTCGGTTAGTTAACGGATGTTCATCCAGGAATAACTTAGCTAATGCGACAAAGTTAGAAGGCAGGTAGCAGAAGAAACTTAGATAAGCACTGATCGGGAAACCAAATTTATTTTCCAACATATAGAAGCATACCTGCGTGATGATAAGCCAGCAGATCTCTGTGCGATGTAAGACACAACAACTACATGAGTCGCGTCTTGGCCGGCAGGTGTCGCATTATTCATATATCAGATTATACCTGAGGTCTGAATCATATTTCTTCCTTGAACTTATGTAAAACGCTTAGCGATACCGCAGGCACATTGATAAACTTTCTTTTACAGTAGTTACCTTGAGAGTGGACACATATCCACATGGTCTACAATGGTTTGTTATAGCCAGCTTCAATGAGTAAAGCTCACACGACATGAGAGCCTGCTTGGTACTCTGTTTTTGTGTATATGTCCATCGAGTATCACTGTCACCATTGTGATGTTTTCACACTTACTTGTGGCGTGTATATAAGCCGACTTTTCTATATAGTGTCTGAATGAATTATTGAAACACTATTGATAAAAAGTGTATATGTATGTACGCAGAAACTTCGTGGATAGTGAGTGGTGTCGCTGGGAGTTTCGGTTGGCGTACCAACGTGCCCTGAGTGATCACACAAATCGGTTGGTGATCGTGCTCGTCGACGAGGTTCCCGTCGATTCGTTGGACGAAGACCTCCAAGCGTACGTGCGAGCCTCTAACTACGTAGGCTGGGGCGAGCCGAACTTCTGGGACAAGCTGTTATACTCGCTGCCCAAGAAGGACTCCAAGAGGAAGCTCATCACCAACAGAGGAGTAGAAGAGCACGAGCTGCCCTATATCATCGATGTCGGTTAATAAGCGGGCATGAACGAGCTACGCTGGTGGCGTGAGAGAACTCACCTAATGGGATATATGACTGTGTGATCCTAGTCCCGGTGCAATCTTCCTTTGAATACGGCCTTCGGCCAGCTTTCGAACTGTCGTGTCACACGTTCCATTTGGAGGTTAAGTGGTGCGAATAGTGTTCGAGGTTTATGTAGTTCTCGAGAAAGTTATTTCCATGTTTTCAGCATACGCGCATTTGCGAAAGGCGAGAAGATTTTGAGAGAAGGACGTGATGATCGTACCACAGGGGCATAATCAGACTCTCGACACCCAGCATGTCCTGCTATAGCTGATGTATGTATGTGCAAGGCTGAAATTTTATGATGAACCTCAGCGTTTTAGATCTGCCTGAAAAAATTGAAATGATTGCCTAGCCGTTCGCTTGATGACGCTGAAGGGAGTCTAGTCAGCATGACTGTCATCTGAGCTTGTATTGAAACAAGTGCCGAGAGTTATGGCCTAAGGAGTATATTGCTATGAATGATAACCTTCATAGAAGAAACACAGTATTTAATATTTATTTGTGCAGAACAGCCTCTGAAAACTCTGAAAGAGGATACTGCATAAGAATCGTGCAGTAACATTATTGGCCATGCTTTACCGAAACATGCAAGGAGAAAGCAATCTAAGCAATCAAAGTGCACTGTGTTGCTTGTGTTACAATGCAACATATCACCTGATCAATGACCGATCTTCCGAGGTGGGTTGCGCCAGTATAACCTGAACAACCAACCAGCCACATCGCGCAGTACCCACGCTGTTTTTTTTTCAATAAATTTTCACTTGTTAATTAAATCAGTGTCATACGTTTATTTTAGCGACGAAGCACCAAGGGTGTCGGTTTGTCGGTGTGTCGGTGTGTCATGTCAAAACAAGTATGCGTCTCAAAATTGGGTGAGTCGACACCGGTCAATAATATGCACATTATGATTTGAAGGTTCGCCGTTGCTGCCTGGGTTTGGCTTAGAAGTGGAGTCAGAATCTCCGTTGAAATTTACCAATGCGCTCAAGTTTTTTTATCTGAAACCAGAGAGAGACAGACGTGCATCTATGAGGTAGAGTCATCTGTTAGGAACACCACTGCTTGAAACATGTATCACTAAAGGGATTGTGCTTAGTGGACCGGTGGTGAGTAAAGCATAAAGCGTAAAAATTTTGCTGTGGGAAATCATATCCAGCTATTCTGGACGCATAACAGCCAGCGACCCTAGCGGTTCCGGCTCGAAGCTTGCGCCTTTTCAATAGAATCAGTGAGTTTTGCGTGAATAATAAATTTTAGAGGGTGAATGTGTAAAAACGCAGACAACCGAGCCCGTCTGGGCACCTAAGCGGATGAGAACACTGCAATGATCATGTTGGGGTAGGCTTCAATTTTGTTCCCAGAGCAGTTAAAGAATATACAATTAGAGTCTATGGAGACGGCAAAAAAAGCGGTCTGTTTTTCGAGACAAAAACGTTCACTGCAGTAAAACTAAGCAGGTTCTAATGATGGTCAGTGCACCGTATGTAGTCCTGACACTCTGCTTTCGATTGAAGCTACGCTCAACGTGCCGCAATTCGCACAACGTAGTTCCCTAACGCGTTTTTTTTTTTTTGCGTGAAGTCCTTCAAATGCTTGCGGTATATTGATAAACTCTTGCTTATCGCCAGCGGCTCGGTGGCATTCATGGCCGAGTGCGTTAACCGCATAGTTGCGGTGCGCAACGTCAGCGATCTCTCGCCGGTTCAATACCGCGCGCGGAGCCTTTTTTTTTTTTTTTTTTTAGCCCGTGAATGAGCTCCACAGAACCCCACAAGATGTCGCCACCAAAACAAACCAAACAAGTTTCTGTTTCAGTTTCGATTTTTCACTGTGATCTCGAGGAGCCTTGTTTTTCTTCATTTTCATTCTTCTTAGTGCATTTTTGAATACTTAGCGCATATCACAGTTTTTTTCTTTCTTTTTCATTTTTTCATTTTTCATTTCATTTTTTTCATTTTTCACTTTTTCATTTTTTTTCATTTTTCATATCACAGTTTTTTTTCCCTTTTTCATTAGGACCTTAAGTTGTTTTTCAAACACTACCCTATGTAATTATGTAATACCTTATGGGCTTTGATAGTATGAATAAATGCATAAATAAATAAATGTAATTGGAGTACAGTGAATAGTGCTGCCTTGAACATTGTACAATATGTGAAAGTGCAGCTAATTGAAATGAAAGTAGGCATTCTGCTAAGGATGTCCTTGTTACAACATCAAGAATCAATTATTCTGTAAAATGCGATAAGTCCTAACTAGATATTGCTAACAGCAGTACATACACAAAAATATCTAGCTGAGATGGCTGTGAAAGAAGGCAAATGAATATATGCAGTCAGGACTCAACTCAGCAACAGAACCCTTTAGAGAAATTGAACAAGGTAATCTATTTAATTAAGGCCTAGGTGCTATAGGCATAATGATGTTTCTGATAGAAAGTCCTGTATTTCTACTGCTATCTTCTTCACGTAAAATGCAAACATTAATCTTATTCAATAAATGTAAAGCCAAGGGCAATTGCTCACATCTCACAGCTTAACACAACGTTACATTTCACTGTACACACTATTACTCACAAGCTTTCACTTCCAAAAAGGCGAAAAGAAATTCTAATTGAGTTACATAGAACTAAAAATATGATCTGATATGAAACACCCTTTATTTATGCGCAATAACTAGACATTCGAGGAAAGTTGGTGGTTGCTAGCCTGGTGTTGAATAATGAGGAGGGAATATTTTTTGCACTTCAAGCAGCAAACTAAGCTAAATCCACATACTTCTGAAAGTGAATGGAAAACAAGTATTACAAGTGCCGCCTAGAACATTTATTGATGCCATCTGAACTATACATGTCAACACACGACAAATATACAACCGAGTACCATGGTCTTCGACTGACAGTGCTTACTCACTGCGAAAAACAAAAAATCCCTACAACCTGCAGATAAGTTCCAACAACTTCAAGATGTGTGCGTATAGTACTTAACAAAGAGAGATGAGCTCACATTTAAAAATAACCTCGTATTCAAGAGATTATGCCTAATTGCCCCAATGTCACTGAAGGGTCAATTCAATTGAACCAGCGCTCATTGCATTTTGAAATTCAGTGCTATCCTTAACTGCTGCATCAGAATGATGCGACATCACCATTGCTACTACAACCGAAATCATTCAATGCGAGCAAAAAAAATGAAGACTCAAAACACAACGTTTAACCTTGATCAATAAGCAAATCATATGCCGAGCCCAAGAGAAGACCACGACATGCTGAGTCCAATCATAAAAACGAAGAGTTTGGGTCAAATGCACCGTAAGGTAATTGATGAGAGGTTGTATGAAACGTACTACAAGAAAAAGCCTCCTGTCTCAACACTGAAGAGAATGCACAAAAAGTCATCCAAGCCAAACTAATTCTCCTTTCAGATTTTCAAAAATGGTAGATTCCAACGATGCTTGATAATTATCCAAAAATGAAGAATTTTGCAGGATGCAACCAACCTTTGCATGGTTTTTCTTTAAATCACCTGCCTTCTCTGTCTCTTGCCTAACACATTTCTTTCTTTGTGAAACTGATTCAATAAATTAAGATAGGTCATATCTAGCTTTCACAGATTTGTCGGGATCGGCCACATCTGAATACTCTACATTCCTACCTACATATGGCACCCTTTTCTTGTACATAACTAATTAGATAAGCTCAGCTAGTCCATTAATGTGATTTGAGAGTTCTAATACGAACTAAATACAACAACAAAGTAGTTATCAAGCTTTCAAAATGAGCAGCCTTATTCAATTAAGGCAAATTAGCAAATTCTTTCTAAGTTCTGCTGTGGGTGCACATAAACAGTCACCAGTGAATTGAAACAATTCCAGTGCCCTCAACTGCATCTTACCCATAGTGAAGGTTCAGCATGTTACCTCCTCCCACTTGCCTTAACTTAAAGCTTCTGTGTATCATGTTGTTGCAGATGGTCAAGTCTGCCATTTTGTTCTTGTCATAAGTGTGCAGATGTTTTGTTCCATCCAGATAACCAAGGTCAGAATGTGTATGCCTGTTCTTGGCTGTGTATGAATTAGGTCGCACAACTAGAGGCAGTGAAGGAAAAATCCTCAACTGTTTGCTTCTTTGAAATTGTGCACCAACTTGCACAACTACCAATTTTTCTTCAGTTTACAAATCTGTATGGGTGTGTGCAAATAAACAGAGGGTCCTTGTTTTTCTATCCAATGACTCGGTGGTATTTGTGCTCTTTCTGTATATTTCAGTTTTTTTGGGGGGGAATAGAGCTTGTTTAGATAGAAGTTCCTGCTCACCCATGTCATTCTTTGTCCGTGTTGTTGCTATTGCTTAGTACACCTCAGAATATGCTTCACTTACTCGTGCTAACAGCCACCATGTCTGGGCATGAATGTAGTAGCAAAGCTGCCTGTGAGCATGAAACATGTACGTGTACATACCTGCCGCTTAGAAAATGGTCACATACCTATTTGAAGTCTACGCATAAAAAACCTGGGAAATTATACAGGCCAATTCACTTAGAAAGATCACTACATCAGTGTAATTTTGAAATGATATGTCACGAAACAGTGTGTAACTGAAAAAAAAAAACAGAACACAGTCACCGTTTAACACCACCTAATGTAAACTGCACAGATGGAAGAAAGAATGTAACCTAAAATAAAGAATAAAAATTCTGGTAAAAAAATGGGACATTCAAATTTCGATCCTTTTACAGTTATCTTTCTTTCTTTCCAAGTAACAGAACAGAAAAAACTAATTTGTCTTAGAAGATGTGAAAGAAAAGCAAAGCGCAGGAAATAATAGGTTTTTCATATATAGAGCAAATTTATGTCGCTTCATTAGTACTGAGCATTCACCTGGGCATCTGGAACTTTTCTATAAGTATAAGTATAAGTGTTGTGAAAGCAACAAGAACATCTACAGAGCGCATTTTGAGGTTTATTTAAAACAGCTGATTTTTCTTTGATAATGCAGCAACAAAACTCTACTGGCATTGTTCAGGCTACAAGCACAAAAGGCATATGCTTAGGAAACTTTTTCAGTGATTACAGATGCCGGTGCCCATTAAGCAGTATGTAAGTGCACTGCAAGGCACTAGCAGCGCTGGTATCGCGAAGACGTTCATTAGGCAGAACCACCTGATAAACGCATCGAACGAAGAAGACGCAAGCCATGATGATGATTATATACCGATGAACAAGATGAATTTTTATTATTACCTTCTTTCATAACCACCAGTCCTGCAAAAAGAAGTAATCTAGCTGCACTAAACAAGTCACCAAGACAGAAAAGAGCCCTGAAGCTTTCAGGCTAATTGTGAACCGTAATATAATTTTCTCTTTTACACCACTAAGAAGCTGGCAGATAATTAGTTCATTCATACATGTTTAGACGCTTTAGTTTTAAGCACACATCACGAATGACGTTCGCTGTCATGACATTGTTTTGTTGCCATGACGTACACGATCAACTTGCTGACCCGTCTTTAAAGCGAAGCTTTCATTTATTTGGGCTAGTCCCTTCGGCGTGTGCCCGAGGCATTGGCAAAACTTTTTTAGGGGGCCTGGTGCATGTCTCTGAAGTGAGGGCCGGGCAGGAGATGTGGTGAACTGCATTTTATGTTCTATGCCATTGGGGAAAAAATTCGGTGGTGGGGAGGGGTTGTCGCTCTCTGGCTACACCACTCAGCATTGTCATAGGCATGCGCCTGGGGTAGGGGTATATGAGAGGGGGGCGCTAAGCGAGCACCACACACGTCGACACATTAGCAGGGATTTGGGGGGCGCTGCGACGACCCCATTGAAGAGGAGCCGTGTACACGCTTATAAAATGTCATCATCAAACGTCGGAAGAAGAAGAAAGAAGACTGCTGCCTAGAGCGAGCGCGTGCTACTTCGCTTCTTCTAATAAACCGTATTCGTTCAAACCAGTCCATGGTCCCGATTGTCTTAATAATGGTGCCGTGAACAAGGATACTACCTCTTCGCCGGCAAGAAAGGTCAACCTGCCATGGAGCAGCAGAGAAGAAAACGGCGGAGGAGCAGAGGATCGACCTGGATCGAGCGACGAGACCACGGTGGACCGTACGAGCAACAGAACGAACGATTGACAAGTAAGGAGTCATTGTTAACCGCCTCAATATGAGCAAGGAAGTGATAACAAAGAAAAAAAAGTGCTTCGCTTTCAGAACACGCGACTGACTAACGCTGCTAAATAGCAAATTAATGATGGAGCTAACCGGGAGCAGCTGCTTACAACGCAGGCGCAGATTAAATGAATGAGCGACAGTCTCAAGAGCGCGAACGAGCAAATGGAGAAGTTTCTGACAGAAGACAATGCCGAAGCTGAATTTGAAAGGGTCATAGAGTACGACATGAAATTAACGACGACCTTATCTGCAATAGAATTCAGACTTCGACAGCCTGCACAATCGGATTCAAGCGATAGGACCGGGTAGGTGACTCCCTTAAGTACAAGACAAGAAGCAGCAGAACTAGTTAAGCTACCGAAGCTGGAAATAATAAAGTTTGGGAGAAAATCTCTGGAGTAGAACCGCTTTTGGGCTCAGTACGAGTCGGCAGTTCACCTGAGACCGAACATGAGCAAGGGACAGAAGTTCAATTACTTGTTAGCATCACTAACCGTAAAAGCGGCTGCTGCTATTGAAGGTCTTCAGTACTCAGCAGAGGAAAATTATGATGACGCAATCAAAATACTGCAAAAGATTTTCTTCAATCGCGAACATTCTATTGAAATTCACATGAATGAGCTATTGAGTTTGGAGAAAGTGAGGTCTGTTCAAGATACCGATGACTTAAATAGGCTAGTACAGAGAGTGCAAGTTAACATTATAGCACTCAAGTCCCTAAAAGTGAAAACCGAGAGCTATGCGCCAATGTTGCTACCGGTATTGAAAAGAGCAATTCCACCAGAATTATCAGTGCAATTCAAGTCAAAAGAGGCTATCAGAAACAGCCCAGATTCATAAAACGGCGAGCAAAGCAACCCAACAGGAAAAGCGTGCGAGGAAGAGCTGGACAGGCTTATGTTATTCTTAAGAGAGCAAGCAGCTTTTCGTAAAGAAACACAAGGTGAACAAGAGAAAATAACTGCAAAACCAAGAGAGAAAGGTCGACAGATACGCACAACTTCAAGCTTCTATAGCTAAGCGCACAGAATATGTTTATTTTGCAAGCATAAAATCCACGCAACCGAAAACTGTCGTCAGAGCATTCCACTGAATAAAAAGAAAGCTATGCTTACCGAAAATAGAGCATGCTTCAGATGCACGAGACCAAACAAGACTGCACGCATTTGCAAATCCCAAGTAAAATGCAAGCAATGCAAGGGACGACATGCCACATCAGTCTGTAGAACTTTGATGCAGAAAACAAGGGCAGAGCTGGTCCCAACAGCGCAAGCTGAAGCGACGACGTCTACGCTACACGCAACCGAAAATATCAAGCATAAGTTTGTGCTTTTGCAGACGGCTGTAGCGTGCGTAGAAGAAGAAACATGTGGCCGACATTGCCGTTTGTTATTAGACGGCGGAAGTCAACGTTCATTTATTGAAGCGGCATTAGCGAAAGAAATAGGTCCGAAGGTGTTGCGACAGGAAAAGCTGATGATTGGTTCGTTTGGAGGAGACGAAAAAGTTAAACTAATGAACGTGGTGCAAGTGACTGTAGGATCACGAGAAACAAGCACGACAACAGTGATTTAAGCGTTACAAGTCGACGTTATCTCGCACAGTTGTATACCCACTCCAACTCAGAAACTCAGCGAGAAAATGAAACAGCTGAAGATGGAAGTGGCTGATCACGGGAGCAAGACGACTGCAACAGATTCTGTAGAACTACTGATCCGCTCAGTTTATTATTGGGAATTCTTTACGGGTAGAACTCGAAGAATCGAGGACTGACTGATGGCTGTTGAAACTATACTGGGATGGGTACTGCAAGGGCCGTCAGGGCAAGGCAAGATAAAAACTAACACATAATCAAGCAGTCATGGTTCTGAAGGTCTAAGCTGCAGAGACAGAACTCCAGCAAGAGCTACAGAAGTTCTGGAGCCTGGAGTCAATGGGGATCACAAGAACAAGTTTGGATAACACCGGAAATGAAGTGGTCGAAGAATTAGAGTGCAATATTGTACAACAAAACGGTCGCTATCAAGTCAGCTTGCCATGGAAACAGGACGTAAACTTGGAAAGCAACAAGGAAAATGCGATAAAAAGACTACATCATCTGACTAAAAAGCTGCAGAAAAATGAAGACATGCTGTATCGCTACGACAAAGCTATATCAGAGTATATGACATTAGGAGTCGCAGAGGAGGTCCAAGAGCCATCAGAACAGCCAAATGCACTTTGCTACTACATGCCACATCATGCGATCACTAGAGAGGACCGAGCCACAACAAAGGTTCGAGTAGTGTTTGACGCCTCATCACATTCACGAAAAGGCATGTCTTTAAACGAGAACCTAGAGGCAGGACCCGATTTGAATGAGGACATGCTATCCCTGCTCATTAATTTCCGAAAAGAAAAGGTGGCATTAGTAGGAGATGTTGAAAAGGCATTTCTACAAATATCTATACACGAAGAGGATAGAGATGCAATGAGATTTTTGTGGTGGAAGCATGACGCTGAAGGAAGGTTAATGAATGAAGTGCAAACATGCCGCATGACAAGAGTAACGTTCAGAACAACACCGACCACGTTCATACTGGCAGCTACAATTAAACACCATTTGAAACAAGTGGAAGATCGGTTTCCTGATACTACAAGGACACTGCACAAAGCGATCTACGTGAATGATGTCATTCTGGGAGCAGCAACGCTTGATGAAGCAGTCAAGTTGTACAAAGAGGCAAAGCAAGTGTTCAGAGAGGCAGCGATGAATTTGAGAAAATGGACATCCAATGAAGAGCAATTAAACAAAATAATAGATGAAAACGAAATGGACGATTCTCACATGGATATTCGATCTAGAGGATTTACAATGCTTCTGGGCTTGATAAGGAAACACTCAAAGGACATGATTTGCTTCCCTATGGAAAAGTGGAATTTATTAACAGATTCAACGTACTAGACAGAAAGGGCCGTGTTACCAACCACAGTGAAGATAGTTGACCCGCTCGGTTTGTTGTCGCCAATCACAGTACGCGCGAAAATAGGACTGCAGAGACTGTGGAAAACGAACGTCACGTGGGACGACCAGCTCCCTAAAGATGAATGCGACAAATGGAATAACCTTACGTCTAAAGCGGAGGACTTTCGAGTTCTAGAAATCCCCCGATGCTACGAAAGCAAGAATCAACCAGTACAAGCATACAAGCTACATGTATTTGCCGACGCGAGCCCATTAGCATACGAAGCTGCAGCATACTTGACAGCAGTATACCACAATGGAAGCAAAGAATCAAATCTGGTAAACGCAAAAAGCCGCGTAGCTCCAAATAAAGAGCTGACATTGGCGTGACTTGAACTGATGGCAGCGGTGGTAGCATTAAGATTATGCGACTACATCAAAGGTCACTTCAACGAAAGATTTCAGGAAATACACTGCTGGACGGACTCGATGATTGTGCTTCACTGGATCAAAGGAACAAGCAAAATGGATTCATTTGTTGCTAACAGAATTGCAGAAATTAGAGAAAAAACACTGCAAGCAAGCTGGTCATTTGTTCAAAGTGACGACAACCGAGCTGACCTACTTACACGAGGAATAAGCGCAAAGGCATTGATAACGTCAAAGTTATAGTGGAATGGTCCCGAATGGATAACATCGGTGTAAAAGAACTTAGTAAGTATAATTGGCACAAATACAGACGTGGAAGACCAGCACAAAATACAATTTCACCAATGCATAGGAAGAGCCGAAATTAAGCCAATCTTAAAAATCGAAAGGTATTCATAATACGGACGGCTTATAAGAGTGACAGCATGGGTGTTCAGATTCATAGACAACACAAGAAAGGAAAATTACACAAAGCCGTTGACAGGAAAAGAGGTAACAAATGCAGAGAAATACTGGATAAGACAGACCCAAATATCACTTACACTAACAAAGGGTGAGGCCTATTAAAACACTCAATCATTTGAAATTAATGGACACGAAGTCTACCTTGATGACGATGAAATCATCAGACAGAAGGGACGATTGCAGTTCCGCCAAGAATTCAACAAGCACGTTATCGTAATTCCAAAGGATGAGCATTTCACGGAACTGCTAATACGTCATGTGCATAAAATGGTATCATACGGAGGAGTTCAAGTGACGCTAGCACAACTTTGAACTAAAAATCTGGATATTGCAGGGTAGACAAGCAGTGAAAAGAGTTCTGAGCAGATGTGTCGTCTGCAAGAGGCGTGTCCCCCTCATCTTTTGATAATCTCTGAAACGTGGCTTCGCACCGACGTTAGTGACGATGAGATCATGCCCCAGGGTTACCGCATCTATCGCAAAGATAGGAGTAGTCGAGGGTGCGGAGTTGCAATCATATTTGAGGAAACCTTACAAGTTCAAAGATTAGCCGATATACCAGATCTTGAATGCGTAATTGTGAAAGTAGACACAGGCCATCTTAAGTTCATAGTGGGCGCTTTTTACCGCCTCCCAGACACAGACGAAGCATTCTTTGATAAGCTTAATGAATTTCTTTGCATGGTCCACTTCGCTCAATCGAAAATGCTGTATGCCTATGTGCTCAGATTTGGGTGCACGTTAAAGAACCCCAGGTGGTCAAAATTTCCGGAGCCCTTCACTACGGCGTCTCTCATAATCTTATGGTGGTTTTGGGACGTTAAACCCCATATTTAAATCAAAGCAAGTCATTTTAGGCAATTGTGTTCCGCGGTATGTTAGCCAATCTAGCGTTTGTCATTAAAGTTAAGGCTGCCTCTTTAAGCGCAATGATGCAGGGCTCAAGTGAATGTATGATTTAAACATATACATGTCCCCGTGATTTGTCGCTTTCGTTCAGAGCATGCCTCCTGCGTTAATTTTGATTATATAAATTTGGGATCACATCCACATCTTGCGCAATGTATCGCTTTTAAGTGCCCTTGTGATCTCTGGGGCGTGACTATATATATATATATATATATATATATATATATGTATATATATATGTTCTCTGAATGATGTATTAAGGCGACAATGGCAGTAAAACGTTTCAGCAGCGCCTGACCCAACGCGTCGAGCCACCCATGACCACCACTGCGACTGTGACTGAAGTAAACGTTTGTTGACCTCCTTGTGTTAATTGGCATTTAATAATTCAGACAGCAAAATGAAATATCACAACAGAGAGGGTGGCGCTGAGCGTGTTTATTTAATGTGCTACCTTCCATGCGGTACAACACTTCTTAAGTCGACTATCAATTTTTTCTGCTTTATTTTCCTTTTGAGTTCCTTTACGCACTTGGAGTGCAAAACAGACAAACTACACAAGCCGAGCACTCTGGGGTTTTTATGAGGTCATTAATTTTCTTTTATTGTGAATTAATCTCGAAAGCTACGGTTTTCGGTACTGGATACGCAAGTGACCGCTCCGGCCTCTTGAAGGCGTGTGCGAATCCGTAGTTGTAGCCTTTGTGATGCCGGCACAAGAAGAGCACGCTGTCACTATTGTATTTCGCAATGCCTGTTTTTATAGAATATGAGTTAGTTCGACCTGTGCGGTAGTCGACCGCACTGTGCAACACTTCGATCAGGTAAACCCGACCGTCCTGTGCGAGATGTGGTAAAACGGCGATGACGACATTTGGGACCTGCGACGCAAACAGAACCTTGCCTGAATACAAAAGCTACCCGATTACTTCGCCTGTCTGGTAATTGTTGCTCAACCTCGTAATTTAAATCACGCCGTAAATTGTGTTTGTCTTGCTAATTGACGCCTGGCTTAGCGCAGGCATTATGCGACAAGCTTAGGTTAATTCAGCATAGTGGCAAAGCGAGGTGGTTCATTTCGGGTGTCACACGGTGAAATTTCGATTGGTACCAAGTTTTTTGATCGGCATTGACACACTTATGCGATGACGGCGTTGGGAAACTGATGCCACTCGACAAATTGGACCCCGGTTAGAGTTCGATCGCGATCAATTGCTATCGTGAGACACTCGTGCTACGCGGTCTACTCTGACGTTAATGAAGTGGATGAACATTTAGTATGTATTAAAAATCTAATATTACCACCAGTTTTTTTCCCCAACACTTCATGATCACCGTAGTCTTGCTGATCGATGGCTTTTATTATTCCTGTTTTATCATTTGCTTTTGAATAACTTCATGTCATTTGTTCTTTCAACAGTGAGTACTACCATTATGCCATGCACTGATCCTGTGGCTATTATTAATCAAGCTTGTTCACTATTGCGAACACGTGCGTCTAATTTATAACTTCTGTATACGCGAAAGACACATAAGACAAAGCAAATACACAGGACAAGCACTACTTTCAACCGAGATTTTAATGGGAATCAACAACAAATATATAGGTGTAACCACCGGAAACAAAAAGCAGGAAAACTCGACAATATAAAAAAGAACAATCAAACAGAATGACATACTATCACTGTGCAGCGTCCATTCGTACTAACACATGTCAAGAGCGTACACACAAGCAAGGGTCGACATTCATAACGAATGTCATGGCGATGTCGTGTTCCAGGTCCACATGGCCATGTGAAATGACATTCGCAATCGATGTAATGTTTATCAGCAGGCTACAAAATACCAAAAAGTTATAAATTGCATATAAAACTTTCATAACATTACCTAACTGGCTCAAATATACTGTGGCACGATAAAACAGCATCAGTCGAAAAAAAAAATTTCGTTCACATCCAAAGCAGGACTACCTTAAAGCTGCTCACAACTTGCAGTCACCAATAATTGGAACCGTGACAGCGTTCATCAATTTTTGATCACGATGAATGATGATCAATGCACACAAATGTTAAGTGGTCTATCTGCTGCCATGAAGCATCCGAACTGACTCAAGCGCCTTAAACTTGACATTGAAAAGTTATCACAGACGACGAGGGACATGGAGCTGCGCCTACCTGCTTCTGGATTTATTTACGTAGCTTCTCGTAGGGCTTCGAGTTCGTAGGTGATTAACAGAGAACTGTGGGGCATCCCAAGAAAGGATAATTGGTTTAAAAACAATCTTCCTGAACTGGTTTCCCACACTTGCGTGTTTATTCTGCTGCTAGCGAGTCTAAAACGCGGCAGCGCTGCACAAAAAAAGTCGCTTGTGAATTGGCAGAAGCGATGTACATTAAGCAACTTAATGAACAATGCATCAGCGTCCCGTCCTTGCCTATATTTGATAAAGAGTTTGCTTTTTATCTGATAGGTTGTGATGATAATCATCTGTTCTTTTCATGTGACTGTACGCATGCAGGAGTGTTTCAGAAGATAAGCTACTGTTTAATAAAAAAGTCAGTTGCGAGTGTGCGCTTTTGCATGTCTCTTTTTTTGGTCTTCTTACGATTTCGCACCAACGGTGTTTTACAGAAGCTTTAATAAACATGTGAACATCGTTTACGTTTGCTTTAAGGTGCCGATATTGTAATCTCTTGTCAAGCGCTTGTTGACGAGATTACACATGTCACGCTTCCATGAGTTTGGTGAACATAATCAAGGGGCGAATGTCATTCGGTGTGAATGTCATTCATTATGTCCATGTAGCAGCAACAAAAATGACATTAACACCTAATGTCATTCGCAGTGAATGACATTAGAGGTGACAGGGATAATAAGGGAAGACCTCATTACACATTACACCAGTAGCGTCAGCTAAAATGCCAAGGTGCACACTAGATGACTGCACCAAGCGCGCATTCTAAAAAGTGAAGCTTCTTGCTTGTCAAGGTAATCAAAGAAGTGTTAACGAGAACACCGTACGGGACTGGATTTTCAGTCCGAGCCCGATTCGGGCCTGAGAGCGAGGTGTCTCAGAGTGAGGTCCTGGCTCGGTCCTTACCCAGGGAAAAAAACCTGCCCGTCCGGCCCGACCGCCATAAGCCCAAGCCAATTATCTTGGTGGTGTTCCCGAACATAGAATTGAAAAAAAAAACGCATTATAAGTGGCTAATATCGATGCTTTGGTGGAGCATGCTTGACTAACAAATATACACTTTAATCGAGTGTAATTTCTTGTAAAAAGTGGTTCACGGTGGCAACAGCTGAGCTGATATACTGGATGCGATGAATGCTTGGCAGTGGTACATTGTGCCTACTTTTTCTGCAAATACTATGGAGATGCCATCAAGGCCACGACAGATACTAGTCTGGGTAGAAAGAATTATTTAATACAAAGACAAGGACGCCCACCACAAGCGAATAAAAATCTGTTGACGTTGCAGGTATCCGAAATACGAGCCTTGTTCACAATGATTGTGGACAAGGCTCTGATATTGCGTGCAGTAGCATCAATCATGGGAAGGATCAAAAGCATTTCGCAGCAAATATTATAGCAAGGAAAGTGATTTGTAGCGTGAGTTGAGTTTCAATACAGAGTGCAAGAAAAATGGGACAGAAGGAGCAGGGCTCATCACCATGAAGGCATGTTGCAGGAACTAACCGCGGAACTTAATTTGAACTGCGGCTCGCATCTGCATAAATGGCTCGTTTTCATGTGAAGGATTTGAAGCACTTGCACACAGCAAAATTTCCTACACAAGCCATGTGAAGCACTTCAAAATTCATGGAGTGCAATGTCACTGCTGTGCGAAAATAGGTGTCTTGTATTTGCCACATTGATTGATATGTGGAGTTTAACGTCCCAAAACCACCATATGATTATGAGAGACGCCGTAGTGGAGGGCTCCGAAAATTTCGACCACCTGGGGTTTTTTAACGACACCCAAATCTGAGCACACGGGCCTACAACATTTCCGCCTCCATCGGAAATGCAGCCGCCGTGGCCGGGATACGAACCCGCGGCATGCGGGTCAGCAGCCGAGTACCTTAGCCACTAGACCACCGTGGTGGGGCATGTATTTGCCACAGTTGCATGTTGTAGGGGAACAGTAAATAGATTTTCATTTCTCTAAAAATTTAACGGGTGGGGGGGGGGGACACTTCATGAAATGTGTTAATTGACTTTATCATTGACTTACTAGAATATGTGCAAAACAGCGCTGCACGTTTCATAGCGCGTAACTACAATCGCTATTCCAGTGTAACCAAAATAAAATCTTCATTGTCCTTATCAACCCTGGCATTGCGCAGGAAGATAGCCATTATGTGTTTATTTCATAAAGTAATCTACACCAACCATGTGAATATCTTTCCGCTATCGAAACCTTACCGCAAATCTCACAGGCTTCACAATCAGCACAGTTTTTCTCTTCTTTTCGACAGCACCCAAGCCTTTAACGCATCTGCTTTAGCGCGTGCCATTGCTCATTGAAATGATCTTCCTGATTATGTGTGCATTTGCATTCACGTGGAATATAGGAATACAATGCTAACTATTTACGACTGATTTTCCTAAACATATATTTTGCATTGCGGTTCATTCATTGCAGAACCAATTTAAATATGAACAGTACAACACAAATTTTATATTTGTGCATGTTATTGCTCGGGCTTAGCATTTATATATTGGGTTTTGAATTTATTTGGTTTGTTCCGTGTTTCTTGAAAAAAAGTATTGTATGGTCCCCCTCACATAATACTCCTACTTGGAGCCTGGGAGGTACTTGTAAATAAATAATGTGTTTGTCAGGGCTTTTTTGCATTTATTGACCATGCCGATTGTTGAACCCTGTCGAACATTAAGCTTGCGGCATGCGAGCACATGCTAAACCTGCTTCTGGAAGGTTCGCAAAACACTGTGTTTTTACACTATGATGTGCGTGGCAGGCCGTATCGAGTAGAACACTTCCGAGACGTGCTCGGTCCTACAGGACTACTGCCGGAGTTATTGGCACTGGGGGCCTACCAGATAAATCATGTCTGGCTAGTCACCATGAGTGACGCGGACGCTACGAAGCGCTTGCTGGACGTGAAGGAGCTGAAAGCCAAGAGGTGACGCTGCATCATCGTAGACCCCCAGGATCAGCAGATGCGGCTGCGCCTTCATTGGCTGCTGTAAGACGTCACGGATGAAGACGTGCGAATGGCGTTGTTGGCTTTTGGGAATATCTTACAACAAGTCACCCGGGAGCTTTGGCGCTTTCAAGGAGCCAGCGAGAAGGGGTAAACCACACGATCTGTGCTTCTTAACCTTAAGAGTGGCGTGAAGGTTAAGAATCTCTCGGATCAAATTAGGGTAGTTGGTGAACTGGCAGTTGTGGTTGCGCCTGGTCGGCCAATGCAGTGTTTGCGCTGCCAAGGTACCGGCCATGTAAGAAGAGAGTGCAAGGTACCCCGATGCTCGCGTTGTCGGCGGTTTGGCCACAGCGAAGATGAGTGCATTTGTACGTACGCATCGGCTTTCGAATCAGCTGAAGGTGAAGACACAGCACAGTTGGTTATGGACGCGACTGAGGCTGAAGACGCGGCGAAATGAGCAGGGGACGTGGTGAACCCAGATGCTTCAACAGGTACAGCCACACCGACCAGTAGTGATAGACCAACAGTACAAGCAGACATAGCATCTGGGGAGGTTACACAAGAGCCAGCCAGCCAAACCGAGGAAGGCCACACAAGCACCCCATAGAAGGAGCCCGAGCCAATGGAATTAACCGAACAACTTCCAGTGTCGACCGAAAGTACCATAAATGGGGCGCCAAGCAAAAGACCCCGCGAACAGTCTGCAGGATGGCGTGAGGTGTCCAGTGAAAAGCATGAAGAGAGGCCCCCTGCGAAAGCGACTTCGTTCCGACGCAGTAGCACAAGGCTGCGTCCCAACCCGATATCGGACAAACACTAGCCACCATTGTCCTCCAGTGGCACGGGTCCACCTGGAGGCTCCGAGGATGTAGACGCTGAATGTAAGCATCATGCCCCGGGCTAACTTCTTCGATGCGTAGACGTGGCTTTTCACCGAAACTTATAGTGGCAACGTTAAATGTGCGAGGTCTCAGTTGCCGCAGCGAAAACAGAGCCAAGTTCAGGCTGCTCGTAGATCATGATCTGGATAAAATAGCTGTACAAGAAACAACAATAGACAGTGAGGAAGAGGCCCGGGACATGGTGCTGAGGTTTACGGCGCGTTACTACGCAATTGTAAATCTAGCAATGGGCACGTCTGCAGGATGTGCCTTGTTCATTAAGAAGTCACGCGGTCTGGTAGTGTAAGATACCTTCTCTTGCCCGTCTGGTAGATAGGTTTCCTGTGATTTTGTCTTTAATGAATGTCAGAGGCATATTGTGTGTATTTATGCACTAACCATTTGCGAGAAACGATCACTTTTTTTTCAAATCTAAAATAGCACTTCACTTTGGAAAGGAAATATGTATTACTTGGTGATTTTAACTGTGTCCTCAACGGGCGAGATCGATCAAACGGACGCGCCATGTACGATAAAAGTAGTAGGAGGCGAGCAGACATAATTACTGAATTCGTGTTAGAAGCCGTGGACAGCTGTATGGAGGGAACGCGGGAAGCGCTGTTACAAAGACGGGACGCCAACACGGTCCCGAAGGCGCCACTGCTTCGAACTCCGCCGACACGATCACCAGCCGAAGGTAGCGTGTGTTACTCAGCTCGCGACTGCTTCTGCGCAGAGCTGATAGACGAGCGGACGAGACGACGGTGAGTTAAGGCAAGGTTTATGTACAGCAAAGAAATAAAGGCGTTACAAATTCGGCACTGGGGCCTACAGCTTAGGGACTCGAAGAGCCGAGATGTCTTTTCTGACACATAGGTCTACTGCTGGCGACGCGTCGCAGGGCTTTTTTTATAGGCACTGGGTGGATTCTTTGAGTAACCAAATGTACAACCAGAAGCACCGCTGGCCGTGATGTCGCAATCCTCCAATGGGGCCCGCCGCTGCGCGTGGTTGGACCAACGACGATGGATTTTGCCACGCATTGCGTAAGACTCGCCAGACTCGAAGGGGCCGATTGCTTCGCGTGGTTGTAGCCAAGGGCGAGTGACGTTCCCACGCATTGCGTAAGACTTTCCAGACTGGAAGGCGCCGATTGCTTCAAAGGGCTCGTGGGCTGAGGGAGCTCGCGGTGCGTTGCGCGACAAACCGGCGCCGCCGCTTGATGACGTCGTTGAGTTGATGGCGTCAGGCGGGCTCGATTGCTGGCCTTGACACAGATTGCCTTTTGCTGAGGCATTGACGTTCGGTGTGGATTCGCAGGCGTAACAGCACCCCCGCTACCAGACAATGCGCCGGAAAGACGAGCTGCTTCCACGTGGCTCGGATGTCGGGCGCGGTCGTTCGCCAGGTCCCTCCAGGTTCGCCTCCAGGGCCATGGGGAAAATGCAGCTCCAGACTCCGTCCCACGAACACATCCCATTCTTGAGGACGGATCCTAGCTTCACTGGCTTGTCGCCACAACTTGCCTGCCGGCCAGCTTCGCTCGTCTCTTTTGACGATTTTCGTTTCAGCACTTCTCAATGGTTCTGCAACTTGTCAAGAACGGCTCGACAACAGACAACACACGACACAAGCAAGTGCCCTCGATCACCCGACAGAACACCAGACAAAGTATACTACAACATTTTCCTAGCTATGTGTCTATCGGAATTTCGTTCCCTCTACATCAAGAGGCACACTTGGGACACAAGGCTCTTAAAATGAGAACTCAAACTTTTATACGTGCAGCAACGTAACAAAATATAATACAACATAAAATTAACCCCTTGAGATCCCTCTGGACGAGAGCGCTCAGCTAAGGTCGTGATGAGGACAAAATTTTGCCCCGAATCGCCGGCGAGAAACCGAAAGGTGGAGAAGTTACTAACTAAAATGCACGGCTCAATGCGTCTGCATCAGCGTTTAACTTTCCTTTTGTTGTAGCGAACGTCAAAGTTGTGCTGTCGGAGTATCATGCGCCACCTCAGTAACCGGCCACTTTTAGGCGACGTGTTATTTAACTAGGTTAGAGGACAGTGGTCCGTTTCGACCACAAACCTCGAACCGGAAGCATAACAGCCCTATCGGAAAAATTGCCATGGTTGATACTGGAAAACATGGTGGGAGTAGTGGAAATAATAGTGGGCATGGTGGAAATAATAGTGGGCATGGTGGAAATTATGATGGCTATGGTGGGACGTAGTGGAAAATATGGTGGTTATGCTGGGACATACTGGGTGGTATGGTGTACAGATGATGGGTAAAGTGGAAATGATGGTGGAAAGCAGAGGCTAGATAGTGGGCAATAATGGGACACTCTGCCCACCATTGCGATAATGCTGAGAAGCCCTAAGCATATGGTGGGTGGTGCTTATTATGGTGGGCTACATGGTGTACCAAGTTGACAAACTTTTCCCACCATTGCGATAATGCTGGGAAGCACTAAGCAGATGATGGGTGCTGCTTGTTATGGTGGGCCACATGGTGTACCAAGCTGAGAAGCTCTGCCCACCATCGCGATAATAATGGGAAGCAGTAAGCAGATGATGGGTGGGCTTATAATGGCGTGCAATTTATATAGTGTACAAAGCTGGGATCTGTACACTGCATGTTCTACCACCATGATTTCCACCAAAGGTTAGGCCTACTGACCGAGCCCGTACAATTGTGTTATCCGTGCTTCCGGGTTTCAGAATACATGATTACGACGATTAAGTATGACAATACAGCGCAGCCATATGGCATCAGCTAACCTAAATGAAGCATTTTTCATTGTGTATGGTGTCCGCTCAAGAAGCAACAAATATCGATGCGACGCAATTAAAGCGCTCCCAGAGAACGTAATTAAGTGTCTTCTCACCGACAGCCGCCGGTCACACTCGCCGGCACTTCTCTAGACTTTGTACGAGAACTCAGACGTGGCAATTCGTGTGCTTGGTGAACCAATATGACAGCGTAATGTTTCCGGCACACTGAATTCGTTTTGGCCAAGCCGTTATGTAGTTGTTGCTTTAGCGAAAGAGCTACAGCATTGCGCTGGCGCGACCACCCTCTACATTGCGCGAAAAGCATCCCAATACTCAATCAAATAAATTAGGCGGGCGTATCTATGGAATGAGCCTAGAAGCGTCATAAAGCGTGAGCAGATGTCGCCCTTTAAAACGAGCGCGAAACGGATATTAAACTTGGCAGACCCCGCCGGTAAACTGCCGCTGCTCCTCAGTCCACTTGGTTTTTTTTCTTGAAGTTGTGAATTGCAAAAAATAGCACTATAGTGTCATTAACATAGTGGCAATCGTTACAGGCCGCCGTTGCTTGTGTTTAATAAATGTGCAATATTTAGTAGCAGGTGTAGATCTTGTCTATGTTGTGTACACGACAAACATAACTAAGTTGAACCATAAGTTTGTATGGCAACTAAGTATTTAACACGTAATCAACGTCATGTTGGTATGGCGCAGTGGTTAGTGTCTTCGAATGAGAATCCGCAGGTTGCACGTTCGATCCTCCGTGGCGCCTTGTTTTTTTTTTTTTTTTTTTTACGGGACGGGTGTTTTTTATACCGTTTTTATAGAATTCTTTTTTATTTTTTGTGGCAGCTCGTCACGGTGATTCTGACGTCATTTCGCGCTCAAGTGTTGCCGGCACTGCAGCACCCATCATACCCACCATGCGCCATGGTGGGCGTTTCCCACCATTCACCCACTACATTAACCCACTATAATGGTGGGTGGTGGTTTCCACCATGCCCACCATTCGTTTTTTCCGATAGGGAGACTAGCTTTTGAACGGCCCACACGAGTCAAGCGTATTCTTTTTCAGAGGTACTGTATGCCTCTTCCCTGCCGCGGAGTTTTCGACTGAAATACAAAACTGGCCTTTTGTTACCAGCACCATCTTCCTGGCACAATATAGCTCCCATGCCGTGATGATTCGTGTCGCATTGAATCACAAATATCTTAGAAAAATCGGGTGCCATGAGAACGGGCTTTCCGCTTAGGGCCTGTTTCCGCCGGCTAAACGCATTCTCCTTTTCTAAGTCTCACACTACTTTAACCAGCCCGGACTTTCGAAGGGCGTCAGTTAGAGGGCTGGCAATGCTAGAGTAGTTTTGCACGTAATGCTGATAGTATCCAGCTAGGCCCCAAGAATGCCCTTATCTCAGATTTTGCGGTTGGCCGTGGATAGTTCACGATGGCGGCTACCTTCATTTCTGAAGGTCTACGCCGATGACGCCCCACAACGTGTCCCACGTAAGGCACCTCGCCGCACCCTAGGTGACATTTAGTAGATTTCACGGTAAGACGAGCTTCTTTCAACCTGTTCATCACGACGCGTAAATGCTCGACATGTTCTTCCCAGTTGTTTGAGAAGATGGCGACATCATCAAGATACATACGGCAGAGTGAACCCAGAGAGGCCTTTAAGAACGTGGTCCAATAAGCCTGAAAAACAAAAGGGCGCATTTTTCATATCAAAGCTCAGCTTAAGTGGACGATACATTCCAAATGGAGAAACGAATTTGGCATAGCGGCTAGCACGCTCCGTAAGAGGGACTTGCCAATACCCTCGCACGAGGTATAACGTAGAAATATAGCTGGACCGTGACACAGTTTCTACCCTCTCCTCTAGGTTTGGTATCGGGTAAGTTTGGTCCCGAGTTATGGCGTTAAGACGCCGATAATCGAGTAATAGCCCCGGATCTTTTCCCAGCACTTGAACTGATATTAGAGGGGATGTATAGTAACTCTCGCCTGGTACTATGACTCCCAACTCCAGCATTTTATCGATCTCCTCTTTCATGATCTGTTTTGCACAGGGGGACAACGACACTGCTTTCTACAGAGTGGCTCATGACAAGTTAGCTCGATATCGTGTTCAATCACCGTTGTGTTTGCGGGACGGTGTGAAAACACGTCTTTCAACTCAGAAACAATCCTTCTCAGGTCCTCCTTCTGGACTTCACTTAACCTAGGCTCTAGGTTCAAATGCTCCAAGATTACCTCCGATCACCTTTCGATTACATCACAATAACTCAAAATTTCTGCTCCCTCTTCCTCTGAAGCACTTAAAAGCAGATTTAGGACCGCTGGACGTGGAACGTAGGGTTTCATCAAGTTACTGCGGTAAATTTTGTTCGGCGGCCTTCCTAATTTCACTTCATAATTGGTACCAGAAAGCTTCGATATTACTTTGGCGGGCCCTTCCCATTGAACCTCAAGCTTGTTCTTTTTGGACGGCCGCAGCAGCATTACCTGACTACCAACTTCAAAGGTGCGCTTCTTCGCCGATTTGTCGTAGTACTCCTTCGACAACACCTGTGCAGCCTTCATGTGGCTTTCCACAAGATCTTTCGTTTTTCCAAGGCTATGAAGGAGGTCTAGAACATACGCAACTACATTAGGGTCCTCATCGAATCCCTCCCAAGACTCGCGTAGTATTCGCAATGGTGTTCTCAAACTCCTGCCATACACAAGCTTTGCAGGGCTAAAACCAGTGTTCTCATGAGGAGCTGATCTCAAAGCGAACATAGCGGGAGGAACACACGCTTCCCAGTCGCATTTGTGCTCGTCGCAAAGAGCTCTCAGTATCAGTTTCAGAACGGAATGCATACGCTCTACCGGATTAGATTGCGGGTGATGGATCGAGCTGTGCACTACTTTTATTCCGCATTTATCCATAATGGTAGAGGTAAGGCAGCTGGTGAAGACACTACCATTGCCGCATTGGATTTCAGAAGGAAATCCGACGCGTTCAAATATAGATAGCAGTGCATCCACGACATGAGGGGAATTGAGCTCCTTAAGTGGTATCGCTTCCGGAAATCTTGTGGCTACACAGAGGGCCGTCAGGATGTACCGACAACCTTGCCTTGACTCTGGCAATGGCCCGACGATAGCAATTACTAGGTGCCGAAAAGGTTCTGTGATAACTGGCACAAGGTTCATGGGTACCTTCCAGTTGTCCGTGGATTTCTCCGCTCTCTGACAAGTGTCGTATGAGCGTACAAAGTCTTCGATATTCTTGCAGCATTTCGGCCAATCAAGGAAAACTCTAGCCTTGGTCTTTTTTATGCCGAGATGCCCGGCCCACGCGTTTTCATGCGCCAGTTCCAATAGTTGGCGATGATACTTTTGTGGCACCAAGAGCTGCTCATACTTGCGACCTTGCGCATTCCTGTAGCTCCGATACAGGAGCCCTGCTTTCTCAAAAAAAAAAGAAACATTATTTTTCTTTTTTCCCAAGTTTACGCTTTCCATTAGCGCTTTAATCGAGAGGTGCTCACGCTGCTCTCGAATGAGCGTTTCTCGATCAACCCTCGACAGCCCTTTCCAACTTTCCGCTATAGGCGAGAGCGTTGCACCCCTCTCGCTCTGACTCAATGGCACCATGTCGTCGCCTCCTGCTACGGAAACCGCGCCAGTCGCTTCGGTGACGGGCCGCTCGAGTGACTGCTCACATGATTCACACGGAGAATTTCCTCTCTGAGGTTCCGTCGACTCACCGCCAAGGTCACTTGATGCTTCACCACATTGAACAAGGTTAAGCTCCTGCGAAAGCTTCCGCGCTTGCGATCGCGTGAGGGCCATGTACGCTGAGTTGAAGAAGAAAGATTTACCCTGCTCTTTGAGAAGCTGCTCTGAGTTGTTAGAGAAAAAGATAAGGAAAACTATAGGGAAGCGCGACCAACACAGCCGCTTCGGCGCGAAGGTTACTGAACGGGCCTTCAGCGATTGGTAAGCAAGCACTCTGCTTTTCGGCGACTTGCCTAATCCACGCGCATTGTTGTGTAAAGTCATCCGGAGACACCAACGAAGGATGAACAACGTCCATGGTTGCCGCTGAGTCTCGAAGTGCTCGACACGTTTTCCCATTCACACTAATTTCTTGGAGATACGGCTCTATCAACCACATGTTCTTTTCCGATTCTCGGATTGTTGCAAAAGCAAATTTTTGCTTACAGTTTATCGCGATGTGCCCTTCCTTTTTGCAGTTGTAGCAGATAAGCGGCTTCCGTGATTCAAACTCACTCGATTTCTCCGCTTCCGTTTGCCCTTCCCTTACAGTGTACTTCGTAAGAGACGGGTCCTTCTTGAAATCACGGAGTGGAGCGGGTTTCCGTTGATCAGGTTTCCTTGAAAAGCCCCCTTTCCTTTCATCTTTTTCAACGCGCACTGCCCTGATATGCAACTTTCGGCGAGTATAATACTCCTCAGCTAACTCTGCTGCCTTGTTTAGCTGTACTTCACCAAGTTTGTCCTGCAGTCAAAGCTTGACATCCTGCTCGATGCAGCGGTAGAATTGCTGCAATGCAATGCATTCTACCACTTTATCGCGATCGTCTTAAACACCTTCGCCCTTGAGCCGATAAATTAAATCGGCTTTAAGACGAAACGCGCAGTCAACGTGTGACTCATTCCCTTTTTTAGCATACCGGAACATATGCCTGAATGCCTCGGGTGACAACTTATAACGTCTCAAGAGCACTTCCTTAACCTCGTCATAGCTCTCAGACGCTTCCCTTGACAAGCAAGTTATCGCGTCGGACACTTCGCCGGGAAGAAAAGCTAACAGGTTCTGCGCCCAAAGAGACCGCTCCAAAGCATTTCGCTCACAGACGTGTTCAAACTTGACGAGATACTTCACCATGTCCTCACTTACTACGAACGGTGGCAATTGGTCGCGAATTCTCTGACCGCTGACCTAAACTGTCGCAGAAGCTACGCTAGGCGCCTGCGAACACTGTAGGATTGCCATTCTATTCGTTTCAACTCAAGGCACTCCTGTCTCTTGGCCTCCTCACGGCGTTCTCGCCTTTCAGCTTCTTCACGTTCGCGAAGTTCTCGCCTTTCAGCCTCCTCGTGGCGTGCTTCGATATCGATCCAGGCCTCATCGACTTCCTCAGCCGACACTCCTTCATCCTTCATGATCTCATGGATCACTTGCTTTCGTTTCGTACGGCCCAAAGTAATGCCGAGTTCCTCACAAATTTCAACGAGTTCTTTCACTTTAAGGTTCTCCATCGTTCACACTAGCCTCTTGCTTTTTGCCCCTGTTAACAATGGGGCCGACAGTTTAGTGACTCGAAGAGCCGAGCTCTCTTCTCTGACACATAGGTCTACTACTCGCGTCGCGCCGCAGGGCTTTTTTATATGCACAGGGTGGATTTTTTGAGTAACCAAATGTCCAACCAGAAGCGCCGCTGGTCGTGAGGTTAGAATCCTCCAATGGGGTCCCCGCTGGGCCGCGCCATTCTCATCGAATCCGGAGCCGCGGCGCGTGGTTGCAGTCAAGGACGAGTGACGTCGCCACGCATTGCGTAAGACTCGCCAGACAGGAAGGTGCCGATTGCTTCGACGGGCTGAGGGAGCTCGCAGGTGCGTGACAGACCTGCGCCGCCGCGTGATGACGCCATTGAGTTGATTGCGTCAGGAGGGCTCGATTTCTGGCCTTGTCACAGATTGCCTTTGCAGAGGCATCGGTGTTCAGTGATCATTGTTCACTGGAGTAGTCCGCACTGAACAATGATCACTGGAGTAGTCCGCACTGAACACCGATGCCTCTGCAAAGGCAATCTGTGACAAGGCCAGAAATCGAGCCCTCCTGACGCAATCAACTCAATGGCGTCATCACGCGGCGGCGCAGGTCTGTCACGCACCTGCGAGCTCCCTCAGCCCGTCGAAGCAATCGGCACCTTCCTGTCTGGCGAGTCTTACGCAATGCGTGGCGACGTCACTCGTCCTTGACTGCAACCACGCGCCGCGGCTCCGGATTCGATGAGAATGGCGCGGCCCAGCGGGGACCCCATTGGAGGATTCTAACCTCACGACCAGCGGCGCTTCTGGTTGGACATTTGGTTACTCAAAAAATCCACCCTGTGCATATAAAAAAGCCCTGCGGCGCGACGCGAGTAGTAGACCTATGTGTCAGAGAAGAGAGCTCGGCTCTTCGAGTCACTAAACTGTCGGCCCCATTGTTAACAGGGGCAAAAAGCAAGAGGCTAGTGTGAACGATGGAGAACCTTAAAGTGAAAGAACTGGTTGAAATTTGTGAGGAACTCGGCATTACTTTGGGCCGTACGAAACGAAAGCAAGTGATCCATGAGATCATGAAGGATGAAGGAGTGTCGGCTGAGGAAGTCGATGAGGCCTGGATCGATATCGAAGCACGCCACGAGGAGGCTGAAAGGCGAGAACTTCGCGAACGTGAAGAAGCTGAAAGGCGAGAACGCCGTGAGGAGGCCAAGAGACAGGAGTGCCTTGAGTTGAAACGAATAGAATGGCAATCCTACAGTGTTCGCAGGCGCCTAGCGTAGCTTCTGCGACAGTTTAGGTCAGCGGTCAGAGAATTCGCGACCAATTGCCACCGTTCGTAGTAAGTGAGGACATGGTGAAGTATCTCGTCAAGTTTGAACACGTCTGTGAGCGAAATGCTTTGGAGCGGTCTCTTTGGGCGCAGAACCTGTTAGCTTTTCTTCCCGGCGAAGTGTCCGACGCGATAACTTGCTTGTCAAGGGAAGCGTCTGAGAGCTATGACGAGGTTAAGGAAGTGCTCTTGAGACGTTATAAGTTGTCACCCGAGGCATTCAGGCATATGTTCCGGTATGCTAAAAAAGGGAATGAGTCACACGTTGACTGCGCGTTTCGTCTTAAAGCCGATTTAATTTATCGGCTCAAGGGCGAAGGTGTTTAAGACGATCGCGATAAAGTGGTAGAATGCATTGCATTGCAGCAATTCTACCGCTGCATCGAGCAGGATGTCAAGCTTTGACTGCAGGACAAACTTGGTGAAGTACAGCTAAACAAGGCAGCAGAGTTAGCTGAGGAGTATTATACTCGCCGAAAGTTGCATATCAGGGCAGTGCGCGTTGAAAAAGATGAAAGGAAAGGGGGCTTTTCAAGGAAACCTGATCAACGGAAACCCGCTCCACTCCGTGATTTCAAGAAGGACCCGTCTCTTACGAAGTACACTGTAAGGGAAGGGCAAACGGAAGCGGAGAAATCGAGTGAGTTTGAATCACGGAAGCCGCTTATCTGCTACAACTGCAAAAAGGAAGGGCACATCGCGATAAACTGTAAGCAAAAATTTGCTTTTGCAACAATCCGAGAATCGGAAAAGAACATGTGGTTGATAGAGCCGTATCTCCAAGAAATTAGTGTGAATGGGAAAACGTGTCGAGCACTTCGAGACTCAGCGGCAACCATGGACGTTGTTCATCCTTCGTTGGTGTCTCCGGATGACTTTACACAACAATGCGCGTGGATTAGGCAAGTCGCCGAAAAGCAGAGTGCTTGCTTACCAATCGCTGAAGGCCCGTTCAGTAACCTTCGCGCCGAAGCGGCTGTGTTGGTCGCGCTTCCCTATAGTTTTCCTTATCTTTTTCTCTAACAACTCAGAGCAGCTTCTCAAAGAGCAGGGTAAATCTTTCTTCTTCAACTCAGCGTACATGGCCCTCACGCGATCGCAAGCGCGGAAGCTTTCGCAGGAGCTTAACCTTGTTCAATGTGGTGAAGCATCAAGTGACCTTGGCGGTGAGTCGACGGAACCTCAGAGAGGAAATTCTCCGTGTGAATCATGTGAGCAGTCACTCGAGCGGCCCGTCACCGAAGCGACTGGCGCGGTTTCCGTAGCAGGAGGCGACGACATGGTGCCATTGAGTCAGAGCGAGAGGGGTGCAACGCTCTCGCCTATAGCGGAAAGTTGGAAAGGGCTGTCGAGGGTTGATCGAGAAACGCTCATTCGAGAGCAGCGTGAGCACCTCTCGATTAAAGCGCTAATGGAAAGCGTAAACTTGGGAAAAAAGAAAAATAATGTTTCTTTTTTTTTTGAGAAAGCAGGGCTCCTGTATCGGAGCTACAGGAATGCGCAAGGTCGCAAGTATGAGCAGCTCTTGGTGCCACAAAAGTATCATCGCCAACTATTGGAACTGGCGCATGAAAACGCGTGGGCCGGGCATCTCGGCATAAAAAAGACCAAGGCTAGAGTTTTCCTTGATTGGCCGAAATGCTGCAAGAATATCGAAGACTTTGTACGCTCATACGACACTTGTCAGAGAGCGGAGAAATCCACGGACAACTGGAAGGTACCCATGAACCTTGTGCCAGTTATCACAGAACCTTTTCGGCACCTAGTAATTGCTATCGTCGGGCCATTGCCAGAGTCAAGGCAAGGTTGTCGGTACATCCTGACGGCCCTCTGTGTAGCCACAAGATTTCCGGAAGCGATACCACTTAAGGAGCTCAATTCCCCTCATGTCGTGGATGCACTGCTATCTATATTTGAACGCGTCGGATTTCCTTCTGAAATCCAATGCGGCAATGGTAGTGTCTTCACCAGCTGCCTTACCTCTACCATTATGGATAAATGCGGAATAAAAGTAGTGCACAGCTCGATCCATCACCCGCAATCTAATCCGGTAGAGCGTATGCATTGCAACATACCACGCTCATAGCGGGCTCGCTCCACATATGCTAAACTTGGTCACACGGGTCATGAATAGATGATGAAGGTAAACGAAACATCCAAACATAATAATCATGACATGGAAGTCAGGTACGGTATTATTTGTCTCCACTTCGTAACGTTACATTGATTTTAAAGCGAAATATGAACCTTTCTCATTCGTGCTTCGCATATGATAGATTCCGATGGTACGTGGGATCTGCCAATTTGTCATTATTTTGCTTGTATTTCAGCTTTTTCTGGTCATTAGTTTTATTCTTAGTTGAGACATTAGTATACTCGTTGCTTTCACTAGATATTGGATGCTGAAGACATCGTCTGCGCGGAGAACTCCAATGGGCGGATGTCGCACAAGGCGTTGATGACGCTACAGGACAGAAGAAAGTTTGCCCGTAAGCTATGCCGGCCTTCATAGAATGCCCGATATCTGCTCTAGGTGAGTAGCGTGTTGAGCGTTCACATGTGTCGGCGGTGTATACTTGAGTGCTGTGGGGTGACTACAAGAGCAGGCCGGTGAAGATAAGCCACAGTACAAATGGCGTTGGGACTAATATCGGTCGATAACGACCTCAGGCGTGCACTGTGCATGCAGTAAAGAATGGTCGCCTGATTAGTGCTCGGTATACAATCTTCAGTCGCTGTGTTCCAATCTCAGAGACACGTGGGCTGACGTTCACCCAGCGCGTACACGTTCATCAGAGAACAGCAGCGCATAACTTTTTCCTCAATCGAATTGGATGAATACAACAGACAATTATAGGCCGAAAAAAAGCGTACGGGTAATTGTTTTTTTTGCCATGTCTCCTCTAATTTCTTAAAAGGGGTTGAAATGGGTGTATCCTGCTAGTGCACGATGTCGAATAAAATTGAAGACCTACGCTTCGCGTTTTTCTTTGCGCAGTCATACGTGAAAGGAATAGAATTATCAGCGTTGAAAAAAACTAGAACCGCCGGCTGGTGCGGCTGCAGTGACGCAGTCATCAACTTTATACCCTAGTCCTTGTTTGCCGTGTCTTTGGGAATAATACAATAGATTTTGATTCTTTTTTTTTGCTTTGGATCACGCCAAAATGAACATTTGGGAGGATCTCACCAACGGAGCAGCGAGAACAGAGCCACTGCGAAAGGAAAATCATTGAATCAAAAAGGAACACTCTAAGGCAAAATGATGTTAAAAGGATGTGTGGTTCGTCCTTTTGGGGACTGATGGGGCTGCCACAACCATTAATTTCTTTAAGAACTAACAACACCGGGTCTAAAAGTTAGTCCCCACAGACGAGCTCAAAGGACTAACATTTAGTCCTCACATTCTCACCTTAGTGAGTAACCATTAGTCCCAAAATTTACTTCAAAGGACTAACATGTAGTCCTTACATTTGCACCTTTAGGGCAACTGCTAATCCCCACAATTACACCTTAACGGGTCACCGTTAGTCCTCACAGTTGCACCTCGCCGGATGAATGGTTGATCGACTCAAATACTCCAATCGGATTAACTTTTTATCCCCAGTTCAAACATTGTTTTTTGTTTATTTTCCGCCAGGCCTAATACATTTTTCGCCTGTTTTTCTGCGCAGTGAGCAACAAATTGCTCAGAAAAGAACACGCGAAAAAGTAGTTAGCCACCTATGTGTAACTGCTTTCGCAGTCACGGCAACAACGACAGACAAAAGTGAGACATCGAAATCTTTTATTTTTCTACATACACATGAAGTTTCCCTATTCTTTTAAGTGAATTCATTGTGAAGTGTACAAGTCCAGCCCCGTTGCCACATCTTGTTCACTCCTTGTGGAGCTCCTCCGATGGAAGCGATAGATGACAGGCATTGCAAACGCGAGCGCACGCAGCCTTCTGCCTGTTGTGTTCCCATGGCTGCCCGTACGATAATATAGCAAAAATCGTTAGACACACGTGACAGAAGATGAAGATGCACGCATATGACAAGTACGTGCACATTAATATAAAAACATGCGTGTAAAAGATGACACACAAATAACTTTACCTTCACATCTCACACAGCCCTTCTGAAGCTGCTCTGGCGAAAGAGATGGATGACAGGCATTGCAGACGCCAGCGCACAGTCTTCCGCACGGTGTGTGCTGTAAAGTTTGGCCTGTAAATTCATCTCGGCAGATGCCATGGTGCGTAAGCCTGTCCACTGGAGAGGCTCTCAATACCTTCGGCACCCAGTCTGCCAAATGCTGTCGAAGATTTGAACAATTACCCAGACAATGCGGCAAGCAAAGGCGAGTTCCCGTCTTTCGATTTTGGACCCTTTTCTCGTCTCTTCAAGCAGAAGCGGTGACTGATGCCCTCGGTGATTCATCTGGCGACGGGGAAGCTGTTGCGACCAGCGCCAGAGCTGACAGGAGAGCGGCGCTCCTTTTAATACCCAATCAAGTAGCCGACCACCCGGTTGCCTATGCCCGCCAGGCATTGTCCCTGCTAGCCGGAGGATGAGACGTCGTGTCGCCACGACATCGTAAACAGTTCCAGAGAGGACAACAAAGAAAGCATCTTCCTGGAAGAGACCCTGACGGCTGCCGCAAATCCCCCCGCTAATTAAACGAACAAATAGGCAGACCCTTTGATGTACGCTGTCAGGATCGTGGGAACTCTCGACTAGCGGCACACACATGACGAGGAAGAGCCCTGCTGGCGCCACCTTGCAGTGCAGTGTTCACAACTCAATATTGGACGTTCACGTGGACCGTGCATGTTCGTCCCCCTCACCTGTGTGTGTGTGATTGCTGTTCTACTCGGAGAGGAGGAGCTCGACAGGGCTTAAAACGACGCCGCAGAGTGCTGGACGTCGCTCTGAACTATGTAACGGTTAAACCATCACGCTCGTGGTTTGTGAAACCACTAACCTTTCTTTGCTGTAAATATGTGCAAATATTACCATAAACCTGTTTTTGTTTTCCGTATCCTCCAGCGTCCTTCCTTCCGACCCGTAACAGTGCCCACGGCTGCACAATAAATATGTAAAATAGTGAGTCACACGTGACAGAGGATGAATACAAGTGCATATGAGAAATACGTGCAAGGTGAAATGAAAACATACGTGAGATATGACATGCTAATAAAATAAATTCACCGTGATGCCACACATCGTCAAAGATTCATTTCGATCCCCGTAGCGCAACAGCTTAGGAGCGGCGGCCGCAGCCACAACTCCGCGAACCACCGTGCCGCCAACAAGTCGGCGAGTCCTAAGCGAGCGACGTCGTTCAGCTCGACCAAGCAAACGCGAGACCAAACACGGCGCTGCACGCGGAGTGTCTGCCACCAGCGAACTTCGAACAGGTGAGCGAGCGTACGCTTGGCCGCCGCCACGAACAGCGCCGAAGAAATCCACGGTAATGCGGCCCTTTTTCCACAAACTCGAGCGAATGCAGCGCGCGAGCGCGAGTCCGCTGCCGCGGCCAACGGACAGCGTCGAGTTGCTTGCGACCGACTGACCGGAAAGCCAAATGTAATGGCGACGAATTTTCACTTAGTTCCGACGCTAGCGAGAGCCCCGCCAGCCCGTGCTTGTGCACTTACAGCGCGCAACATACTACAACCAAGCTCGTTACGAGAACTCACAACGTGTTTTCCACGACTCCCAACAGCGACGAGGTCTCAGGCCAATGTCGTCAGCCCGGAGATTATTGCGGTGGCGAAGACAGGGGAGCACTCGATGAGCGAGCGTACGGGAGGCCGACGGCAATGGCGGCCAATTTCCAGCCGGTCGCAAAGCACAGGCGAACTGCAGACGCCCAAGCTGACCTTAGCGGTACATTTCGTGAGTGCGATATACAACATGACCGAGCACATTGCCGGCAAGCGCGATCGCACACGTGACAAGTAGAGTAGAATAAAGAATGATAACCTACTTTCGAAAGAATCCAGCGCTGATTTCTGCCCTGAGTCGGACCGAAGTATATATGCAATAGGCCTGCTGTCTCCTCCGCCGCCATGTTGGCCTTCCTAACTGTTGCTGTCGTGTGTTGGTCGTGACTATCTTGAAGCCAGAAATATACAGCACGGCGTGGTGACGTGTCGAGACTTGCTCCAGACTTCATGGGTGCAGCGAAACGTAAAAGCAGCAGCTCACGCTCATCCTAACGTACACACAATCACAACTTCGTAATTCTTAGATCGTCGAATCCAGGCGGCCGTGGTCGAGCACTCCGAGCACGACGCAACGCGAACAGTCGCCAGCAAAATACGGGGAAAGACTGAGCCAGGAGAGGAGGAGGACGACTGGTGACCTTGGCAACGCTTTGTGCACTGCCTGCAATACGCGGGTAGTTCATCCCGGGGATTGCAGGCCAATCGTTAATCAGTAGCTTCGTTGAGCCGGCTTCCCGTCTGATTAGCGCTGATTTCCCCGATCATGTGCTGGTTTCGGTGTCGGAAAAGATGCTTAGGACAATTAAACAGGGACGAGAAGCACCAGTGAAATGCGTGGCTAGTTAGCTCAAAGCGCGTGGCCGTGATGCCCTATCTACAGAGAATTTCTCACAGTTTGAAAAAGATAGGTAATAAGGTAGATGTGAAGGTCATTTTCTCTGCCGCAGAAAAGCTTTCAGCGCTCTGCAAACGGGTTAATGCGCAGTCCGCACGAAGGAGCTGCTGCTCAATCAAACATAGTAGGCTATTCGTAGCATGTGTGATAGCCGTCTTTTATTTGCTCCCGTTGTCATGCGGCAAGATATATGTTGGACAAACGGGCCGGTGTCTGAATGAACGTGTAAATGAGCATCATTACAATGTATATTCAGCTGTGCAAGGTCATTTGGGCATTAAATGTAGAGATTGTGGTTGCAGACCGGAATTCAAAAAGTGCACTGTTGTAGCCAAACACCGTCACCAGCTAACACGAGAGATTATGGAGACCAATGAAATCCCAATACTTGGTGATTGATGTATCAGCGATTGATGTATCAGCATGCTTTCGCTTGCTCTGACTAAAAAAGAAATCGAGTTTCTGGCTTCGACACAATTGTCACGCCAGTCCCGTTAATTAGGGAGGCGATCGCCGGGCTAATTCCAAGGGCCGAAATATTGGCTCCCCGAACCGCACCACGAAAGCGTGGACAATTTAGAAGTGGTCCTTTTTGGCGCGCCAGCGGACGCCAGCTGTGGCCCAAAGAACAAGTCAGAGCCGAGAGTTGATGAACAAAACAAATATTATATTCTCAAAAATGGCAGATCGAAAACAATACACAAGAATGCACACTCCACAATAGTTACATACAATACGTCACCAATCAAACAGCGTACTACACAGTACAATCAGCCACACTCAAAACAACGGACACAGACAACAATACGCACTACAATGCAGTCGCAGGCATTGAACAACCAAGGCACTTAAGGACTAAAGAGATAGAAAACCTATTCAGTCCAAAGTCCTTAGTACAAAAGTCTGAATGATACTCTTCCGAGAATCACTCACTCGAACTCCAGCGTTGTTGTCGTTCCGCTGCCCCCTGAAGTTTCTCTTCCAGGAAACCTCGCGCCTTCAATTGGCCACTCTTCAAGCTTCAACTTCTTCGCCGGAAACACGTCGGCTTCACACACGCAGCTGTTCCCACGCGTCTTCGCTCGATAGCGGTAAACACACACTCTTGCCTGTAGCTCGAGCCTTCACCCCGCAGGTGGAAATCCTCTTCTTTTCCTGCTTTGTCGCTACCGACAAAATCTTCGCCGACTACACGGCAGAATCCCTACGCGCTCTGGCGCTAACTCCGTCTTTTCCTGATCTCTCATCTCGGCTGCTCGGTTAAATACCTTGCGCGCGACATTCCAGAAAGTTCTCGTCCTTTCGTCGGCGCGATACGCAGCGAAGGCTGGGAAGAGGGCGAGACGGTTGGAATGCCCTCCGCGGCTGATGACTCAACTCGGTATGACCACGCCCCTTTCGTTCTAGAACTTTCGCGGGCTATCTTGGCCGCCGATGTGGGGTGAGGAGCTTCGTCAGCGAAGACACGCTTCCAAGGGGAGAGCGCGCGCCCGGGGAGCCTTGGATGTTTGTTTTCTTTTTTTTTCGTTTGACCTCCTGGCGTCTCTTCCGCGCGTTACCGCGAGAATTAGGCGGCGCGCCCATTTTTAGCGCTCGTTCTGTGACACTGCCCCCCACTTTAAGAATATTATCTCATAATATTCAGAACCACACAAACGAGCGCGAACAGTCCCCACACACTCAAAGACTGTAACATAGTCCGTCGCTCATGACACGTCACATTCGCAATAGTTCACTCAATACAATTGTACTCTGTAATTCAATTACACAACACATGAAATATAACCACAGGCACATGAGTACAACACTCCACCACACATTCCCAATAATACAAATGTACAAAGTTCTCTCATTACAACAATTATACAACACTATACATCACGTCACAGCACAAACACTTCGACACTTGTGACGCAGGATAACACAACATTAACACAACATATGGCACTCAGCACTGCCAAACACATTCTGATTCGACCTCAGCACCTATCCTGTGTATTTCGAGCTGCACTTGCGTCCTTTCTTGCGGTGCTCTCTTGATCTCTTCTTATTGTTTTTGCTCGTTTTGTTCCGTGGAGCCCCTTCCAACGACGGTATCTGAGGCAGCGTCTCAGCCATCGTTGTCACTTCCGACACTGCTAACGGGTCATGACGCTCAACCGATCCTGCCCGGTTATTCACCCGCTTGTTCACGTCCCGACATTTGGCCTGGCTGACCAACTCCATCTCCTTTGCACTGTCGGACGGTTGAGGTCGTGCCGACCAGTTGCCCGGCCCGTGAACTCGTTCAACACGATCATCTTATCATTCATAGTACCTTGCACCGCGGCTTCACCTTGGGCTCGAGTGGGATCCGTCACGGGTTGCTCCTCCACTGTATCTCGCGGTCGTTGGGTTGGCGAGGGCTCTATCTTAAGGTCTTCTCCCAAACATTCCGGATCATTCGGTCCTCGCGCCCCGTCGATGTTTCCGATGACAAGGTTGTAAAGGGGGGTCGTCATACATAGAGCCGTAACCTTCCCGCTGAAGTATGGGGTTTCAACCTCAATCTCTGCTTCGGGAAGCATCCGAACTGTACGGTCAATTAAGCAAACCGGTTTCGTTTTGCCGGTTAACTCAATTTTCCGTACCAAGTTTCTCCGCACGATAACAGTGGAGCTGCCGGTATCTCTTAACACCGTAATCTTTTTGCCCGCAACTTTTCCAGGCAGCGTTGGCATTCCTTTCGTAACACCGGTTGGCTGTTTTGACATTACAGCACCCACAATAGGAATTTTTTCCCCATTCTTCAACTCTACGAATCCATCGGTTACGGCATTATTATCAGATTTCAGTGCCGCTTGCACACAAGATACCTGGTGAGTTTGACTCACTCCGTTCCGACAAGCGTCTGCTTTGTGCCCAGTCTGACCACACTTGAAACATTTTACTGCCGTAGGGCTCGTAAAGATCGTTCGACAGTTTTTCGCGTGATGACCCACTCGGTTGCACAGAAAACATCGCGGAATGCTCTCTGGTGCACGCTTCTTTTCTTCGGGAGCCAATTTCTTCGAATCATCGGGACAATCCTTCTTGACCTTGGCCAAATTAGTTCCACCTTGCGCTTCCAAGAATTGATCAGCCAATTCAAGCATTCCTTCAAGTGACTCAGCCTTCCTCTCTTTCAAGTACAACGACAGGCTTGGGTGGCAACTAGTAAGAAATTGTTCTCTAATTAGGAGCTCTCTAAGTTCATCGTACTCCTGCGCTGTCCCTGAAAGTTCAATCCATCTGTTGAAATAATGGCTAAGTCGGGCGGCGTACTGTGTAGCCGTCTCACCATCAGCTGGCTTTCCTGTCCTAAATCTGTCCCGGAATCCTTCTACAGTAAATCTAAATCGCTTCAGCAAAGCAGCTTTCACCTTTGCATAGTTGGCTGCATCGGTCGGCGTCAGCCTACCGTACACACTGAGCGCTTCACCACTCAAGCAGGTACTTAAAGCAGTTGCCCATTGATGTTCCGGCCAATTCTGGCTCCTCGCAATCGTCTCAAATCTGTGGAGGTACGCGTCTAGGTCGTCCTTCCTTTCATCAAACGCTACGAGCAGCTTGCTTGGGTTCAAGCGGAAGCGATGATCTTCCCGTTCGCTGCTTTACACTCTAGCTTGGACGGGAGTTTCACTTCGCTGTTGCAGACGGAGCCGCTCGAGTTCCATCTCGTGCTGCCGCTGCCGTTCCCTTTCAGCCATCTCCGCTTCTCTTTCTTCTTTCTGCTGTCGCTCCCTCGCTTCTCTTTTTTCTCTCGCCCTTTCGGCTGCCAACTTCTCTCGTTCCAACTCAGCTGCTTTTTCTTCCTTGGCTCTCTCAGCTGCCAACCCTTCTCTCTCCAGCTCCAACTTCAAGTGCTGCTCTCTTTCTTCTCTCAGCTGTCGCTCCTTTGCCTCTCTTTCTTCTTTCGCCCTCTCAGCGGCCAGCTTTTCTCTCTCCAGCTCCAACTTCAACTGCTGCTCTCTTTCTTCTTTCGCCCTTTCAGCTACCAGCTTTTCTCTCTCCAACTCAGCTGCCTTTTCTTCCTTGGCCCTCTCAGCTGTCAACCTCTCTCTCTCCACCGCCTCTTTCTCCTTCTGGCTTACCCATTTCCGTAGTTCGGCGCCAGAAAGTCACATCTTCTCACCAAGAGCAACTAACTTTTCGAGATCCATGGTGTCTCGCAAATAAAACCTTCCACGTGCAAAAAGTATCTGCCTAAATCAGTCTATCGGAACACTCTCCTGCACTCGTTAACGAGAACACTGAGCAACACACAAAATCGTTCCGATAGCACTATCAACAACTTGAGGCTCTTTCTCACTACTTTGGACACACTGTGCACCAAAGGGTCCTGTCGCGGACGCCAGATTAATTGTCACGCCAGTCCCGTTAATTAGGGAGGCGATCGCCGGGCTAATTCTAAGGGCCGAGATATTGGCCCCCCGAACCGCACCACGAAAGCGTGGACAATTTAGAAGTGGTCCTTTTTGGCGCGCCAGCGGACGCCAGCTGTGGCCCAAAGAACAAGTCAGAGCCGAGAGTTGATAAACAAAACAAATATTATATTCTCAAAAATGGCAGATCGAAAACAATACACAAGAATGAACACTCCACAATAGTTACATACAATACGTCACCAATCAAACAGCGTACTACACAGTACAATCAGCCACACTCAAAACAACGGACACAGACAACGATACGCACTACAATGCAGTCGCATGCATTGAACAACGAAGACACTTAAGGACTAAAGAGATAGAAAACCTATTCAGTCCAAAGTCCTTGGAACAAAAGTCTGAATGATACTCTTCCGAGAATCACTCACTCGAAGTCCAGCGTTGTTGTCGTTCCGCTGCCCCCTGAAGTTTCTCTTCCAGGAAACCTCGCGCCTTCAATTGGCCACTCTTCAAGCTTCAACTTCTTCGCCGGAAACACGTCGGCTTCACACATGCAGCTGTTGCCACGCGTCTTCGCTCGATAGCGGTAAACACACACTCTTGCCTGTAGCTCGAGCCTTCACCCCACAGGTGGAAATCCTCTTCTTTTCCTGCTTTGTCGCCACCGACAAAACCTTCGCCGACTACACGGCAGAATCCCTACGCGCTCTGGCGCTAACTCCGTCTTCTCCTGATCTCTTATCTCGGCTGCTCAGTTAAATACCTTGCGCGCGACATTCCAGAAAGTTCTCGTCCTTTCGTCGGCGCGCTACGCAGCGAAGGCTGGGAAGAGGGCGAGATGGTTGCAATGCCCTCCGCGGCCGATGACTCAACTCGGTATGACCACGCCCCTTTCGTTCTAGAACTTTCGCGGGCTATCTCGGCCGCCGATGTGGGGTGAGGAGCTTCGTCAGCGAAGACACGCTTCCAAGGGGAGAGCGCGCGCCCGGGGAGCCTTGGATGTTTGTTTTCTTTTTTTTTCGTTTGACCTCCTGGCCTCTCTTCCGCGCGTTACCGCGAGAATTTGGCGGCGCGCCCATTTTTAGCGCTCGTTCTGTGACAACAATAGATCGTGAATTTGTGCTGAGTTGTGGCGTCGTAATCATATAATGAGATGGTGATTGTCTTGCTGGGATGCAATAGGGTGCGCTATTGGGTGGTGATGTTCTGTCACGAGTATATATTTCCAGTGTTTTCGCTAATAAAATTTCAGTTGAAGTCAGCGCTCTTTCTGTCCTTTTCTCTTCTTCTGTAGTTACATCGTAACTACTCGTAATCTTGCACTGTGCAAATATGTTTATACCCATGATATTCGAATATTTCTTTTCCACTCTCTTTTTCTCTTGTGGAATAAATGATAGACGTATTGTGTGGTGTTTTACTTCACCTTTTGCACTCAGACCACCGTCAAATTGGTCAGCAACCCACGCAAAATGTTGCTCCTTTTGGTTTAGCTTTCTTTCCTGCAACCAATCCTGCAAGCAATATTACGTTGCGCATCTGTGCCTGTGATAATGCATGGTGGCTTTTCGCTCATGTCCACGGCCGTTGAACCAGGCCTATACGTGGAATTGGTGTTTCAATCAGTCATCTGCAACAAAATGTCACATATGAAAAAAAGCGGTGTAAATTTAGGGGCTTGTCATTCTTTGTCAGACACAATAATAATGAGAACACACAATGATGCCAGGGAAAGTATAGCACATGTTATTAGAAGCAATAGCAATTTAAAAATGAAGAAATTAAAGTGGACGAAAAGATAACTTGCCACCGGCAAAATCTGAACCTGCGACCTTCGAATAACACGTCTCATGATCCACCACTGAGTTACGGCTCGCTTAATTTATTTAAAATCGTAATATTACTTAAGCAAGGTATTCTCATTCTTTGAAAATGTTGCATCCACTTGGACATACAAAGGCGCAGCAAGATGTGCGCAAATATGAATGCGTCTGTGGGAATGCTTGTGACATGACTGTTGCATAACTTGAGCTTGACAAACGCCTGTGTTAGCACGAATTTACACAACAGCATCAGGAACTTTGTGGATAGTGAATGGTGCCGCTGGGAGTTCCGTCTGGATTACCAGCGTGCTATGGAGGACCACGTCAATCAATTGGTGATCGAGCTCATCGACCGCGTTGTTCCCGACGCAGTGGACGAACGTCTCCGAGCGCACGTGCAGGCTACCAGTTATGTACGCTGGGGCGAGTCAAACTTCTGGGACGAGCTGCTGTATTCGCTTCCCAAGAGAAACGCCGAGCGGAAGCTCGTCGTCGACAGGCCACAGTACCCAATGAGTCCATGACACAGATCAAGCACGGTACGCAGGAACCAAAATGAATCGTGTCTCACAAATGACTGTGAGCCCCATGTATTCGAAACCAGCGCGAAAACTTGTTTTGCTCCCAGTGAACTTTATAAAAGCAGCAGCCTGGCTTACAGAAGAGAAAGGGAAAGATAAATGAAACACAGGGTGGATAACCAGAGGAAGACTCCGGTTGTTACCCTGTACTTGGGAAGGGGAAGCAGGGGTGTAAAAGATTAAAAGAGCTTGTGGCTTGCGCCGGGCGAGTTATAATAACCTTAATTGGCTAGTGCATGCCTTGGCTTTTCAGTATGACAATTGCTTTAAGGCAGCATGAATAAAGGTGTGCTTTTAATTAACTCATAGAAGTCCAATATCTCTAATTGTTTACGCAGGTCAAGTCAGTGGTCATCTCAACATACACAAAAATGACTCAGCATCCGTAGATTATATGCGAGAATGAATGAGTGAACCTGCATTACGATGTGAAATTAATTTAGGGCCCGTGCACTAATTATAAACTTGCAGACGATGCGGCGAGTTGACGCTGTGTAGGGAAATATTATGGGGAGCGGTGCTTGCGGCAAGACTTACAAAAACTGCCGGCATTATCAGCGTCCGAGCGCATCTTATCAAATACTGAAGAAAGCAAACCGTAGCCCAACATCTATAGACTTGGCGACGCCTTATGCAAGTCGCCCTGCTGTCCCGCACACACCATCAAGCTTCCGTATACCACACCGAAAGTGGCTATAAACGCATAAAAACAGATTACGGTCTACACGTATCATGACACTAAATCATGTCGGCCAACTCAACATTTGCAGCGCTCTACTACGACTGCGACGTGACGCTCGCCAACAACCAATGCCGGGCGGCACGAGGACAAAAATGTAACAAAAGGGGGAACTTGCTGCGCGACTTGTAGCCCGTCCACTCATCCCACGCCTCAGAGCACGACGGCTCGAATTCGGCGTCTGTTTGGTTCGTATAATTATTTGCCGTACGTTTTGAGGTGTATCGCAGTACCGCCTTCGAGGATTCTCGGGCGGGATGGCCGGTTCCGCTCGTGTTCAGCGAGGCGGATGTGCTCCGCGAGTTTTCTCTTTTGTTGCGTTCCGGGCGGTTCGCGCGCGCGCGGATTGCTGAGCACCGCGGACGATGGCTCTCACGCGCTGCTGCGCAAATAGCGGAACGCCGCACGAGTGCTGCTGCTCCGTCCGAGTGCGGTGACCATGCGTCCGGGCCGGGACTGCCGCGTTCGGCTTGCAGCCAGTCCACGTCGTCGTCCGCCGGAGGGATTCGTCCGCGCCGCCACACGGTGAGCACAGCAGTCCGCGTGGGCGTCGCTTCTTGACCGCGCCACGTGCGCCTTATGCAGCCGATGCTTACCGTGTAACGGAACGTCACCTCTACGGGCTGCCGCCGCTTGGCGAGGGCAGGACTCTATTTGCCGATAATATGTTACAGTAAACCACGAATGTCTTTTACGCTCATGCTAGCACAGGACGTTGTACCTGCGTAAGTTCGAACTCGAGTAAGTGAAAAACGATTCGAACGCGTTGTTGCATTTCATGACGCGTCTGAGTTTGTAGCAACTGCGTCGTAATTTCGTCATTTAAGCGTGCTATCGTATGCAATGTGAGCGGGAGCGCGTGCCGAATAGCCTCAATTCCCATGCTGGGCGATTCGTGGCGCCGTTGTCAAAGCAAAGTGTGGAAAGGGGCGACGCGGTCCTCGAGCTGTTGACGCTCCCGCCTCCTCGCTTGTGGTGGCACAAAGCGGCAGCTGGTTCAATGTCGCCGGTCACTCGCGGTGGCGAGGCAGGCATCTCAGGGTGAGTGGGGCAGTGAATACAGTTTTTCCATTCACTTGTGTCTGTGTCCACCCAGTATCTAGAAAGAAAATGAGGATTTAAAAATCAGCGATGCTTTTTGGTGCATGTGATTGTATTTGGGGGGGGGGGGGGGTTAACATCCCAAAACTACCATATGATGGCGAGAAACGCCGTATAGTGGAGAGCTCCGGAAATTTTGACCACCTGGGGTTCTTTAACGTGCACCCAATTTCGATCACACGGGCCTTCAGCGTTTTCGCCTCCACCGAAAATGCAGCCGGCGTGGTCGGTATTCGATCCCGCGACCTGCGGGTCAACAGCCGAGGGCCTTAGCCACTAGACCACGATGGCGGTTGCTGCACGCGAGAGCTTCGACAAGCACCTCAACATCGAACAGCTTGATGTGTCATATATATTTCGCATGTCGTAAAAACAGACGCGTAGGGGGAGCGACAGTTCTTCGCGGAATAGCGCAACCCTTTCCAACTAGTGTTCATGCACAGTGCTATTACGGTATCGATTGAATTGAGGTTGGAGGCTGTTTGCCGCGCGCTTACGTGTTCTCGCTCATACTGTACACTATAGTACACCTGGGGCCATTGCACCCACAGTTGTTGGTTGCATAACGCTTGCACACTCAATGTCATGGTATAGTTACTTAGGACAGGAGTCCTGCTCAATTATCCATTCACGTTTTGGATTATGTTAATATTGCATGTATAACTATTACTTTATGGGAGCGTCTTTATTACGCAGTTGCAATCGATTTAACTATTTCGGTTATTTTGCTTGGTATTCAGCGAAGTGCGCTCAGCCTACGTTCCGGCAAAGCACAAAAGAAAACCAGCAGATAATGAAATCCAGGAAGTTCAAGGGACTTGTACTTTTTCAAGTGTATTGTAGTAGCAAAAAGTGTCCCTGCTGATGGAAATATGTCTTTCGTCTAATTTACTTCTTTCAGATCTACATCAAAGTTACTACAATACATTTAAAACAGTACACGTCGGCTTCCTTATCTATTAGTTTTTATTCAGGTGGCGTGAAACAAAGTTACGAGCCCACACAATTGCTTTTCTTCATTCATTCCTGCTGGGAGTAATACGTACCCTGAGTGTTTATACAACACCTTGCCACGAATGGCAGATAAAGGTGATGACAAGGAACAGGGGCGACTTGTAACTTGCGGAAGATCAAGATGAGCATCAGAGTCTTTCAATGCTTTTCTGGTCACGAAACTCCGCCCGAAGGTTGATATAGGGACAAAATCTGTCGCTAGAGGCGCCACCCGTCGTATGGGGGCCACAAGCCGCCGCCACTGCTGGGCTTGTATGCGCACTGCGGCCGACGTTTCGGCGCGATTATGTGCGTGCTGTTCTTCCTGTCACCTTTTTTTAAACGTCTCTGAACGCATCAATGCCACCAGATAAATAAGTAGAAACGGGATCCAGTGTCGACGACGAATGAGAGCTGTTTACTTTGGAACGCACGCGTAGTTTACTTGGAAGTGCGGGCCCACCTTATAAACAGCAGCGCATTAAAAATGTTCTCATACCGCGCGATAACGCATTGTGTCAATAATTGTCTCATAGCCCAATTATATGCATACTTACGATGCCTCGAAGCGGTACTTGCGAGCTATAGGTCGCAAGTGTTGAAAGACGATGCTTATGCTCCATGCTCTTGATGCGAGCAGCTACTGCTTGATCTGCTCGACAACATATTTGTATTTGCGCCCAGCCAAAGGGTGATTATGTTTATGCGGTAGGTGAGCTTTATATTCTGGTAGAGCCGCTAATAGGGGGAGGAAAGTGAACGAAATGAAACACGACTGGATAGTACAGGAGCAATCACATTGGTTTATATCCGACTCGCCTCTAGCGCGCTACTACCCAAGTATTCAAATGAACTGAATGGTTGAGCCAGAAGTTTTATTCCAGACCTTTCAATTGAGTTTATACCCAAATGCGCAGTTGTTTTGGACACACGTTTGTGAGTGCCGATCGCTTTTTTGACGCGGGGACTTTCGATGTCGAGGGCTTTCGCGACCGCTCTAAACGTGCCCAACATTTGATTGATCACTTCTTTCCACGCAGTTTACACGGCACACCCGCCGCTTGACGTTTCCTTGTGTTTACTGTTTAGGGCATTATTATTTACCGGCCGACAACCCATGATTTCTCCGGAAACGGAAGTACAGCAGCCTAATCTGGAAGTTCCTTTTGATGCCAGTGCTAGCCGCTTGGCCGCCTTTGCCACTACCGAGGTACCTCATCACACATTTGTTTTTATTTTTTGGGTGGGAGGGGGGGGGGCGTTTATGATTTAAGGCATGCAATAAATCTTAAATTTGGTGCTAATGATACGCCGCCTAGTAGTCAGGTGTGTACTTATGAATGGGAGATTCACATATGGTGCATGTAATGGGGAGAAAGTCAAAAATTCTGTCAGAAAGCCCGTCAAAAATTCTTGGAACGACGTTCGTGCGAAGCCTCGGTCTCTCTCGCTGAAGCGACACGACCACCCCGTTCACGATGTGCTCGTCGGTTCTCACAACGTCGCTAGCATCAAAATGCTCTTCGCACACCCGAACGTTCTTACTTTCGAAGCTGAAACCGCCAGCTTCCAACCGCGGTATAGCTCGCTTCCATTTCTCTCGGAGTTCGGCGCTACTAGGGAAACAGAAGAGCGACGCCTTTTCTTTGTTGCTTCGGTATCCGGAGCTGCAACCCGTCACACAGCACAGCTTAGGCATTGTTCATTCGAATTTTCATGCCGTCCACCTTGAGCACGGTGCACTGGCACATGAAGTTCGCGTTTCGCTGATGCAGGAACCGCGAGCTGCCACCACACAACGCCTTCGGGATGCCGCCGCGGCCAGTGCGTTTCGCCGGGCGCAGCGTGGCGATGGCCCCCCTAGGACGGCTTGCGCCGCATAGCGGCCGCTCTTGGCACCATATCAAGCTCTCCCATAGAGTGACGGAGAAGTTTCGTGACCAGAACGGTATTAAGGGACTGTGATGAGCATGTATTGCACTGTACTGATTTTCTGCCCTATGTGCGAGTGTTCAATAAGATAGCATGAACAGAAAACTAGGCTGAGTGGTGCATCTTTCCGGAAGGTATGTGCATGCGCTCTTATAATTTACAGAAAGTTACGGAGACTGATGCACGTTATGCATAAAGCCAATGTCTGAGTACGCTATACGAGCAAATACGTGGTTTTCCAGTATATACTATGTATTGTGTGTAACACTCATAAACAGTTAGCAAGCAGACATGCAGACTAATTTACATAGTGTTCCTGATTGCAAGCGTTGTAATTATGTATGCATTGTAATGGGTGTCACGTTAAATTATTTTTCCCTTATCATGCATAACTGACATAAAGCCCTGCATGACATAATCATTGCTGACTTATGCGTGGGGTTGAACGTCCCAAAACCACCATATGATTATGAGAGACGCCGTACTGGAGGGCTCCGGAAATTTCGACCACCTGGGGTTCTTTAACGTGCACCCAAATCTGGGCACACGGGCCTACAACATTTCCGCCTCCATCGGAAAATCATTGCTGACTTAAAACACTATACGAGGACTGAACCTCCACATTTCTTTCTTTATTGAGCTTCTACAAATTTTTCCCCCGTGTTCCTGCGTCGCAATGTGAAAACATGTTGTTTTTTACAAAGTGCGGCATGCTGACTTGTTTAAAGAAATATACAGCAGAAACTGAGCAGTGTTAGTTATCATCATCAATGCTAATAGCCTAACAGAGACACGACTCGCACACACTATATAAGCGCGAGCATTGGGTTAACGCACCAAGTGTCACAAAGCGCTGAAACAAAGGAAGAAAATTCTTAAGGAAGTCATTGGTGTTGTTAAAACGCACCAATAAAGCACGTGAACGCGCTTGTTAGCAAGCGGGACCTTCTTTAATTTGTCTTATATTTTATTATATTTTATGAGGCGTGTGCCTGTGTCGTAATGGCCAGAGCATCGAGCTTTGGTATACCAGCGGAAATCACGCCGTCGGGACTATGTTAACAGTTGAAAGATTATAGTCGTTCTTGGGGACCTTCGACGCAAAAATTTTGGTCTGTTTGTCTGTCTGGCTGGCTGGCTGGCTGGCTGGCTGGCTGTCTGTACATTTGTCTGTTTGTCCACTGTTACCGGCATCGGGTACTTTAAAAGGCTCACTCAATCCGCAGTGACCACCATTGTTGCTCAAGGTTCAGCGTTCATACTTGTGCAATTTTCGATTAAAAATCAATTATTGCGCATGTCGGGGGCACCATACCAACAGGTATATATTTTGCATGTGCATCTTTGACTAGAAAAAGCACATAGAATTAATTTTAAGGACCGTAGCGCTTATCACGCAGCACTGACCATGCAACACTTGAACGAGCAGAAGAGTGTTTCCAACGTTCTGCTAAGATGCGATTGTGGTGGCACCTACCTGTCGCCTTGCTTTTTACACCTTATCACCTCTGAGAGGGGCGCGCACACCCGTCTCAGAGCCACGCACTTCGTTTTCTAAGAAAACTGCCAGATAGCGCTTGTCTTACGTGTGACGTGACTTGATGCGCTCGTTCGCTTCCACTGCACGCTAGAGGCCATAGAGTTTCATACAATAATACCTAGAGCGGAATCTGGCGCTAGTGTCTACGCGGGCTCCTTCAGCAGCGCTTGTACCCCCATGGGAATTATGGGAAGTACAGGCTTCGGATCTGCTTCGGATGGATCACGTTCTTGAGATCCGCGACGCTTGTTTGCTGAATGCAAAACAAAATGATATGAAGTTATGTTTAACTGAAACTTGCTTCATTTTTTTGCCTAGTCACAAAATGGTTTTGTGACTAGGCGGTTTAAGCGAAACCTGGACAAATTTACCCACCAGGGTATGCATTGCTCCGCCATTGTGTTCCAGATTTGGCATCAGGATGTAATGAATTATTTTTTTACAATATTTTAAACAAAAAATATTTTTTGCTCTCGAAAGTATGCAATACCTATTTATGGAAATAGCAGCACAGTATTAAGTCAGAAACACTTAACGTTTCGTCTGCTGCGATGCCAGGTGCGTCTGTTCAAGTGGTCTGCCCCCAACGCCGATGTCGTTTTGTTGTGAAGTCTATAGAGTCGGAAGAGCGGAGCGGCGCGTCTACTTCACGTGGCCGTCATATTGCAGTTGATTTCAACGAGTTTTGGCAAGATGCACTAACAACAAACGTGAACTCGATGTAATATCCTGCACTTCCATGGGATGCTACATCTACGCGCAGCGGTGAGTGGACGACGCTTCGCTTAAACTGTCAAACACGACTTATACAGCTCCAGCGTTGCGGTAAATTGAGAGGCCTAGCAGTTTTCAGCTTCTTTGAGCAACAAAAGCGCAGCATCAGTCTTTTGCACCCACCTCAATACCCTCTCTACGCGAAGAAGGAAACTGAAACTGTAGAAAAAGATTCGTAGACAGTTCGCTGGCTTACGGGATCCAATCAGAAAACCTGTACTTCCCATAATTCCCATGAGGGTACACTATCGCAGCGCCAGATTCCTCTCTGGGTATTATTGTATGAAACGCTATGCTTGAGGCACTCTAACGCAGCGCCTCCAGAATACCATTCACCGATTTTCTTGCGCAGAACATCAAATAAATGTTTTGTTCACTCTCTCCACATGCAAGACTATCGTCTTTCGACGACTTTTGCAGATTACCATGCAGATACGCGGCCAATTTTTTGTTTAGGTTTCTCCGGTGCACATATGCAAATGCGTCAACGTGTGTTACCTCGCGTGTCTGAAGTCGGTAGTGTTCGAATTACGTTACTCGCGTGTAGGTGACGTCACACCGAAAGCTGGATCGTCCACCCATCCGAAATTCGTGTTGTTGCCTTAAAGAAAAAAAAAAGAGCTATTCGAAATCGAAATTATTTTTTAAAGACATCCTTCTGTACACGGGTTTTTTTTTCTTTTTTTTTTCTCCGGTGCGCTGTGGAATTTGACCTCGTGTACGAAGCGGTGAAGAATAGAGGTCACGGTCGCAACCTCGTCGATTGTTACGCTTCTTACTCCGATGAAAGTAGCGGTGATGATGGTGCTCTATAGAAGGTGGTTTTCGTCATGTCGGCATTCTAGCGAATCGTGTCAAGAAGTATGCCCTATATTTGTTCGCAGAAAAAATAGATGAATTCAGGGTCGAATCGAGTGAACAGTAGAACACCTATAAAGAAGACTTATTACATGAAAAGAGAGAGTGCACTTGTCACTTTCTCATCTACCACGTAATTTACCCCAATTCGAATTAGTTTGCTTACAGTAACTCGCATAATTTTTTGTTCATCTTAACAACTGTTTTTGGGAGTTTTTATTCAAACATTTTGAATGTCTGTAGTCACTTTGCAAGCGTTACTGTACCAAGGCACTAGAAAAATATAAAAATCTAGCTACGAAACAACGAAAACCAATGAAACTCACAGCATTCATCCCCGAAGTTCGCTATACAGTACCGGAAAGTACGCTTTTGGCGAAGGGTGCAATTCATCGTGCTTCGGTGACTCTTTGATTTGTGTTTTTCAGAAAGTAGGGGAGCGCTAACATATCACATTGGGTAAATAAATTTCGGGTATAGCCCATGGGCCAGATAAGTACGCGCGAAATTGTAAATAAGGCCCACAGGTGTGCTCTTAACATTGCTGGCTGTGCGTAATCATGCGCAACGCCTGGTGTCATGTTGGAAAGGTATTATAATGGGCGCCTCAGTACGAATTTCTCAGTAATATCGGAAACATTTTCGTAGATGCGGTTTATTTTACAGTTCTGCTTGCATTGCATTCTGCGCGAAGCTTGTTCAGCTCACCTTAAAGCCCGACGCAGAATAAGCAAATGAAAAAAAAAATTTTCAATACCGAAGCACAAGCACCAACTGAGGAATGTAATATTACCCGCAATTTGATTTTAGGGTGCGTTCTTGATTAAAAAAACTGAATATCAAGAGAATTAATAAGTAGGCAAGCAGCGAACGAAACCATTGGTAATATGCAATTTTCACGTTTAAGAAGTGACGCCCCATTACTATTCTATGTTTCGGTGTTTGAGAAATACAAAACATAGTGTGGTGCTGGGCATAAAGGACAAAAAAAAAGCACCATCAGCTAGTAAGACCGAACACAAATTGCTGCAGATAGGAAGGTCATTAAGGCACTTCACAGACGCCTCAGATGTGATGATGCGATTAACGCTTTGAAACCAGTAATTTCATTCTATTCTAGAGGCGGAATGCATTCCTCATTTAGTTTTGGTATCGTCTGCACAGCAAGTGTGCCGAGTAGACGTACTAAGCGCGAAAACTGCAAAGCTTGAAGTTGCTATACTCGTACACTAAATGGGTGCTGCATAGATTCACGGGTCTTGGTTATTTGCCTGCTAAATTTGACCCTCTTAACTACTCATGGCTTTTTGGGACGTTAATTTGAACTGGAGGCTTACTTTTCCTCCTGATGTATATAGGCTGTGACAATGCCTCTTAGCTTAGATGTATTGGCTGTGAGCAGGCTCACTGTGAAATCAGTCGGCTTTTTCTTTTAGCTCGAATACTTTCCCTTTAACTTCAGAAACTCGAAAGGTTACGGTAAGGTAATATCTAAGTCGTTCACAACGTTGAAAAACGACCACAAACGCGGGGAAACAAGTAGCAACATCTGCTGTTTAAAGCAGCTTTCAAACTTCAATCATCTCAACTGAGCTTTTGGCCGCCTTCGCTCAGCGGCGCCACGCTACATGGAAGTTGCGAATACCAATTCCATGTTTGTAAACAGGGGTAAGGGCCGTCGACATACCAAGGCGCTTGTAGCAACGTCGTGGTGTGTAGGCCCCGCCCAGCCCAAAGCTCGCCACCGCCTTTTGTGATCACATGATAATAGGCACAGCAGCTGGTGTCTCCGAGCACAACACGTCGGGGGGTCTCTCGCTCTAGATGTAAGATTGTTTGGAAAAGAAACCATTCGTAGCCATTTTTACTGAGCGAGTATGATGTGTTTGAATTGATCAGATATTTTCCCCGAGTTCAATGTGCAGCTCAGAACGATGTTGCAGGTTCGATTTCCGGCTGTCGAGAAAAAAATGATGGGCGTAACATTGAAAGACAGGTGTGAATTGGAATGCTATACACTCTAAGAAAGAAACGTTTACTTAATTAGTCTAGATACGCCATATATATATATATATATATATATATATAAAATAAGGGAAAGAAGTGTATACCTAAGGGCTCGTTTTTCCGTGTTTTTAACACAATAATAATGAGATATAACAGACAGTAATGCCAAGGAATGTACAGGGGAAGTTATTAACATTAATGGAATGTAAATAAGAAGAAAGAAAAGTGGATGAAAAAATTACCAACTGTAAGCAGGAATCGAACCTACGACCTTCGAATTACGCGTTCGATGCTCTAACCACTGAGCTATTACAGCGGCACTCCCTCCATCCACTTTTTTGGGTTTTATCTGTGAATTTAGAAGTAGGAGCGACAGTCAGCGCCATCTATAAGCCAAACAACGAGTGTGAAAACACTCTTATGCGCATGTTTGGCGTCACGTAGCACGTGAACTTATTATGAGCGGGCAGCTGATTAATTGTCCCTCTTATACAACCTAAACACACCAAGTCTGCCAGTACGAGACCCTCGTTCAATGAAATAAGGGAAAGAAGTGTATACCTAAGGGCTCGTTTTTCCGTGTTTTTAACACAATAATAATGAGATATAACAGACAGTAATGCCAAGGAATGTACAGGGGAAGTTATTAACATTAATGGAATGTAAATAAGAAGAAAGAAAAGTGGATGAAAAAATTACCAACTGTAAGCAGGAATCGAACCTACGACCTTCGAATTACGCGTTCGATGCTCTAACCACTGAGCTATTACAGCGGCACTCCCTCCATCCACTTTTTTGGGTTTTATCTGTGAATTTAGAAGTAGGAGCGACAGTCAGCGCCATCTATAAGCCAAACAACGAGTGTGAAAACACTCTTATGCGCATGTTTGGCGTCACGTAGCACGTGAACTTATTATGAGCGGGCAGCTGATTAATTGTCCCTCTTATACAACCTAAACACACCAAGTCTGCCAGTACGAGACCCTCGTTCAATGAAATAAGGGAAAGAAGTGTATACCTAAGGGCTCGTTTTTCCGTGTTTTTAACACAATAATAATGAGATATAACAGACAGTAATGCCAAGGAATGTACAGGGGAAGTTATTAACATTAATGGAATGTAAATAAGAAGAAAGAAAAGTGGATGAAAAAATTACCAACTGTAAGCAGGAATCGAACCTACGACCTTCGAATTACGCGTTCGATATATATATATATATATATATATATATATATATATATATATATATATAGCGTGCGAGTCACGGGCACGTCGTCGTTGACGTATACACCTTCCATCGCTTCATGGACTTCTCGCAGTCACCGTTGTTACGACCGGCCCCAGCGTTGGGATTCTCCTAAGGTTTGCGAACCCCTCTGGGAGATCGTCGACGCATTTCCGGGATAGCCTGCACCTGAGACGGCCTTGCAGCCAAGCGAAAACAAAGGTCAACGCACTGGTTTTGCGCTAGGGAACCAAGCAAGAGGAGTTGCGGGGAGAACCGGTTCTTGACCGACTGTGTCGTCGACCCCCACCTCCCCATTCAGGCTCCTCCCTCTCGCCGGGAGAATTCCGGAATCTGCTGTGGGTTCATGACCATGTTAGGGCTTTTTTTTAGGGCGTCGTGACCATATTTGGGCATCGTGTTAGGTTGGGCCTCTCCATGTGTTGTGAGGTGTATTTCCCCTCCCTCGTGGCCGAGGTGCCGGGGCCACCGTATTGGCTGACGATGCGGACAATGCGCCCAGTGTTGGCAACGCGGCACTATAAAATGCCGAAGACGTTTTGTATCTCTCTCTCTCTTGTCTCTTTGGATCAGTTGATCATTTCTCAACATGTTAATAAATCTCTGTCGTTCGTTCGGGCGCTTCTTCTCACTGAATTGTCGGACGATGGATCCTGCCACGGGGCCAGCTACCGAAAACGAGACCACCAGGACCCGGAGTCCCAACAACTGGATGGCAGCGGCGGGATGCCGATAACCCCGAAAGCGACCACTGGACGGAGTGAGCCCGAAGTCCAACAACGGGACGACAGGAGAAGGATGACACGAGCTCATCGACTTCTAGAGGGAACTGAACGGCACTTCTGAGAGGCACGACGCCGGAGACATGACTGCGAACTGGGTGAGTGCCGGCTTTCTCTGTTAAATTTTACCAGGCATTTACTCTATGTGTTAAGTAAAAGCTGGTAGAGAGGGGCTGTCTTGGTCATTGGTTTAACAGGTAACTTGCGTCAGGCAGAAATTGTGTGATAGCTTGGTTAAGCTCTTTCTGTCAGTGGCGTCAAGGTTAACAGTGACAGGGCAGGATTTCGTGTAAGAGCATTTTGAAGCTTTATTTGTAGACTAAGTTAACGGAAAACTTGAGGCAAGGCAGGAATCTAGAGCTGTCGTTGCCGTCAAGGTTAATTAGTTGCAGGACAGGAATCTTTGTGGAACAGAGACAGCGGTACTGGAGGCAGCCATGAATCTGAAATCCCTGCGAAAGTCCATGTTGTTGCTACTTGCAAGGGAGTTGAATCTGAAGGTGTCGGACTCTCAAAGAAAGCCAGAGCTGATAGAGGCGATTCTCGCATTGGAGGCGGAGGATGACGAGCTTTCAGAATGTGTCGAGGATATTCAGGAGAGGCAAGCGGCAGAGGCCCAAAAGAAAGGCGGCCGAGGCCGAAGGAAAGGCGGCGGAGGCCGAAAGGAAAGCGGCAGAAGCCGAGGCAGATAAGATACGAAAGCACGAGCTTGAAATGAAGCGCCTCGAGCTAGAGATTAGCCATAATAGTAGAGCAGGAGGCAGCGAGGCATCCGGTACCGTAGAGCGGGTCAAGTTCAAAATGACTAACCTAATGAGATCGTACAAGCTAGGGGAGGACATTGGGCTGTTCCTCGTCAACTTTGAGAGAACTTGTGAAAGGCAAGGTTTCAGCCAGGATACATGGCCTCAACGCTTGTTGTCGCTACTTCCAGGGGAGGCCTCAGAAGTAATCGCGCGCCTCACGAAAAAGGAGGCTGACGAGTACAGTGAGGTAAAGTCGAGCCTTCTCAAGAAATACAGGTTGTCAGCGGAAGGTTTCAGACAAAAATTTCGCAACGCCGTAAAAGAGAACAATGATTCATACCCAGAATTTGCTTACAAGTTAATGGCCAACATGGGGAGTGGCTCAAAGAGGCAAAGGCGTATGGGAATCATGACAAGGTGCTCGAGTGTATCGGTCTGGAACAATTCTATCAAAGGTTACCAGAAAAGGTGAGGTTCTGGGAGCAGGATAGACCAGACGTGAACACCGTAACGAAAGCCGCAGAGCTCGCTGAAGAATTCGTTACGCGCCGCGCCCTCGGGGCAAGCAGCGAGCCAAAAAGGGAAAAATTCCTACGACCAAATAAGGCGCCGTTTAGAAAACAACCGACAAGTCTCGCACAAAAGGGTGAGGAAAACAAGGCATCTAACCATGAGGCGTCGGCAGAGGCAAGCAAAAGGAAATTTGAGGCGAAAAAACCGGCGGCTTGTTTCAATTGCCACGTAACCGGGCACTTCGCGAAACATTGCCCGAAAGAAAAGGTGGCCTTTTTATCTGTAAATGAAGCCGACGAGAACATGAAGTTGTTAGGGCCCTATATGTACGACCTTACCGTGAACGGCAAGCAGTGTCGGGTTCTTAGAGACTCCGCAGCCACTATGGACGTAGTTCATCCGTCCTTTGTTCAGTCCGGACAGTATTCAGTAGACTGTGCCTGGATTAGACAAGCCGTAGAAGCAAACAGTCAGGGCCTTCCGGTAGTTAAAGTTGTCCTTAAAGGCGCATTTGGTACGTTGGAAACGGAAGCCGCGGTATCGCCATATCTACCCCCTCAGTATCCTTACTTATTTTCAAATAAGTCAGATCAAATGCTGAAGGAGAAAGGTCTAACATTGGGAGAAGGCATAGTGCAGGCACTGAATAGATTGAAGGCACGTGCGCTGGCTGCGAGAGCAACATTCACTGAGGCAAACAAGCCTCAAATCGACAACGGGCCTGGTTGCGAGTTGGACACCACGGTAACAAATCGACTTTGTGCGAGAACAGGCTGCAGAAGCCGTAGTCGCGGAGGCAACCATTCCTAAAGGCGATGATGAATCTCCTCCCGAATCGGAAGGGGTCAATTACGCCTCGTTGACCGAGCAAATAGAAAATGCCGTTGCTCCCAAGCCAATTCTTGGTAGTACAGAGGATAGCACAGAGGGTGACACATTCCAGGTACTAGGAACTACAAAAGAGTTGTGTGTCATGCCAACTTCGGATAATTTCAGTCGGCTGCTGCAGGTGAGCCCCGCTTCATTAATAACCGAACAAAAGGGTGACCCGACGCTTAAGCAATTCCAGGACAGTTCGAAAGAGGGAATCGCCAAACGAAGTGTGAGATTCCAAAAGAGGAGCGGCATACTCTATCGAAAATATCTAGATAGGCGAGGAGTAGAATTTGACCAGGTAGTCGTACCTCAGGCGTATCGTCAGGATTTGCTTAGTTTGGTGCATGGAGGATCATGGTCAGGCCACTTAGGCGTAAAGAAGACGAAAAATCGTCTTTTACAGGAATACTACTGGCCTGGATGCTTTAAAGATGTAGAGAGGTTTGTAAAATCTTGCGATGTGTGTCAGCGAGTGGGTAAGCCGGGAGATAAGGCGAAATTTCCAATGAAGCTGGTACCCGTAATCACGGAGCCCTTTCGTCGGTTGGTAATTGACACAGTAGGTCCTTTTCCCAAGACAACTTCAGGCTACCGTCACATCCTGACCTTAATCTGCCCAGCTACTAAATTTCCAGAGGCGGTCCCACTAAAAGAGCTAAGTTCCGTGGAAGTAGTGAACGCACTTCTGTCCGTGTTTGCCCGGGTAGGCTTTCCTGCCGAGATACAATCAGACCAGGGCACCATTTTCACGAGTGCCTTAACGACAACCTTTCTAGAGCAGTGTGGCGTGAAATTATTGCATAGTTCAGTCTACCACCCGCAGTCGAACTCGATAGAGAAGCTTCACTCCGTGATGAAGCGAGTGTTAAGAGCCTTATGTTTTGAACGAAAAACTGACTGGGAAATGTGCTTACCTGCAACGATGTTTGCACTAAGAACTGCACCACATGAGACAACAGGGTTTACGCCAGCGGAACTTGTTTACGGCCGCAGACTGCGATCTCCTCTTCGTATGCTGAGCGAGTCGTGGGAAGGTCAGGGTGATGATCCTGTAGTAGTGGAATATGTCCTCACCTTATTGGATCGTCTCACAAAAGCCCAAGAACTGACCGAGAGTGCGATGACCAAAGCACAGCAGAAGGCTAAGCTTTACTACGATCGAACAGCTAAAGCGCGACACTTTGCTGTAGGAGACAGGGTCATGTTGTTGAGGCCCTCCCAAAAGAATAAGCTTGAAGTGCAAAGGGTCGGCCCAGCCGAGATTACTCGAAAATTGTCTGACACCAACTATGTGGTAAAATTACCAGGAAGTCGTAAGGCACACCAGGTGTATCATAGCAACTTACTCAAGCCTATAAAGAGAGGGAAGCCATCGTGAACATGACTTTAAATGTTCCGGAAGAGGTTCCGGCAGAAATTCCTGAATTAGCTCCCGAATCGGACGAAGTCCCGATCAAGAAAAGAGTTGAGGATTTAGTATCAAAGTCACAGCTGACAAAGAAGCAGAAGCAGGAATTGCGTGGTCTTTTGACGGAGTTTCAGGACAGATTTGTAAGCGAGCCAGGCCGGACATCCGTCCTCACTCATGACATAGAGCTTACCTCGTCGGAACCGGTAAGATATAAGACGTATCGGGTGTCACCTCGCCGGCTTGAGCTAATAAAAGCAGAGGTTAACAGGATGCTGGAATTGGGCGTGATTGAGCCGTGTGAAAGCGATTAAACTTCCCCGTTAATTCTTGTGGAGGTTCCCGGCAAAGATCCGCGTCCTTGCGTAGACTATTGTAAGTTAAACCTCATCACCAAAGATCAGACATACCCAATTCCCCACATTGAGGAACGCGTCGAGAGGGTAAGCAGCGCGGAATTTATCTCAACGCTAGACCTAGTGAGAGGTTACTGGCAGGTGCCGCTCACCGAGAGGGCGAGCCGGTATGCTGCCTTTATTTCACCATTGGGGACATTCCGCCCTAAAGTGTAGAGTTTCGGCCTAAAGAACGCACCTTACTGTTTTTCAAACTTAATGGATAAGGTTTTGCGGGGTCAAGAGGACTTCGCATTGCCTTACTTGGACGACGTCGCCGTGTTTTCCTCGTCCTGGCCAAAACACTTGGCGCATTTGAGAGCAGTACTGACACGCCTACGCAAAGCAGGTTTAACGGTAAAGGCGCCCAAGTGTCAGCTAGCACAAGCAGAGGTACTCTATCTCGGGCATGTTATCGGTCGAGGGCATCGCCGTCCCTCTGAAATGAAAGTGGCAGCTATCCGAGACTTTCCCCAGCCCCGAACGAAAACCGATATTTGGGCTTTTCTTGGAATAGCTGGTTACTATCGTAGGTACATTCCTAGATATTCCGACATTGCCAGCACTCTTACTGACGCGTTGCACAAGACCGAGCCCCAAATGGGTCGACTGGGATGAGGAGAAAGAAAAGGTTTTCCGCGTTTTGAAAGCGGCCTTGTCGAGCCAACCTTTGCTTAGTTCACCGGACTACTCGAGGCCTTTCATAGTCCAATGCGACGCTAGTGATATAGGCATGGGGGCAGTTCTTAGTCAAAGGGATGAGGGGGATCAAGAGCATCCCGTCCTCTATGTTAGCCGGAAACTCACCCTTCGCGAGCAGGTTTACAGCGCTAGCGAAAAGGAATGTGCGTGCTTGGTTTGGGCAGTCCAGAAACTGGCTTGTTATATTGCCGGAAGCAAGTTCATTTTGGAAGTGGACCATTGTCCTCTCACCTGGCTACAGACCATGTCCTCTAAGAACGGCCGCCTGCTGCGTTGGAGCCTCGTTTTGCAACAATATACATTTGAAATACGCTACAAAAAGGGTGTACTCCATGGCAACGCTGATGGCTTAAGTCGATGCCCCTGACGCGAGAGGATGTCTCGAAAACTCTGGCATTTTTTTTCCTGACTTAGACAAGGGCTAGTGATTGTTTTTTTTACTCTTTTAGGTGTACTTGTTTGAAAACGTTGAAGACACGGCTATCCAGGGTTTCGGGTTCGGTGTGCTTCCAGTGTTGTTGTTTTGTGTCACCTTAACGTATGAGTAACATTTTGAATAAATTGTGTATTTCCTTTAATATCAGTTAAAGGGGAAAATTGCCTGGTGGAGTTTGGCGGAATTGTCCGGCGCTCACCGGCTGAGTAGTTGTGTTTTCATGTGCGTATGTGATGTCTGTTGAGCCCACAATGAAGCAGGTGGTGGCCTCTACTTCATCAAAGACGGTCGTCACCAAACCGACTGCCGGCGCTGATCTCTCTGGACAGTGGCTGCAAACCTCAGCCCATCGAGATCTGTACCCCCCGCGCGAGAGACTGTTACGACCGGCCCCAGCGTTGGGATTCTCCGAAGGTTTGCGAACCCTTCTGGGAGATCGTCGACGCATTCCCGGGATAGCCTGCACCTGAGACGGCCTTGCAGCCAAGCGAAAACAAAGGTCAACGCACTGGTTTTGCGCTGGGGAACCAAGCAAGAGGAGTTGCGGGGAGAACCGGTTCTTGACCGACTGTGTCGTCGACCTCCACCTCCCCATTCAGGCTCCTCCCTCTCGCCGGGAGAATTCCGGAATCTGCTGTGCGTTCATGACCATGTTTGGGCATTTTTTAGGGCATCGTGACCATATTTGGGCATCGTGTTAGGTTGGGCCCCTCCATGTGTTGTGAGGTGTATTTCCCCTCCCTCGTGGCCGAGGTGCCGGGGCCGCCGTATTGGCTGACGATGCGGACAATGCGCCCTGTGTTGGCAACGCGGCACTATAAAATGCCGAAGACGTTTTGTATCTCTCTCTCTCTCTTCTCTTTTTGGATCAGTTGATCACTTCTCAACATGTAAATAAATCTCTGTCGTTCGTTCGGGCGCTTCTCCTCACTGAATTGTCGGACGATGCATCCTGCTACGGGGCCAGCTACCGAAAACGAGACCGGCAGGACCCGGAGTCCCAACACCGTTGTCTTTCCTGTTCCCCGTATAGCATGCTCTCGTTGTACGTGCTCGGGGTCTTCGGCTCGTCGCCGTCGCTTCGTTGTCGTTGGGCTAATTGTTGCCTGCCTCATTTTGATGGACCAGTGGTGGGTAGTGGTATATGGACCCAATATCTGTGGCACACAGCCGTTTATTATGATGATAGGTTTTTTTCGGTTCACTAGATAAAGAACAATTTGTTGAAAAGTTCACTGTTAAAAAAGGAAAGTTTATGCAGGACGTTGTCAAATATTGTATGTCATTTTGTACAACACAACATATTGTCTTACAACCACAGGAATCATGCCAGTCTCGGCACAGGGTAGCCACTCTCGTGCAATCTACGCAGGAGGTGTGTCACCAAAGACGTCACGTGAAGAGGCTTTGGCTGTGTGACAACTTGAGCGACGTGACCGTCACATGGGCTTTCGGGCATGTGGTGTATGAGCTTCAGGCTAGCGAATTTTTCGAAGTGGACGTGAGGTGAGGAACAAGGCTTCAACGTTGGCGTGACTACAGGAAAACTGAAGTTGAGGGCGCTGTACTTACGCTTATTTCCCCGTAACATATCTGCGCCGTGCCTGCCTAGCCTCGTTTCGACTTGAGGACCACAAAAGTACATGTATTGTTCTGCGCGCCATTGAAACTTGGATTTTCATTGCACGCTATAGTAGACTCTCTCTGGCGAAATTAAACAGGGGTAGATGCTATAGTATGCATCGCCGTTCTTTATGTTTTTATCTCAGTCAGTCGCCATTGTTTTTCGCTTGGAACAACAGGAAAAAATGGCGAGTTGGCGGTATAAATCTCTGGCTGTGTCATTGAAAAGCCTGAAATAGCACGTAAAGATGGCTGCTCCGTCTGCTGTGAGCTGCGCGATATGTTGCAGTCTGCCGAAATATTGCTGTAGCATATTGCCACTCTGCCGTATATGATGTGCGTCGCTTGCAGCCGGACCATTTGTGACGTGACACGTCGTCTCAGGAAATACGTGGAATCTTTGTGTCGTGAAGTATAGCAGAATCTATTCCTAGTCGTGCCGGCTGCACAAAGATGAGGATGAATGACAAATGCGTTCGCGTAATAGTGTACCGGTGCACGTCAAAGAACACACATTTGTTTCAAGGGAGACCTGTAGACTTGTCCGGTGCGACACGTGGCGCGTTTGACAAATTCTGGTGAAAACTTCGTGGACAACACCTTCGGCAACGCAAGGCGTACGAAGGATAGTGCAAGTAATCCTAAAGCGTGTTTCCTCCTTTTTTTTCTAAACCATGAAAACGAAGATGAAAATGCCAGAGAGGAAGATACTTGCAGACACGTGTGCCCAAATTCCGAATGTTTACTAAAAACAATATGTTATAAGTGAAGCCTTAAGCTTCAACCAATAACAATTAGTATTGATCTCTATTCATGAAACGCCTGGAGAACAGAATATCCAGTTTTATTCAAAAATACCAAAGGGCTCACCCCAAAACAACCCACTTGGCTGTGCCAATGACTAGCGCCTTACACTATGAACATCAATATCGCTTAAGCATTTCTTACAAGGGTCGACTTAATGATTTTGGGCGCGTGTCCTCAGTCGCGCTTTATGTCCTTAAGCCCTCACTTGATTCCAATCAGAAAGAGGAGTTCCAGTTATGCCCGTTATACCGAAGCAGTGGCACGACGGCTGGTGTCGTTATGCGTATAGTCTTTTGCCCGTTTCGTCTGGCGTGTGCAGGTATAAAAATCTCTGCAAATATAGGCGAGCATGAGAGAAGCTGTGAGATTGCCGCCACCTGGCGTGCATCTGGTACATACTTGATTTCACCTATAAGAATAACGAAAAGCTAGCTTGCGAATTGGAGCATTCGTCAAGCAACAGCGTTGATGGTGGTCTTTGGGGAACCGCCAGTGAGGTCATGCGCCAGAGTGGGACAGCGTGAGCTGTTCTTTTATTCCATATTTTTTAAATAAATTATATAGAGTACTACGCTCGCTTCAATAGAAGAGTGCTAAGCAGCTCCTTGGCTCTGCCAGACTGAAAGATTTGGTTTCACAAATAAGGAAGCCCCTAATGAAAAGCGAGCTTGCGAGTTTAAGCATTTCTTAAGCAACAGCATCGATGATGTGCCAGTGGTCTTCAGTGAACCATCAGCGAGGTTTCTTGCCGGAATCAAACCGAGGTACTCTGCGTTATAGTGAAACAATCTACCAAGAATACGCTGCCGTGCTTCAATCTATAGGTGTCATCTCGAGAACGCTAAGAGACGTAATGTTGCGTGACAATAATAACGACGAATATTATAATAACATGTCAGGTTTAGCGTCCCAAAAGCACGATTTGATTATAAGAGACGCAGTTGTGGAGAGATCCGGAAATTTATACCACCTGGGGTTCTTTAATGGGCTCCTAAGTTTAAGTACACTGGCCTCAAACGTTTTCACTTCCATCGAAATGTTGCGTGGCGGGAGCCTAGAACATCGGTTTACATTCGCAGTTTACAGCGTACGACCAGGCGTCGTATGATGTAAACTGCGTAACGAGTGAATGGCGAAAAGCTTCCAACCCATGGCAATGACTCAGCCATAATTCATCATCATCATCATCGTCGTCACCACCCCCGGACACAACAACAGTATATCTCCAAGCTACATGCATACGTACTGCCTTAATGACATCTGTGTGGTTGCATCGCTGAAGTGTGCACACCTTGAAAAAGACAAACGATGCTAAAACTACTCGCATGGGGCCTAGAAAGGCTCGGCTCGATTACTTCAATTCAAACTATATATAGTTACCAGTTGCGGCTTCTCTTGCGCAAATGCATCCAGGTCTGCGCCTTCTTGTATTACAATAGTGTAAAACACGTTCCAAATTATGATCCCTTCCATTGCTGAAATGTTGATGGAAATATTGATATTGTTATTATTACACCGACTGTCAGCTGCGCTGTGTAATGGGGTTCACTCCAACAAAGAACGCTGTAGAAAGGTCGTTGTTTTTCCTCACAGCGATAATAGTCATCACCTCCTTCTGTGTGCTTCTTCGTTCTTATTTTCATGTTTTAGCCATCCAGAATTTTTCCTGGATGATAATAATGGGACTTGTTCTTGCCCTAGTGTGTTCGACATGCGTGAAGTGTGGCGGCTGCATTTTCGATGGAGGCGGAAATGTTGTAGGCCCGTGTGCTCAGATTTGGGTGCACGTTAAAGAACCCCAGGTTGTCAAAATTTCCGGAGCCCTCCACTACGGCGTCTCTCATAATCATATGGTGGTTTTGGGACGTTAAACCCCACAAATCAATCAATCAATCAATCAATCAATCAATCGACATGCGTGAAAGCAAAAGGTTGCGCGAAGATAAGACACGTTCACAAGCAATTGTGTGTTTTGCGCCTGTCCCAGTGCCCTCTCTTCTGAACGTGTCTTATCTCGTGAGACCTTTTGATTTCAGTCTTGCTTGTGTTTACTTTCCCTTAAAGCGTCACCCACACCACGTCCTTGTCATTAGTGCTATGTCGTGATGATAGCGCGTGGCGTTCGTGACTGGTCAGTACCGGGTGCCAGTGGCGTATAGTTATAGGCGGTGGCACACTGAGCCCGTGCACCTCCCCCCGCCCCCCCCCCCCCCCGAAATTTTGTTCACCATGGCATACAGAGCAAAAAATGACCATTTTAAGCGAAAGGTGTCCTCCACCCCTCCCTCCCCCCTTTAAAAAAACGAACTTCAGTTTTCCCCTTTGTCAAAACTTCACTGAACTCCACTGTTTAAACGCTTAATTAACTTAACTTTCTTAGTTACTTTTTCAAATGACGTCTTGTCCATCTTAAGGGGCCAGCTGCTATGAAAAAAAGCAAATAGGAGGGCAGTGAGAAAATATCGCATTTTCCTAATTTTTTGAGAATTTTGGACGTCTTTCTTGAAACACCCTGTATACAAGAACGTGTCTTCGTGCTTGGCAATCATGCGACAGTGATTGACATGTCATGACAGGGATGTTGGGTATACTACCTGACATGAATGTGTTAATAAAAATTAGGGTGTCACTTCAGTCACTATTACCTGGGATAGCTCGATATGGCGACATATCATAAATGATGTCACATATTGCATGACATGTACCGTATTTACGCTTACAAAACCAACGCTTATTGACTGTCGGCTCGTGTTGTCTAATGGTTCCGAGGTTTGGTGAACTAATGTTGGCTAGTGCTTGCTAATGCATGCTAATGCTTGCTAGTAACCAACTGTAGGGCTACTGTTGGACTGTATGTGCGCTAATTTGGCTAGCTGCTGGCCAACGTTGTGCTTACAATTACAGTACTAGCATTAGGCAGTACTGCAAAATGTTGGCTAAGTGCCAGCTTGTGGTGGCTAGTTTCTCATGTTGGCTAGTGTTTAGACCACTGGTTGAGGTTGATTAGGTTGCTTCTGTCAGCTAGTGCTCGCTTATTTCTGCTGGAGATTGACAAGCATTGCCTTGTGTTGACTTACTCTCAGCTAGCTACGGCTGGCGATGGCTAATTTTTGCTGGCACTGGCTAATGCTAGCTAGCCACCGACTGGTGCTTGCAAAAGAAGTTAACGAAAGTTCTGAAGGGGGTTGATTAATATGTGGGGTTTAACGTCCCAAAACTACTATATTATTATGAGAGACGCCTGGGGTTCTTTAGCCTACAAAGTTATCGCCTCCATCAGAAGTGCAGCCGCCGCAGCCGGGATTGGATCCCGCGACCTGTCGGTCAGCAGCCGAGTACCTTAGCCACTAGACCACTGCGGCAGGGCAAGTTCTGAAGTGGGAGATCTCGCAACTTCTTAACAGTAAGTGCGAAACCACTCAATTCTGAGGTAAAGTGTCCAAAATGTAGCGTTCCAACTTGGAACTTACACAATAAATACACATCCCAGATAAAAGGATTATTTTTCAACTTCTTTCGTCACTTCCACTCTTATTCCACTTTATCGTCTTTCTTGCACTTATTGCAGACCGCTTCACATTACCTCAGATACGTAGCCTGTCCGTATGAGGTCCGATTTGAGATGAAGGGCTTTTGATCCGATAACCTAAATACCATGTTGATTATAAATTAGGAGATCACTGTTGCTGGTGAAAATAACAATTTCGGGTTGATATTGGCGACGGTATCTCTAAGAGACACGAATCGTTACTTTTAAACGCACATACGGAGAATTTATATGCCGACAAAACAATAAAACTGTGCATTTCCCCCTAGATTCATCACGTAAAACGGTCAGTGTCATAAGGTAATAATGAATCAAACGACGATTTGAAGAACGCTAAAGCTTCAACATTAAAGGACAGATCGCGACAGAGTAATCTGGCCCTGTTCGCATTGTCTTCTCAATCGCTGGCCTCGTCCCCCTCCTCGGTGGGCACATTATACCGTGCAGCAAGAAACATTGGCCGTTTCAAACCGTATCCTAAAATGCCTATACCGCAAATTCTGTTGTGTAAAGTGCCACCTACAACATAATTCTTCGTTTTGCGAGTCGGCAAGGTACCCTCTACGTCTTTGATAATTGCCATACGTACCTGCTCAGCTGCACACTTTATTGATGTGGTTGCTCATAAGGATGATTAAATGTGCCTGAGCACTTTTTTAATGGCTGGACAATTAAAGGGATACAAAAGTGAAACAGTAAGTTGCTTTAGATCGATGAAGTGTTCGCTGACAACCCTAACGTCGTTAATTTTACCATCACAAGTTCATTACTAGAGGACAAAGTCCAGGTCAAAGTACCATTTCTAAATTTTTTACCGAAATCTGCACATTTGACATCACGAATTACAGAATGTATACTTGTCGTACTTTTCGGACATTGACTTGACGAAATCTCCTGAAACTAGATATCTTAAGTCCCTGGCCCCATCAGCAGAGATTGTGCTTCATTTTTACCCATTAGGAGCTATGTATAGGCCTTAGTAAACGCGGTGAAAATTTATTACGTCACGGCAAGGCATAACGTCGCCACCCGCATTTCCTTTTTGCGCGTTTTATCGTTTACCAAGCATCTTCTTGGGGCGTGATTTTGAAAATGGGAAAGGCTGATTTACTAATAACAAAAAAAAATCGTTTTCCTCTTTAGTGTCCCTTCAAACCACCCACTCTTTGCGTAGGTATATGCTGTGACGGTTGGTGCTATTTTACGCGTCTCCCAAGCAATATTACTTAAGGAGATCATCTTGCTACATGACATTCATATAGTGTTTTTTTTTTTTTTTGAAGAAGTTTCAGGCTACAGCGTATCTCGGTAGTAGAGCACCTATAGGTGCTACGCAAAAGGTCTGGGTTCAATTCTGACTCGAACCGAGTATTTTTATTTTTGTTTATTTGCATTGTCTTACTAAGTGCTTTCTAGGACTGTCTAATGCTTGTTAGAGTGTTGAGCGCTGGTGAGTGCTTGCTAGTGTTGGCTAGTGGAAGCTTACCTTTTTTTTGGCTAACAGTGCGCTAGTGTTGCGTAATGTTGGCTAGCACTGCATAGTCTTGGCAAACTCTCTGCCACTGCTATAGCTATTGCTGGCAATTTTGGTGAACTGCTGTCTGCCTTTGTAAACTCACTGGCTATGTTGCCTATATAACAGTTCCTCAAGTACCACACGCGTTCTAATATGACTCTGCCACTTGTAGTCAGGCGTCGCTCGACACCACCGGTATAAGCCAACGAACGCTGCTCGTGATACGCACGTCAGCGCACCGTTTCGGGCACATCTCCACTGTGAGCCGGGCGTTTGCGCTCGAATGTGAGTAACGTGATGTTACGCCGTACTATAAACTATGGCCTTTAGCTGTCACTATGTGTCGTCACAGTACCCGATAAACCCGTGTCATTCACGCAACTACTAAGATTACTCAAAGGCATGGATCCACCTTGTAACGCTTGTCTCAAAGACACACAATGTGGTTCATGCCGCAATGCGCGGGATGTGCCAAAATTTCTCCCAGTAGCAGAAACTTCTGCTTCTGAAGGTAGCTTGACTGGCACGGGACTTTGAATACACTGATCAACAACCACCTAAACAATGAGTCATTCCACGTCTTAGTTTCGGGCTTAAAAGTCAGTATTAACAGCACGCAGGATTCCTCCACTGGACTTACGCTGAGCTGCTGTGTGTTGCGTTCTGGCCGAACGACTGACGCATGGAAATGCCAGTCGCCGAGGGCGCCGCATCTGCATTCGGTGAGTGGCGTATTGGAGTTACTACTGCCTTAAGATCAACATCACGCATAGTTATGTATATTAATTATTCTCTCATGCAAAATGCGTGGGAGTGCAAATGTGCAGTTGAAGAACTTGCATTCCGTGGTAACTTATAAAGTTGAGTATACTTCGAATTGGCGAAGCCAGGGGATAGTTCAAGCCTGGGAATTCCTCCCCCCCTCTACAGTCGGCCACCCCTCCCTCACTTCGAAATAAGTTTCAAATGCGATGCACTTTTTTGCGTACTGCCGGCACTTTGAGTATCTATCTATCTATCTATCTATCTATCTATCTATCTATCTATCTATCTATCTATCTATCTATCTATCTATCTATCTATCTATCTATCTATCTATCTATCTATCTATCTATCTATCTATCTATCTATCTATCTATCTATCTACGTCTGGGTGCACTTGTGATCACCCTCTTAACTTGTGATACCTAAATTAGTATGGGAGGGTTAGATGGTTCGAAGAATATTATTCACTGGTCATAACGTGGGTAATGTCACAATCCAGTCGCGTACGTGGGCGGTTATGTGCCACAGATGATCTAACCAGGAACGGCGATAACAGACGAGGGTTTGTAAAGCATGAACCTTAAGAAAAAACTGGCATTGGCAACATCGACCCGAAGAATGCCAATAATACAATTCAGTGTCCCAGCAGTAATCGAACCCCAGTATTCAACGTGGTAACCAAGTATTTTACCACAGAGCCACGCAAGCTTTCCAAACTACTTCTCAATTAGACCCTCATTCGTGAAACATCCATTGTGGTTGCAGTGCTGGCTATCCAATTTTATCAACATTACATATGTACTCCTATGATCAGCCGTCACGTCGCGTTAATGTCAATTGTAGGTAGGCGCCATCTGCTAAAGTTGATTCATGTAGAAGTGCCCAGGGCTTTCATCTTCGCGAGCACGAGCACGTCATATCAACTTACCACTTCTGGTGTTGCTAATATCCATGTTGCTGTTAGCACCATTAGGCGAGTATAAACAACTGGTTATATAAAACATATGCAGCTGTTAAACGTATGTATTTGCGTGCATTTGTACATGTATCTATAGCGCCACTTTTTAACGTTTCGCCCAATAAACAAAATTAATGAAGTGACCTTCCATCGCATACTTCGCATAACATCTATTCCCAATGTACGTGAGATCTGCCAAATTTTTTTTGCGCGTGTGTGTGTTATAGTTCCGTTTTTGCTCTCAGAAAGTCGAGGCAAATCTTGTTAAACTCACCTGAAAGGCAGCGATGTAACAATATTTATTTCGGTATATGATAAAGATATGCGCTACTTCGGTATGTTAATGAAACCGGCCAAAGTGGTCGCTAGCGTGGACGAGGTGTTATACACGCATTCTTTACAATCACACACACACACACACACGCACGCACGCACAGGCACACGCACACGCACACGCAAACGCGCACACACACACACACACATACACACACACACACACACACACACACACACACACACACACACACACACACACACACACACACATGCGCACGTAAATCGCGCGTGGGTCATTAGATGGAAGGTCCTTCGTGCGGCTCTTTTCACCTCTTCCCAGTACCCACCTTCTATACAGCAAAAGGCCCCTGTGTGTCCATAAACGTACGCACCTGAATGCCCTAACAGAGGCCCGTTTCTTTAGCACGCACGCACGCCCCAGGTGTGTCATTGGTCTTTTCATTTAGATAGCGCTAGCATTGCGACAGTCTTCTTTGAACCGTTTCATTGTGTTCTCCCTTGCGTGGAACAGCCATTCGCGACTTCTTCTGTGCCTCAATGAGCAAGGAGATCCCCACCAGACAGATGTGACCGCTGGAAAGAATTCTTTTGACGCGACGACATTCAGCGCACAAGCAACCAGCTCGGCAACTGCTCTCCTCTGTGACGCCGCCTCAAGTGTCGTCGGGTTCATGTGTGTCTCACCTCGCACTTTTAGAAAAAAAAAAACACCGCCTAATATTGTGCCTCCTTGTTTTCTGTATCTTTTTTGTTCGAGAAAAGATAAACTTGCCAGAAAAGCCTTATATATATATAGTCCAGTAGATCTTCCGTGAGCGGTCACAACGTGGTTTATTTCGACGTTTCCGCCTAGAGTCTGGCCTTCATCAGGATTAAAGGTACAGTTTGTTGGTGCTCAGCTTTATACAATCTCAAATCAGAGGGAAAAGAAAGAGGAAAAGACAAAAAAAAGAAAAAAAAGAGAAAAAGAATATAAGGTGGACTCCCCTCGGGCGCCCCCCTTCCACTCTTCCTTCCACTTCCCCCTTCATCTCTCTCCCCTTTCTCCCCTTCACCTTTTTGATGTCAGCGGTCTGTGTATGCTTCCTTTCACTAACGCATTCTTCCCGACCAGACGGCGCCTCCTGGTACTACCGGTTCGGTGTGGGCCAAAAAAGAGCTTTTTTTTTTTTAAGGAAGTTCTAGGCCTTTAACTACTCGGAGCCCCGTCAACATTTCTTCGTAGAAAGAGGGGTGCCGCGTATTGCAGCAGAGGCTGGTAAGCGGGAATTTTAGGAAGTTTTAAGCTTTTAACTACCCAGAGTTGACTCTAATTCCCCGTGAAATCCGCGACCTTATTACGATCGCTCCCATACCACGAAATGTACACCCCGAATACAACAGAGGCAGGCGCCTTGCGCGGGCGACCGCCATTCTGAAGCGCATAGACATGGAAGCAGACAACGTCTCTTTCGTGGACGCCGCTGCCTATCGCAACAACCAAGCCTTCGCCGCGGTCGCGGTATCATCCGCGCAGCAGACTCTTAACTCAGCCACAGTCCTCACCCGAAACCCCGAAGTAGCGGAGCAAGTAGCTATAGGTATAGCTATGCTCGACAGCAAACGGGAATTCATCTACAGCGACTCCAGGCCGGCCATCAAAGCCTTCGAACGCGGAGTCATCTCCGACCAGGCGTTACGTATCCTGCGAAATGCGGACCCGAGTGCCCTGAAGCACCACACTGTCATCTGCTTTCCCGCCCATCTCGGCCAGGTGCCGGGTGCCCTATCCAACCTCAACGAGATCGCCCATGATGCAGCGCGCGCACTTACCGACCGCACTGCCACAGGGCAACCTCATCTTGCTGGGTTGGATACCAATCGGGATGCACCAATTACGTACAATGAAATTACAAAGCACTTTTACTTAGAACGCCGCATTTTTCCACCCCCACATCCGAAACTTAACCGACCGCAGGCATTAACCCTACGCCTATTACAGACACACACGTACAGACACGTGTTGGCTGTCCCTCCATTGCGGATGTCCATTGGGCGTCCCTCCATTGCGGATGTCGAGACCAAAAGCACTACACGACAGAACCACTACACCACTCCTCAAAGGGAAGCCTGCCGAACTACCAAACCGCGTCCCCCTATTGCGGACGCCGTAACTGCCTACGAACACGTTCGCCGGGAGCCCAACGCCGAAATCCTCCCTACAACGACGAAGGCCTGCCGGACATAACTACAACCTGCGCATCTCATCAGTGCTATCCCCTCACCCAAAAGAAGATAGACTTCTGAAATGTAAGTGCAGCTCATCGCTTCTCAGTTGCAGTGCCACTTTCCTTAAAGTACGAAAACTTGCTGACAAACGAATTAGACATGAAATGCATAAATCAACATTGCAAGTGTACCTTCGTGCTAGAATAGCCCCCAAGGGTATGACACTCTCTCTCACACCAGCCGCTACAAATCTAGATGAACACGACCAAATAACATGGGAAAATGTCCTTCTTGAGGCATCTTCTAAATTAACAGAAATCGCTCTGAATCACAGTGATAACAGGCAAAGAAACTGGTCGCTATGACCAACACCATTCTCCGCCACAACACTTTATCGAACGAAGAAATCACCCGATTAACAGAATTTGAACAGAATAAATACCAAGCCATCATGACCACAAAATTTCATAAACTCAAAAGAGACCCTGTGCCTAAACCCGCATTTCCTGATATAGTTCCTTATCACTACAACACCACAACCCGGGAAACCACTAGCGGTACAAACGAGCACCCGTCTAGGAACACACCCTGTGACACTGTGGTCTTAAACCTATCGGACACGAGCTTGTCACCTGACGAAGAAAAACTGCTATCTAAGGGACTAAGGTTCTGCCCGACCACAAAATTTTTAGATGAATTCCACTTGCTCCGAGACCTCGACAACTTCGCTCGAAGCTTAAGGTTGCGCGAATATTTCTTGGACAGGCCTTCTAACCCCGAAACAATTCACCGTCGTAAATCAAATTATTGGAAACCGAACAGTAATCGAGACAAGTGCTTGGACCTTTATATCACCGCAGTACAGAAAGATATAGTACACGAATACCACAGACAGAAAGGAAACCGAGAAAACTTGACAAAATCTGAAAAAATAAGTAGGAGAAATTTGGCATCTAGGACAGACATAACAATAAAATCCGCTGACAAAGGAGGAGAAATTGTAGTCCTTAATACGACCAACTACTTACAAAAAGCATACCACCAACTAGACGACTCAAGATTTTACGAACGCCTGCCAGGTGATCCGACAAACGAATACAAACGTATCGTATCAACAGAACTAAAGAAACTGTTGGATGCAGAAAAGATAACCAACACTGACCACAAACTGATACGAGCAGCATACCCTCGTCCAGGTCACTTTTACATCCTCCCGAAAATTCATAAACCTGGTAACCCAGGCCGTCCAATCATATCAGGCATCGGTACAATAACTGAACCCTTATCAGGGTACGTGGACAAACTAATAAGCCACATTCCATGCACCCTCGCGTCGTACATAAAAGACACCACACATTTTCTTCGAGACGTTGCAGGTCTGTGTGTGCCGAAAAACTTGTACTTGGTTACTCTTGATGTCTCTTCATTGTATACAAATATTCCTCACGATGACGGCATAGCTGCATTACAAAACATGTACACAAACCATAGACAATCTAACACCCCAGATTTCTTTGCCATCGCAACTTTCACGAGAATGGTACTCGAATTAAATTCATTCGAGTTCAGCCAAGAGTATTTTCGACAAATCAGCGGGACCGCTATGGGCACCAAAATGCCACCTAATTATGCTAACATATTTATCGGTAACCTAGAATCTGAATTTCTTGCACAAGGTTCCTTGAAACCAATGTTATACAGAAGATACATAGACGGCATCTTTCTTATTTGGACCCACAGCGAGGACGAACTTCTCAGCTTTATCGACACTTACAATGCTCTACATTCGAACATACACTTCACACACACACACTCGCAAGTAACCGTAAATTTTCTTGATGTTACCATAACGATAGAAGAAGAGAAGCTCTCTACAGTCCTATATCGCAAACCAACGGATCGACAATACCTCCATTACCAAAGCGATTACCCACGCCACTATAAAAACAGTATTCCATACAGCCAGGCTCACCGGTTTAAGCGAATCTGCTCTAGAGACGCTGACTTTGACACGAGCTCAGAGAGGCTAAAACCTATGCTCGAGAAACAAAAATACCCCCCACATGTAATTATTGACGTTTTTCAAAAAGCGAGAAAAGTAAAGCGTGAAGACTTACTTATGAAGCGGCCACAGCAAAAAGACCCACAACGAGCAAACCTCTGCTTGACTTACAGCACAAACTTCCCCAATGTAAACAAAATCCTTAAACGACATTACAAAATTCTGGAACAAAGTGAACGTCTGAAACGCGCATTATCATCCGCTCCAGGCGTCGTTTACCGACGACCACGTAATCTCAAAGACACTTGTCCACTTTCAAATTAACGCATCGCCCCCCAATAATTCATGCCGACCTCGTTTAAAGCCACGATGTCTTGTATGTAAGCACACAATCCAAGTTTTCGATTAACATACGAGGAAACCTAACATGCGATTCCTCTAATGTGGTATACCTACTCGAATGCAACGTGTGTGGTATGCAGTACATCGGACAAACAGAAACACCGTTTAGGATTCGCTTCAATAATCACAGAGCCCATGCGAAATCAGCCCCAAGTTTATCTCTACCAAGTTTACCTCTACCAAGTTTAACTCTACCAAGTTTAACTCTACCAAGTTTACCTCTATCAAGTTTACCTCTATCAATCTTCCCGACCATGCATTCTACAAACTATCAGTAACGCTCTTAGAGACGGGATTTAAATCAAATCGAGAACGTGAACAACGAGAGTCATACCTTATCCACCGATTTAACATACTCGATAGAGGATGAATGAGAATCCTGGTACACTTGCAGCGATTAAAGATTAGAAAACAATAACGGCAATAATGAAAATAGTAACTGAGTTAACGGCACTGCAGCTGCGAAGGGCACTGGACAACTCAAAACAATTCCGAGTGTAACTACTCTTCCTAAGTGCAGCTGTCGTCTGTTTTCTGTTTTATTTTACTACCCAATCCATTGTGCCATGCATGACATGCCCAACAGCAACCCTGTGCAAAGCCGGGAGGCCCCCACTTTACGCGTAATCCAGAAGCGGGCAAGGAATTCGCATTGCGCCCGCGTACCAGCCTCTGCCGCAACACGCGGCACCCCTCTTTCTACGACCAATATATATATATATATTTTTTTTTTATTTATTTATAAATACTGCGATCCTTCAGCTGAAAGATCATGGCAGGGTGGGAAAAAAAATGTTCGAGAATCGGTACATACAAAAAAATAATGAAAACACAATAAATCGTACGATTTGAATATACAAGGCGAAGGTTCACAAACGCTTATTTCAACAAATTTTTCGAGTAACATAACACATAATAACGCAACACGTAGAATACGGGTTATAGACTAACACAATAATTACAATAAAACAAATAATACAATGCAATGTGTAGTGATGGTTTAGGCGATGCTGTTTTCAAACAATGACAGTTTCTTCTGTAAAACGACATCATTTGTCAGGCTATTCCAGTCATTAATAGTTCTAGGGAAGAACGAATACTTGTGGCAGTTAATCCGTGAAGGTAAAGGAGTTATCGTTTTACTATGTCGCTTGCGAGTTGCGTAACCGGAAGAATACCGAAGAATGCCTGCATTGTCAACATTTAAATGACCATTTATTAATTGATAGAAAAACTTAAGCCGGCAAGTGCGGTTTCTGTCCACAACGGGTTGCAGACCGCTTTTTACCAATAATTCAGATACGGATGTTCTACCGTAGGAGTTATAAATAAAACGTAAGCCCTTGTTCTGCACTTTTTCTAATTGATTAATGTTACGTTTAGTGAATGGATCCCATATTATTACAGCATATTCCAACATTGGACGAATGAGTGTTTTATATGCCAACATGCGTACAGACGGGGTAGAATATTTTAAGGATCGCTTTAGAAAAAAAAGTTTCCGTAGACATTTACCTGTAGTTATATCGACGTGTTTGTTCCAGTTTAGATCATTAGTTATCCATACTCCAAGGTACTTGTATTCTGCAACTTCTGTAAGATTGACGCTATTTGTGCCGTACTGATAACATAAAGGATTTTTCTTTAGTGTTATTTTCATATAAACAGTTTTGTTGTAATTAATTGACATTTGCCATTCCTGGCACCAAGAGACGACCTTGTTGAATTGATTATTGAGCCTTATCTGATCTCCAGCAGTTGATACCTTCGTGTATAATACACAATCATCAGCATAAAGCTTTACACTTACAGAAAGGTCATTCATTATATCATTTATGTATAATAGAAAAAAAAGAGGTCCGAGGACCGAGCCCTGAGGTACGCCGGAATCCACAGGTAGTTTGCTGGAACAACTGTCATTAAATGAAACAAATTGTTGCCTGTTTTCAAGATACGCTCGTATCCATACTATAAGTTTCGGATTTTTCAAGATATATTGCAATTTATGAAGTAATTTTTTATGTGAAACTTTATCAAAGGCCTTTTGGAAGTCCATAAAAATGGCATCTAGCTGTTCACCTTCATTTAGTGCGGTAGCAAAATCATGGATGGTTTCAACCAGCTGTGTAGTGGTAGAATATCCACGTCTAAATCCATGCTGCGCTTTTGTTAGTACTTTGTGTTCATCAAGAAATGTAACAATCTGTTTGTGAATTATGTGCTCGAGAATTTTACAAGCTGTAGAGGTTAACGAAACTGGTCGATAATTTTTATTTGAGTTTTATCACCTGCTTTGTGTAGAGGCTTAATTCGGGCAATCTTCCAGTCCTCAGGGAGTACACCTTCGTTCAAAGACCTAGTATATAACACACACAAATATTTCGCGCACCACTCTGCGTACCGTTTTAAGAAGGCATTCGGTATCTCATCTGGTCCAACAGATTTCTTAACATCCAGATTTAGCAATAAATTAAAGATACCCTCTTCAGAAATAGTGACATCTGATATTGGTGGTAGGTTCGCATCGAAAGGTGGGAGATGATTATTATCTTTTGTATAGACGCTGTTGAAATAGTTATTAAAGGCCGTACAGACAGCTTTTTCATCACTCTCTAATTTTCCATCTAAAAGAAATACATCGGTAGAGCACGTGCCCGGAGTGACCTCTTTCCAAAATTTTCTTGGACACGTTTTAATAAATGACGGCAATTTTTCGTTAAAATACTTTTCTTTGTCACGAAAAGATTTTTCTTTAATTTCTTCACGTATATTGCAAATAGTTGTTTTTAAATTAGGACTGTTAGCCTTGTTCGACCTTTTTTTTAACCGTTTCAACTTTCGCTTCAGCTGTAACGTCTCTCTTGTTATCCAGGGATTGTGATTCTCTACTTTCTTTGTAATTAAAGGGATAAAACGCTGCACACAATCTTCAATCATTCTCTTAAAGCAAAGCCACAGATCTTCAACGCTACGATTACTTACATTGAAATGATCATATTCAAAGGCCAGAACATCAATTATAGATTCATCATCTGCTTTTGAAAAATTGGGAAATTTCTTCACCATCCTCTGCTGACTAAGTTCAACTCCCTTTAGCTTTAGTACCACAGCCTTGTGATCCGATATGCCATTTGTGACGCTGCACAACATGCTTTCTTTTATATTGCCACTTACAAGATATATATCTAGGATAGATTTCGTCCCCTGATCTATTCTGGTAGGGTCGGTGACTATTTGCGTCAAATCATATTGAAACATGATATCAAATATTTGAGTATCCGCAGCTTGACATGGGTCTGATATAAACGTTTCCCAATTCATATTTGGCATATTAAAATCTCCCGCTATGATTAATTTATCTTCGGTTTTTACGTGACAATGAAGGTAATCCTTAAGCTTTGCGATAACATCAAGGGAAGCATTTGGTGGCCTGTAAACGACACCAAGAAGATATTTAATATTGCCAATATACACTTTACAGAAGATGCTTTCTATGTCTTGAACGTCTGGCATTTTTACGACACGTGTATTATTCCTAAAAAGAAAAGCAACGCCCCCTCCCCTCCCATTTCGATCCTTACGGAACACTCTGTAATTTTTCGGCACAAACTCACTATCAAAAACATCATCTCGTAGCCATGTCTCAGTTAGTAATACAATATCTGGGTCATGTGCTAAAAGCATGCCTTCCAACTTCTCAGCCTTATTAACAATACTGCGGCAATTTACATTTAACACCACTAAGCATCGTTCATCTAGTTTCCCCGAACCTTAATTTGGTTAGATAACTTATATCTTGTATTCTTATTATCATCCCAGCAAAAAAAGTCTTCACTTATCGACAGCTCGGTGCCCTTCAGCTTGGAACACCTCTGCAGAATAGCTACCTTGTCTCGGTAATCGAGTATTTTTATAATTACTGGGCGTTTTTTGCCATTCTTTTTTCCCAATCTGTGACATCTTTCTATGCCCCTGACATTCACTCCCAGCTTTCCCTCAAACAAGTCCTTTTTTATTGTTTCAGTAAGGTCAGCAGTCGTTTCATTAGCTTCTTCCCCTAGGCCAAAAACAATCAAGTTATTTCGTCGACTTCTGTTCTCTAACTCGTCAATTTTTTTGACCGCGAATTCAAAGTCTTTCTCAAGCTGTGTTGCTCTTTGCTTTAAGTCGTTTACATCTGTTTTCAGTTCAATCAAAGGTTTTGTCTGTATTTCGACGGAACTCATCCTTTCAGTCAAGCTAGCAACTTCTTTTTCGATTTTTTCTTGTTTTGATAAGACACTGTTCATCATATCAGTGATGTGTTTTTGTCCTGAAAGAAGCTGCTGCAGTATTTCTTTATCTGAAGGGCCTGGGTTTGCTTCAATATCCCCGCAAACTAACAAATCCACGCCAAAAGCACAAATGCATGAAAAAAAGCTACCAAGTGGGCGTGGCAGCAACACTAAAAAGCGGTTTTCACTGCGGTAACATGGCGCAGGCAAGTAGGAACTAACCTGCACCACAAAGACGAATGGTTTGGTGAGCATTTCGCCCTGAGTGCCGCTGCCTGGCCCACTGAAGTTCGACGGAGGTACGTGGCTTCTTATAGCCGTTGGAAGGTCCGAGGTTGCTGACGTCACCGATGTTGGCGCATGCGTCGGAGTCGGGACTAAGGAAAGGGCGGCTTCTTCGATAAGACAACGGTGACCACGCAGCGGAATCTCGATGCCGTGAAGCTCCTTCCAGCCATGTGATGGGTCTGTCAAAACGGATTTATATTCAGCAGCTTCCGTTCCGAAGATGATCGCCACAACCTGCACCACAAAGACGAATGGTTTGGTGAGCATTTCGCCCTGAGTGCCGCTGCCTGGCCCACTGAAGTTCGACGGAGGTACGTGGCTTCTTATAGCCGTTGGAAGGTCCGAGGTTGCTGACGTCACCGATGTTGGCGCATGCGTCGGAGTCGGGACTAAGGAAAGGGCGGCTTCTTCGATAAGACAACGGTGACCACGCAGCGGAATCTCGATGCCGTGAAGCTCCTTCCAGCCATGTGATGGGTCTGTCAAAACGGATTTATATTCAGCAGCTTCCGTTCCGAAGATGATCGCCACAACCTGCACCACAAAGACGAATGGTTTGGTGAGCATTTCGCCCTGAGTGCCGCTGCCTGGCCCACTATATATATATATATATATATATATATATATATATATATATATATATATATATATAGTGACATGTAACCAACAATAATGCCAAGGAATGTATAGGGGAAGGTCTTAGAAGCAATGTAATGTAAATAAGAAGAAAGAAAGTTCACATGCTGCGTGACGCCACATCGGTTCATAAAAGGGTGGTCTACACTCGCCGCGGTGGCTACAGATGGCGCTGACTGACACTCCCACGTTTAAATTCACATAAAACCCAATAAAGTGGCTCGAGGGATAGCCGCCGTGTTAGCTCAGTGTCTAGAACATCTAACGTGCTATTCGAAAGTTGTAGGTTCAATTCCTGCTCACGGCAAGTTATTTTTTCACCCACTTTTCTTTATATTTACATTACAATTTGGTCTAATATGTTCGCCTATACTTTCCTTGGCATTATTGTCTGTTAGATCTCATTAATATTGTGTAAACACACGAAAAAACGAGCCCTTAGGTATACAGTTCTTTCCTTATATATATATATATATATATATATATATATATATATATTTACCTCATCGCGCCCGCAGCTTGTTTTCTGACGGTGCTCGTCGAAGCAGCTGTTGGCTTGTGCAGTTTGTGCTTTCACCCCTTTGGATTTTTTTTTTGTCTCCTCCGTTCGCCCGATATGCGGGGTTAAAGTGACGCCACTTTCACGCTCCCCTTGAATCCGGTTACGCTTGCCGCGTGCCTTGCTGCGTGCCTTGCTCTCCCGGCGGTCGACATTCCTGACTCCGCCTTCGCGGAATTGAGCATCCGTTTGCGCTCAAGTGATTCATCCGGGCGGTTCCATAATTGCGTGAAAACTTAAGGTACGCTGTTTCAAAATTCCTGCAAGACGAATGATAGCCACATACCTAGGGTTATTCGCGTGTTGCAGCGAGGAGAAAACGGTTGCGAATGTACATGTGCATACTTTTTTATTGTTCGCACACTGCAAACAATCAACTTAATACCATTTAAGGCCATTAGATTAGTGGGTCAGAGAAAACGTGAGTATGGCATAACGTTAAAGTACGTAATGTACGCAGCAGTGTGTGTTCGTGAGCACTCAGAGAAAACGAAAGGCTTCAGCTCTTCTATTTTGCGGTGTGTACACACATAATGACGGGAAGAGAAGTTTATTATGATAAGAAAGGGGAAATGTCAGTCTCAACAGAAAGTCCGCCCACTTCTCCGCATCGGGGAAAATGACGGGAGTAAAAAAAAAAAAACTTTTAGAGATTAACTGAACAAACACGAAAGTTGAGGCCTGAAAAAAAGTAAAAAAAAAACTGGCCTAAGCCGCGCAAGGCTTGAATTAGCGAAGCTGGACGATTCAGAAGACTAATCTGGTTTCTTCTAGGCTGTTGAAAGGCATTATCTAGGTGATTATAGGCTGTTTCTACGTTGATTCTCAGCTCAGAGAGTTCAGAGTTAAATCTCAGACTGTCACATACACGACACGGATGATCGAATTCCAGAGAAAGAAAATTGCTCTGAAGCCAAGTGTTCGCATATCTCGTAGCACGTCGTCGTTGGCGTAGGCCTTCCAGTAGTTTGGGATTTTCTCGAGGTCACCGTTTTCTTGCCCTTTAAACTCGGTGAATGCTGATAACACTGATAAGATTTTTTTTTTTAGTAATGTCAATTTTCGCATAATGCAACTTCTGACCCCGAAGCTATCGTGACTTTTGGCTGCAGTGTCAATTCTGGTGACTTAGCACACCACTTTAGTTAGTTGTGATGACCGTCAGCTACTAAAACATTCAAAACGGCTGCTTGTGCATCGCCAATGGAACTACTGTGCGGGGTGACCGAAGAAACGTCACAATATCTTGCGCGAGCACGTGGCGAGAAGCTCATACCAAAAGTTATTCAATCACATGAGTTGCGAAACTGCGTCCCGAAACCCGGACACGCCATTGGCCGACCTAGCGGGAGAGAGCCAATCGTCGCGCCATCTGGGAGCGACAATACAAAACGCTGCATCACCACTTGTGCATGCGCTTTTTTTCGGCAGCTCAACGCCACACGCAACACTGCCGTTGTCGTCTCAATAAATGGCCTCAGCTTGCACGGCGCACGCCGCCGCTGTCAGCTGTTTTCGCTCTGCAAAGTGCGTAATCAAAGCCACGTCAAAGCGTCAAGATTTATTTCGTCGAAGGTGGTGCTTGCAATTTCGTGCTACCATGGTTTTAACGCTGCGCCCTGATTATTTCTATTACTGCTCGCTTGCTCGTTTGAAAATGTGCGCTTGAGATCGATTGCTCACGGGAAGTTTGACGAATCCTTTTAACTGTTCCACTCTGTGGTTCACGATGTGTCTCACTAACACGACGGGAGTGATGGCCGCACAAACAAGACACAGATACGGTAGAGTGCAAAGCAAAGTGCAATGGTACTGATCAGTATAGTTACCGCGAACTGGCCGCTTTGTCTTGCACGCAGTGGTCAAATTCCACTAATCGCAAAATCAATCAGACACCTGCTGGGATACCATATAGTTATGAAAGCCCGATGACAAGAAAGTGGGAACTTGAACATTGCTATTCACTTGCAACTAGCACTGCAAGCGTTCTTTTCTCTTCAGGTGCTATGTTCGTGGAGTCTTTTCAACGGAACCGGCGTTTGCTGCTCGGGCAACTTCATCCGCTGCAGACTTACAGGTTCGATCCACCCGGATCCACGCTGCATCCCGCTTGCATCACGCCTTGCCGCTCACTATTTTGCCGAAATGTAAACATCGTGCGCTCGCCACATGAATCTGATAAACTACCGACTTCGCTGCACCGTTCATTATGCTGTGCTAGCTGTGTACCTACGACACGAACATACCGCTTATAGCCACGTTACTTCTAGCGCAATGCGGGAAACATGAAAAAGGACACAACATCAAGAGAACAAGCAGCTCCTCTGTCCTTTAACACGTCTCCACCACTGCGACAAAGTAACATGTTCAGCCCCCTTAGGCACCAACTCACCTAAGAACAAATTCTACGTGCTGTCATGCTGTTAGGCAGAATGCGGCGGCGCTCACAATCTTGCTAAACGCAAAAACACAAAATAATGCGTTTTCTGATCAGTATTGTTGTCAAGAGATGGCACTACCGTCTACTCACTTCCGCCATTTCAGCCAATGCCGTGTTCGGATTTTGATACGTGGAGCCTGTGGGGGGTTTCGCAACTCGTATGATTGAATAACTCTGCTCATACCGTGTTGTGACGTCAGAGTACACTTGGAACCAAAGCTAGGTTGTTAAATGATACTGTTTTCACTTTGTCAGGGCGTGACCAGTAAATTACCTGGGCTCTTCAGGGTTTTAGGCTTTCATTTTTTCCTCGGTCAATTCCCCCCCCCCCTTTTTTTTCTTTCAGGAAACGTAACGTCCATTTAAAGCCTGAAATTGGGAATACTATCATGCACACATTTGTTGATGGTCTTAATATATTATATTGTCGTCTTGTCGCAACACACTTTTTCAGACAAAGGTTGATTACGGAAACCTGATAAATAATTCTACAGCAATTGCCGTTCCGCTGCGATCCGCGGCCACATCAAAAACCACATGCCCCTTTCGTGACGTTTCTATAACTGAAGTGAAGGTGACGCGCATGCCGTAGTCGTGCCCATCACCACCTCAGAGCGACCGGCCACCGTCCCGGTCGATCTCATGACTTACAAGGTTGGCTACAAGGACCAGTCCATTGATCCTTATTAAGTTTCACGCACGAATTGTTTGTCTACCTGTCTGTCTACGTGTGACGCGCCGGTCATAATAATAATGTAAATATGTTATGTCTAAAGTTGTGCCTATATAACGAGCCTTCCGTATAAAAAGAAAAAACAGAAAAAGAAACAACTTTCTTTAGTCTTAGGCATATAAAGTTATGCGGAAAGTGCTACAATGAAACTTAATTGGCTCTTCTAATAGGAAAGCTCGGTTCCACCACAGCGCCCTCCTTCCTCCACGTGGGTCGAATCGGAAAGAAAAGGGAATTCACGACTGAAATAGATATGCTGTCTGCGGTTCTCAGCTTCTCTAGCGTAAAGGCGGGAAGCAAACAGTTTTTGGAATACGACTAACTCGCGCAGCCACGTCAGTGCCCTTTAAACAATGACGGCACAGGCTCAATTCACTAAAGTTACATGTAGGGCCGGCCTGGCGCCCTGCTCAGACTATAGGAGGACCGCACAGGCATACGCAAATCGAGTTATGCTTCAGTAGTCAATGGGGAAAAAAGAACACGCATGCTAAAAAAGGACTAAAACTACTACAAAATTTGAGGGACGCTTTGGAATCTCCTTCGAGAGTATACAGGACGCAAGAGCGTAATCAGGCCCTGTTCGCATTGCCTCCTTATCATTCGCTTGCCACGCTTCGCTTCTCCGTAAACAGCTAAACTGTCCCACGAGGGGACGAACGTCTGCGCGCCTGAGAACGGGCCATTTCAAACTACCTATACAATGTCTACTGAAGGTAGAGTTTTGAACTGTCCTCTATGACATAATGCTTGAGAGTTGGTGAAGCGCCCTATACAGCTCCGTAAGGAAACACGCCATGGTGGGGGGGGGGGGGGAGATTATGACATTTTGCCCTTTCCGAATTTTTGTCGATGGTACTAAAATAATGTTACACGCCTTCACAACGACCATCAGTTGCCAAAACGCCTTGTCGGTGCGGTTGTTGATAATAATTATTATGCCCGTCTGCTTCGTATTTACTTTAAACCAACCTCTCGTTCAGCAATTCACGTATTTTGACGCCTCGTGTGATTTTATGCTTCAGCCACGCAAAATCACATGTGTTCATGACACTCCTCCCCAAAGGTCGCGGGTTTGAATCTCGGCTGCGGTAGCTGCATTTCCGATGGAGCCTGAAATGTTGTATAGGCCCATGTGCTCAGATTTGGGTGCACATTAAAGAACCCCAGGTGGTCCAAATTTTCGGAGCCCTCCACTACGGCACGTCTCATAATCATATGGTGATTTTGGGACGTTAAACCCCACATATCAATCAATCAAAATCAATCATGACACTCCTCGCTTCACACAGCATTCACATCGTTTTCCTTGTTTTTTACAAAGCGATTTCGAGGAGCAGAAGTCCTGAGTTCGATTACCACTCGAACAGACTATTTTTTAGTTATTTATTCACTTGCGTTCTAAACAATTCTCTCTGACAACGCTGACATTTTGCTCACAGCCAACGATGATGACAGTGGAATTTTCGCGAAAGCAGCTGTTTAACACTCTCGCTTCAAAACTATCAGCATGAGGACAGCTTTCCAGCATGCGCTGCTAAGTTGCGGAAAGGCAAGTAACAGATAAATGATGTCTGGTAAACAATTAAAAGGCAACAAGAACAAAAAAAAATTACTGTTTCGAAGTTATGCGCTTTACTGCATGCGTCGGGCCCAAGAAGATACTACAGGGAAGTGGTTACTCCACAACGTAAGGGCTTTCAAACAGTCCGTCTGTTCTGTTAAATTAAAAACAAATATTCATTCGTAGCGAGGGTATCGTTCTGGCAGACTTGATGCCTTTAGGTGGTATGCGAGAGATTCTTAGTCAATTATCCATCCCGTGAAAGGTTCACGCGCTGCAGACGCCATCGGGCAAAACTAAGAGCGTTTCACATTCGCCGTAATGATTACGAGCAGCGCTAACACTCCCATGTTTACGTGCACATAAGCAGCCGATAAAGTGGTTGAGGCGACCACAGTCGTTGTAACTCAATTGGTAAGGGCATCGGGTGCTTAATCTTAAAGTTGCAAGTTTTCAGGTGCGGTTCCTGCGGGTGGCGAATCACTTTTTCTTCTACATCACTTTCTTCTGGTCCATATAAAACTACTACAATACACTTAAGACAGTATAATTAACGGTCTCTATACAGCCACTAACCTTACTATGCGCTGGTTTTCATTAAGATTGGTTCGAACAATGAAGACAGCCCTCGAAAGTTTCTTCATTAAAGACCCGCGTAGTAGAACAGCCATCACTCATTAAATAACAGATAAATGCAGCGCCCGGTGAAGTGCACCTCTTTCACTATACGTGCAAAATTCACCTCTCGCGGACAAAGTGCGCAAGTTAGAACGCCTCAGGAGCCACATTATACGGTAAGTATCGCAACATATGCGGTATTTCGTAATCTTTAGTAGACGTCGGTGATCACAGTCGAACATCTTCGGGCATTATACTATGCTTACAGTTGTAAGCTTCACTACTATCGACCCGTATTCACGGGCCAGATCGGGGTCTGAAGAAATTCCTAAGGACAAACTCTATGATGAGTTGCAATGAAGATTAACCATGAATTGTTATTACCATCAGTCACACGTATTTTTATGAACAAATATGCTTTGTAATTAGTCCATTTACCTTCTCACAAATTACTGATGCTGTCAGTGAATCTATCTATAGGTTTTAAGTACATCATACGTCATCAAAGTGCGCGCGTCGTGTAAACGACTTCATAAAATAAACGACAGAACCCCAGCAAACCGAGTTCGTCATACACTTTTTGCATTGATTGGACAAATAGGTAAGGGAGTTAAAAGAAAGCTTTTTTAAGTATATTTTCGATACCACTGCTCCAGCTAGAAAGTCTGCATAATGGTACTATATTCTGAGTTTGAAATGCAAAATTACGATGAACAATTTGTCAATATGAGTGCCATCTAGCTGTATCATTTCACTACTTTTTGCTATGTGCCGTGTTGCTTTCTGCTTATGTAGATTTCTCGGTTTTAACTGGAAGAGGGGTTTTTATTGCTGTAATTTTGTGCAATACCAGGGAAACTGCAGTGGAATGTAGGCGGCAGGTGCATCGATTAATCCTGAACTCTTACGTGGTCACGTTCATCTTGTCGCGGGCATACTCCTGAGACTAGTGAAAGCAAATTGCTCGTACGAGCTATTGAGCTATAACATGACCCTAAAGCGCACTGTGCTAAGCTGCTCGGTCATGTATCATGGCGTCTAATCTGGTTCGCGGGCCGTCCTTCCACAAGCTTCGGTACCTCGTCCAGCTTAATAAGACAGCGAGGCAGAATAGACGAAACTATAGATTGTGATCAGCCTTTGTTCAAGCGTGGCGTGCGCTCCTATACAAGGCGGCGGACACGAGATTCGCACGATTGTTTTTCGAGCGGAGCGCACGCCGGATCGTGACGGTGCGGCACCTGCCTGCCGTCCGATCACGAGTTCCTACGCCAGGTGCACTACAGACCAGAGCACGGAGCCGCAGCATGTACAGTGCGCGTGCAGGGGGTCCACTGCGTATAGGTTCAATTTGGCTCAGCTCCCCCCCCCCCCACTCCCCTCAATACCTCCACTCTATATATGCACTTGCACATTTACGCGAAGATATTGGGCGCTAAGTTAAGCAGTGTGGCGTATTATTGACAACGGCTACCTTATTAGCCAAGTAGGTGCCCGAAAGAGTGCCAAGTAGGAGCCTGAAATACTTGTATAAGTAGATACACATACTGTATATTCAACTAGTTCAGATTTCTCACGTCCGTGCAAACAAGGACGCAACGAGTCACTATATACTAAAGACGATGATAAAAAAGAGCGGCAAGGAGCGTGCTGGTATGTCGGTGTTTGTTGCAGTATATACCTTTAGTGATTTGGTGTATATGATGGATGTCGACAACCGTGCATATTTGGCTGTACTCCCAGCACGAGAAACGTCCAGAGATTTGTTTATGATATTCGCACAGCATGACAGTCAGCCTTTCTCTGGCGAACTGAAACATCGGACCAGGACGCGTCTTCATAATAGCGTAGGAATCACTTCCAGCAATAGTACTGGACTGTAAACGATGGTCACTATCAACACCACTTTGGACATTGCTGAGTCCGAACGTTATCTGTGAGGTCGAAGACATACGCAAGAAAGTGAACACGGCGCCTTTTGTGGTCATAGAAATTGAGCTGTATCATCTTCATTCAAGGCGCGAGTATTTTTATATGAAGAAGCTCCACCCGCTGATAATAATTGTGGGGGTTAGCGCCCCAAAACCACGCTATGATTATGAAAGACGCTGTGTAGTGGAGGGCTCCATAAATTTAAACCACCTGGGGTTCTTTATCGTGCACCTATAATCTAAATGCGCCGGCCTCAGACATTTTTCGCCTCCATCTAAAATGCGACTGCCGCGGCGTAGATTCGATTCCGCGACCTGCGGGTAAGCTGTCAAGAACCACAAACCATCACGGCGGGTTTCCAACCGATGTGATCGTCATACCAGATCCCAGAGAAAAGATAGGGTATGAATTATTACATAAATCTTCGTCAACGGCATCAGTAATAGTGAATATTTTTGAAGCACTCATATTTGTCTGTGATCGTTTTGAAGCATGTCAGTGGATCGTATGCAGAGATAGCAAATCCGGCCTTCGGATCATCAAGCATGCTAAATCACCTTTCAAAAAAAGTGCGAAATAGGCCACAGCATCACAGAAACTGGGGAAGTGGCCATTGCCAAGTTCTTTTTTTTATTTGTTTCAGTTTTCTATCTATCTTTCATTTGAGCCTCTTCTTGAACCACCAGTCTTTGTGTGTGAGTGCGTGTGTCTGTTTGTGTGTGTGTTCTTGTGCGTGTGAAGTTTTGCACAGAAAGCACGTTAGAACGGAACAGCGCCAACTCTTAACAACTGTCCTCTATTTTTCTCGCTTGGTCGTAAAATCTAACAAAATCTAGTTATTGTTCCTGTGCGACGGCACATGTGGTACAGTCCACAGATCACGCTCTTCAACTTTACTTTCCTGGGTGATCCGCCAGTGAGGATATAAATGAATGCTTGAACCATGAAGGTCCTAGAAGGGCGCTTGCATTCACTACAATTTCTTGCTTTGCATAGAAAAACTAACATGCAATTTAACGTAGCCAAGGATATTATATAGCCAGATGTACATTTTATAGAAATAATATTATTGATCCACAATCTTTTTAAAATATTCTTTTATTATGATCTTTAAAAATGATTTTTAAAATGACCTTGCAGCTTCTGGCAGGAGTTGATTTAACAGCGGCAGTATCTGGCTTTAGTAATTGTGTGCAGTGGTATTATTGGGGATGCGGTGCTTTTCACGCTCGCTCCACATCAATGAAAGTTCAGCTGATTGCTAGTTGGTTGCTAGGGGCTGACAAACTGCCTCAGTGCACGTCGCATGAGTGACTGTGCCAGTTCAGTTTAACCCCCCCCCCCCTCCTCTTTGAAATAAAAATGCAAGAAATTCCTTGGAAAAAAAGGTAAAAAAATACCAGCAACTGTATTCAGATTTGACATCTTTATTTCCGAACCGAAACCCTGCATGATACCTCTGCTATGCATGAATGATTGCTGATCAACGTGGTTTGGGTTCAACGTGCTTACTAGGACGTATCTTATTCACATGTGCAGCAAGAAGTTTAAAGCGTGAAGGACGCGAATGATGTCAGGCACTGGTTCACTTTACAAAAGCGTAAACGTTGAAACCGTCAAAGAAGCAAAAAGAGAGCACTTCTAAACAAAGTAAAAAAAGCAAAAGTCATCGTGATGTCGTTATCTACAGAAAAATTTTAAACATCTGCAGTTAAGTCTTTTGCCAGCTAAAACCATTTCATGCCCGAAAATCTTTTGGTTTATTGCTTCCTTCGATGCTGTAGGACTTGACCAACAAAGAAGAGATATAATTTGACAACAGGTTACTAGTGGCCGCGACTGCTATTAGTGGAGTAAAAGGGATTCAGAAAAATAATGAAAGGTTAATGAAATCCAGCCCAGCTGCCTGCTCCACCTATGGTGGAAGGGTAGGATAAACCGCAAGCCATGTTTAAGGTATTTGTGCGGTTTCGCGCCTGGTATAACGTCCTTTCAGGGACACGAGCTCTGTCTTCGTGTCATTCACTTCATTTTCACTGAGCATCCTCCGTATAGATAACGTGGAGGCTTCCACTGATCGTCGAAAACAGCAGGCCAGTTACAGACCGTCAGAACGCGTGTAAAATACATTTGTCCGCTTTGCAGTATGCCACAAGCCTCGATGGTACATTGTCTTGTACGCTTTGCCCCATGCACCCTGACCTCGGCGCACGCAAAAAAAAGTAAACAAATTCGTGTTAGCTGCACTTGTATGCAGGGTCCGCACTCGAGCAACATAGAAAGACAGTGAAAAGACAAACAATTGGTCAGGTATGCGAGTGATGTAAGGCAGCTGCATGTCCACAACGAGTACGTGGCGACGTGCTTCAGCTTATGCGAGTTCCAGAGATAATACGTGGTGCACGCACCGGTAATAGCTTGCGACGAATCATACAGGAAGGACCCAAGCACCGTTGCAGATGCTCGATTATTGTTCTTTCTTTTTTTCTTCGTCGGAAGCACCTTACACGTCATTTCGCCTCGGCTAGGGTGGGCGGGTCCGTCCCCGGCCGGACGCGCATTTTCTCCGTGAGCGCGCAACCTTGGAGGAGCGCGCATTTACTTTCCGCCACTTTGGGCATCGCGCCGTCGCGACGACATCCACATCGGATAGGGTGTGCGAACGGCGCTTGCGGAGGCCGGCTGTAGCGGTATACAGTTTCTTTGCACGTGCACGGTCCCGCAAGCAAAAGCACGCGCCCAGTTCTCGGCGGATGCACAGCAGACGTGCCGGTGCGTTGCTGCTGTCTTCTGACACGGGCACGAAGCGGGAGACATTGAAAAGTACAATGAAAAAAATAAGAAAAAATATTACCACCGCGGCGCCGATACGCGTCCGATACAGTCAGATGGCCCGAAGAAAGAAACAGTGGAAGCGTCGCATATAGGTCACTTCACAAACCCGCTGACCTGACAGTTGCATTTTTGCTTATCAACGTTTTCTTTCTTTCATTCCTTTATTTTTAACGAGTCTGCGGTACAGTGAACGTTGGTTTACTTATACAAACTGGTGCATGCTTATTGGTGAGTTTCCGTCTGATAGATATTGCATTGCTGCGTAAGTGTCTCGGTGATACGTTTGGCGCCACTGTTTTCTTTTTCGTATGTTGAAGTCATACTGCGTGAGTTACCTTTCTTTCTTTCTTTCTCTCTTTCTTTCTTTCTTTCTTTCTTTTTTTCTAAGAAAATATGAACCAGACAGAAAAATTGGAAGTCAGATACATAGAAAAGTGGCAGATACAACCTACAGTGAGATTCAATGATATGTGAAGCACAAATAAGGAAATTTGATATGTCCCTTCAAAATCAGCACAACGTTACGAGACGGACGTAAATTTTGCCCGTACATGACTTCCATGACATGATTATCATGTTTGGACGTGTCATTTACCTTTACCGTCTATTCAGGTCAGGTGGTACCAAATTTAGTAGCTAGCAAAATGGCCGCGAGCGCTCTATGAGCGTAGCATTTAGTCATGTTTTTACATGACACACATCTCATGGTTATCATGCTTGCACCAGTCACACACCTTCGTCACCCATTCACGCCACGTAATACCACATTTGGTACATACGTGAAGCTAGCGAAACGACCGCGAGCGCACCATGAGCGTGGCGTGTAGTCATGACTTACATGACATGCATGTCATGATTTCCATGTTATAGGGTATGTCTCTTATGTTCATGCCACATCATACCAGTTTTGCAATATGACATGTGAACGAAACCACCTTCAGAGCAGCAATGCCATGACATGTAAATCATTACATTAATGACACACATGCCACGGTTCTCATGTCAAGACTAGTCATTTATGCTCATCATACGCTCGTGTTGTTGCATACCAATTTTGGTATAGATACCGTTATTGAAACGGTCGGGAGAACTTAAAGTCGTAGGTGGCTAGATAGATAGATAGATAGATAGATAGATAGATAGATAGATAGATAGATAGATAGATAGATAGATAGATAGATAGATAGATAGATAGATAGATAGATAGATAGATAGATAGATAGATAGATAGATAGATAGATAGATAGATAGATAGATAGATATGCTCAAAGACACCAAAGTTCGTTAAGAAATGCTTAGCATTTAAAGCAAAAATCCCACCTCACACTGTTCTGAATGGAATATTCAGTTATTTAAGGGTTGGGTGAATGTCGGTTCTATTACTCATACGCTGGCAGCGTGTTAGCGGAGAAAGAAGAAAAGAAAGCACAAGTGTACGCCAGCTTGGAAAGAATTTTTGCTCCGGCGGGCCCGGGAGGTGGCAGATAGGCTGAGCCTGTTTGCTCCAACGTGGGACTAAGCCGGGTGCGCGACGTTGTAGTCCTGGTGATGAACCTAATAAAAGTTTTCATTTGTTCATTCTTTCATATTGTAATTTCAGGAATGTTGCTTTCATTCTACTTCGTCATAAAATCCGCAATAAACTTTATATAGTCTGTCAAAGCTGCAACTGTATTAAGGTTAGATTTTCGTCCAATCAGCGCACTGCAGAAATTCGGGATAAAATTGGTGATATGAGGAAGACCCCGCCACACAGCTTCTATGTGCGCACTCATTGAGCACAATATAGCTTCAACGCAACAGCGCAGCTTTCAACGCATGCTCTCACCCGTAAGCATTCTCACTCTTCACCATCTTTCAAAAGTTGTTGTCGCTTCCTTTTTTGCTCGAACAACGAAGACGTTCACTCCTGGGCTCATGATTACCGTGAATGGTGAAGTTTCAACATTATATCCGGGGCAGAGCTCACGATGCTTTTCTTTCACTTTTTTTTTTTTGTCATAGGCAGGGCGCGTTCGGAGGCGCCATGTGCGGTATCGCAATCGGGTGCATTTCTTCGCATACGAGCGATGCTAGTCTGAAACAGTTTTCTAAGACTATACATGCATATCGTGAACACCATGCGTACTTGTTGAAACGTCTGATTTGCTGGAAGGGAACCACTCAACATGGAAGCAACCGCTGCTTATAGGTTAAAGCAGGATCACCGTTCATTTCAGGTAATGATGACGAGTGGTTTTTGGCCCCCTTCTCTTATAATAGTGAGCTTCATCCATCTTGCATGATGTGGGCGGAATATATGGCGCACAAAGCGTACATAAGTTTATATGAAGCATTATTTGTGTGTATACATAGTATGTTATGCGCCATGGTAGATGACTAATAGTAAAAAACACATGTCCCGTATTCCGGCTTCCTTTGACAGGGTCATTGGTCCGTAGTCCAAATGATCACGTTCTTCTACCTCAAAGAAAGCGAAATCGGAACCTTTGTCGTATAAGACGAGAGCCATTTCAGTTACCTCTCCACAGCTTCAGCTTGTAATTTTAATTCACGCCGAATATCCGCTATTAAGTGCTCGCAGCATGCAGCATTTCGTGAGCAAGTAAGCGAGTGAGAAAGAGAATATATATATATATATATATATATATATATATATATATATATATATATATATTATAATGTGTGTGTGAGAGAGAGAGAGAGACCGAGACAAAGAGAGGGGTAGACCACGGTCATCGAGTGACCACTCATCGCAAAAGCGGATGACTGTTGGCGAGCTGTCGTTCATTGCAGTAGCCCCTCTGGGCTCCGTGCCCGGGGCGGGAGGGCGCCCAACTGGGGGCAGCCTCCCGGAACCGAGAGAGAGCACGCTCCTTTCATCTCTCCACCACATTACGCCTCGGTTTCCGGTGCTGGCACGGACCACGACAAGAACGGGCAATGTGCGGCTGGAATTCGAGCGCGGAACAACGGGCGCGTCAGGTTGCCCCATCCGGCGAGACAATGCCTGCGAGGATCCCGTCGTGATGCTTCCCACGCGGTTCGCGTCTGCAGCGTATGCTGTGACGAGGGAGCCGTACGCGACCGCAGCCGCGCGGCATTAATATCGTTCCACGTATTTGTGTCGCAGCCGACGACAACTTCGGCCGATAAGGTGCGCGAGGGGACGCGAGCTCGCAGACAGCGAGATTCGACGATTCCTCTGAGGGTCAAGCGGTGCGGCAGATATAGCCGCCTATAACAGTCGTGATTACATTTTGTATTCCGATTACAGCTGAAAAACTATATCGCATGCTTTCGTGTGTGCCTGTTACTCGGGAATCAACACTCAACCACGCCACTGATATGTGGGTAATTTTTTTCGTTTGATACCTGCGTCCACGCGAGATGTGTTATCGATAACACGAAAAACGCTGGCTGTTCATGTTTGCCATCATACGGCATGTGCGCTCAGTGAAGTGTTTTGGCATTTGCTAATGCAAGAATCACGGTATTCTCTTTCGGCAAGTGAAAACAGAGGGTTTCACTTTTTTTCGTTTTCCTTTCTTTATTTTTTGGTTTCCGCTGAGCCCCCGAACAGTATCTCCGCAAGCAGAATAGAATTCGGACATGGTATTTGACCAAGAGTGCAAGCAGTGTTAGCCGCTGCAGAGGGTGCGTGATGTAGCGCTCACCGCAAATTACAGGAAAATAGAGAGAAGAAAGGAAAAAAAAACTGAAAGTTTAAACAGATGCAAATACGGTTGGCACTTCCCATTGGGTGAAACTAATAAAGGAGGCGTAGCTAGAAAACGAAGGGACGCAAATTTTGCCAGAGGAGCCCGCCCGTAAACGTGCACATCTATAGGTGTGTGTGAGCGTTTGAAAGGACTTGATAACATCGTGACTGCACTTGCTAAACATTTCTACGTGGTCGTGCTTAAGCTAAAAAAATACCACTTCTCCGAACAAGCCTTCGAAACAATAATGATTCTCTGAAAGTAAGAAAATGTGTAACTGCGCATAAACATTGAGCGCGTGTTCACCGAGTCACCTTTCTGTCGTACTTTTACTCTTACATCTGGATGCTCTTTGCGTATACGTTGCCAGCCTCGCACCGCCATTCCGGCGCCCGTTGTTCGCATGCCTCTCTCCCCTTGCATACCTTTTATCACAACATCACCGAATAAACGTGCGCAAGTGCTCACACCTCCAGTAGACATCACAGGGCTAGTAAATGTGGCTCCATCCAGTGACTGTGACGAGAGTAGTAACAATGTCATTAAGAGAAATATAAGAGAGAGAGAGAGAGAGAGAGAGACTTGCTGGTGCGATGCACCTGAGCAACTTTTTTTGTTTAGGCTGCCACAGGACAGCACCGCGCCACAATGCAGCAAAGCCACGGTCCCCGTCATCTGTATATCAAAGAGAGAGAGAGAGAGAGAGAGAGAGAGAGAGAACCATTTTTTTATTAGTACCCTGGATAGCTGCCTGACTACACGCCTGACATGTTAGTCGAGATGAAATTGGTAATGGTGGTGGTGGTGGTAACATCTTTATTAATA